>NC_083722.1:120089528-120689528 GCF_028564815.1 Eubalaena glacialis
AAATCAGCGCTACAAAGAAGGCTCGCTTGCCATCGGTCAAAAGGGCCATGCTGAAAAAAGTGTAAAAACCAGAAATGCAGGACAGGCCATGGAGACATGGGAGCCTTGCTACGCTGATGGGCGGGCTGTAAATTGCCAACAGCCACTCTGGAGAAGTGTACGGTGTGTCCTGAAACATGTAATAAGCACAGCTTCGAGAGCATAGGGCACTTCCACTCATGGGCGTCTAAATCGGGAAACCTAAAAATCAACAAGACACAGGCACCCCAAAGTTTAGGGCTGCTCTGTTTCCAAGAACCTCCACTTCGGCACACCTTCAATATCCCAGGAAAGCGAAAAATGGATAAAGAAGTTGTGGTACTTAGGCACAATGGAATATCACTCAGCCATGAAATCAATGTCATAAGGCTAGTAGCAGCAGGATGAGTGGATTTAGGTACGATGACTCTCAGTGAAATAAGTCACAGAGAAAAAGACACTTATCCGAAGATATCACTGAGAGAGGGAATGTCAAAATCGCTACACTTGAACTGAATTACAAAACAGAACAGAGTCACACATTTAGAAAACGCACTATGGCTGCTTAACGGGAAAGGTGAGGTGGGGTGATGCATAAAACAAGGGTTTGAAATTAGCTCAGATACCGTTCCACAAGCCAAATATGTAATAGACAAGACCTACTCCCTGCTCAGTGAACTGGACTCAACAGCCCCTATTCACCGCCCAAGAATACATCTGACTAGTAAGAGTCTTAAAACCTATGTATTGATCTCTCTCTGGAAGTGAATCAAGAGGGTGTAAAGCGGCATAAACACAGCAGTGAAAAGCAGCTAAACCCCATTATAAAAATAGATTACTTAAAAAAAAAACCCCATAAAACAAAGACAGTGAAAGAGAGAGAAATTCTTACAAAATCCGTTCGGGGGCTCTGATGCAACCTGGATTGACCATATCTAGACCCACAGCTGGATGAGACATAAGGCTGGACACTCTTGGGGCTGAGAGGATTGGTGAGCTTGGGTGAGCAAACGCAGACCCTTTAAAGTCATACTGCGTGGTACCCATGCCGTGGGTCCCAAATCTCCAGGTTCAAGGGCATCTTCCTACATCGAAAACATGCGTGCGAAACCCAGAAGATGGTACACCGTGTGATCGGGAAAGGTTTCTCAAACGCACCTCATTTCTCCTCTCCTTGTGCTCGGGTTCGCCATTCCAGCCGCTCGACTAACAATCTCCCTACTTGGAGAATCAGCACCTTTAACCTCCTGTTTCGGACAGGTCGCAATTTGGCCTGAGGATGAACGGGAAGAGGGGGAACCAATGAGAGACCAGCTCTAGGTGTTGGGACAGGCACAGGTCACTCTATTTTCCCATCAGGAAGAAGAATGAACCACAGGCTCAGCCTGCCCCCCGGAACCAGAATAGGGCCTGAAGCAATCCTGCGCTTTGGCGGCCAGCTCCCAAAAAAGCGAGTTGACAAATGGAGCTCAGGGGCACTGCAACTCACAAACCTGCAGAGTTATAAATGATAACTCTCGTCCACAAATATATTGAGGGAAGGCAACGAGGAGGATTGGAAAGCAAGGCAGAATTGCAGGAAACAGGTTTCAGGAGGCAGACTCGACTCGCCTTGAAAGCACATGAAAAGCGGCAAAGCGTTGACAATGATGCCCTTGGCCAAAAAGGGCGTATGCGTTTTTTCCTGAATATATTCAGGAAAAAACGCATACGCCCTTTTTGGCCAACCAGGCAAGCCGGAAAGGCAAATCAGCGCTACAAAGAAGGCTCGCTTGCCATCGGTCAAAAGGGCCATGCTGAAAAAAGTGTAAAAACCAGAAATGCAGGACAGGCCATGGAGACATGGGAGCCTTGCTACGCTGATGGGCGGGCTGTAAATTGCCAACAGCCACTCTGGAGAAGTGTACGGTGTGTCCTGAAACATGTAATAAGCACAGCTTCGAGAGCATAGGGCACTTCCACTCATGGGCGTCTAAATCGGGAAACCTAAAAATCAACAAGACACAGGCACCCCAAAGTTTAGGGCTGCTCTGTTTCCAAGAACCTCCACTTCGGCACACCTTCAATATCCCAGGAAAGCGAAAAATGGATAAAGAAGTTGTGGTACTTAGGCACAATGGAATATCACTCAGCCATGAAATCAATGTCATAAGGCTAGTAGCAGCAGGATGAGTGGATTTAGGTACGATGACTCTCAGTGAAATAAGTCACAGAGAAAAAGACACTTATCCGAAGATATCACTGAGAGAGGGAATGTCAAAATCGCTACACTTGAACTGAATTACAAAACAGAACAGAGTCACACATTTAGAAAACGCACTATGGCTGCTTAACGGGAAAGGTGAGGTGGGGTGATGCATAAAACAAGGGTTTAAAATTAGCTCAGATACCGTTCCACAAGCCAAATATGTAATAGACAAGACCTACTCCCTGCTCAGTGAACTGGACTCAACAGCCCCTATTCACCGCCCAAGAATACATCTGACTAGTAAGAGTCTTAAAACCTATGTATTGATCTCTCTCTGGAAGTGAATCAAGAGGGTGTAAAGCGGCATAAACACAGCAGTGAAAAGCAGCTAAACCCCATTATAAAAATAGATTACTTAAAAAAAAAACCCCATAAAACAAAGACAGTGAAAGAGAGAGAAATTCTTACAAAATCCGTTCGGGGGCTCTGATGCAACCTGGATTGACCATATCTAGACCCACAGCTGGATGAGACATAAGGCTGGACACTCTTGGGGCTGAGAGGATTGGTGAGCTTGGGTGAGCAAACGCAGACCCTTTAAAGTCATACTGCGTGGTACCCATGCCGTGGGTCCCAAATCTCCAGGTTCAAGGGCATCTTCCTACATCGAAAACATGCGTGCGAAACCCAGAAGATGGTACACCGTGTGATCGGGAAAGGTTTCTCAAACGCACCTCATTTCTCCTCTCCTTGTGCTCGGGTTCGCCATTCCAGCCGCTCGACTAACAATCTCCCTACTTGGAGAATCAGCACCTTTAACCTCCTGTTTCGGACAGGTCGCAATTTGGCCTGAGGATGAACGGGAAGAGGGGGAACCAATGAGAGACCAGCTCTAGGTGTTGGGACAGGCACAGGTCACTCTATTTTCCCATCAGGAAGAAGAATGAACCACAGGCTCAGCCTGCCCCCCGGAACCAGAATAGGGCCTGAAGCAATCCTGCGCTTTGGCGGCCAGCTCCCAAAAAAGCGAGTTGACAAATGGAGCTCAGGGGCACTGCAACTCACAAACCTGCAGAGTTATAAATGATAACTCTCGTCCACAAATATATTGAGGGAAGGCAACGAGGAGGATTGGAAAGCAAGGCAGAATTGCAGGAAACAGGTTTCAGGAGGCAGACTCGACTCGCCTTGAAAGCACATGAAAAGCGGCAAAGCGTTGACAATGATGCCCTTGGCCAAAAAGGGCGTATGCGTTTTTTCCTGAATATATTCAGGAAAAAACGCATACGCCCTTTTTGGCCAACCAGGCAAGCCGGAAAGGCAAATCAGCGCTACAAAGAAGGCTCGCTTGCCATCGGTCAAAAGGGCCATGCTGAAAAAAGTGTAAAAACCAGAAATGCAGGACAGGCCATGGAGACATGGGAGCCTTGCTACGCTGATGGGCGGGCTGTAAATTGCCAACAGCCACTCTGGAGAAGTGTACGGTGTGTCCTGAAACATGTAATAAGCACAGCTTCGAGAGCATAGGGCACTTCCACTCATGGGCGTCTAAATCGGGAAACCTAAAAATCAACAAGACACAGGCACCCCAAAGTTTAGGGCTGCTCTGTTTCCAAGAACCTCCACTTCGGCACACCTTCAATATCCCAGGAAAGCGAAAAATGGATAAAGAAGTTGTGGTACTTAGGCACAATGGAATATCACTCAGCCATGAAATCAATGTCATAAGGCTAGTAGCAGCAGGATGAGTGGATTTAGGTACGATGACTCTCAGTGAAATAAGTCACAGAGAAAAAGACACTTATCCGAAGATATCACTGAGAGAGGGAATGTCAAAATCGCTACACTTGAACTGAATTACAAAACAGAACAGAGTCACACATTTAGAAAACGCACTATGGCTGCTTAACGGGAAAGGTGAGGTGGGGTGATGCATAAAACAAGGGTTTGAAATTAGCTCAGATACCGTTCCACAAGCCAAATATGTAATAGACAAGACCTACTCCCTGCTCAGTGAACTGGACTCAACAGCCCCTATTCACCGCCCAAGAATACATCTGACTAGTAAGAGTCTTAAAACCTATGTATTGATCTCTCTCTGGAAGTGAATCAAGAGGGTGTAAAGCGGCATAAACACAGCAGTGAAAAGCAGCTAAACCCCATTATAAAAATAGATTACTTAAAAAAAAAACCCCATAAAACAAAGACAGTGAAAGAGAGAGAAATTCTTACAAAATCCGTTCGGGGGCTCTGATGCAACCTGGATTGACCATATCTAGACCCACAGCTGGATGAGACATAAGGCTGGACACTCTTGGGGCTGAGAGGATTGGTGAGCTTGGGTGAGCAAACGCAGACCCTTTAAAGTCATACTGCGTGGTACCCATGCCGTGGGTCCCAAATCTCCAGGTTCAAGGGCATCTTCCTACATCGAAAACATGCGTGCGAAACCCAGAAGATGGTACACCGTGTGATCGGGAAAGGTTTCTCAAACGCACCTCATTTCTCCTCTCCTTGTGCTCGGGTTCGCCATTCCAGCCGCTCGACTAACAATCTCCCTACTTGGAGAATCAGCACCTTTAACCTCCTGTTTCGGACAGGTCGCAATTTGGCCTGAGGATGAACGGGAAGAGGGGGAACCAATGAGAGACCAGCTCTAGGTGTTGGGACAGGCACAGGTCACTCTATTTTCCCATCAGGAAGAAGAATGAACCACAGGCTCAGCCTGCCCCCCGGAACCAGAATAGGGCCTGAAGCAATCCTGCGCTTTGGCGGCCAGCTCCCAAAAAAGCGAGTTGACAAATGGAGCTCAGGGGCACTGCAACTCACAAACCTGCAGAGTTATAAATGATAACTCTCGTCCACAAATATATTGAGGGAAGGCAACGAGGAGGATTGGAAAGCAAGGCAGAATTGCAGGAAACAGGTTTCAGGAGGCAGACTCGACTCGCCTTGAAAGCACATGAAAAGCGGCAAAGCGTTGACAATGATGCCCTTGGCCAAAAAGGGCGTATGCGTTTTTTCCTGAATATATTCAGGGAAAAACGCATACGCCCTTTTTGGCCAACCAGGCAAGCCGGAAAGGCAAATCAGCGCTACAAAGAAGGCTCGCTTGCCATCGGTCAAAAGGGCCATGCTGAAAAAAGTGTAAAAACCAGAAATGCAGGACAGGCCATGGAGACATGGGAGCCTTGCTACGCTGATGGGCGGGCTGTAAATTGCCAACAGCCACTCTGGAGAAGTGTACGGTGTGTCCTGAAACATGTAATAAGCACAGCTTCGAGAGCATAGGGCACTTCCACTCATGGGCGTCTAAATCGGGAAACCTAAAAATCAACAAGACACAGGCACCCCAAAGTTTAGGGCTGCTCTGTTTCCAAGAACCTCCACTTCGGTACACCTTCAATATCCCAGGAAAGCGAAAAATGGATAAAGAAGTTGTGGTACTTAGGCACAAGGGAATATCACTCAGCCATGAAATCAATGTCATAAGGCTAGTAGCAGCAGGATGAGTGGATTTAGGTACGATGACTCTCAGTGAAATAAGTCACAGAGAAAAAGACACTTATCCGAAGATATCACTGAGAGAGGGAATGTCAAAATCGCTACACTTGAACTGAATTACAAAACAGAACAGAGTCACACATTTAGAAAACGCACTATGGCTGCTTAACGGGAAAGGTGAGGTGGGGTGATGCATAAAACAAGGGTTTGAAATTAGCTCAGATACCGTTCCACAAGCCAAATATGTAATAGACAAGACCTACTCCCTGCTCAGTGAACTGGACTCAACAGCCCCTATTCACCGCCCAAGAATACATCTGACTAGTAAGAGTCTTAAAACCTATGTATTGATCTCTCTCTGGAAGTGAATCAAGAGGGTGTAAAGCGGCATAAACACAGCAGTGAAAAGCAGCTAAACCCCATTATAAAAATAGATTACTTAAAAAAAAACCCATAAAACAAAGACAGTGAAAGAGAGAGAAATTCTTACAAAATCCGTTCGGGGGCTCTGATGCAACCTGGATTGACCATATCTAGACCCACAGCTGGATGAGACATAAGGCTGGACACTCTTGGGGCTGAGAGGATTGGTGAGCTTGGGTGAGCAAACGCAGACCCTTTAAAGTCATACTGCGTGGTACCCATGCCGTGGGTCCCAAATCTCCAGGTTCAAGGGCATCTTCCTACATCGAAAACATGCGTGCGAAACCCAGAAGATGGTACACCGTGTGATCGGGAAAGGTTTCTCAAACGCACCTCATTTCTCCTCTCCTTGTGCTCGGGTTCGCCATTCCAGCCGCTCGACTAACAATCTCCCTACTTGGAGAATCAGCACCTTTAACCTCCTGTTTCGGACAGGTCGCAATTTGGCCTGAGGATGAACGGGAAGAGGGGGAACCAATGAGAGACCAGCTCTAGGTGTTGGGACAGGCACAGGTCACTCTATTTTCCCATCAGGAAGAAGAATGAACCACAGGCTCAGCCTGCCCCCCGGAACCAGAATAGGGCCTGAAGCAATCCTGCGCTTTGGCGGCCAGCTCCCAAAAAAGCGAGTTGACAAATGGAGCTCAGGGGCACTGCAACTCACAAACCTGCAGAGTTATAAATGATAACTCTCGTCCACAAATATATTGAGGGAAGGCAACGAGGAGGATTGGAAAGCAAGGCAGAATTGCAGGAAACAGGTTTCAGGAGGCAGACTCGACTCGCCTTGAAAGCACATGAAAAGCGGCAAAGCGTTGACAATGATGCCCTTGGCCAAAAAGGGCGTATGCGTTTTTTCCTGAATATATTCAGGGAAAAACGCATACGCCCTTTTTGGCCAACCAGGCAAGCCGGAAAGGCAAATCAGCGCTACAAAGAAGGCTCGCTTGCCATCGGTCAAAAGGGCCATGCTGAAAAAAGTGTAAAAACCAGAAATGCAGGACAGGCCATGGAGACATGGGAGCCTTGCTACGCTGATGGGCGGGCTGTAAATTGCCAACAGCCACTCTGGAGAAGTGTACGGTGTGTCCTGAAACATGTAATAAGCACAGCTTCGAGAGCATAGGGCACTTCCACTCATGGGCGTCTAAATCGGGAAACCTAAAAATCAACAAGACACAGGCACCCCAAAGTTTAGGGCTGCTCTGTTTCCAAGAACCTCCACTTCGGCACACCTTCAATATCCCAGGAAAGCGAAAAATGGATAAAGAAGTTGTGGTACTTAGGCACAATGGAATATCACTCAGCCATGAAATCAATGTCATAAGGCTAGTAGCAGCAGGATGAGTGGATTTAGGTACGATGACTCTCAGTGAAATAAGTCACAGAGAAAAAGACACTTATCCGAAGATATCACTGAGAGAGGGAATGTCAAAATCGCTACACTTGAACTGAATTACAAAACAGAACAGAGTCACACATTTAGAAAACGCACTATGGCTGCTTAACGGGAAAGGTGAGGTGGGGTGATGCATAAAACAAGGGTTTGAAATTAGCTCAGATACCGTTCCACAAGCCAAATATGTAATAGACAAGACCTACTCCCTGCTCAGTGAACTGGACTCAACAGCCCCTATTCACCGCCCAAGAATACATCTGACTAGTAAGAGTCTTAAAACCTATGTATTGATCTCTCTCTGGAAGTGAATCAAGAGGGTGTAAAGCGGCATAAACACAGCAGTGAAAAGCAGCTAAACCCCATTATAAAAATAGATTACTTAAAAAAAAAACCCCATAAAACAAAGACAGTGAAAGAGAGAGAAATTCTTACAAAATCCGTTCGGGGGCTCTGATGCAACCTGGATTGACCATATCTAGACCCACAGCTGGATGAGACATAAGGCTGGACACTCTTGGGGCTGAGAGGATTGGTGAGCTTGGGTGAGCAAACGCAGACCCTTTAAAGTCATACTGCGTGGTACCCATGCCGTGGGTCCCAAATCTCCAGGTTCAAGGGCATCTTCCTACATCGAAAACATGCGTGCGAAACCCAGAAGATGGTACACCGTGTGATCGGGAAAGGTTTCTCAAACGCACCTCATTTCTCCTCTCCTTGTGCTCGGGTTCGCCATTCCAGCCGCTCGACTAACAATCTCCCTACTTGGAGAATCAGCACCTTTAACCTCCTGTTTCGGACAGGTCGCAATTTGGCCTGAGGATGAACGGGAAGAGGGGGAACCAATGAGAGACCAGCTCTAGGTGTTGGGACAGGCACAGGTCACTCTATTTTCCCATCAGGAAGAAGAATGAACCACAGGCTCAGCCTGCCCCCCGGAACCAGAATAGGGCCTGAAGCAATCCTGCGCTTTGGCGGCCAGCTCCCAAAAAAGCGAGTTGACAAATGGAGCTCAGGGGCACTGCAACTCACAAACCTGCAGAGTTATAAATGATAACTCTCGTCCACAAATATATTGAGGGAAGGCAACGAGGAGGATTGGAAAGCAAGGTAGAATTGCAGGAAACAGGTTTCAGGAGGCAGACTCGACTCGCCTTGAAAGCACATGAAAAGCGGCAAAGCGTTGACAATGATGCCCTTGGCCAAAAAGGGCGTATGCGTTTTTTCCTGAATATATTCAGGGAAAAACGCATACGCCCTTTTTGGCCAACCAGGCAAGCCGGAAAGGCAAATCAGCGCTACAAAGAAGGCTCGCTTGCCATCGGTCAAAAGGGCCATGCTGAAAAAAGTGTAAAAACCAGAAATGCAGGACAGGCCATGGAGACATGGGAGCCTTGCTACGCTGATGGGCGGGCTGTAAATTGCCAACAGCCACTCTGGAGAAGTGTACGGTGTGTCCTGAAACATGTAATAAGCACAGCTTCGAGAGCATAGGGCACTTCCACTCATGGGCGTCTAAATCGGGAAACCTAAAAATCAACAAGACACAGGCACCCCAAAGTTTAGGGCTGCTCTGTTTCCAAGAACCTCCACTTCGGCACACCTTCAATATCCCAGGAAAGCGAAAAATGGATAAAGAAGTTGTGGTACTTAGGCACAATGGAATATCACTCAGCCATGAAATCAATGTCATAAGGCTAGTAGCAGCAGGATGAGTGGATTTAGGTACGATGACTCTCAGTGAAATAAGTCACAGAGAAAAAGACACTTATCCGAAGATATCACTGAGAGAGGGAATGTCAAAATCGCTACACTTGAACTGAATTACAAAACAGAACAGAGTCACACATTTAGAAAACGCACTATGGCTGCTTAACGGGAAAGGTGAGGTGGGGTGATGCATAAAACAAGGGTTTGAAATTAGCTCAGATACCGTTCCACAAGCCAAATATGTAATAGACAAGACCTACTCCCTGCTCAGTGAACTGGACTCAACAGCCCCTATTCACCGCCCAAGAATACATCTGACTAGTAAGAGTCTTAAAACCTATGTATTGATCTCTCTCTGGAAGTGAATCAAGAGGGTGTAAAGCGGCATAAACACAGCAGTGAAAAGCAGCTAAACCCCATTATAAAAATAGATTACTTAAAAAAAAAACCCCATAAAACAAAGACAGTGAAAGAGAGAGAAATTCTTACAAAATCCGTTCGGGGGCTCTGATGCAACCTGGATTGACCATATCTAGACCCACAGCTGGATGAGACATAAGGCTGGACACTCTTGGGGCTGAGAGGATTGGTGAGCTTGGGTGAGCAAACGCAGACCCTTTAAAGTCATACTGCGTGGTACCCATGCCGTGGGTCCCAAATCTCCAGGTTCAAGGGCATCTTCCTACATCGAAAACATGCGTGCGAAACCCAGAAGATGGTACACCGTGTGATCGGGAAAGGTTTCTCAAACGCACCTCATTTCTCCTCTCCTTGTGCTCGGGTTCGCCATTCCAGCCGCTCGACTAACAATCTCCCTACTTGGAGAATCAGCACCTTTAACCTCCTGTTTCGGACAGGTCGCAATTTGGCCTGAGGATGAACGGGAAGAGGGGGAACCAATGAGAGACCAGCTCTAGGTGTTGGGACAGGCACAGGTCACTCTATTTTCCCATCAGGAAGAAGAATGAACCACAGGCTCAGCCTGCCCCCCGGAACCAGAATAGGGCCTGAAGCAATCCTGCGCTTTGGCGGCCAGCTCCCAAAAAAGCGAGTTGACAAATGGAGCTCAGGGGCACTGCAACTCACAAACCTGCAGAGTTATAAATGATAACTCTCGTCCACAAATATATTGAGGGAAGGCAACGAGGAGGATTGGAAAGCAAGGTAGAATTGCAGGAAACAGGTTTCAGGAGGCAGACTCGACTCGCCTTGAAAGCACATGAAAAGCGGCAAAGCGTTGACAATGATGCCCTTGGCCAAAAAGGGCGTATGCGTTTTTTCCTGAATATATTCAGGGAAAAACGCATACGCCCTTTTTGGCCAACCAGGCAAGCCGGAAAGGCAAATCAGCGCTACAAAGAAGGCTCGCTTGCCATCGGTCAAAAGGGCCATGCTGAAAAAAGTGTAAAAACCAGAAATGCAGGACAGGCCATGGAGACATGGGAGCCTTGCTACGCTGATGGGCGGGCTGTAAATTGCCAACAGCCACTCTGGAGAAGTGTACGGTGTGTCCTGAAACATGTAATAAGCACAGCTTCGAGAGCATAGGGCACTTCCACTCATGGGCGTCTAAATCGGGAAACCTAAAAATCAACAAGACACAGGCACCCCAAAGTTTAGGGCTGCTCTGTTTCCAAGAACCTCCACTTCGGCACACCTTCAATATCCCAGGAAAGCGAAAAATGGATAAAGAAGTTGTGGTACTTAGGCACAATGGAATATCACTCAGCCATGAAATCAATGTCATAAGGCTAGTAGCAGCAGGATGAGTGGATTTAGGTACGATGACTCTCAGTGAAATAAGTCACAGAGAAAAAGACACTTATCCGAAGATATCACTGAGAGAGGGAATGTCAAAATCGCTACACTTGAACTGAATTACAAAACAGAACAGAGTCACACATTTAGAAAACGCACTATGGCTGCTTAACGGGAAAGGTGAGGTGGGGTGATGCATAAAACAAGGGTTTGAAATTAGCTCAGATACCGTTCCACAAGCCAAATATGTAATAGACAAGACCTACTCCCTGCTCAGTGAACTGGACTCAACAGCCCCTATTCACCGCCCAAGAATACATCTGACTAGTAAGAGTCTTAAAACCTATGTATTGATCTCTCTCTGGAAGTGAATCAAGAGGGTGTAAAGCGGCATAAACACAGCAGTGAAAAGCAGCTAAACCCCATTATAAAAATAGATTACTTAAAAAAAAAACCCCATAAAACAAAGACAGTGAAAGAGAGAGAAATTCTTACAAAATCCGTTCGGGGGCTCTGATGCAACCTGGATTGACCATATCTAGACCCACAGCTGGATGAGACATAAGGCTGGACACTCTTGGGGCTGAGAGGATTGGTGAGCTTGGGTGAGCAAACGCAGACCCTTTAAAGTCATACTGCGTGGTACCCATGCCGTGGGTCCCAAATCTCCAGGTTCAAGGGCATCTTCCTACATCGAAAACATGCGTGCGAAACCCAGAAGATGGTACACCGTGTGATCGGGAAAGGTTTCTCAAACGCACCTCATTTCTCCTCTCCTTGTGCTCGGGTTCGCCATTCCAGCCGCTCGACTAACAATCTCCCTACTTGGAGAATCAGCACCTTTAACCTCCTGTTTCGGACAGGTCGCAATTTGGCCTGAGGATGAACGGGAAGAGGGGGAACCAATGAGAGACCAGCTCTAGGTGTTGGGACAGGCACAGGTCACTCTATTTTCCCATCAGGAAGAAGAATGAACCACAGGCTCAGCCTGCCCCCCGGAACCAGAATAGGGCCTGAAGCAATCCTGCGCTTTGGCGGCCAGCTCCCAAAAAAGCGAGTTGACAAATGGAGCTCAGGGGCACTGCAACTCACAAACCTGCAGAGTTATAAATGATAACTCTCGTCCACAAATATATTGAGGGAAGGCAACGAGGAGGATTGGAAAGCAAGGTAGAATTGCAGGAAACAGGTTTCAGGAGGCAGACTCGACTCGCCTTGAAAGCACATGAAAAGCGGCAAAGCGTTGACAATGATGCCCTTGGCCAAAAAGGGCGTATGCGTTTTTTCCTGAATATATTCAGGGAAAAACGCATACGCCCTTTTTGGCCAACCAGGCAAGCCGGAAAGGCAAATCAGCGCTACAAAGAAGGCTCGCTTGCCATCGGTCAAAAGGGCCATGCTGAAAAAAGTGTAAAAACCAGAAATGCAGGACAGGCCATGGAGACATGGGAGCCTTGCTACGCTGATGGGCGGGCTGTAAATTGCCAACAGCCACTCTGGAGAAGTGTACGGTGTGTCCTGAAACATGTAATAAGCACAGCTTCGAGAGCATAGGGCACTTCCACTCATGGGCGTCTAAATCGGGAAACCTAAAAATCAACAAGACACAGGCACCCCAAAGTTTAGGGCTGCTCTGTTTCCAAGAACCTCCACTTCGGCACACCTTCAATATCCCAGGAAAGCGAAAAATGGATAAAGAAGTTGTGGTACTTAGGCACAATGGAATATCACTCAGCCATGAAATCAATGTCATAAGGCTAGTAGCAGCAGGATGAGTGGATTTAGGTACGATGACTCTCAGTGAAATAAGTCACAGAGAAAAAGACACTTATCCGAAGATATCACTGAGAGAGGGAATGTCAAAATCGCTACACTTGAACTGAATTACAAAACAGAACAGAGTCACACATTTAGAAAACGCACTATGGCTGCTTAACGGGAAAGGTGAGGTGGGGTGATGCATAAAACAAGGGTTTGAAATTAGCTCAGATACCGTTCCACAAGCCAAATATGTAATAGACAAGACCTACTCCCTGCTCAGTGAACTGGACTCAACAGCCCCTATTCACCGCCCAAGAATACATCTGACTAGTAAGAGTCTTAAAACCTATGTATTGATCTCTCTCTGGAAGTGAATCAAGAGGGTGTAAAGCGGCATAAACACAGCAGTGAAAAGCAGCTAAACCCCATTATAAAAATAGATTACTTAAAAAAAAAACCCCATAAAACAAAGACAGTGAAAGAGAGAGAAATTCTTACAAAATCCGTTCGGGGGCTCTGATGCAACCTGGATTGACCATATCTAGACCCACAGCTGGATGAGACATAAGGCTGGACACTCTTGGGGCTGAGAGGATTGGTGAGCTTGGGTGAGCAAACGCAGACCCTTTAAAGTCATACTGCGTGGTACCCATGCCGTGGGTCCCAAATCTCCAGGTTCAAGGGCATCTTCCTACATCGAAAACATGCGTGCGAAACCCAGAAGATGGTACACCGTGTGATCGGGAAAGGTTTCTCAAACGCACCTCATTTCTCCTCTCCTTGTGCTCGGGTTCGCCATTCCAGCCGCTCGACTAACAATCTCCCTACTTGGAGAATCAGCACCTTTAACCTCCTGTTTCGGACAGGTCGCAATTTGGCCTGAGGATGAACGGGAAGAGGGGGAACCAATGAGAGACCAGCTCTAGGTGTTGGGACAGGCACAGGTCACTCTATTTTCCCATCAGGAAGAAGAATGAACCACAGGCTCAGCCTGCCCCCCGGAACCAGAATAGGGCCTGAAGCAATCCTGCGCTTTGGCGGCCAGCTCCCAAAAAAGCGAGTTGACAAATGGAGCTCAGGGGCACTGCAACTCACAAACCTGCAGAGTTATAAATGATAACTCTCGTCCACAAATATATTGAGGGAAGGCAACGAGGAGGATTGGAAAGCAAGGTAGAATTGCAGGAAACAGGTTTCAGGAGGCAGACTCGACTCGCCTTGAAAGCACATGAAAAGCGGCAAAGCGTTGACAATGATGCCCTTGGCCAAAAAGGGCGTATGCGTTTTTTCCTGAATATATTCAGGGAAAAACGCATACGCCCTTTTTGGCCAACCAGGCAAGCCGGAAAGGCAAATCAGCGCTACAAAGAAGGCTCGCTTGCCATCGGTCAAAAGGGCCATGCTGAAAAAAGTGTAAAAACCAGAAATGCAGGACAGGCCATGGAGACATGGGAGCCTTGCTACGCTGATGGGCGGGCTGTAAATTGCCAACAGCCACTCTGGAGAAGTGTACGGTGTGTCCTGAAACATGTAATAAGCACAGCTTCGAGAGCATAGGGCACTTCCACTCATGGGCGTCTAAATCGGGAAACCTAAAAATCAACAAGACACAGGCACCCCAAAGTTTAGGGCTGCTCTGTTTCCAAGAACCTCCACTTCGGCACACCTTCAATATCCCAGGAAAGCGAAAAATGGATAAAGAAGTTGTGGTACTTAGGCACAATGGAATATCACTCAGCCATGAAATCAATGTCATAAGGCTAGTAGCAGCAGGATGAGTGGATTTAGGTACGATGACTCTCAGTGAAATAAGTCACAGAGAAAAAGACACTTATCCGAAGATATCACTGAGAGAGGGAATGTCAAAATCGCTACACTTGAACTGAATTACAAAACAGAACAGAGTCACACATTTAGAAAACGCACTATGGCTGCTTAACGGGAAAGGTGAGGTGGGGTGATGCATAAAACAAGGGTTTGAAATTAGCTCAGATACCGTTCCACAAGCCAAATATGTAATAGACAAGACCTACTCCCTGCTCAGTGAACTGGACTCAACAGCCCCTATTCACCGCCCAAGAATACATCTGACTAGTAAGAGTCTTAAAAACCTATGTATTGATCTCTCTCTGGAAGTGAATCAAGAGGGTGTAAAGCGGCATAAACACAGCAGTGAAAAGCAGCTAAACCCCATTATAAAAATAGATTACTTAAAAAAAAAACCCATAAAACAAAGACAGTGAAAGAGAGAGAAATTCTTACAAAATCCGTTCGGGGGCTCTGATGCAACCTGGATTGACCATATCTAGACCCACAGCTGGATGAGACATAAGGCTGGACACTCTTGGGGCTGAGAGGATTGGTGAGCTTGGGTGAGCAAACGCAGACCCTTTAAAGTCATACTGCGTGGTACCCATGCCGTGGGTCCCAAATCTCCAGGTTCAAGGGCATCTTCCTACATCGAAAACATGCGTGCGAAACCCAGAAGATGGTACACCGTGTGATCGGGAAAGGTTTCTCAAACGCACCTCATTTCTCCTCTCCTTGTGCTCGGGTTCGCCATTCCAGCCGCTCGACTAACAATCTCCCTACTTGGAGAATCAGCACCTTTAACCTCCTGTTTCGGACAGGTCGCAATTTGGCCTGAGGATGAACGGGAAGAGGGGGAACCAATGAGAGACCAGCTCTAGGTGTTGGGACAGGCACAGGTCACTCTATTTTCCCATCAGGAAGAAGAATGAACCACAGGCTCAGCCTGCCCCCCGGAACCAGAATAGGGCCTGAAGCAATCCTGCGCTTTGGCGGCCAGCTCCCAAAAAAGCGAGTTGACAAATGGAGCTCAGGGGCACTGCAACTCACAAACCTGCAGAGTTATAAATGATAACTCTCGTCCACAAATATATTGAGGGAAGGCAACGAGGAGGATTGGAAAGCAAGGTAGAATTGCAGGAAACAGGTTTCAGGAGGCAGACTCGACTCGCCTTGAAAGCACATGAAAAGCGGCAAAGCGTTGACAATGATGCCCTTGGCCAAAAAGGGCGTATGCGTTTTTTCCTGAATATATTCAGGGGAAAACGCATACGCCCTTTTTGGCCAACCAGGCAAGCCGGAAAGGCAAATCAGCGCTACAAAGAAGGCTCGCTTGCCATCGGTCAAAAGGGCCATGCTGAAAAAAGTGTAAAAACCAGAAATGCAGGACAGGCCATGGAGACATGGGAGCCTTGCTACGCTGATGGGCGGGCTGTAAATTGCCAACAGCCACTCTGGAGAAGTGTACGGTGTGTCCTGAAACATGTAATAAGCACAGCTTCGAGAGCATAGGGCACTTCCACTCATGGGCGTCTAAATCGGGAAACCTAAAAATCAACAAGACACAGGCACCCCAAAGTTTAGGGCTGCTCTGTTTCCAAGAACCTCCACTTCGGCACACCTTCAATATCCCAGGAAAGCGAAAAATGGATAAAGAAGTTGTGGTACTTAGGCACAATGGAATATCACTCAGCCATGAAATCAATGTCATAAGGCTAGTAGCAGCAGGATGAGTGGATTTAGGTACGATGACTCTCAGTGAAATAAGTCACAGAGAAAAAGACACTTATCCGAAGATATCACTGAGAGAGGGAATGTCAAAATCGCTACACTTGAACTGAATTACAAAACAGAACAGAGTCACACATTTAGAAAACGCACTATGGCTGCTTAACGGGAAAGGTGAGGTGGGGTGATGCATAAAACAAGGGTTTGAAATTAGCTCAGATACCGTTCCACAAGCCAAATATGTAATAGACAAGACCTACTCCCTGCTCAGTGAACTGGACTCAACAGCCCCTATTCACCGCCCAAGAATACATCTGACTAGTAAGAGTCTTAAAACCTATGTATTGATCTCTCTCTGGAAGTGAATCAAGAGGGTGTAAAGCGGCATAAACACAGCAGTGAAAAGCAGCTAAACCCCATTATAAAAATAGATTACTTAAAAAAAAAACCCATAAAACAAAGACAGTGAAAGAGAGAGAAATTCTTACAAAATCCGTTCGGGGGCTCTGATGCAACCTGGATTGACCATATCTAGACCCACAGCTGGATGAGACATAAGGCTGGACACTCTTGGGGCTGAGAGGATTGGTGAGCTTGGGTGAGCAAACGCAGACCCTTTAAAGTCATACTGCGTGGTACCCATGCCGTGGGTCCCAAATCTCCAGGTTCAAGGGCATCTTCCTACATCGAAAACATGCGTGCGAAACCCAGAAGATGGTACACCGTGTGATCGGGAAAGGTTTCTCAAACGCACCTCATTTCTCCTCTCCTTGTGCTCGGGTTCGCCATTCCAGCCGCTCGACTAACAATCTCCCTACTTGGAGAATCAGCACCTTTAACCTCCTGTTTCGGACAGGTCGCAATTTGGCCTGAGGATGAACGGGAAGAGGGGGAACCAATGAGAGACCAGCTCTAGGTGTTGGGACAGGCACAGGTCACTCTATTTTCCCATCAGGAAGAAGAATGAACCACAGGCTCAGCCTGCCCCCCGGAACCAGAATAGGGCCTGAAGCAATCCTGCGCTTTGGCGGCCAGCTCCCAAAAAAGCGAGTTGACAAATGGAGCTCAGGGGCACTGCAACTCACAAACCTGCAGAGTTATAAATGATAACTCTCGTCCACAAATATATTGAGGGAAGGCAACGAGGAGGATTGGAAAGCAAGGCAGAATTGCAGGAAACAGGTTTCAGGAGGCAGACTCGACTCGCCTTGAAAGCACATGAAAAGCGGCAAAGCGTTGACAATGATGCCCTTGGCCAAAAAGGGCGTATGCGTTTTTTCCTGAATATATTCAGGGAAAAACGCATACGCCCTTTTTGGCCAACCAGGCAAGCCGGAAAGGCAAATCAGCGCTACAAAGAAGGCTCGCTTGCCATCGGTCAAAAGGGCCATGCTGAAAAAAGTGTAAAAACCAGAAATGCAGGACAGGCCATGGAGACATGGGAGCCTTGCTACGCTGATGGGCGGGCTGTAAATTGCCAACAGCCACTCTGGAGAAGTGTACGGTGTGTCCTGAAACATGTAATAAGCACAGCTTCGAGAGCATAGGGCACTTCCACTCATGGGCGTCTAAATCGGGAAACCTAAAAATCAACAAGACACAGGCACCCCAAAGTTTAGGGCTGCTCTGTTTCCAAGAACCTCCACTTCGGCACACCTTCAATATCCCAGGAAAGCGAAAAATGGATAAAGAAGTTGTGGTACTTAGGCACAATGGAATATCACTCAGCCATGAAATCAATGTCATAAGGCTAGTAGCAGCAGGATGAGTGGATTTAGGTACGATGACTCTCAGTGAAATAAGTCACAGAGAAAAAGACACTTATCCGAAGATATCACTGAGAGAGGGAATGTCAAAATCGCTACACTTGAACTGAATTACAAAACAGAACAGAGTCACACATTTAGAAAACGCACTATGGCTGCTTAACGGGAAAGGTGAGGTGGGGTGATGCATAAAACAAGGGTTTGAAATTAGCTCAGATACCGTTCCACAAGCCAAATATGTAATAGACAAGACCTACTCCCTGCTCAGTGAACTGGACTCAACAGCCCCTATACACCGCCCAAGAATACATCTGACTAGTAAGAGTCTTAAAACCTATGTATTGATCTCTCTCTGGAAGTGAATCAAGAGGGTGTAAAGCGGCATAAACACAGCAGTGAAAAGCAGCTAAACCCCATTATAAAAATAGATTACTTAAAAAAAAACCCCCATAAAACAAAGACATTGAAAGAGAGAGAAATTCTTACAAAATCCGTTCGGGGGCTCTGATGCAACCTGGATTGACCATATCTAGACCCACAGCTGGATGAGACATAAGGCTGGACACTCTTGGGGCTGAGAGGATTGGTGAGCTTGGGTGAGCAAACGCAGACCCTTTAAAGTCATACTGCGTGGTACCCATGCCGTGGGTCCCAAATCTCCAGGTTCAAGGGCATCTTCCTACATCGAAAACATGCGTGCGAAACCCAGAAGATGGTACACCGTGTGATCGGGAAAGGTTTCTCAAACGCACCTCATTTCTCCTCTCCTTGTGCTCGGGTTCGCCATTCCAACCGCTCGACTAACAATCTCCCTACTTGGAGAATCAGCACCTTTAACCTCCTGTTTCGGACAGGTCGCAATTTGGCCTGAGGATGAACGGGAAGAGGGGGAACCAATGAGAGACCAGCTCTAGGTGTTGGGACAGGCACAGGTCACTCTATTTTCCCATCAGGAAGAAGAATGAACCACAGGCTCAGCCTGCCCCCCGGAACCAGAATAGGGCCTGAAGCAATCCTGCGCTTTGGCGGCCAGCTCCCAAAAAAGCGAGTTGACAAATGGAGCTCAGGGGCACTGCAACTCACAAACCTGCAGAGTTATAAATGATAACTCTCGTCCACAAATATATTGAGGGAAGGCAACGAGGAGGATTGGAAAGCAAGGCAGAATTGCAGGAAACAGGTTTCAGGAGGCAGACTCGACTCGCCTTGAAAGCACATGAAAAGCGGCAAAGCGTTGACAATGATGCCCTTGGCCAAAAAGGGCGTATGCGTTTTTTCCTGAATATATTCAGGGAAAAACGCATACGCCCTTTTTGGCCAACCAGGCAAGCCGGAAAGGCAAATCAGCGCTACAAAGAAGGCTCGCTTGCCATCGGTCAAAAGGGCCATGCTGAAAAAAGTGTAAAAACCAGAAATGCAGGACAGGCCATGGAGACATGGGAGCCTTGCTACGCTGATGGGCGGGCTGTAAATTGCCAACAGCCACTCTGGAGAAGTGTACGGTGTGTCCTGAAACATGTAATAAGCACAGCTTCGAGAGCATAGGGCACTTCCACTCATGGGCGTATAAATCGGGAAACCTAAAAATCAACAAGACACAGGCACCCCAAAGTTTAGGGCTGCTCTGTTTCCAAGAACCTCCACTTCGGCACACCTTCAATATCCCAGGAAAGCGAAAAATGGATAAAGAAGTTGTGGTACTTAGGCACAATGGAATATCACTCAGCCATGAAATCAATGTCATAAGGCTAGTAGCAGCAGGATGAGTGGATTTAGGTACGATGACTCTCAGTGAAATAAGTCACAGAGAAAAAGACACTTATCCTAAGATATCACTGAGAGAGGGAATGTCAAAATCGCTACACTTGAACTGAATTACAAAACAGAACAGAGTCACACATTTAGAAAACGCACTATGGCTGCTTAACGGGAAAGGTGAGGTGGGGTGATGCATAAAACAAGGGTTTGAAATTAGCTCAGATACCGTTCCACAAGCCAAATATGTAATAGACAAGACCTACTCCCTGCTCAGTGAACTGGACTCAACAGCCCCTATTCACCGCCCAAGAATACATCTGACTAGTAAGAGTCTTAAAACCTATGTATTGATCTCTCTCTGGAAGTGAATCAAGAGGGTGTAAAGCGGCATAAACACAGCAGTGAAAAGCAGCTAAACCCCATTATAAAAATAGATTACTTAAAAAAAAAAACCCATAAAACAAAGACAGTGAAAGAGAGAGAAATTCTTACAAAATCCGTTCGGGGGCTCTGATGCAACCTGGATTGACCATATCTAGACCCACAGCTGGATGAGACATAAGGCTGGACACTCTTGGGGCTGAGAGGATTGGTGAGCTTGGGTGAGCAAACGCAGACCCTTTAAAGTCATACTGCGTGGTACCCATGCCGTGGGTCCCAAATCTCCAGGTTCAAGGGCATCTTCCTACATCGAAAACATGCGTGCGAAACCCAGAAGATGGTACACCGTGTGATCGGGAAAGGTTTCTCAAACGCACCTCATTTCTCCTCTCCTTGTGCTCGGGTTCGCCATTCCAGCCGCTCGACTAACAATCTCCCTACTTGGAGAATCAGCACCTTTAACCTCCTGTTTCGGACAGGTCGCAATTTGGCCTGAGGATGAACGGGAAGAGGGGGAACCAATGAGAGACCAGCTCTAGGTGTTGGGACAGGCACAGGTCACTCTATTTTCCATCAGGAAGAAGAATGAACCACAGGCTCAGCCTGCCCCCCGGAACCAGAATACGGCCTGAAGCAATCCTGCGCTTTGGCGGCCAGCTCCCAAAAAAGCGAGTTGACAAATGGAGCTCAGGGGGCACTGCAACTCACAAACCTGCAGAGTTATAAATGATAACTCTCGTCCACAAATATATTGAGGGAAGGCAACGAGGAGGATTGGAAAGCAAGGCAGAATTGCAGGAAACAGGTTTCAGGAGGCAGACTCGACTCGCCTTGAAAGCACATGAAAAGCGGCAAAGCGTTGACAATGATGCCCTTGGCCAAAAAGGGCGTATGCGTTTTTTCCTGAATATATTCAGGGAAAAACGCATACGCCCTTTTTGGCCAACCAGGCAAGCCGGAAAGGCAAATCAGCGCTACAAAGAAGGCTCGCTTGCCATCGGTCAAAAGGGCCATGCTGAAAAAAGTGTAAAAACCAGAAATGCAGGACAGGCCATGGAGACATGGGAGCCTTGCTACGCTGATGGGCGGGCTGTAAATTGCCAACAGCCACTCTGGAGAAGTGTACGGTGTGTCCTGAAACATGTAATAAGCACAGCTTCGAGAGCATAGGGCACTTCCACTCATGGGCGTATAAATCGGGAAACCTAAAAATCAACAAGACACAGGCACCCCAAAGTTTAGGGCTGCTCTGTTTCCAAGAACCTCCACTTCGGCACACCTTCAATATCCCAGGAAAGCGAAAAATGGATAAAGAAGTTGTGGTACTTAGGCACAATGGAATATCACTCAGCCATGAAATCAATGTCATAAGGCTAGTAGCAGCAGGATGAGTGGATTTAGGTACGATGACTCTCAGTGAAATAAGTCACAGAGAAAAAGACACTTATCCTAAGATATCACTGAGAGAGGGAATGTCAAAATCGCTACACTTGAACTGAATTACAAAACAGAACAGAGTCACACATTTAGAAAACGCACTATGGCTGCTTAACGGGAAAGGTGAGGTGGGGTGATGCATAAAACAAGGGTTTGAAATTAGCTCAGATACCGTTCCACAAGCCAAATATGTAATAGACAAGACCTACTCCCTGCTCAGTGAACTGGACTCAACAGCCCCTATTCACCGCCCAAGAATACATCTGACTAGTAAGAGTCTTAAAACCTATGTATTGATCTCTCTCTGGAAGTGAATCAAGAGGGTGTAAAGCGGCATAAACACAGCAGTGAAAAGCAGCTAAACCCCATTATAAAAATAGATTACTTAAAAAAAAAAACCCATAAAACAAAGACAGTGAAAGAGAGAGAAATTCTTACAAAATCCGTTCGGGGGCTCTGATGCAACCTGGATTGACCATATCTAGACCCACAGCTGGATGAGACATAAGGCTGGACACTCTTGGGGCTGAGAGGATTGGTGAGCTTGGGTGAGCAAACGCAGACCCTTTAAAGTCATACTGCGTGGTACCCATGCCGTGGGTCCCAAATCTCCAGGTTCAAGGGCATCTTCCTACATCGAAAACATGCGTGCGAAACCCAGAAGATGGTACACCGTGTGATCGGGAAAGGTTTCTCAAACGCACCTCATTTCTCCTCTCCTTGTGCTCGGGTTCGCCATTCCAGCCGCTCGACTAACAATCTCCCTACTTGGAGAATCAGCACCTTTAACCTCCTGTTTCGGACAGGTCGCAATTTGGCCTGAGGATGAACGGGAAGAGGGGGAACCAATGAGAGACCAGCTCTAGGTGTTGGGACAGGCACAGGTCACTCTATTTTCCCATCAGGAAGAAGAATGAACCACAGGCTCAGCCTGCCCCCCGGAACCAGAATAGGGCCTGAAGCAATCCTGCGCTTTGGCGGCCAGCTCCCAAAAAAGCGAGTTGACAAATGGAGCTCAGGGGCACTGCAACTCACAAACCTGCAGAGTTATAAATGATAACTCTCGTCCACAAATATATTGAGGGAAGGCAACGAGGAGGATTGGAAAGCAAGGCAGAATTGCAGGAAACAGGTTTCAGGAGGCAGACTCGACTCGCCTTGAAAGCACATGAAAAGCGGCAAAGCGTTGACAATGATGCCCTTGGCCAAAAAGGGCGTATGCGTTTTTTCCTGAATATATTCAGGGAAAAACGCATACGCCCTTTTTGGCCAACCAGGCAAGCCGGAAAGGCAAATCAGCGCTACAAAGAAGGCTCGCTTGCCATCGGTCAAAAGGGCCATGCTGAAAAAAGTGTAAAAACCAGAAATGCAGGACAGGCCATGGAGACATGGGAGCCTTGCTACGCTGATGGGCGGGCTGTAAATTGCCAACAGCCACTCTGGAGAAGTGTACGGTGTGTCCTGAAACATGTAATAAGCACAGCTTCGAGAGCATAGGGCACTTCCACTCATGGGCGTATAAATCGGGAAACCTAAAAATCAACAAGACACAGGCACCCCAAAGTTTAGGGCTGCTCTGTTTCCAAGAACCTCCACTTCGGCACACCTTCAATATCCCAGGAAAGCGAAAAATGGATAAAGAAGTTGTGGTACTTAGGCACAATGGAATATCACTCAGCCATGAAATCAATGTCATAAGGCTAGTAGCAGCAGGATGAGTGGATTTAGGTACGATGACTCTCAGTGAAATAAGTCACAGAGAAAAAGACACTTATCCTAAGATATCACTGAGAGAGGGAATGTCAAAATCGCTACAC
This sequence comes from Eubalaena glacialis, assembly GCF_028564815.1. Taxonomy (NCBI): domain Eukaryota; kingdom Metazoa; phylum Chordata; class Mammalia; order Artiodactyla; family Balaenidae; genus Eubalaena; species Eubalaena glacialis. The sequence continues at coordinate 120,112,983 of NC_083722.1, forward strand.
TTGAACTGAATTACAAAACAGAACAGAGTCACACATTTAGAAAACGCACTATGGCTGCTTAACGGGAAAGGTGAGGTGGGGTGATGCATAAAACAAGGGTTTGAAATTAGCTCAGATACCGTTCCACAAGCCAAATATGTAATAGACAAGACCTACTCCCTGCTCAGTGAACTGGACTCAACAGCCCCTATTCACCGCCCAAGAATACATCTGACTAGTAAGAGTCTTAAAACCTATGTATTGATCTCTCTCTGGAAGTGAATCAAGAGGGTGTAAAGCGGCATAAACACAGCAGTGAAAAGCAGCTAAACCCCATTATAAAAATAGATTACTTAAAAAAAAAAACCCATAAAACAAAGACAGTGAAAGAGAGAGAAATTCTTACAAAATCCGTTCGGGGGCTCTGATGCAACCTGGATTGACCATATCTAGACCCACAGCTGGATGAGACATAAGGCTGGACACTCTTGGGGCTGAGAGGATTGGTGAGCTTGGGTGAGCAAACGCAGACCCTTTAAAGTCATACTGCGTGGTACCCATGCCGTGGGTCCCAAATCTCCAGGTTCAAGGGCATCTTCCTACATCGAAAACATGCGTGCGAAACCCAGAAGATGGTACACCGTGTGATCGGGAAAGGTTTCTCAAACGCACCTCATTTCTCCTCTCCTTGTGCTCGGGTTCGCCATTCCAGCCGCTCGACTAACAATCTCCCTACTTGGAGAATCAGCACCTTTAACCTCCTGTTTCGGACAGGTCGCAATTTGGCCTGAGGATGAACGGGAAGAGGGGGAACCAATGAGAGACCAGCTCTAGGTGTTGGGACAGGCACAGGTCACTCTATTTTCCCATCAGGAAGAAGAATGAACCACAGGCTCAGCCTGCCCCCCGGAACCAGAATAGGGCCTGAAGCAATCCTGCGCTTTGGCGGCCAGCTCCCAAAAAAGCGAGTTGACAAATGGAGCTCAGGGGCACTGCAACTCACAAACCTGCAGAGTTATAAATGATAACTCTCGTCCACAAATATATTGAGGGAAGGCAACGAGGAGGATTGGAAAGCAAGGCAGAATTGCAGGAAACAGGTTTCAGGAGGCAGACTCGACTCGCCTTGAAAGCACATGAAAAGCGGCAAAGCGTTGACAATGATGCCCTTGGCCAAAAAGGGCGTATGCGTTTTTTCCTGAATATATTCAGGGAAAAACGCATACGCCCTTTTTGGCCAACCAGGCAAGCCGGAAAGGCAAATCAGCGCTACAAAGAAGGCTCGCTTGCCATCGGTCAAAAGGGCCATGCTGAAAAAAGTGTAAAAACCAGAAATGCAGGACAGGCCATGGAGACATGGGAGCCTTGCTACGCTGATGGGCGGGCTGTAAATTGCCAACAGCCACTCTGGAGAAGTGTACGGTGTGTCCTGAAACATGTAATAAGCACAGCTTCGAGAGCATAGGGCACTTCCACTCATGGGCGTCTAAATCGGGAAACCTAAAAATCAACAAGACACAGGCACCCCAAAGTTTAGGGCTGCTCTGTTTCCAAGAACCTCCACTTCGGCACACCTTCAATATCCCAGGAAAGCGAAAAATGGATAAAGAAGTTGTGGTACTTAGGCACAATGGAATATCACTCAGCCATGAAATCAATGTCATAAGGCTAGTAGCAGCAGGATGAGTGGATTTAGGTACGATGACTCTCAGTGAAATAAGTCACAGAGAAAAAGACACTTATCCGAAGATATCACTGAGAGAGGGAATGTCAAAATCGCTACACTTGAACTGAATTACAAAACAGAACAGAGTCACACATTTAGAAAACGCACTATGGCTGCTTAACGGGAAAGGTGAGGTGGGGTGATGCATAAAACAAGGGTTTGAAATTAGCTCAGATACCGTTCCACAAGCCAAATATGTAATAGACAAGACCTACTCCCTGCTCAGTGAACTGGACTCAACAGCCCCTATTCACCGCCCAAGAATACATCTGACTAGTAAGAGTCTTAAAACCTATGTATTGATCTCTCTCTGGAAGTGAATCAAGAGGGTGTAAAGCGGCATAAACACAGCAGTGAAAAGCAGCTAAACCCCATTATAAAAATAGATTACTTAAAAAAAAAAACCCATAAAACAAAGACAGTGAAAGAGAGAGAAATTCTTACAAAATCCGTTCGGGGGCTCTGATGCAACCTGGATTGACCATATCTAGACCCACAGCTGGATGAGACATAAGGCTGGACACTCTTGGGGCTGAGAGGATTGGTGAGCTTGGGTGAGCAAACGCAGACCCTTTAAAGTCATACTGCGTGGTACCCATGCCGTGGGTCCCAAATCTCCAGGTTCAAGGGCATCTTCCTACATCGAAAACATGCGTGCGAAACCCAGAAGATGGTACACCGTGTGATCGGGAAAGGTTTCTCAAACGCACCTCATTTCTCCTCTCCTTGTGCTCGGGTTCGCCATTCCAGCCGCTCGACTAACAATCTCCCTACTTGGAGAATCAGCACCTTTAACCTCCTGTTTCGGACAGGTCGCAATTTGGCCTGAGGATGAACGGGAAGAGGGGGAACCAATGAGAGACCAGCTCTAGGTGTTGGGACAGGCACAGGTCACTCTATTTTCCCATCAGGAAGAAGAATGAACCACAGGCTCAGCCTGCCCCCCGGAACCAGAATAGGGCCTGAAGCAATCCTGCGCTTTGGCGGCCAGCTCCCAAAAAAGCGAGTTGACAAATGGAGCTCAGGGGCACTGCAACTCACAAACCTGCAGAGTTATAAATGATAACTCTCGTCCACAAATATATTGAGGGAAGGCAACGAGGAGGATTGGAAAGCAAGGCAGAATTGCAGGAAACAGGTTTCAGGAGGCAGACTCGACTCGCCTTGAAAGCACATGAAAAGCGGCAAAGCGTTGACAATGATGCCCTTGGCCAAAAAGGGCGTATGCGTTTTTTCCTGAATATATTCAGGAAAAAACGCATACGCCCTTTTTGGCCAACCAGGCAAGCCGGAAAGGCAAATCAGCGCTACAAAGAAGGCTCGCTTGCCATCGGTCAAAAGGGCCATGCTGAAAAAAGTGTAAAAACCAGAAATGCAGGACAGGCCATGGAGACATGGGAGCCTTGCTACGCTGATGGGCGGGCTGTAAATTGCCAACAGCCACTCTGGAGAAGTGTACGGTGTGTCCTGAAACATGTAATAAGCACAGCTTCGAGAGCATAGGGCACTTCCACTCATGGGCGTCTAAATCGGGAAACCTAAAAATCAACAAGACACAGGCACCCCAAAGTTTAGGGCTGCTCTGTTTCCAAGAACCTCCACTTCGGCACACCTTCAATATCCCAGGAAAGCGAAAAATGGATAAAGAAGTTGTGGTACTTAGGCACAATGGAATATCACTCAGCCATGAAATCAATGTCATAAGGCTAGTAGCAGCAGGATGAGTGGATTTAGGTACGATGACTCTCAGTGAAATAAGTCACAGAGAAAAAGACACTTATCCGAAGATATCACTGAGAGAGGGAATGTCAAAATCGCTACACTTGAACTGAATTACAAAACAGAACAGAGTCACACATTTAGAAAACGCACTATGGCTGCTTAACGGGAAAGGTGAGGTGGGGTGATGCATAAAACAAGGGTTTGAAATTAGCTCAGATACCGTTCCACAAGCCAAATATGTAATAGACAAGACCTACTCCCTGCTCAGTGAACTGGACTCAACAGCCCCTATTCACCGCCCAAGAATACATCTGACTAGTAAGAGTCTTAAAACCTATGTATTGATCTCTCTCTGGAAGTGAATCAAGAGGGTGTAAAGCGGCATAAACACAGCAGTGAAAAGCAGCTAAACCCCATTATAAAAATAGATTACTTAAAAAAAAAACCCCATAAAACAAAGACAGTGAAAGAGAGAGAAATTCTTACAAAATCCGTTCGGGGGCTCTGATGCAACCTGGATTGACCATATCTAGACCCACAGCTGGATGAGACATAAGGCTGGACACTCTTGGGGCTGAGAGGATTGGTGAGCTTGGGTGAGCAAACGCAGACCCTTTAAAGTCATACTGCGTGGTACCCATGCCGTGGGTCCCAAATCTCCAGGTTCAAGGGCATCTTCCTACATCGAAAACATGCGTGCGAAACCCAGAAGATGGTACACCGTGTGATCGGGAAAGGTTTCTCAAACGCACCTCATTTCTCCTCTCCTTGTGCTCGGGTTCGCCATTCCAGCCGCTCGACTAACAATCTCCCTACTTGGAGAATCAGCACCTTTAACCTCCTGTTTCGGACAGGTCGCAATTTGGCCTGAGGATGAACGGGAAGAGGGGGAACCAATGAGAGACCAGCTCTAGGTGTTGGGACAGGCACAGGTCACTCTATTTTCCCATCAGGAAGAAGAATGAACCACAGGCTCAGCCTGCCCCCCGGAACCAGAATAGGGCCTGAAGCAATCCTGCGCTTTGGCGGCCAGCTCCCAAAAAAGCGAGTTGACAAATGGAGCTCAGGGGCACTGCAACTCACAAACCTGCAGAGTTATAAATGATAACTCTCGTCCACAAATATATTGAGGGAAGGCAACGAGGAGGATTGGAAAGCAAGGCAGAATTGCAGGAAACAGGTTTCAGGAGGCAGACTCGACTCGCCTTGAAAGCACATGAAAAGCGGCAAAGCGTTGACAATGATGCCCTTGGCCAAAAAGGGCGTATGCGTTTTTTCCTGAATATATTCAGGAAAAAACGCATACGCCCTTTTTGGCCAACCAGGCAAGCCGGAAAGGCAAATCAGCGCTACAAAGAAGGCTCGCTTGCCATCGGTCAAAAGGGCCATGCTGAAAAAAGTGTAAAAACCAGAAATGCAGGACAGGCCATGGAGACATGGGAGCCTTGCTACGCTGATGGGCGGGCTGTAAATTGCCAACAGCCACTCTGGAGAAGTGTACGGTGTGTCCTGAAACATGTAATAAGCACAGCTTCGAGAGCATAGGGCACTTCCACTCATGGGCGTCTAAATCGGGAAACCTAAAAATCAACAAGACACAGGCACCCCAAAGTTTAGGGCTGCTCTGTTTCCAAGAACCTCCACTTCGGCACACCTTCAATATCCCAGGAAAGCGAAAAATGGATAAAGAAGTTGTGGTACTTAGGCACAATGGAATATCACTCAGCCATGAAATCAATGTCATAAGGCTAGTAGCAGCAGGATGAGTGGATTTAGGTACGATGACTCTCAGTGAAATAAGTCACAGAGAAAAAGACACTTATCCTAAGATATCACTGAGAGAGGGAATGTCAAAATCGCTACACTTGAACTGAATTACAAAACAGAACAGAGTCACACATTTAGAAAACGCACTATGGCTGCTTAACGGGAAAGGTGAGGTGGGGTGATGCATAAAACAAGGGTTTGAAATTAGCTCAGATACCGTTCCACAAGCCAAATATGTAATAGACAAGACCTACTCCCTGCTCAGTGAACTGGACTCAACAGCCCCTATTCACCGCCCAAGAATACATCTGACTAGTAAGAGTCTTAAAACCTATGTATTGATCTCTCTCTGGAAGTGAATCAAGAGGGTGTAAAGCGGCATAAACACAGCAGTGAAAAGCAGCTAAACCCCATTATAAAAATAGATTACTTAAAAAAAAAACCCCATAAAACAAAGACAGTGAAAGAGAGAGAAATTCTTACAAAATCCGTTCGGGGGCTCTGATGCAACCTGGATTGACCATATCTAGACCCACAGCTGGATGAGACATAAGGCTGGACACTCTTGGGGCTGAGAGGATTGGTGAGCTTGGGTGAGCAAACGCAGACCCTTTAAAGTCATACTGCGTGGTACCCATGCCGTGGGTCCCAAATCTCCAGGTTCAAGGGCATCTTCCTACATCGAAAACATGCGTGCGAAACCCAGAAGATGGTACACCGTGTGATCGGGAAAGGTTTCTCAAACGCACCTCATTTCTCCTCTCCTTGTGCTCGGGTTCGCCATTCCAGCCGCTCGACTAACAATCTCCCTACTTGGAGAATCAGCACCTTTAACCTCCTGTTTCGGACAGGTCGCAATTTGGCCTGAGGATGAACGGGAAGAGGGGGAACCAATGAGAGACCAGCTCTAGGTGTTGGGACAGGCACAAGTCACTCTATTTTCCCATCAGGAAGAAGAATGAACCACAGGCTCAGCCTGCCCCCCGGAACCAGAATAGGGCCTGAAGCAATCCTGCGCTTTGGCGGCCAGCTCCCAAAAAAGCGAGTTGACAAATGGAGCTCAGGGGCACTGCAACTCACAAACCTGCAGAGTTATAAATGATAACTCTCGTCCACAAATATATTGAGGGAAGGCAACGAGGAGGATTGGAAAGCAAGGCAGAATTGCAGGAAACAGGTTTCAGGAGGCAGACTCGACTCGCCTTGAAAGCACATGAAAAGCGGCAAAGCGTTGACAATGATGCCCTTGGCCAAAAAGGGCGTATGCGTTTTTTCCTGAATATATTCAGGAAAAAACGCATACGCCCTTTTTGGCCAACCAGGCAAGCCGGAAAGGCAAATCAGCGCTACAAAGAAGGCTCGCTTGCCATCGGTCAAAAGGGCCATGCTGAAAAAAGTGTAAAAACCAGAAATGCAGGACAGGCCATGGAGACATGGGAGCCTTGCTACGCTGATGGGCGGGCTGTAAATTGCCAACAGCCACTCTGGAGAAGTGTACGGTGTGTCCTGAAACATGTAATAAGCACAGCTTCGAGAGCATAGGGCACTTCCACTCATGGGCGTATAAATCGGGAAACCTAAAAATCAACAAGACACAGGCACCCCAAAGTTTAGGGCTGCTCTGTTTCCAAGAACCTCCACTTCGGCACACCTTCAATATCCCAGGAAAGCGAAAAATGGATAAAGAAGTTGTGGTACTTAGGCACAATGGAATATCACTCAGCCATGAAATCAATGTCATAAGGCTAGTAGCAGCAGGATGAGTGGATTTAGGTACGATGACTCTCAGTGAAATAAGTCACAGAGAAAAAGACACTTATCCGAAGATATCACTGAGAGAGGGAATGTCAAAATCGCTACACTTGAACTGAATTACAAAACAGAACAGAGTCACACATTTAGAAAACGCACTATGGCTGCTTAACGGGAAAGGTGAGGTGGGGTGATGCATAAAACAAGGGTTTGAAATTAGCTCAGATACCGTTCCACAAGCCAAATATGTAATAGACAAGACCTACTCCCTGCTCAGTGAACTGGACTCAACAGCCCCTATTCACCGCCCAAGAATACATCTGACTAGTAAGAGTCTTAAAACCTATGTATTGATCTCTCTCTGGAAGTGAATCAAGAGGGTGTAAAGCGGCATAAACACAGCAGTGAAAAGCAGCTAAACCCCATTATAAAAATAGATTACTTAAAAAAAAAACCCCATAAAACAAAGACAGTGAAAGAGAGAGAAATTCTTACAAAATCCGTTCGGGGGCTCTGATGCAACCTGGATTGACCATATCTAGACCCACAGCTGGATGAGACATAAGGCTGGACACTCTTGGGGCTGAGAGGATTGGTGAGCTTGGGTGAGCAAACGCAGACCCTTTAAAGTCATACTGCGTGGTACCCATGCCGTGGGTCCCAAATCTCCAGGTTCAAGGGCATCTTCCTACATCGAAAACATGCGTGCGAAACCCAGAAGATGGTACACCGTGTGATCGGGAAAGGTTTCTCAAACGCACCTCATTTCTCCTCTCCTTGTGCTCGGGTTCGCCATTCCAGCCGCTCGACTAACAATCTCCCTACTTGGAGAATCAGCACCTTTAACCTCCTGCTTCGGACAGGTCGCAATTTGGCCTGAGGATGAACGGGAAGAGGGGGAACCAATGAGAGACCAGCTCTAGGTGTTGGGACAGGCACAGGTCACTCTATTTTCCCATCAGGAAGAAGAATGAACCACAGGCTCAGCCTGCCCCCCGGAACCAGAATAGGGCCTGAAGCAATCCTGCGCTTTGGCGGCCAGCTCCCAAAAAAGCGAGTTGACAAATGGAGCTCAGGGGCACTGCAACTCACAAACCTGCAGAGTTATAAATGATAACTCTCGTCCACAAATATATTGAGGGAAGGCAACGAGGAGGATTGGAAAGCAAGGCAGAATTGCAGGAAACAGGTTTCAGGAGGCAGACTCGACTCGCCTTGAAAGCACATGAAAAGCGGCAAAGCGTTGACAATGATGCCCTTGGCCAAAAAGGGCGTATGCGTTTTTTCCTGAATATATTCAGGGAAAAACGCATACGCCCTTTTTGGCCAACCAGGCAAGCCGGAAAGGCAAATCAGCGCTACAAAGAAGGCTCGCTTGCCATCGGTCAAAAGGGCCATGCTGAAAAAAGTGTAAAAACCAGAAATGCAGGACAGGCCATGGAGACATGGGAGCCTTGCTACGCTGATGGGCGGGCTGTAAATTGCCAACAGCCACTCTGGAGAAGTGTACGGTGTGTCCTGAAACATGTAATAAGCACAGCTTCGAGAGCATAGGGCACTTCCACTCATGGGCGTCTAAATCGGGAAACCTAAAAATCAACAAGACACAGGCACCCCAAAGTTTAGGGCTGCTCTGTTTCCAAGAACCTCCACTTCGGCACACCTTCAATATCCCAGGAAAGCGAAAAATGGATAAAGAAGTTGTGGTACTTAGGCACAATGGAATATCACTCAGCCATGAAATCAATGTCATAAGGCTAGTAGCAGCAGGATGAGTGGATTTAGGTACGATGACTCTCAGTGAAATAAGTCACAGAGAAAAAGACACTTATCCGAAGATATCACTGAGAGAGGGAATGTCAAAATCGCTACACTTGAACTGAATTACAAAACAGAACAGAGTCACACATTTAGAAAACGCACTATGGCTGCTTAACGGGAAAGGTGAGGTGGGGTGATGCATAAAACAAGGGTTTGAAATTAGCTCAGATACCGTTCCACAAGCCAAATATGTAATAGACAAGACCTACTCCCTGCTCAGTGAACTGGACTCAACAGCCCCTATTCACCGCCCAAGAATACATCTGACTAGTAAGAGTCTTAAAACCTATGTATTGATCTCTCTCTGGAAGTGAATCAAGAGGGTGTAAAGCGGCATAAACACAGCAGTGAAAAGCAGCTAAACCCCATTATAAAAATAGATTACTTAAAAAAAAAACCCCATAAAACAAAGACAGTGAAAGAGAGAGAAATTCTTACAAAATCCGTTCGGGGGCTCTGATGCAACCTGGATTGACCATATCTAGACCCACAGCTGGATGAGACATAAGGCTGGACACTCTTGGGGCTGAGAGGATTGGTGAGCTTGGGTGAGCAAACGCAGACCCTTTAAAGTCATACTGCGTGGTACCCATGCCGTGGGTCCCAAATCTCCAGGTTCAAGGGCATCTTCCTACATCGAAAACATGCGTGCGAAACCCAGAAGATGGTACACCGTGTGATCGGGAAAGGTTTCTCAAACGCACCTCATTTCTCCTCTCCTTGTGCTCGGGTTCGCCATTCCAGCCGCTCGACTAACAATCTCCCTACTTGGAGAATCAGCACCTTTAACCTCCTGCTTCGGACAGGTCGCAATTTGGCCTGAGGATGAACGGGAAGAGGGGGAACCAATGAGAGACCAGCTCTAGGTGTTGGGACAGGCACAGGTCACTCTATTTTCCCATCAGGAAGAAGAATGAACCACAGGCTCAGCCTGCCCCCCGGAACCAGAATAGGGCCTGAAGCAATCCTGCGCTTTGGCGGCCAGCTCCCAAAAAAGCGAGTTGACAAATGGAGCTCAGGGGCACTGCAACTCACAAACCTGCAGAGTTATAAATGATAACTCTCGTCCACAAATATATTGAGGGAAGGCAACGAGGAGGATTGGAAAGCAAGGCAGAATTGCAGGAAACAGGTTTCAGGAGGCAGACTCGACTCGCCTTGAAAGCACATGAAAAGCGGCAAAGCGTTGACAATGATGCCCTTGGCCAAAAAGGGCGTATGCGTTTTTTCCTGAATATATTCAGGGAAAAAGGCATACGCCCTTTTTGGCCAACCAGGCAAGCCGGAAAGGCAAATCAGCGCTACAAAGAAGGCTCGCTTGCCATCGGTCAAAAGGGCCATGCTGAAAAAAGTGTAAAAACCAGAAATGCAGGACAGGCCATGGAGACATGGGAGCCTTGCTACGCTGATGGGCGGGCTGTAAATTGCCAACAGCCACTCTGGAGAAGTGTACGGTGTGTCCTGAAACATGTAATAAGCACAGCTTCGAGAGCATAGGGCACTTCCACTCATGGGCGTCTAAATCGGGAAACCTAAAAATCAACAAGACACAGGCACCCCAAAGTTTAGGGCTGCTCTGTTTCCAAGAACCTCCACTTCGGCACACCTTCAATATCCCAGGAAAGCGAAAAATGGATAAAGAAGTTGTGGTACTTAGGCACAATGGAATATCACTCAGCCATGAAATCAATGTCATAAGGCTAGTAGCAGCAGGATGAGTGGATTTAGGTACGATGACTCTCAGTGAAATAAGTCACAGAGAAAAAGACACTTATCCGAAGATATCACTGAGAGAGGGAATGTCAAAATCGCTACACTTGAACTGAATTACAAAACAGAACAGAGTCACACATTTAGAAAACGCACTATGGCTGCTTAACGGGAAAGGTGAGGTGGGGTGATGCATAAAACAAGGGTTTGAAATTAGCTCAGATACCGTTCCACAAGCCAAATATGTAATAGACAAGACCTACTCCCTGCTCAGTGAACTGGACTCAACAGCCCCTATTCACCGCCCAAGAATACATCTGACTAGTAAGAGTCTTAAAACCTATGTATTGATCTCTCTCTGGAAGTGAATCAAGAGGGTGTAAAGCGGCATAAACACAGCAGTGAAAAGCAGCTAAACCCCATTATAAAAATAGATTACTTAAAAAAAAAACCCCATAAAACAAAGACAGTGAAAGAGAGAGAAATTCTTACAAAATCCGTTCGGGGGCTCTGATGCAACCTGGATTGACCATATCTAGACCCACAGCTGGATGAGACATAAGGCTGGACACTCTTGGGGCTGAGAGGATTGGTGAGCTTGGGTGAGCAAACGCAGACCCTTTAAAGTCATACTGCGTGGTACCCATGCCGTGGGTCCCAAATCTCCAGGTTCAAGGGCATCTTCCTACATCGAAAACATGCGTGCGAAACCCAGAAGATGGTACACCGTGTGATCGGGAAAGGTTTCTCAAACGCACCTCATTTCTCCTCTCCTTGTGCTCGGGTTCGCCATTCCAGCCGCTCGACTAACAATCTCCCTACTTGGAGAATCAGCACCTTTAACCTCCTGCTTCGGACAGGTCGCAATTTGGCCTGAGGATGAACGGGAAGAGGGGGAACCAATGAGAGACCAGCTCTAGGTGTTGGGACAGGCACAGGTCACTCTATTTTCCCATCAGGAAGAAGAATGAACCACAGGCTCAGCCTGCCCCCCGGAACCAGAATAGGGCCTGAAGCAATCCTGCGCTTTGGCGGCCAGCTCCCAAAAAAGCGAGTTGACAAATGGAGCTCAGGGGCACTGCAACTCACAAACCTGCAGAGTTATAAATGATAACTCTCGTCCACAAATATATTGAGGGAAGGCAACGAGGAGGATTGGAAAGCAAGGCAGAATTGCAGGAAACAGGTTTCAGGAGGCAGACTCGACTCGCCTTGAAAGCACATGAAAAGCGGCAAAGCGTTGACAATGATGCCCTTGGCCAAAAAGGGCGTATGCGTTTTTTCCTGAATATATTCAGGGAAAAACGCATACGCCCTTTTTGGCCAACCAGGCAAGCCGGAAAGGCAAATCAGCGCTACAAAGAAGTCTCGCTTGCCATCGGTCAAAAGGGCCATGCTGAAAAAAGTGTAAAAACCAGAAATGCAGGACAGGCCATGGAGACATGGGAGCCTTGCTACGCTGATGGGCGGGCTGTAAATTGCCAACAGCCACTCTGGAGAAGTGTACGGTGTGTCCTGAAACATGTAATAAGCACAGCTTCGAGAGCATAGGGCACTTCCACTCATGGGCGTCTAAATCGGGAAACCTAAAAATCAACAAGACACAGGCACCCCAAAGTTTAGGGCTGCTCTGTTTCCAAGAACCTCCACTTCGGCACACCTTCAATATCCCAGGAAAGCGAAAAATGGATAAAGAAGTTGTGGTACTTAGGCACAATGGAATATCACTCAGCCATGAAATCAATGTCATAAGGCTAGTAGCAGCAGGATGAGTGGATTTAGGTACGATGACTCTCAGTGAAATAAGTCACAGAGAAAAAGACACTTATCCGAAGATATCACTGAGAGAGGGAATGTCAAAATCGCTACACTTGAACTGAATTACAAAACAGAACAGAGTCACACATTTAGAAAACGCACTATGGCTGCTTAACGGGAAAGGTGAGGTGGGGTGATGCATAAAACAAGGGTTTGAAATTAGCTCAGATACCGTTCCACAAGCCAAATATGTAATAGACAAGACCTACTCCCTGCTCAGTGAACTGGACTCAACAGCCCCTATTCACCGCCCAAGAATACATCTGACTAGTAAGAGTCTTAAAACCTATGTATTGATCTCTCTCTGGAAGTGAATCAAGAGGGTGTAAAGCGGCATAAACACAGCAGTGAAAAGCAGCTAAACCCCATTATAAAAATAGATTACTTAAAAAAAAAACCCCATAAAACAAAGACAGTGAAAGAGAGAGAAATTCTTACAAAATCCGTTCGGGGGCTCTGATGCAACCTGGATTGACCATATCTAGACCCACAGCTGGATGAGACATAAGGCTGGACACTCTTGGGGCTGAGAGGATTGGTGAGCTTGGGTGAGCAAACGCAGACCCTTTAAAGTCATACTGCGTGGTACCCATGCCGTGGGTCCCAAATCTCCAGGTTCAAGGGCATCTTCCTACATCGAAAACATGCGTGCGAAACCCAGAAGATGGTACACCGTGTGATCGGGAAAGGTTTCTCAAACGCACCTCATTTCTCCTCTCCTTGTGCTCGGGTTCGCCATTCCAGCCGCTCGACTAACAATCTCCCTACTTGGAGAATCAGCACCTTTAACCTCCTGCTTCGGACAGGTCGCAATTTGGCCTGAGGATGAACGGGAAGAGGGGGAACCAATGAGAGACCAGCTCTAGGTGTTGGGACAGGCACAGGTCACTCTATTTTCCCATCAGGAAGAAGAATGAACCACAGGCTCAGCCTGCCCCCCGGAACCAGAATAGGGCCTGAAGCAATCCTGCGCTTTGGCGGCCAGCTCCCAAAAAAGCGAGTTGACAAATGGAGCTCAGGGGCACTGCAACTCACAAACCTGCAGAGTTATAAATGATAACTCTCGTCCACAAATATATTGAGGGAAGGCAACGAGGAGGATTGGAAAGCAAGGCAGAATTGCAGGAAACAGGTTTCAGGAGGCAGACTCGACTCGCCTTGAAAGCACATGAAAAGCGGCAAAGCGTTGACAATGATGCCCTTGGCCAAAAAGGGCGTATGCGTTTTTTCCTGAATATATTCAGGGAAAAACGCATACGCCCTTTTTGGCCAACCAGGCAAGCCGGAAAGGCAAATCAGCGCTACAAAGAAGGCTCGCTTGCCATCGGTCAAAAGGGCCATGCTGAAAAAAGTGTAAAAACCAGAAATGCAGGACAGGCCATGGAGACATGGGAGCCTTGCTACGCTGATGGGCGGGCTGTAAATTGCCAACAGCCACTCTGGAGAAGTGTACGGTGTGTCCTGAAACATGTAATAAGCACAGCTTCGAGAGCATAGGGCACTTCCACTCATGGGCGTCTAAATCGGGAAACCTAAAAATCAACAAGACACAGGCACCCCAAAGTTTAGGGCTGCTCTGTTTCCAAGAACCTCCACTTCGGCACACCTTCAATATCCCAGGAAAGCGAAAAATGGATAAAGAAGTTGTGGTACTTAGGCACAATGGAATATCACTCAGCCATGAAATCAATGTCATAAGGCTAGTAGCAGCAGGATGAGTGGATTTAGGTACGATGACTCTCAGTGAAATAAGTCACAGAGAAAAAGACACTTATCCGAAGATATCACTGAGAGAGGGAATGTCAAAATCGCTACACTTGAACTGAATTACAAAACAGAACAGAGTCACACATTTAGAAAACGCACTATGGCTGCTTAACGGGAAAGGTGAGGTGGGGTGATGCATAAAACAAGGGTTTGAAATTAGCTCAGATACCGTTCCACAAGCCAAATATGTAATAGACAAGACCTACTCCCTGCTCAGTGAACTGGACTCAACAGCCCCTATTCACCGCCCAAGAATACATCTGACTAGTAAGAGTCTTAAAACCTATGTATTGATCTCTCTCTGGAAGTGAATCAAGAGGGTGTAAAGCGGCATAAACACAGCAGTGAAAAGCAGCTAAACCCCATTATAAAAATAGATTACTTAAAAAAAAAACCCCATAAAACAAAGACAGTGAAAGAGAGAGAAATTCTTACAAAATCCGTTCGGGGGCTCTGATGCAACCTGGATTGACCATATCTAGACCCACAGCTGGATGAGACATAAGGCTGGACACTCTTGGGGCTGAGAGGATTGGTGAGCTTGGGTGAGCAAACGCAGACCCTTTAAAGTCATACTGCGTGGTACCCATGCCGTGGGTCCCAAATCTCCAGGTTCAAGGGCATCTTCCTACATCGAAAACATGCGTGCGAAACCCAGAAGATGGTACACCGTGTGATCGGGAAAGGTTTCTCAAACGCACCTCATTTCTCCTCTCCTTGTGCTCGGGTTCGCCATTCCAGCCGCTCGACTAACAATCTCCCTACTTGGAGAATCAGCACCTTTAACCTCCTGCTTCGGACAGGTCGCAATTTGGCCTGAGGATGAACGGGAAGAGGGGGAACCAATGAGAGACCAGCTCTAGGTGTTGGGACAGGCACAGGTCACTCTATTTTCCCATCAGGAAGAAGAATGAACCACAGGCTCAGCCTGCCCCCCGGAACCAGAATAGGGCCTGAAGCAATCCTGCGCTTTGGCGGCCAGCTCCCAAAAAAGCGAGTTGACAAATGGAGCTCAGGGGCACTGCAACTCACAAACCTGCAGAGTTATAAATGATAACTCTCGTCCACAAATATATTGAGGGAAGGCAACGAGGAGGATTGGAAAGCAAGGCAGAATTGCAGGAAACAGGTTTCAGGAGGCAGACTCGACTCGCCTTGAAAGCACATGAAAAGCGGCAAAGCGTTGACAATGATGCCCTTGGCCAAAAAGGGCGTATGCGTTTTTTCCTGAATATATTCAGGGAAAAACGCATACGCCCTTTTTGGCCAACCAGGCAAGCCGGAAAGGCAAATCAGCGCTACAAAGAAGGCTCGCTTGCCATCGGTCAAAAGGGCCATGCTGAAAAAAGTGTAAAAACCAGAAATGCAGGACAGGCCATGGAGACATGGGAGCCTTGCTACGCTGATGGGCGGGCTGTAAATTGCCAACAGCCACTCTGGAGAAGTGTACGGTGTGTCCTGAAACATGTAATAAGCACAGCTTCGAGAGCATAGGGCACTTCCACTCATGGGCGTCTAAATCGGGAAACCTAAAAATCAACAAGACACAGGCACCCCAAAGTTTAGGGCTGCTCTGTTTCCAAGAACCTCCACTTCGGCACACCTTCAATATCCCAGGAAAGCGAAAAATGGATAAAGAAGTTGTGGTACTTAGGCACAATGGAATATCACTCAGCCATGAAATCAATGTCATAAGGCTAGTAGCAGCAGGATGAGTGGATTTAGGTACGATGACTCTCAGTGAAATAAGTCACAGAGAAAAAGACACTTATCCGAAGATATCACTGAGAGAGGGAATGTCAAAATCGCTACACTTGAACTGAATTACAAAACAGAACAGAGTCACACATTTAGAAAACGCACTATGGCTGCTTAACGGGAAAGGTGAGGTGGGGTGATGCATAAAACAAGGGTTTGAAATTAGCTCAGATACCGTTCCACAAGCCAAATATGTAATAGACAAGACCTACTCCCTGCTCAGTGAACTGGACTCAACAGCCCCTATTCACCGCCCAAGAATACATCTGACTAGTAAGAGTCTTAAAACCTATGTATTGATCTCTCTCTGGAAGTGAATCAAGAGGGTGTAAAGCGGCATAAACACAGCAGTGAAAAGCAGCTAAACCCCATTATAAAAATAGATTACTTAAAAAAAAAACCCCATAAAACAAAGACAGTGAAAGAGAGAGAAATTCTTACAAAATCCGTTCGGGGGCTCTGATGCAACCTGGATTGACCATATCTAGACCCACAGCTGGATGAGACATAAGGCTGGACACTCTTGGGGCTGAGAGGATTGGTGAGCTTGGGTGAGCAAACGCAGACCCTTTAAAGTCATACTGCGTGGTACCCATGCCGTGGGTCCCAAATCTCCAGGTTCAAGGGCATCTTCCTACATCGAAAACATGCGTGCGAAACCCAGAAGATGGTACACCGTGTGATCGGGAAAGGTTTCTCAAACGCACCTCATTTCTCCTCTCCTTGTGCTCGGGTTCGCCATTCCAGCCGCTCGACTAACAATCTCCCTACTTGGAGAATCAGCACCTTTAACCTCCTGTTTCGGACAGGTCGCAATTTGGCCTGAGGATGAACGGGAAGAGGGGGAACCAATGAGAGACCAGCTCTAGGTGTTGGGACAGGCACAGGTCACTCTATTTTCCCATCAGGAAGAAGAATGAACCACAGGCTCAGCCTGCCCCCCGGAACCAGAATAGGGCCTGAAGCAATCCTGCGCTTTGGCGGCCAGCTCCCAAAAAAGCGAGTTGACAAATGGAGCTCAGGGGCACTGCAACTCACAAACCTGCAGAGTTATAAATGATAACTCTCGTCCACAAATATATTGAGGGAAGGCAACGAGGAGGATTGGAAAGCAAGGCAGAATTGCAGGAAACAGGTTTCAGGAGGCAGACTCGACTCGCCTTGAAAGCACATGAAAAGCGGCAAAGCGTTGACAATGATGCCCTTGGCCAAAAAGGGCGTATGCGTTTTTTCCTGAATATATTCAGGGAAAAACGCATACGCCCTTTTTGGCCAACCAGGCAAGCCGGAAAGGCAAATCAGCGCTACAAAGAAGGCTCGCTTGCCATCGGTCAAAAGGGCCATGCTGAAAAAAGTGTAAAAACCAGAAATGCAGGACAGGCCATGGAGACATGGGAGCCTTGCTACGCTGATGGGCGGGCTGTAAATTGCCAACAGCCACTCTGGAGAAGTGTACGGTGTGTCCTGAAACATGTAATAAGCACAGCTTCGAGAGCATAGGGCACTTCCACTCATGGGCGTATAAATCGGGAAACCTAAAAATCAACAAGACACAGGCACCCCAAAGTTTAGGGCTGCTCTGTTTCCAAGAACCTCCACTTCGGCACACCTTCAATATCCCAGGAAAGCGAAAAATGGATAAAGAAGTTGTGGTACTTAGGCACAATGGAATATCACTCAGCCATGAAATCAATGTCATAAGGCTAGTAGCAGCAGGATGAGTGGATTTAGGTACGATGACTCTCAGTGAAATAAGTCACAGAGAAAAAGACACTTATCCGAAGATATCACTGAGAGAGGGAATGTCAAAATCGCTACACTTGAACTGAATTACAAAACAGAACAGAGTCACACATTTAGAAAACGCACTATGGCTGCTTAACGGGAAAGGTGAGGTGGGGTGATGCATAAAACAAGGGTTTGAAATTAGCTCAGATACAGTTCCACAAGCCAAATATGTAATAGACAAGACCTACTCCCTGCTCAGTGAACTGGACTCAACAGCCCCTATTCACCGCCCAAGAATACATCTGACTAGTAAGAGTCTTAAAACCTAAGTATTGATCTCTCTCTGGAAGTGAATCAAGAGGGTGTAAAGCGGCATAAACACAGCAGTGAAAAGCAGCTAAACCCCATTATAAAAATAGATTACTTAAAAAAAAAACCCATAAAACAAAGACAGTGAAAGAGAGAGAAATTCTTACAAAATCCGTTCAGGGGCTCTGATGCAACCTGGATTGACCATATCTAGACCCACAGCTGGATGAGACATAAGGCTGGACACTCTTGGGGCTGAGAGGATTGGTGAGCTTGGGTGAGCAAACGCAGACCCTTTAAAGTCATACTGCGTGGTACCCATGCCGTGGGTCCCAAATCTCCAGGTTCAAGGGCATCTTCCTACATCGAAAACATGCGTGGGAAACCCAGAAGATGGTACACCGTGTGATCGGGAAAGGTTTCTCAAACGCACCTCATTTCTCCTCTCCTTGTGCTCGGGTTCGCCATTCCAGCCGCTCGACTAACAATCTCCCTACTTGGAGAATCAGCACCTTTAACCTCCTGTTTCGGACAGGTCGCAATTTGGCCTGAGGATGAACGGGAAGAGGGGGAACCAATGAGAGACCAGCTCTAGGTGTTGGGACAGGCACAGGTCACTCTATTTTCCCATCAGGAAGAAGAATGAACCACAGGCTCAGCCTGCCCCCCGGAACCAGAATAGGGCCTGAAGCAATCCTGCGCTTTGGCGGCCAGCTCCCAAAAAAGCGAGTTGACAAATGGAGCTCAGGGGCACTGCAACTCACAAACCTGCAGAGTTATAAATGATAACTCTCGTCCACAAATATATTGAGGGAAGGCAACGAGGAGGATTGGAAAGCAAGGCAGAATTGCAGGAAACAGGTTTCAGGAGGCAGACTCGACTCGCCTTGAAAGCACATGAAAAGCGGCAAAGCGTTGACAATGATGCCCTTGGCCAAAAAGGGCGTATGCGTTTTTTCCTGAATATATTCAGGGAAAAACGCATACGCCCTTTTTGGCCAACCAGGCAAGCCGGAAAGGCAAATCAGCGCTACAAAGAAGGCTCGCTTGCCATCGGTCAAAAGGGCCATGCTGAAAAAAGTGTAAAAACCAGAAATGCAGGACAGGCCATGGAGACATGGGAGCCTTGCTACGCTGATGGGCGGGCTGTAAATTGCCAACAGCCACTCTGGAGAAGTGTACGGTGTGTCCTGAAACATGTAATAAGCACAGCTTCGAGAGCATAGGGCACTTCCACTCATGGGCGTCTAAATCGGGAAACCTAAAAATCAACAAGACACAGGCACCCCAAAGTTTAGGGCTGCTCTGTTTCCAAGAACCTCCACTTCGGCACACCTTCAATATCCCAGGAAAGCGAAAAATGGATAAAGAAGTTGTGGTACTTAGGCACAATGGAATATCACTCAGCCATGAAATCAATGTCATAAGGCTAGTAGCAGCAGGATGAGTGGATTTAGGTACGATGACTCTCAGTGAAATAAGTCACAGAGAAAAAGACACTTATCCGAAGATATCACTGAGAGAGGGAATGTCAAAATCGCTACACTTGAACTGAATTACAAAACAGAACAGAGTCACACATTTAGAAAACGCACTATGGCTGCTTAACGGGAAAGGTGAGGTGGGGTGATGCATAAAACAAGGGTTTGAAATTAGCTCAGATACCGTTCCACAAGCCAAATATGTAATAGACAAGACCTACTCCCTGCTCAGTGAACTGGACTCAACAGCCCCTATTCACCGCCCAAGAATACATCTGACTAGTAAGAGTCTTAAAACCTATGTATTGATCTCTCTCTGGAAGTGAATCAAGAGGGTGTAAAGCGGCATAAACACAGCAGTGAAAAGCAGCTAAACCCCATTATAAAAATAGATTACTTAAAAAAAAAAACCCATAAAACAAAGACAGTGAAAGAGAGAGAAATTCTTACAAAATCCGTTCGGGGGCTCTGATGCAACCTGGATTGACCATATCTAGACCCACAGCTGGATGAGACATAAGGCTGGACACTCTTGGGGCTGAGAGGATTGGTGAGCTTGGGTGAGCAAACGCAGACCCTTTAAAGTCATACTGCGTGGTACCCATGCCGTGGGTCCCAAATCTCCAGGTTCAAGGGCATCTTCCTACATCGAAAACATGCGTGCGAAACCCAGAAGATGGTACACCGTGTGATCGGGAAAGGTTTCTCAAACGCACCTCATTTCTCCTCTCCTTGTGCTCGGGTTCGCCATTCCAGCCGCTCGACTAACAATCTCCCTACTTGGAGAATCAGCACCTTTAACCTCCTGTTTCGGACAGGTCGCAATTTGGCCTGAGGATGAACGGGAAGAAGGGGAACCAATGAGAGACCAGCTCTAGGTGTTGGGACAGGCACAGGTCACTCTATTTTCCCATCAGGAAGAAGAATGAACCACAGGCTCAGCCTGCCCCCCGGAACCAGAATAGGGCCTGAAGCAATCCTGCGCTTTGGCGGCCAGCTCCCAAAAAAGCGAGTTGACAAATGGAGCTCAGGGGCACTGCAACTCACAAACCTGCAGAGTTATAAATGATAACTCTCGTCCACAAATATATTGAGGGAAGGCAACGAGGAGGATTGGAAAGCAAGGCAGAATTGCAGGAAACAGGTTTCAGGAGGCAGACTCGACTCGCCTTGAAAGCACATGAAAAGCGGCAAAGCGTTGACAATGATGCCCTTGGCCAAAAAGGGCGTATGCGTTTTTTCCTGAATATATTCAGGAAAAAACGCATACGCCCTTTTTGGCCAACCAGGCAAGCCGGAAAGGCAAATCAGCGCTACAAAGAAGGCTCGCTTGCCATCGGTCAAAAGGGCCATGCTGAAAAAAGTGTAAAAACCAGAAATGCAGGACAGGCCATGGAGACATGGGAGCCTTGCTACGCTGATGGGCGGGCTGTAAATTGCCAACAGCCACTCTGGAGAAGTGTACGGTGTGTCCTGAAACATGTAATAAGCACAGCTTCGAGAGCATAGGGCACTTCCACTCATGGGCGTATAAATCGGGAAACCTAAAAATCAACAAGACACAGGCACCCCAAAGTTTAGGGCTGCTCTGTTTCCAAGAACCTCCACTTCGGCACACCTTCAATATCCCAGGAAAGCGAAAAATGGATAAAGAAGTTGTGGTACTTAGGCACAATGGAATATCACTCAGCCATGAAATCAATGTCATAAGGCTAGTAGCAGCAGGATGAGTGGATTTAGGTACGATGACTCTCAGTGAAATAAGTCACAGAGAAAAAGACACTTATCCGAAGATATCACTGAGAGAGGGAATGTCAAAATCGCTACACTTGAACTGAATTACAAAACAGAACAGAGTCACACATTTAGAAAACGCACTATGGCTGCTTAACGGGAAAGGTGAGGTGGGGTGATGCATAAAACAAGGGTTTGAAATTAGCTCAGATACCGTTCCACAAGCCAAATATGTAATAGACAAGACCTACTCCCTGCTCAGTGAACTGGACTCAACAGCCCCTATTCACCGCCCAAGAATACATCTGACTAGTAAGAGTCTTAAAACCTATGTATTGATCTCTCTCTGGAAGTGAATCAAGAGGGTGTAAAGCGGCATAAACACAGCAGTGAAAAGCAGCTAAACCCCATTATAAAAATAGATTACTTAAAAAAAAACCCCCATAAAACAAAGACAGTGAAAGAGAGAGAAATTCTTACAAAATCCGTTCGGGGGCTCTGATGCAACCTGGATTGACCATATCTAGACCCACAGCTGGATGAGACATAAGGCTGGACACTCTTGGGGCTGAGAGGATTGGTGAGCTTGGGTGAGCAAACGCAGACCCTTTAAAGTCATACTGCGTGGTACCCATGCCGTGGGTCCCAAATCTCCAGGTTCAAGGGCATCTTCCTACATCGAAAACATGCGTGCGAAACCCAGAAGATGGTACACCGTGTGATCGGGAAAGGTTTCTCAAACGCACCTCATTTCTCCTCTCCTTGTGCTCGGGTTCGCCATTCCAGCCGCTCGACTAACAATCTCCCTACTTGGAGAATCAGCACCTTTAACCTCCTGTTTCGGACAGGTCGCAATTTGGCCTGAGGATGAACGGGAAGAGGGGGAACCAATGAGAGACCAGCTCTAGGTGTTGGGACAGGCACAGGTCACTCTATTTTCCCATCAGGAAGAAGAATGAACCACAGGCTCAGCCTGCCCCCCGGAACCAGAATAGGGCCTGAAGCAATCCTGCGCTTTGGCGGCCAGCTCCCAAAAAAGCGAGTTGACAAATGGAGCTCAGGGGCACTGCAACTCACAAACCTGCAGAGTTATAAATGATAACTCTCGTCCACAAATATATTGAGGGAAGGCAACGAGGAGGATTGGAAAGCAAGGCAGAATTGCAGGAAACAGGTTTCAGGAGGCAGACTCGACTCGCCTTGAAAGCACATGAAAAGCGGCAAAGCGTTGACAATGATGCCCTTGGCCAAAAAGGGCGTATGCGTTTTTTCCTGAATATATTCAGGAAAAAACGCATACGCCCTTTTTGGCCAACCAGGCAAGCCGGAAAGGCAAATCAGCGCTACAAAGAAGTCTCGCTTGCCATCGGTCAAAAGGGCCATGCTGAAAAAAGTGTAAAAACCAGAAATGCAGGACAGGCCATGGAGACATGGGAGCCTTGCTACGCTGATGGGCGGGCTGTAAATTGCCAACAGCCACTCTGGAGAAGTGTACGGTGTGTCCTGAAACATGTAATAAGCACAGCTTCGAGAGCATAGGGCACTTCCACTCATGGGCGTCTAAATCGGGAAACCTAAAAATCAACAAGACACAGGCACCCCAAAGTTTAGGGCTGCTCTGTTTCCAAGAACCTCCACTTCGGCACACCTTCAATATCCCAGGAAAGCGAAAAATGGATAAAGAAGTTGTGGTACTTAGGCACAATGGAATATCACTCAGCCATGAAATCAATGTCATAAGGCTAGTAGCAGCAGGATGAGTGGATTTAGGTACGATGACTCTCAGTGAAATAAGTCACAGAGAAAAAGACACTTATCCGAAGATATCACTGAGAGAGGGAATGTCAAAATCGCTACACTTGAACTGAATTACAAAACAGAACAGAGTCACACATTTAGAAAACGCACTATGGCTGCTTAACGGGAAAGGTGAGGTGGGGTGATGCATAAAACAAGGGTTTGAAATTAGCTCAGATACCGTTCCACAAGCCAAATATGTAATAGACAAGACCTACTCCCTGCTCAGTGAACTGGACTCAACAGCCCCTATTCACCGCCCAAGAATACATCTGACTAGTAAGAGTCTTAAAACCTATGTATTGATCTCTCTCTGGAAGTGAATCAAGAGGGTGTAAAGCGGCATAAACACAGCAGTGAAAAGCAGCTAAACCCCATTATAAAAATAGATTACTTAAAAAAAAAACCCCATAAAACAAAGACAGTGAAAGAGAGAGAAATTCTTACAAAATCCGTTCGGGGGCTCTGATGCAACCTGGATTGACCATATCTAGACCCACAGCTGGATGAGACATAAGGCTGGACACTCTTGGGGCTGAGAGGATTGGTGAGCTTGGGTGAGCAAACGCAGACCCTTTAAAGTCATACTGCGTGGTACCCATGCCGTGGGTCCCAAATCTCCAGGTTCAAGGGCATCTTCCTACATCGAAAACATGCGTGCGAAACCCAGAAGATGGTACACCGTGTGATCGGGAAAGGTTTCTCAAACGCACCTCATTTCTCCTCTCCTTGTGCTCGGGTTCGCCATTCCAGCCGCTCGACTAACAATCTCCCTACTTGGAGAATCAGCACCTTTAACCTCCTGTTTCGGACAGGTCGCAATTTGGCCTGAGGATGAACGGGAAGAGGGGGAACCAATGAGAGACCAGCTCTAGGTGTCGGGACAGGCACAGGTCACTCTATTTTCCCATCAGGAAGAAGAATGAACCACAGGCTCAGCCTGCCCCCCGGAACCAGAATAGGGCCTGAAGCAATCCTGCGCTTTGGCGGCCAGCTCCCAAAAAAGCGAGTTGACAAATGGAGCTCAGGGGCACTGCAACTCACAAACCTGCAGAGTTATAAATGATAACTCTCGTCCACAAATATATTGAGGGAAGGCAACGAGGAGGATTGGAAAGCAAGGCAGAATTGCAGGAAACAGGTTTCAGGAGGCAGACTCGACTCGCCTTGAAAGCACATGAAAAGCGGCAAAGCGTTGACAATGATGCCCTTGGCCAAAAAGGGCGTATGCGTTTTTTCCTGAATATATTCAGGAAAAAACGCATACGCCCTTTTTGGCCAACCAGGCAAGCCGGAAAGGCAAATCAGCGCTACAAAGAAGGCTCGCTTGCCATCGGTCAAAAGGGCCATGCTGAAAAAAGTGTAAAAACCAGAAATGCAGGACAGGCCATGGAGACATGGGAGCCTTGCTACGCTGATGGGCGGGCTGTAAATTGCCAACAGCCACTCTGGAGAAGTGTACGGTGTGTCCTGAAACATGTAATAAGCACAGCTTCGAGAGCATAGGGCACTTCCACTCATGGGCGTCTAAATCGGGAAACCTAAAAATCAACAAGACACAGGCACCCCAAAGTTTAGGGCTGCTCTGTTTCCAAGAACCTCCACTTCGGCACACCTTCAATATCCCAGGAAAGCGAAAAATGGATAAAGAAGTTGTGGTACTTAGGCACAATGGAATATCACTCAGCCATGAAATCAATGTCATAAGGCTAGTAGCAGCAGGATGAGTGGATTTAGGTACGATGACTCTCAGTGAAATAAGTCACAGAGAAAAAGACACTTATCCTAAGATATCACTGAGAGAGGGAATGTCAAAATCGCTACACATGAACTGAATTACAAAACAGAACAGAGTCACACATTTAGAAAACGCACTATGGCTGCTTAACGGGAAAGGTGAGGTGGGGTGATGCATAAAACAAGGGTTTGAAATTAGCTCAGATACCGTTCCACAAGCCAAATATGTAATAGACAAGACCTACTCCCTGCTCAGTGAACTGGACTCAACAGCCCCTATTCACCGCCCAAGAATACATCTGACTAGTAAGAGTCTTAAAACCTATGTATTGATCTCTCTCTGGAAGTGAATCAAGAGGGTGTAAAGCGGCATAAACACAGCAGTGAAAAGCAGCTAAACCCCATTATAAAAATAGATTACTTAAAAAAAAAACCCATAAAACAAAGACAGTGAAAGAGAGAGAAATTCTTACAAAATCCGTTCGGGGGCTCTGATGCAACCTGGATTGACCATATCTAGACCTACAGCTGGATGAGACATAAGGCTGGATACTCTTGGGGCTGAGAGGATTGGTGAGCTTGGGTGAGCAAACGCAGACCCTTTAAAGTCATACTGCGTGGTACCCATGCCGTGGGTCCCAAATCTCCAGGTTCAAGGGCATCTTCCTACATCGTAAACATGCGTGGGAAACCCAGAAGATGGTACACCGTGTGATCGGGAAAGGTTTCTCAAACGCACCTCATTTCTCCTCTCCTTGTGCTCGGGTTCGCCATTCCAGCCGCTCGACTAACAATCTCCCTACTTGGAGAATCAGCACCTTTAACCTCCTGTTTCGGACAGGTCGCAATTTGGCCTGAGGATGAACGGGAAGAGGGGGAACCAATGAGAGACCAGCTCTAGGTGTCGGGACAGGCACAGGTCACTCTATTTTCCCATCAGGAAGAAGAATGAACCACAGGCTCAGCCTGCCCCCCGGAACCAGAATAGGGCCTGAAGCAATCCTGCGCTTTGGCGGCCAGCTCCCAAAAAAGCGAGTTGACAAATGGAGCTCAGGGGCACTGCAACTCACAAACCTGCAGAGTTATAAATGATAACTCTCGTCCACAAATATATTGAGGGAAGGCAACGAGGAGGATTGGAAAGCAAGGCAGAATTGCAGGAAACAGGTTTCAGGAGGCAGACTCGACTCGCCTTGAAAGCACATGAAAAGCGGCAAAGCGTTGACAATGATGCCCTTGGCCAAAAAGGGCGTATGCGTTTTTTCCTGAATATATTCAGGAAAAAACGCATACGCCCTTTTTGGCCAACCAGGCAAGCCGGAAAGGCAAATCAGCGCTACAAAGAAGGCTCGCTTGCCATCGGTCAAAAGGGCCATGCTGAAAAAAGTGTAAAAACCAGAAATGCAGGACAGGCCATGGAGACATGGGAGCCTTGCTACGCTGATGGGCGGGCTGTAAATTGCCAACAGCCACTCTGGAGAAGTGTACGGTGTGTCCTGAAACATGTAATAAGCACAGCTTCGAGAGCATAGGGCACTTCCACTCATGGGCGTCTAAATCGGGAAACCTAAAAATCAACAAGACACAGGCACCCCAAAGTTTAGGGCTGCTCTGTTTCCAAGAACCTCCACTTCGGCACACCTTCAATATCCCAGGAAAGCGAAAAATGGATAAAGAAGTTGTGGTACTTAGGCACAATGGAATATCACTCAGCCATGAAATCAATGTCATAAGGCTAGTAGCAGCAGGATGAGTGGATTTAGGTACGATGACTCTCAGTGAAATAAGTCACAGAGAAAAAGACACTTATCCTAAGATATCACTGAGAGAGGGAATGTCAAAATCGCTACACTTGAACTGAATTACAAAACAGAACAGAGTCACACATTTAGAAAACGCACTATGGCTGCTTAACGGGAAAGGTGAGGTGGGGTGATGCATAAAACAAGGGTTTGAAATTAGCTCAGATACCGTTCCACAAGCCAAATATGTAATAGACAAGACCTACTCCCTGCTCAGTGAACTGGACTCAACAGCCCCTATTCACCGCCCAAGAATACATCTGACTAGTAAGAGTCTTAAAACCTATGTATTGATCTCTCTCTGGAAGTGAATCAAGAGGGTGTAAAGCGGCATAAACACAGCAGTGAAAAGCAGCTAAACCCCATTATAAAAATAGATTACTTAAAAAAAAAACCCCATAAAACAAAGACAGTGAAAGAGAGAGAAATTCTTACAAAATCCGTTCGGGGGCTCTGATGCAACCTGGATTGACCATATCTAGACCCACAGCTGGATGAGACATAAGGCTGGACACTCTTGGGGCTGAGAGGATTGGTGAGCTTGGGTGAGCAAACGCAGACCCTTTAAAGTCATACTGCGTGGTACCCATGCCGTGGGTCCCAAATCTCCAGGTTCAAGGGCATCTTCCTACATCGAAAACATGCGTGCGAAACCCAGAAGATGGTACACCGTGTGATCGGGAAAGGTTTCTCAAACGCACCTCATTTCTCCTCTCCTTGTGCTCGGGTTCGCCATTCCAGCCGCTCGACTAACAATCTCCCTACTTGGAGAATCAGCACCTTTAACCTCCTGTTTCGGACAGGTCGCAATTTGGCCTGAGGATGAACGGGAAGAGGGGGAACCAATGAGAGACCAGCTCTAGGTGTCGGGACAGGCACAGGTCACTCTATTTTCCCATCAGGAAGAAGAATGAACCACAGGCTCAGCCTGCCTCCCGGAACCAGAATAGGGCCTGAAGCAATCCTGCGCTTTGGCGGCCAGCTCCCAAAAAAGCGAGTTGACAAATGGAGCTCAGGGGCACTGCAACTCACAAACCTGCAGAGTTATAAATGATAACTCTCGTCCACAAATATATTGAGGGAAGGCAACGAGGAGGATTGGAAAGCAAGGCAGAATTGCAGGAAACAGGTTTCAGGAGGCAGACTCGACTCGCCTTGAAAGCACATGAAAAGCGGCAAAGCGTTGACAATGATGCCCTTGGCCAAAAAGGGCGTATGCGTTTTTTCCTGAATATATTCAGGAAAAAACGCATACGCCCTTTTTGGCCAACCAGGCAAGCCGGAAAGGCAAATCAGCGCTACAAAGAAGGCTCGCTTGCCATCGGTCAAAAGGGCCATGCTGAAAAAAGTGTAAAAACCAGAAATGCAGGACAGGCCATGGAGACATGGGAGCCTTGCTACGCTGATGGGCGGGCTGTAAATTGCCAACAGCCACTCTGGAGAAGTGTACGGTGTGTCCTGAAACATGTAATAAGCACAGCTTCGAGAGCATAGGGCACTTCCACTCATGGGCGTCTAAATCGGGAAACCTAAAAATCAACAAGACACAGGCACCCCAAAGTTTAGGGCTGCTCTGTTTCCAAGAACCTCCACTTCGGCACACCTTCAATATCCCAGGAAAGCGAAAAATGGATAAAGAAGTTGTGGTACTTAGGCACAATGGAATATCACTCAGCCATGAAATCAATGTCATAAGGCTAGTAGCAGCAGGATGAGTGGATTTAGGTACGATGACTCTCAGTGAAATAAGTCACAGAGAAAAAGACACTTATCCTAAGATATCACTGAGAGAGGGAATGTCAAAATCGCTACACTTGAACTGAATTACAAAACAGAACAGAGTCACACATTTAGAAAACGCACTATGGCTGCTTAACGGGAAAGGTGAGGTGGGGTGATGCATAAAACAAGGGTTTGAAATTAGCTCAGATACCGTTCCACAAGCCAAATATGTAATAGACAAGACCTACTCCCTGCTCAGTGAACTGGACTCAACAGCCCCTATTCACCGCCCAAGAATACATATGACTAGTAAGAGTCTTAAAACCTATGTATTGATCTCTCTCTGGAAGTGAATCAAGAGGGTGTAAAGCGGCATAAACACAGCAGTGAAAAGCAGCTAAACCCCATTATAAAAATAGATTACTTAAAAAAAAAACCCATAAAACAAAGACAGTGAAAGAGAGAGAAATTCTTACAAAATCCGTTCGGGGGCTCTGATGCAACCTGGATTGACCATATCTAGACCTACAGCTGGATGAGACATAAGGCTGGATACTCTTGGGGCTGAGAGGATTGGTGAGCTTGGGTGAGCAAACGCAGACCCTTTAAAGTCATACTGCGTGGTACCCATGCCGTGGGTCCCAAATCTCCAGGTTCAAGGGCATCTTCCTACATCGAAAACATGCGTGCGAAACCCAGAAGATGGTACACCGTGTGATCGGGAAAGGTTTCTCAAACGCACCTCATTTCTCCTCTCCTTGTGCTCGGGTTCGCCATTCCAGCCGCTCGACTAACAATCTCCCTACTTGGAGAATCAGCACCTTTAACCTCCTGTTTCGGACAGGTCGCAATTTGGCCTGAGGATGAACGGGAAGAGGGGGAACCAATGAGAGACCAGCTCTAGGTGTTGGGACAGGCACAGGTCACTCTATTTTCCCATCAGGAAGAAGAATGAACCACAGGCTCAGCCTGCCCCCCGGAACCAGAATACGGCCTGAAGCAATCCTGCGCTTTGGCGGCCAGCTCCCAAAAAAGCGAGTTGACAAATGGAGCTCAGGGGCACTGCAACTCACAAACCTGCAGAGTTATAAATGATAACTCTCGTCCACAAATATATTGAGGGAAGGCAACGAGGAGGATTGGAAAGCAAGGTAGAATTGCAGGAAACAGGTTTCAGGAGGCAGACTCGACTCGCCTTGAAAGCACATGAAAAGCGGCAAAGCGTTGACAATGATGCCCTTGGCCAAAAAGGGCGTATGCGTTTTTTCCTGAATATATTCAGGGAAAAACGCATACGCCCTTTTTGGCCAACCAGGCAAGCCGGAAAGGCAAATCAGCGCTACAAAGAAGGCTCGCTTGCCATCGGTCAAAAGGGCCATGCTGAAAAAAGTGTAAAAACCAGAAATGCAGGACAGGCCATGGAGACATGGGAGCCTTGCTACGCTGATGGGCGGGCTGTAAATTGCCAACAGCCACTCTGGAGAAGTGTACGGTGTGTCCTGAAACATGTAATAAGCACAGCTTCGAGAGCATAGGGCACTTCCACTCATGGGCGTCTAAATCGGGAAACCTAAAAATCAACAAGACACAGGCACCCCAAAGTTTAGGGCTGCTCTGTTTCCAAGAACCTCCACTTCGGCACACCTTCAATATCCCAGGAAAGCGAAAAATGGATAAAGAAGTTGTGGTACTTAGGCACAATGGAATATCACTCAGCCATGAAATCAATGTCATAAGGCTAGTAGCAGCAGGATGAGTGGATTTAGGTACGATGACTCTCAGTGAAATAAGTCACAGAGAAAAAGACACTTATCCGAAGATATCACTGAGAGAGGGAATGTCAAAATCGCTACACTTGAACTGAATTACAAAACAGAACAGAGTCACACATTTAGAAAACGCACTATGGCTGCTTAACGGGAAAGGTGAGGTGGGGTGATGCATAAAACAAGGGTTTGAAATTAGCTCAGATACCGTTCCACAAGCCAAATATGTAATAGACAAGACCTACTCCCTGCTCAGTGAACTGGACTCAACAGCCCCTATTCACCGCCCAAGAATACATCTGACTAGTAAGAGTCTTAAAACCTATGTATTGATCTCTCTCTGGAAGTGAATCAAGAGGGTGTAAAGCGGCATAAACACAGCAGTGAAAAGCAGCTAAACCCCATTATAAAAATAGATTACTTAAAAAAAAAACCCCATAAAACAAAGACAGTGAAAGAGAGAGAAATTCTTACAAAATCCGTTCGGGGGCTCTGATGCAACCTGGATTGACCATATCTAGACCCACAGCTGGATGAGACATAAGGCTGGACACTCTTGGGGCTGAGAGGATTGGTGAGCTTGGGTGAGCAAACGCAGACCCTTTAAAGTCATACTGCGTGGTACCCATGCCGTGGGTCCCAAATCTCCAGGTTCAAGGGCATCTTCCTACATCGAAAACATGCGTGCGAAACCCAGAAGATGGTACACCGTGTGATCGGGAAAGGTTTCTCAAACGCACCTCATTTCTCCTCTCCTTGTGCTCGGGTTCGCCATTCCAGCCGCTCGACTAACAATCTCCCTACTTGGAGAATCAGCACCTTTAACCTCCTGTTTCGGACAGGTCGCAATTTGGCCTGAGGATGAACGGGAAGAGGGGGAACCAATGAGAGACCAGCTCTAGGTGTTGGGACAGGCACAGGTCACTCTATTTTCCCATCAGGAAGAAGAATGAACCACAGGCTCAGCCTGCCCCCCGGAACCAGAATAGGGCCTGAAGCAATCCTGCGCTTTGGCGGCCAGCTCCCAAAAAAGCGAGTTGACAAATGGAGCTCAGGGGCACTGCAACTCACAAACCTGCAGAGTTATAAATGATAACTCTCGTCCACAAATATATTGAGGGAAGGCAACGAGGAGGATTGGAAAGCAAGGCAGAATTGCAGGAAACAGGTTTCAGGAGGCAGACTCGACTCGCCTTGAAAGCACATGAAAAGCGGCAAAGCGTTGACAATGATGCCCTTGGCCAAAAAGGGCGTATGCGTTTTTTCCTGAATATATTCAGGAAAAAACGCATACGCCCTTTTTGGCCAACCAGGCAAGCCGGAAAGGCAAATCAGCGCTACAAAGAAGGCTCGCTTGCCATCGGTCAAAAGGGCCATGCTGAAAAAAGTGTAAAAACCAGAAATGCAGGACAGGCCATGGAGACATGGGAGCCTTGCTACGCTGATGGGCGGGCTGTAAATTGCCAACAGCCACTCTGGAGAAGTGTACGGTGTGTCCTGAAACATGTAATAAGCACAGCTTCGAGAGCATAGGGCACTTCCACTCATGGGCGTCTAAATCGGGAAACCTAAAAATCAACAAGACACAGGCACCCCAAAGTTTAGGGCTGCTCTGTTTCCAAGAACCTCCACTTCGGCACACCTTCAATATCCCAGGAAAGCGAAAAATGGATAAAGAAGTTGTGGTACTTAGGCACAATGGAATATCACTCAGCCATGAAATCAATGTCATAAGGCTAGTAGCAGCAGGATGAGTGGATTTAGGTACGATGACTCTCAGTGAAATAAGTCACAGAGAAAAAGACACTTATCCGAAGATATCACTGAGAGAGGGAATGTCAAAATCGCTACACTTGAACTGAATTACAAAACAGAACAGAGTCACACATTTAGAAAACGCACTATGGCTGCTTAACGGGAAAGGTGAGGTGGGGTGATGCATAAAACAAGGGTTTGAAATTAGCTCAGATACCGTTCCACAAGCCAAATATGTAATAGACAAGACCTACTCCCTGCTCAGTGAACTGGACTCAACAGCCCCTATTCACCGCCCAAGAATACATCTGACTAGTAAGAGTCTTAAAACCTATGTATTGACCTCTCTCTGGAAGTGAATCAAGAGGGTGTAAAGCGGCATAAACACAGCAGTGAAAAGCAGCTAAACCCCATTATAAAAATAGATTACTTAAAAAAAAAACCCCATAAAACAAAGACAGTGAAAGAGAGAGAAATTCTTACAAAATCCGTTCGGGGGCTCTGATGCAACCTGGATTGACCATATCTAGACCCACAGCTGGATGAGACATAAGGCTGGACACTCTTGGGGCTGAGAGGATTGGTGAGCTTGGGTGAGCAAACGCAGACCCTTTAAAGTCATACTGCGTGGTACCCATGCCGTGGGTCCCAAATCTCCAGGTTCAAGGGCATCTTCCTACATCGAAAACATGCGTGCGAAACCCAGAAGATGGTACACCGTGTGATCGGGAAAGGTTTCTCAAACGCACCTCATTTCTCCTCTCCTTGTGCTCGGGTTCGCCATTCCAGCCGCTCGACTAACAATCTCCCTACTTGGAGAATCAGCACCTTTAACCTCCTGTTTCGGACAGGTCGCAATTTGGCCTGAGGATGAACGGGAAGAGGGGGAACCAATGAGAGACCAGCTCTAGGTGTTGGGACAGGCACAGGTCACTCTATTTTCCCATCAGGAAGAAGAATGAACCACAGGCTCAGCCTGCCCCCCGGAACCAGAATAGGGCCTGAAGCAATCCTGCGCTTTGGCGGCCAGCTCCCAAAAAAGCGAGTTGACAAATGGAGCTCAGGGGCACTGCAACTCACAAACCTGCAGAGTTATAAATGATAACTCTCGTCCACAAATATATTGAGGGAAGGCAACGAGGAGGATTGGAAAGCAAGGCAGAATTGCAGGAAACAGGTTTCAGGAGGCAGACTCGACTCGCCTTGAAAGCACATGAAAAGCGGCAAAGCGTTGACAATGATGCCCTTGGCCAAAAAGGGCGTATGCGTTTTTTCCTGAATATATTCAGGAAAAAACGCATACGCCCTTTTTGGCCAACCAGGCAAGCCGGAAAGGCAAATCAGCGCTACAAAGAAGGCTCGCTTGCCATCGGTCAAAAGGGCCATGCTGAAAAAAGTGTAAAAACCAGAAATGCAGGACAGGCCATGGAGACATGGGAGCCTTGCTACGCTGATGGGCGGGCTGTAAATTGCCAACAGCCACTCTGGAGAAGTGTACGGTGTGTCCTGAAACATGTAATAAGCACAGCTTCGAGAGCATAGGGCACTTCCACTCATGGGCGTCTAAATCGGGAAACCTAAAAATCAACAAGACACAGGCACCCCAAAGTTTAGGGCTGCTCTGTTTCCAAGAACCTCCACTTCGGCACACCTTCAATATCCCAGGAAAGCGAAAAATGGATAAAGAAGTTGTGGTACTTAGGCACAATGGAATATCACTCAGCCATGAAATCAATGTCATAAGGCTAGTAGCAGCAGGATGAGTGGATTTAGGTACGATGACTCTCAGTGAAATAAGTCACAGAGAAAAAGACACTTATCCGAAGATATCACTGAGAGAGGGAATGTCAAAATCGCTACACTTGAACTGAATTACAAAACAGAACAGAGTCACACATTTAGAAAACGCACTATGGCTGCTTAACGGGAAAGGTGAGGTGGGGTGATGCATAAAACAAGGGTTTGAAATTAGCTCAGATACCGTTCCACAAGCCAAATATGTAATAGACAAGACCTACTCCCTGCTCAGTGAACTGGACTCAACAGCCCCTATTCACCGCCCAAGAATACATCTGACTAGTAAGAGTCTTAAAACCTATGTATTGATCTCTCTCTGGAAGTGAATCAAGAGGGTGTAAAGCGGCATAAACACAGCAGTGAAAAGCAGCTAAACCCCATTATAAAAATAGATTACTTAAAAAAAAAAACCCATAAAACAAAGACAGTGAAAGAGAGAGAAATTCTTACAAAATCCGTTCGGGGGCTCTGATGCAACCTGGATTGACCATATCTAGACCCACAGCTGGATGAGACATAAGGCTGGACACTCTTGGGGCTGAGAGGATTGGTGAGCTTGGGTGAGCAAACGCAGACCCTTTAAAGTCATACTGCGTGGTACCCATGCCGTGGGTCCCAAATCTCCAGGTTCAAGGGCATCTTCCTACATCGAAAACATGCGTGCGAAACCCAGAAGATGGTACACCGTGTGATCGGGAAAGGTTTCTCAAACGCACCTCATTTCTCCTCTCCTTGTGCTCGGGTTCGCCATTCCAACCGCTCGACTAACAATCTCCCTACTTGGAGAATCAGCACCTTTAACCTCCTGTTTCGGACAGGTCGCAATTTGGCCTGAGGATGAACGGGAAGAGGGGGAACCAATGAGAGACCAGCTCTAGGTGTTGGGACAGGCACAGGTCACTCTATTTTCCCATCAGGAAGAAGAATGAACCACAGGCTCAGCCTGCCCCCCGGAACCAGAATAGGGCCTGAAGCAATCCTGCGCTTTGGCGGCCAGCTCCCAAAAAAGCGAGTTGACAAATGGAGCTCAGGGGCACTGCAACTCACAAACCTGCAGAGTTATAAATGATAACTCTCGTCCACAAATATATTGAGGGAAGGCAACGAGGAGGATTGGAAAGCAAGGCAGAATTGCAGGAAACAGGTTTCAGGAGGCAGACTCGACTCGCCTTGAAAGCACATGAAAAGCGGCAAAGCGTTGACAATGATGCCCTTGGCCAAAAAGGGCGTATGCGTTTTTTCCTGAATATATTCAGGAAAAAACGCATACGCCCTTTTTGGCCAACCAGGCAAGCCGGAAAGGCAAATCAGCGCTACAAAGAAGGCTCGCTTGCCATCGGTCAAAAGGGCCATGCTGAAAAAAGTGTAAAAACCAGAAATGCAGGACAGGCCATGGAGACATGGGAGCCTTGCTACGCTGATGGGCGGGCTGTAAATTGCCAACAGCCACTCTGGAGAAGTGTACGGTGTGTCCTGAAACATGTAATAAGCACAGCTTCGAGAGCATAGGGCACTTCCACTCATGGGCGTCTAAATCGGGAAACCTAAAAATCAACAAGACACAGGCACCCCAAAGTTTAGGGCTGCTCTGTTTCCAAGAACCTCCACTTCGGCACACCTTCAATATCCCAGGAAAGCGAAAAATGGATAAAGAAGTTGTGGTACTTAGGCACAATGGAATATCACTCAGCCATGAAATCAATGTCATAAGGCTAGTAGCAGCAGGATGAGTGGATTTAGGTACGATGACTCTCAGTGAAATAAGTCACAGAGAAAAAGACACTTATCCTAAGATATCACTGAGAGAGGGAATGTCAAAATCGCTACACTTGAACTGAATTACAAAACAGAACAGAGTCACACATTTAGAAAACGCACTATGGCTGCTTAACGGGAAAGGTGAGGTGGGGTGATGCATAAAACAAGGGTTTGAAATTAGCTCAGATACCGTTCCACAAGCCAAATATGTAATAGACAAGACCTACTCCCTGCTCAGTGAACTGGACTCAACAGCCCCTATTCACCGCCCAAGAATACATCTGACTAGTAAGAGTCTTAAAACCTATGTATTGATCTCTCTCTGGAAGTGAATCAAGAGGGTGTAAAGCGGCATAAACACAGCAGTGAAAAGCAGCTAAACCCCATTATAAAAATAGATTACTTAAAAAAAAACCCCATAAAACAAAGACAGTGAAAGAGAGAGAAATTCTTACAAAATCCGTTCGGGGGCTCTGATGCAACCTGGATTGACCATATCTAGACCCACAGCTGGATGAGACATAAGGCTGGACACTCTTGGGGCTGAGAGGATTGGTGAGCTTGGGTGAGCAAACGCAGACCCTTTAAAGTCATACTGCGTGGTACCCATGCCGTGGGTCCCAAATCTCCAGGTTCAAGGGCATCTTCCTACATCGAAAACATGCGTGCGAAACCCAGAAGATGGTACACCGTGTGATCGGGAAAGGTTTCTCAAACGCACCTCATTTCTCCTCTCCTTGTGCTCGGGTTCGCCATTCCAGCCGCTCGACTAACAATCTCCCTACTTGGAGAATCAGCACCTTTAACCTCCTGTTTCGGACAGGTCGCAATTTGGCCTGAGGATGAACGGGAAGAGGGGGAACCAATGAGAGACCAGCTCTAGGTGTCGGGACAGGCACAGGTCACTCTATTTTCCCATCAGGAAGAAGAATGAACCACAGGCTCAGCCTGCCTCCCGGAACCAGAATAGGGCCTGAAGCAATCCTGCGCTTTGGCGGCCAGCTCCCAAAAAAGCGAGTTGACAAATGGAGCTCAGGGGCACTGCAACTCACAAACCTGCAGAGTTATAAATGATAACTCTCGTCCACAAATATATTGAGGGAAGGCAACGAGGAGGATTGGAAAGCAAGGCAGAATTGCAGGAAACAGGTTTCAGGAGGCAGACTCGACTCGCCTTGAAAGCACATGAAAAGCGGCAAAGCGTTGACAATGATGCCCTTGGCCAAAAAGGGCGTATGCGTTTTTTCCTGAATATATTCAGGAAAAAACGCATACGCCCTTTTTGGCCAACCAGGCAAGCCGGAAAGGCAAATCAGCGCTACAAAGAAGGCTCGCTTGCCATCGGTCAAAAGGGCCATGCTGAAAAAAGTGTAAAAACCAGAAATGCAGGACAGGCCATGGAGACATGGGAGCCTTGCTACGCTGATGGGCGGGCTGTAAATTGCCAACAGCCACTCTGGAGAAGTGTACGGTGTGTCCTGAAACATGTAATAAGCACAGCTTCGAGAGCATAGGGCACTTCCACTCATGGGCGTCTAAATCGGGAAACCTAAAAATCAACAAGACACAGGCACCCCAAAGTTTAGGGCTGCTCTGTTTCCAAGAACCTCCACTTCGGCACACCTTCAATATCCCAGGAAAGCGAAAAATGGATAAAGAAGTTGTGGTACTTAGGCACAATGGAATATCACTCAGCCATGAAATCAATGTCATAAGGCTAGTAGCAGCAGGATGAGTGGATTTAGGTACGATGACTCTCAGTGAAATAAGTCACAGAGAAAAAGACACTTATCCTAAGATATCACTGAGAGAGGGAATGTCAAAATCGCTACACTTGAACTGAATTACAAAACAGAACAGAGTCACACATTTAGAAAACGCACTATGGCTGCTTAACGGGAAAGGTGAGGTGGGGTGATGCATAAAACAAGGGTTTGAAATTAGCTCAGATACCGTTCCACAAGCCAAATATGTAATAGACAAGACCTACTCCCTGCTCAGTGAACTGGACTCAACAGCCCCTATTCACCGCCCAAGAATACATCTGACTAGTAAGAGTCTTAAAACCTATGTATTGATCTCTCTCTGGAAGTGAATCAAGAGGGTGTAAAGCGGCATAAACACAGCAGTGAAAAGCAGCTAAACCCCATTATAAAAATAGATTACTTAAAAAAAAAAACCCATAAAACAAAGACAGTGAAAGAGAGAGAAATTCTTACAAAATCCGTTCGGGGGCTCTGATGCAACCTGGATTGACCATATCTAGACCCACAGCTGGATGAGACATAAGGCTGGACACTCTTGGGGCTGAGAGGATTGGTGAGCTTGGGTGAGCAAACGCAGACCCTTTAAAGTCATACTGCGTGGTACCCATGCCGTGGGTCCCAAATCTCCAGGTTCAAGGGCATCTTCCTACATCGAAAACATGCGTGCGAAACCCAGAAGATGGTACACCGTGTGATCGGGAAAGGTTTCTCAAACGCACCTCATTTCTCCTCTCCTTGTGCTCGGGTTCGCCATTCCAACCGCTCGACTAACAATCTCCCTACTTGGAGAATCAGCACCTTTAACCTCCTGTTTCGGACAGGTCGCAATTTGGCCTGAGGATGAACGGGAAGAGGGGGAACCAATGAGAGACCAGCTCTAGGTGTTGGGACAGGCACAGGTCACTCTATTTTCCCATCAGGAAGAAGAATGAACCACAGGCTCAGCCTGCCCCCCGGAACCAGAATAGGGCCTGAAGCAATCCTGCGCTTTGGCGGCCAGCTCCCAAAAAAGCGAGTTGACAAATGGAGCTCAGGGGCACTGCAACTCACAAACCTGCAGAGTTATAAATGATAACTCTCGTCCACAAATATATTGAGGGAAGGCAACGAGGAGGATTGGAAAGCAAGGCAGAATTGCAGGAAACAGGTTTCAGGAGGCAGACTCGACTCGCCTTGAAAGCACATGAAAAGCGGCAAAGCGTTGACAATGATGCCCTTGGCCAAAAAGGGCGTATGCGTTTTTTCCTGAATATATTCAGGAAAAAACGCATACGCCCTTTTTGGCCAACCAGGCAAGCCGGAAAGGCAAATCAGCGCTACAAAGAAGGCTCGCTTGCCATCGGTCAAAAGGGCCATGCTGAAAAAAGTGTAAAAACCAGAAATGCAGGACAGGCCATGGAGACATGGGAGCCTTGCTACGCTGATGGGCGGGCTGTAAATTGCCAACAGCCACTCTGGAGAAGTGTACGGTGTGTCCTGAAACATGTAATAAGCACAGCTTCGAGAGCATAGGGCACTTCCACTCATGGGCGTCTAAATCGGGAAACCTAAAAATCAACAAGACACAGGCACCCCAAAGTTTAGGGCTGCTCTGTTTCCAAGAACCTCCACTTCGGCACACCTTCAATATCCCAGGAAAGCGAAAAATGGATAAAGAAGTTGTGGTACTTAGGCACAATGGAATATCACTCAGCCATGAAATCAATGTCATAAGGCTAGTAGCAGCAGGATGAGTGGATTTAGGTACGATGACTCTCAGTGAAATAAGTCACAGAGAAAAAGACACTTATCCTAAGATATCACTGAGAGAGGGAATGTCAAAATCGCTACACTTGAACTGAATTACAAAACAGAACAGAGTCACACATTTAGAAAACGCACTATGGCTGCTTAACGGGAAAGGTGAGGTGGGGTGATGCATAAAACAAGGGTTTGAAATTAGCTCAGATACCGTTCCACAAGCCAAATATGTAATAGACAAGACCTACTCCCTGCTCAGTGAACTGGACTCAACAGCCCCTATTCACCGCCCAAGAATACATCTGACTAGTAAGAGTCTTAAAACCTATGTATTGATCTCTCTCTGGAAGTGAATCAAGAGGGTGTAAAGCGGCATAAACACAGCAGTGAAAAGCAGCTAAACCCCATTATAAAAATAGATTACTTAAAAAAAAACCCCATAAAACAAAGACAGTGAAAGAGAGAGAAATTCTTACAAAATCCGTTCGGGGGCTCTGATGCAACCTGGATTGACCATATCTAGACCCACAGCTGGATGAGACATAAGGCTGGACACTCTTGGGGCTGAGAGGATTGGTGAGCTTGGGTGAGCAAACGCAGACCCTTTAAAGTCATACTGCGTGGTACCCATGCCGTGGGTCCCAAATCTCCAGGTTCAAGGGCATCTTCCTACATCGAAAACATGCGTGGGAAACCCAGAAGATGGTACACCGTGTGATCGGGAAAGGATTCTCAAACGCACCTCATTTCTCCTCTCCTTGTGCTCGGGTTCGCCATTCCAGCCGCTCGACTAACAATCTCCCTACTTGGAGAATCAGCACCTTTAACCTCCTGTTTCGGACAGGTCGCAATTTGGCCTGAGGATGAACGAGAAGAGGGGGAACCAGTGAGAGACCAGCTCTAGGTGTTGGGACAGGCACAGGTCACTCTATTTTCCCATCAGGAAGAAGAATGAACCACAGGCTCAGCCTGCCTCCGGGAACCAGAATAGGGCCTGAAGCAATCCTGCGCTTTGGCGGCCAGCTCCCAAAAAAGCGAGTTGACAAATGGAGCTCAGGGGCACTGCAACTCACAAACCTGCAGAGTTATAAATGATAACTCTCGTCCACAAATATATTGAGGGAAGGCAACGAGGAGGATTGGAAAGCAAGGCAGAATTGCAGGAAACAGGTTTCAGGAGGCAGACTCGACTCGCCTTGAAAGCACATGAAAAGCGGCAAAGCGTTGACAATGATGCCCTTGGCCAAAAAGGGCGTATGCGTTTTTTCCTGAATATATTCAGGAAAAAACGCATACGCCCTTTTTGGCCAACCAGGCAAGCCGGAAAGGCAAATCAGCGCTACAAAGAAGGCTCGCTTGCCATCGGTCAAAAGGGCCATGCTGAAAAAAGTGTAAAAACCAGAAATGCAGGACAGGCCATGGAGACATGGGAGCCTTGCTACGCTGATGGGCGGGCTGTAAATTGCCAACAGCCACTCTGGAGAAGTGTACGGTGTGTCCTGAAACATGTAATAAGCACAGCTTCGAGAGCATAGGGCACTTCCACTCATGGGCGTATAAATCGGGAAACCTAAAAATCAACAAGACACAGGCACCCCAAAGTTTAGGGCTGCTCTGTTTCCAAGAACCTCCACTTCGGCACACCTTCAATATCCCAGGAAAGCGAAAAATGGATAAAGAAGTTGTGGTACTTAGGCACAATGGAATATCACTCAGCCATGAAATCAATGTCATAAGGCTAGTAGCAGCAGGATGAGTGGATTTAGGTACGATGACTCTCAGTGAAATAACTCACAGAGAAAAAGACACTTATCCTAAGATATCACTGAGAGAGGGAATGTCAAAATCGCTACACTTGAACTGAATTACAAAACAGAACAGAGTCACACATTTAGAAAACGCACTATGGCTGCTTAACGGGAAAGGTGAGGTGGGGTGATGCATAAAACAAGGGTTTGAAATTAGCTCAGATACCGTTCCACAAGCCAAATATGTAATAGACAAGACCTACTCCCTGCTCAGTGAACTGGACTCAACAGCCCCTATTCACCGCCCAAGAATACATCTGACTAGTAAGAGTCTTAAAACCTATGTATTGATCTCTCTCTGGAAGTGAATCAAGAGGGTGTAAAGCGGCATAAACACAGCAGTGAAAAGCAGCTAAACCCCATTATAAAAATAGATTACTTAAAAAGAAAACCCATAAAACAAAGACAGTGAAAGAGAGAGAAATTCTTACAAAATCCGTTCGGGGGCTCTGATGCAACCTGGATTGACCATATCTAGACCCACAGCTGGATGAGACATAAGGCTGGACACTCTTGGGGCTGAGAGGATTGGTGAGCTTGGGTGAGCAAACGCAGACCCTTTAAAGTC
Source organism: Eubalaena glacialis (assembly GCF_028564815.1). Taxonomy (NCBI): domain Eukaryota; kingdom Metazoa; phylum Chordata; class Mammalia; order Artiodactyla; family Balaenidae; genus Eubalaena; species Eubalaena glacialis. The sequence continues at coordinate 120,154,071 of NC_083722.1, forward strand.
ATACTGCGTGGTACCCATGCCGTGGGTCCCAAATCTCCAGGTTCAAGGGCATCTTCCTACATCGAAAACATGCGTGCGAAACCCAGAAGATGGTACACCGTGTGATCGGGAAAGGTTTCTCAAACGCACCTCATTTCTCCTCTCCTTGTGCTCGGGTTCGCCATTCCAGCCGCTCGACTAACAATCTCCCTACTTGGAGAATCAGCACCTTTAACCTCCTGTTTCGGACAGGTCGCAATTTGGCCTGAGGATGAACGGGAAGAGGGGAACCAGTGAGAGACCAGCTCTAGGTGTTGGGACAGGCACAGGTCACTCTATTTTCCAATCAGGAAGAAGAATGAACCACAGGCTCAGCCTGCCCCCCGGAACCAGAATACGGCCTGAAGCAATCCTGCGCTTTGGCGGCCAGCTCCCAAAAAAGCGAGTTGACAAATGGAGCTCAGGGGCACTGCAACTCACAAACCTGCAGAGTTATAAATGATAACTCTCGTCCACAAATATATTGAGGGAAGGCAACGAGGAGGATTGGAAAGCAAGGCAGAATTGCAGGAAACAGGTTTCAGGAGGCAGACTCGACTCGCCTTGAAAGCACATGAAAAGCGGCAAAGCGTTGACAATGATGCCCTTGGCCAAAAAGGGCGTATGCGTTTTTTCCTGAATATATTCAGGAAAAAACGCATACGCCCTTTTTGGCCAACCAGGCAAGCCGGAAAGGCAAATCAGCGCTACAAAGAAGGCTCGCTTGCCATCGGTCAAAAGGGCCATGCTGAAAAAAGTGTAAAAACCAGAAATGCAGGACAGGCCATGGAGACATGGGAGCCTTGCTACGCTGATGGGCGGGCTGTAAATTGCCAACAGCCACTCTGGAGAAGTGTACGGTGTGTCCTGAAACATGTAATAAGCACAGCTTCGAGAGCATAGGGCACTTCCACTCATGGGCGTCTAAATCGGGAAACCTAAAAATCAACAAGACACAGGCACCCCAAAGTTTAGGGCTGCTCTGTTTCCAAGAACCTCCACTTCGGCACACCTTCAATATCCCAGGAAAGCGAAAAATGGATAAAGAAGTTGTGGTACTTAGGCACAATGGAATATCACTCAGCCATGAAATCAATGTCATAAGGCTAGTAGCAGCAGGATGAGTGGATTTAGGTACGATGACTCTCAGTGAAATAAGTCACAGAGAAAAAGACACTTATCCTAAGATATCACTGAGAGAGGGAATGTCAAAATCGCTACACTTGAACTGAATTACAAAACAGAACAGAGTCACACATTTAGAAAACGCACTATGGCTGCTTAACGGGAAAGGTGAGGTGGGGTGATGCATAAAACAAGGGTTTGAAATTAGCTCAGATACCGTTCCACAAGCCAAATATGTAATAGACAAGACCTACTCCCTGCTCAGTGAACTGGACTCAACATCCCCTATTCACTGCCCAAGAATATATCTGACTAGTAAGAGTCTTAAAACCTATGTATTGACCTCTCTCTGGAAGTGAATCAAGAGGGTGTAAAGCGGCATAAACACAGCAGTGAAAAGCAGGTAAACCCCATTATAAAAATTGATTACTTAAAAAAAAAACCCATAAAACAAAGACAGTGAAAGAGAGAGAAATTCTTACAAAATCCGTTCGGGGGCTCTGATGCAACCTGGATTGACCATATCTAGACCCACAGCTGGATGAGACATAAGGCTGGACACTCTTGGGGCTGAGAGGATTGGTGAGCTTGGGTGAGCAAACGCAGACCCTTTAAAGTCATACTGCGTGGTACCCATGCCGTGGGTCCCAAATCTCCAGGTTCAAGGGCATCTTCCTACATCGAAAACATGCGTGCGAAACCCAGAAGATGGTACACCGTGTGATCGGGAAAGGTTTCTCAAACGCACCTCATTTCTCCTCTCCTTGTGCTCGGGTTCGCCATTCCAGCCGCTCGACTAACAATCTCCCTACTTGGAGAATCAGCACCTTTAACCTCCTGTTTCGGACAGGTCGCAATTTGGCCTGAGGATGAACGGGAAGAGGGGGAACCAATGAGAGACCAGCTCTAGGTGTTGGGACAGGCACAGGTCACTCTATTTTCCCATCAGGAAGAAGAATGAACCACAGGCTCAGCCTGCCTCCCGGAACCAGAATAGGGCCTGAAGCAATCCTGCGCTTTGGCGGCCAGCTCCCAAAAAAGCGAGTTGACAAATGGAGCTCAGGGGCACTGCAACTCACAAACCTGCAGAGTTATAAATGATAACTCTCGTCCACAAATATATTGAGGGAAGGCAACGAGGAGGATTGGAAAGCAAGGCAGAATTGCAGGGAACAGGTTTCAGGAGGCAGACTCGACTCGCCTTGAAAGCACATGAAAAGCGGCAAAGCGTTGACAATGATGCCCTTGGCCAAAAAGGGCGTATGCGTTTTTTCCTGAATATATTCAGGAAAAAACGCATACGCCCTTTTTGGCCAACCAGGCAAGCCGGAAAGGCAAATCAGCGCTACAAAGAAGGCTCGCTTGCCATCAGTCAAAAGGGCCATGCTGAAAAAAGTGTAAAAACCAGAAATGCAGGACAGGCCATGGAGACATGGGAGCCTTGCTACGCTGATGGGCGGGCTGTAAATTGCCAACAGCCACTCTGGAGAAGTGTACGGCGTGTCCTGAAACATGTAATAAGCACAGCTTAGAGAGCATAGGGCACTTCCACTCATGGGCGTCTAAATCGGGAAACCTAAAAATCAACAAGACACAGGCACCCCAAAGTTTAGGGCTGCTCTGTTTCCAAGAACCTCCACTTCGGCACACCTTCAATATCCCAGGAAAGCGAAAAATGGATAAAGAAGTTGTGGTACTTAGGCACAATGGAATATCACTCAGCCATGAAATCAATGTCATAAGGCTAGTAGCAGCAGGATGAGTGGATTTAGGTACAATGACTCTCAGTGAAATAAGTCACAGAGAAAAAGATACTTATCCTAAGATATCACTGAGAGAGGAAATGTGAAAATCGCTACACTTGAACTGAATTACAAAACAGAACAGAGTCACACATTTAGAAAACGCACTATGGCTGCTTAACGGGAAAGGTGAGGTGGGGTGATGCATAAAACAAGGGTTTGAAATTAGCTCAGATACCGTTCCACAAGCCAAATATGTAATAGACAAGACCTACTCCCTGCTCAGTGAACTGGACTCAACATCCCCTATTCACTGCCCAAGAATATATCTGACTAGTAAGAGTCTTAAAACCTATGTATTGACCTCTCTCTGGAAGTGAATCAAGAGGGTGTAAAGCGGCATAAACACAGCAGTGAAAAGCAGGTAAACCCCATTATAAAAATTGATTACTTAAAAAAAAAACCCATAAAACAAAGACAGTGAAAGAGAGAGAAATTCTTACAAAATCCGTTCGGGGGCTCTGATGCAACCTGGATTGACCATATCTAGACCCACAGCTGGATGAGACATAAGGCTGGACACTCTTGGGGCTGAGAGGATTGGTGAGCTTGGGTGAGCAAAGGCAGACCCTTTAAAGTCATACTGCGTGGTACCCATGCCGTGGGTCCCAAATCTCCAGGTTCAAGGGCATCTTCCTACATCGAAAACATGCGTGGGAAACCCAGAAGATGGTACACCGTGTGACCGGGAAAGGTTTCTCAAACGCACCTCATTTCTCCTCTCCTTGTGCTCGGGTTCGCCATTCCAGCCGCTCGACTAACAATCTCCCTACTTGGAGAATCAGCACCTTTAACCTCCTGTTTCGGACAGGTCGCAATTTGGCCTGAGGATGAACGGGAAGAGGGGGAACCAATGAGAGACTAGCTCTAGGTGTTGGGACAGGCACAGGTCACTCTATTTACCCATCAGGAAGAAGAATGAACCACAGGCTCAGCCTGCCCCCCGGAACCAGAATACGGCCTGAAGCAATCCTGCGCTTTGGCGGCCAGCTCCCAAAAAAGCGAGTTGACAAATGGAGCTCAGGGGCACTGCAACTCACAAACCTGCAGAGTTATAAATGATAACTCTCGTCCACAAATATATTGAGGGAAGGCAACGAGGAGGATTGGAAAGCAAGGCAGAATTGCAGGAAACAGGTTTCAGGAGGCAGACTCGACTCGCCTTAAAACCACATGAAAAGCGGCAAAGCGTTGACAATGATGCCCTTGGCCAAAAAGGGCGTATGCGTTTTTTCCTGAATATATTCAGGAAAAAACGCATACGCCCTTTTTGGCCAACCAGGCAAGCCGGAAAGGCAAATCAGCGCTACAAAGAAGGCTCGCTTGCCATCGGTCAAAAGGGCCATGCTGAAAAAAGTGTAAAAACCAGAAATGCAGGACAGGCCATGGAGACATGGGAGCCTTGCTACGCTGATGGGCGGGCTGTAAATTGCCAACAGCCACTCTGGAGAAGTGTACGGTGTGTCCTGAAACATGTAATAAGCACAGCTTAGAGAGCATAGGGCACTTCCACTCATGGGCGTCTAAATCGGGAAACCTAAAAATCAACAAGACACAGGCACCCCAAAGTTTAGGGCTGCTCTGTTTCCAAGAACCTCCACTTCGGTACACCTTCAATATCCCAGGAAAGCGAAAAATGGATAAAGAAGTTGTGGTACTTAGGCACAAGGGAATATCACTCAGCCATGAAATCAATGTCATAAGGCTAGTAGCAGCAGGATGAGTGGATTTAGGTACGATGACTCTCAGTGAAATAAGTCACAGAGAAAAAGACACTTATCCTAAGATATCACTGAGAGAGGGAATGTCAAAATCGCTACACTTGACCTGAATTACAAAACAGAACAGAGTCACACATTTAGAAAACACACTATGGCTGCTTAACGGGAAAGGTGAGGTGGGGTGATGCATAAAACAAGGGTTTGAAATTAGCTCAGATACCGTTCCACAAGCCAAATATGTAATAGACAAGACCTACTCCCTGCTCAGTGAACTGGACTCAACAGCCCCTATTCACCGCACAAGAATACATCTGACTAGTAAGAGTCTTAAAACCTATGTATTGACCTCTCTCTGGAAGTGAATCAAGAGGGTGTAAAGCGGCATAAACACAGCAGTGAAAAGCAGGTAAACCCCATTATAAAAATAGATTACTTAAAAAAAAAACCCCCATAAAACAAAGACAGTGAAAGAGAGAGAAATTCTTACAAAATCCGTTCAGGGGCTATGATGCAACCTGGATTGACCATATCTAGACCCACAGCTGGATGAGACATAAGGCTGGACACTCTTGGGGCTGAGAGGATTGGTGGGCTTGGGTGAGCAAACGCAGACCCTTTAAAGTCATACTGCCTGGTACCCATGCCGTGGGTCCCAAATCTCCAGGTTCAAGGGCATCTTCCTACATCGAAAACATCCGTGGGAAACCCAGAAGATGGTACACCGTGTGACCGGGAAAGGTTTCTCAAACGCACCTCATTTCTCCTCTCCTTGTGCTCGGGTTCGCCATTCCAGCCGCTCGACTAACAATCTCCCTACTTGGAGAATCAGCACCTTTAACCTCCTGTTTCGGACAGGTCGCAATTTGGCCTGAGGATGAACGGGAAGAGGGGGAACCAATGAGAGACCAGCTCTAGGTGTTGGGACAGGTACAGGTCACTCTATTTTCCCATCAGGAAGAAGAATGAACCACAGGCTCAGCCTGCCCCCCGGAACCAGAATACGGCCTGAAGCAATCCTGCACTTTGGCGGCCAGCTCCCAAAAAAGCGAGTTGACAAATGGAGCTCAGGGGCACTGCAACTCACAAACCTGCAGAGTTATAAATGATAACTCTCGTCCACAAATATATTGAGGGAAGGCAACGAGGAGGATTGGAAAGCAAGGCAGAATTGCAGGAAACAGGTTTCAGGAGGCAGACTCGACTCGCCTTGAAAGCACATGAAAAGCGGCAAAGCGTTGACAATGATGCCCTTGGCCAAAAAGGGCGTATGCGTTTTTTCCTGAATATATTCAGGAAAAAACGCATACGCCCTTTTTGGCCAACCAGGCAAGCCGGAAAGGCAAATCAGCGCTACAAAGAAGGCTCGCTTGCCATCGGTCAAAAGGGCCATGCTGAAAAAAGTGTAAAAACCAGAAATGCAGGACAGGCCATGGAGACATGGGAGCCTTGCTACGCTGATGGGCGGGCTGTAAATTGCCAACAGCCACTCTGGAGAAGTGTACGGCGTGTCCTGAAACATATAATAAGCACAGCTTAGAGAGCATAGGGCACTTCCACTCATGGGCGTATAAATCGGGAAACCTAAAAATCAACAAGACACAGGCACCCCAAAGTTTAGGGCTGCTCTGTTTCCAAGAACCTCCACTTCGGTACACCTTCAATATCCCAGGAAAGCGAAAAATGGATAAAGAAGTTGTGGTACTTAGGCACAAGGGAATATCACTCAGCCATGAAATCAATGTCATAAGGCTAGTAGCAGCAGGATGAGTGGATTTAGGTACGATGACTCTCAGTGAAATAAGTCACAGAGAAAAAGACACTTATCCTAAGATATCACTGAGAGAGGGAATGTCAAAGTCGCTACACTTGACCTGAATTACAAAACAGAACAGAGTCACACATTTATAAAACACACTATGGCTGCTTAACGGGAAAGGTGAGGTGGGGTGATGCATAAAACAAGGGTTTGAAATTAGCTCAGATACCGTTCCACAAGCCAAATATGTAATAGACAAGACCTACTCCCTGCTCAGTGAACTGGACTCAACAGCCCCTATTCACTGCCCAAGAATATATCTGACTAGTAAGAGTCTTAAAACCTATGTATTGACCTCTCTCTGGAAGTGAATCAAGAGGGTGTAAAGCGGCATAAACACAGCAATGAAAAGCAGGTAAACCCCATTATAAAAATTGATTACTTAAAAAAAAAACCCATAAAACAAAGACAGTGAAAGAGAGAGAAATTCTTACAAAATCCGTTCGGGGGCTCTGATGCAACCTGGATTGACCATATCTAGACCCACAGCTGGATGAGACATAAGGCTGGACACTCTTGGGGCTGAGAGGATTGGTGAGCTTGGGTGAGCAAACGCAGACCCTTTAAAGTCATACTGCGTGGTACCCATGCCGTGGGTCCCAAATCTCCAGGTTCAAGGGCATCTTCCTACATCGAAAACATGCGTGGGAAACCCAGAAGATGGTACACCGTGTGACCGGGAAAGGTTTCTCAAACGCACCTCATTTCTCCTCTCCTTGTGCTCGGGTTCGCCATTCCAGCCGCTCGACTAACAATCTCCCTACTTGGAGAATCAGCACCTTTAACCTCCTGTTTCGGACAGGTCGCAATTTGGCCTGAGGATGAACGGGAAGAGGGGGAACCAATGAGAGACTAGCTCTAGGTGTTGGGACAGGCACAGGTCACTCTATTTACCCATCAGGAAGAAGAATGAACCACAGGCTCAGCCTGCCCCCCGGAACCAGAATACGGCCTGAAGCAATCCTGCGCTTTGGCGGCCAGCTCCCAAAAAAGCGAGTTGACAAATGGAGCTCAGGGGCACTGCAACTCACAAACCTGCAGAGTTATAAATGATAACTCTCGTCCACAAATATATTGAGGGAAGGCAACGAGGAGGATTGGAAAGCAAGGCAGAATTGCAGGGAACAGGTTTCAGGAGGCAGACTCGACTCGCCTTGAAAGCACATGAAAAGCAGCAAAGCGTTTACAATGATGCCCTTGGCCAAAAAGGGCGTATGCGTTTTTTCCTGAATATATTCAGGAAAAAACGCATACGCCCTTTTTGGCCAACCAGGCAAGCCGGAAAGGCAAATCAGCGCTACAAAGAAGGCTCGCTTGCCATCGGTCAAAAGGGCCATGCTGAAAAAAGTGTAAAAACCAGAAATGCAGGACAGGCCATGGAGACATGGGAGCCTTGCTACGCTGATGGGCGGGCTGTAAATTGCCAACAGCCACTCTGGAGAAGTGTACGGCGTGTCCTGAAACATGTAATAAGCACAGCTTAGAGAGCATAGGGCACTTCCACTCATGGGCGTATAAATCGGGAAACCTAAAAATCAACAAGACACAGGCACCCCAAAGTTTAGGGCTGCTCTGTTTCCAAGAACCTCCACTTCGGTACACCTTCAATATCCCAGGAAAGCGAAAAATGGATAAAGAAGTTGTGGTACTTAGGCACAAGGGAATATCACTCAGCCATGAAATCAATGTCATAAGGCTAGTAGCAGCAGGATGAGTGGATTTAGGTACGATGACTCTCAGTGAAATAAGTCACAGAGAAAAAGACACTTATCCTAAGATATCACTGAGAGAGGGAATGTCAAAGTCGCTACACTTGACCTGAATTACAAAACAGAACAGAGTCACACATTTAGAAAACACACTATGGCTGCTTAACGGGAAAGGTGAGGTGGGGTGATGCATAAAACAAGGGTTTGAAATTAGCTCAGATACCGTTCCACAAGCCAAATATGTAATAGACAAGACCTACTCCCTGCTCAGTGAACTGGACTCAACAGCCCCTATTCACCGCCCAAGAATATATCTGACTAGTAAGAGTCTTAAAACCTATGTATTGACCTCTCTCTGGAAGTGAATCAAGAGGGTGTAAAGCGGCATAAACACAGCAGTGAAAAGCAGGTAAACCCCATTATAAAAATAGATTACTTAAAAAAAAAAACCCCATAAAACAAAGACAGTGAAAGAGAGAGAAATTCTTACAAAATCCGTTCAGGGGCTCTGATGCAACCTGGATTGACCATATCTAGACCCACAGCTGGATGAGACATAAGGCTGGACACTCTTGGGGCTGAGAGGATTGGTGGGCTTGGGTGAGCAAACGCAGACCCTTTAAAGTCATACTGCGTGGTACCCATGCCGTGGGTCCCAAATCTCCAGGTTCAAGGGCATCTTCCTACATCGAAAACATGCGTGGGAAACCCAGAAGATGGTACACCGTGTGACCGGGAAAGGTTTCTCAAACGCACCTCATTTCTCCTCTCCTTGTGCTCGGGTTCGCCATTCCAGCCGCTCGACTAACAATCTCCCTACTTGGAGAATCAGCACCTTTAACCTCCTGTTTCGGACAGGTCGCAATTTGGCCTGAGGATGAACGGGAAGAGGGGGAACCAATGAGAGACTAGCTCTAGGTGTTGGGACAGGCACAGGTCACTCTATTTTCCCATCAGGAAGAAGAATGAACCACAGGCTCAGCCTGCCCCCCGGAACCAGAATACGGCCTGAAGCAATCCTGCGCTTTGGCGGCCAGCTCCCAAAAAAGCGAGTTGACAAATGGAGCTCAGGGGCACTGCAACTCACAAACCTGCAGAGTTATAAATGATAACTCTCGTCCACAAATATATTGAGGGAAGGCAACGAGGAGGATTGGAAAGCAAGGCAGAATTGCAGGAAACAGGTGTCAGGAGGCAGACTCGACTCGCCTTGAAAGCACATGAAAAGCGGCAAAGCGTTGACAATGATGCCCTTGGCCAAAAAGGGCGTATGCGTTTTTTCCTGAATATATTCAGGAAAAAACGCATACGCCCTTTTTGGCCAACCAGGCAAGCCGGAAAGGCAAATCAGCGCTACAAAGAAGGCTCGCTTGCCATCGGTCAAAAGGGCCATGCTGAAAAAAGTGTAAAAACCAGAAATGCAGGACAGGCCATGGAGACATGGGAGCCTTGCTACGCTGATGGGCGGGCTGTAAATTGCCAACAGCCACTCTGGAGAAGTGTACGGCGTGTCCTGAAACATGTAATAAGCACAGCTTAGAGAGCATAGGGCACTTCCACTCATGGGCGTATAAATCGGGAAACCTAAAAATCAACAAGACACAGGCACCCCAAAGTTTAGGGCTGCTCTGTTTCCAAGAACCTCCACTTCGGTACACCTTCAATATCCCAGGAAAGCGAAAAATGGATAAAGAAGTTGTGGTACTTAGGCACAAGGGAATATCACTCAGCCATGAAATCAATGTCATAAGGCTAGTAGCAGCAGGATGAGTGGATTTAGGTACGATGACTCTCAGTGAAATAAGTCACAGAGAAAAAGACACTTATCCTAAGATATCACTGAGAGAGGGAATGTCAAAGTCGCTACACTTGACCTGAATTACAAAACAGAACAGAGTCACACATTTAGAAAACACACTATGGCTGCTTAACGGGAAAGGTGAGGTGGGGTGATGCATAAAACAAGGGTTTGAAATTAGCTCAGATACCGTTCCACAAGCCAAATATGTAATAGACAAGACCTACTCCCTGCTCAGTGAACTGGACTCAACAGCCCCTATTCACCACCCAAGAATATATCTGACTAGTAAGAGTCTTAAAACCTATGTATTGACCTCTCTCTGGAAGTGAATCAAGAGGGTGTAAAGCGGCATAAACACAGCAGTGAAAAGCAGCTAAACCCCATTATAAAAATTGATTACTTAAAAAAAAAACCCCATAAAACAAAGACAGTGAAAGAGAGAGAAATTCTTACAAAATCCGTTCAGGGGCTCTGATGCAACCTGGATGAACCATATCTAGACCCACAGCTGGATGAGACATAAGGCTGGACACTCTTGGGGCTGAGAGGATTGGTGAGCTTGGGTGAGCAAACGCAGACCCTTTAAAGTCATACTGCGTGGTACCCATGCCGTGGGTCCCAAATCTCCAGGTTCAAGGGCATCTTCCTACATCGAAAACATGCGTGGGAAACCCAGAAGATGGTACACCGTGTGACCGGGAAAGGTTTCTCAAACGCACCTCATTTCTCCTCTCCTTGTGCTCGGGTTCGCCATTCCAGCCGCTCGACTAACCATCTCCCTACTTGGAGAATCAGCACCTTTAACCTCCTGTTTCGGACAGGTCGCAATTTGGCCTGAGGATGAACGGGAAGAGGGGGAACCAATGAGAGACCAGCTCTAGGTGTTGGGACAGGCACAGGTCACTCTATTTTCCCATCAGGAAGAAGAATGAACCACAGGCTCAGCCTGCCCCCCGGAACCAGAATACGGCCTGAAGCAATCCTGCGCTTTGGCGGCCAGCTCCCAAAAAAGCGAGTTGACAAATGGAGCTCAGGGGCACTGCAACTCACAAACCTGCAGAGTTATAAATGATAACTCTCGTCCACAAATATATTGAGGGAAGGCAACGAGGAGGATTGGAAAGCAAGGCAGAATTGCAGGAAACAGGTGTCAGGAGGCAGACTCGACTCGCCTTGAAAGCACATGAAAAGCGGCAAAGCGTTGACAATGATGCCCTTGGCCAAAAAGGGCGTATGCGTTTTTTCCTGAATATATTCAGGAAAAAACGCATACGCCCTTTTTGGCCAACCAGGCAAGCCGGAAAGGCAAATCAGCGCTACAAAGAAGGCTCGCTTGCCATCGGTCAAAAGGGCCATGCTGAAAAAAGTGTAAAAACCAGAAATGCAGGACAGGCCATGGAGACATGGGAGCCTTGCTACGCTGATGGGCGGGCTGTAAATTGCCAACAGCCACTCTGGAGAAGTGTACGGCGTGTCCTGAAACATGTAATAAGCACAGCTTAGAGAGCATAGGGCACTTCCACTCATGGGCGTATAAATCGGGAAACCTAAAAATCAACAAGACACAGGCACCCCAAAGTTTAGGGCTGCTCTGTTTCCAAGAACCTCCACTTCGGTACACCTTCAATATCCCAGGAAAGCGAAAAATGGATAAAGAAGTTGTGGTACTTAGGCACAAGGGAATATCACTCAGCCATGAAATCAATGTCATAAGGCTAGTAGCAGCAGGATGAGTGGATTTAGGTACGATGACTCTCAGTGAAATAAGTCACAGAGAAAAAGACACTTATCCTAAGATATCACTGAGAGAGGGAATGTCAAAGTCGCTACACTTGACCTGAATTACAAAACAGAACAGAGTCACACATTTAGAAAACACACTATGGCTGCTTAACGGGAAAGGTGAGGTGGGGTGATGCATAAAACAAGGGTTTGAAATTAGCTCAGATACCGTTCCACAAGCCAAATATGTAATAGACAAGACCTACTCCCTGCTCAGTGAACTGGACTCAACAGCCCCTATTCACTGCCCAAGAATATATCTGACTAGTAAGAGTCTTAAAACCTATGTATTGACCTCTCTCTGGAAGTGAATCAAGAGGGTGTAAAGCGGCATAAACACAGCAGTGAAAAGCAGCTAAACCCCATTATAAAAATAGATTACTTAAAAAAAAAACCCCATAAAACAAAGACAGTGAAAGAGAGAGAAATTCTTACAAAATCCGTTCAGGGGCTCTGATGCAACCTGGATGAACCATATCTAGACCCACAGCTGGATGAGACATAAGGCTGGACACTCTTGGGGCTGAGAGGATTGGTGAGCTTGGGTGAGCAAACGCAGACCCTTTAAAGTCATACTGCGTGGTACCCATGCCGTGGGTCCCAAATCTCCAGGTTCAAGGGCATCTTCCTACATCGAAAACATGCGTGGGAAACCCAGAAGATGGTACACCGTGTGACCGGGAAAGGTTTCTCAAACGCACCTCATTTCTCCTCTCCTTGTGCTCGGGTTCGCCATTCCAGCCGCTCGACTAACCATCTCCCTACTTGGAGAATCAGCACCTTTAACCTCCTGTTTCGGACAGGTCGCAATTTGGCCTGAGGATGAACGGGAAGAGGGGGAACCAATGAGAGACCAGCTCTAGGTGTTGGGACAGGCACAGGTCACTCTATTTTCCCATCAGGAAGAAGAATGAACCACAGGCTCAGCCTGCCCCCCGGAACCAGAATACGGCCTGAAGCAATCCTGCGCTTTGGCGGCCAGCTCCCAAAAAAGCGAGTTGACAAATGGAGCTCAGGGGCACTGCAACTCACAAACCTGCAGAGTTATAAATGATAACTCTCGTCCACAAATATATTGAGGGAAGGCAACGAGGAGGATTGGAAAGCAAGGCAGAATTGCAGGAAACAGGTGTCAGGAGGCAGACTCGACTCGCCTTGAAAGCACATGAAAAGCGGCAAAGCGTTGACAATGATGCCCTTGGCCAAAAAGGGCGTATGCGTTTTTTCCTGAATATATTCAGGAAAAAACGCATACGCCCTTTTTGGCCAACCAGGCAAGCCGGAAAGGCAAATCAGCGCTACAAAGAAGTCTCGCTTGCCATCGGTCAAAAGGGCCATGCTGAAAAACGTGTAAAAACCAGAAATGCAGGACAGGCCATGGAGACATGGGAGCCTTGCTACGCTGATGGGCGGGCTGTAAATTGCCAACAGCCACTCTGGAGAAGTGTACGGCGTGTCCTGAAACATGTAATAAGCACAGCTTAGAGAGCATAGGGCACTTCCACTCATGGGCGTATAAATCGGGAAACCTAAAAATCAACAAGACACAGGCACCCCAAAGTTTAGGGCTGCTCTGTTTCCAAGAACCTCCACTTCGGTACACCTTCAATATCCCAGGAAAGCGAAAAATGGATAAAGAAGTTGTGGTACTTAGGCACAAGGGAATATCACTCAGCCATGAAATCAATGTCATAAGGCTAGTAGCAGCAGGATGAGTGGATTTAGGTACGATGACTCTCAGTGAAATAAGTCACAGAGAAAAAGACACTTATCCTAAGATATCACTGAGAGAGGGAATGTCAAAGTCGCTACACTTGACCTGAATTACAAAACAGAACAGAGTCACACATTTAGAAAACACACTATGGCTGCTTAACGGGAAAGGTGAGGTGGGGTGATGCATAAAACAAGGGTTTGAAATTAGCTCAGATACCGTTCCACAAGCCAAATATGTAATAGACAAGACCTACTCCCTGCTCAGTGAACTGGACTCAACAGCCCCTATTCACCGCCCAAGAATATATCTGACTAGTAAGAGTCTTAAAACCTATGTATTGACCTCTCTCTGGAAGTGAATCAAGAGGGTGTAAAGCGGCATAAACACAGCAGTGAAAAGCAGGTAAACCCCATTATAAAAATAGATTACTTAAAAAAAAAAACCCCATAAAACAAAGACAGTGAAAGAGAGAGAAATTCTTACAAAATCCGTTCAGGGGCTCTGATGCAACCTGGATTGACCATATCTAGACCCACAGCTGGATGAGACATAAGGCTGGACACTCTTGGGGCTGAGAGGATTGGTGGGCTTGGGTGAGCAAACGCAGACCCTTTAAAGTCATACTGCGTGGTACCCATGCCGTGGGTCCCAAATCTCCAGGTTCAAGGGCATCTTCCTACATCGAAAACATGCGTGGGAAACCCAGAAGATGGTACACCGTGTGACCGGGAAAGGTTTCTCAAACGCACCTCATTTCTCCTCTCCTTGTGCTCGGGTTCGCCATTCCAGCCGCTCGACTAACCATCTCCCTACTTGGAGAATCAGCACCTTTAACCTCCTGTTTCGGACAGGTCGCAATTTGGCCTGAGGATGAACGGGAAGAGGGGGAACCAATGAGAGACTAGCTCTAGGTGTTGGGACAGGCACAGGTCACTCTATTTTCCCATCAGGAAGAAGAATGAACCACAGGCTCAGCCTGCCCCCCGGAACCAGAATACGGCCTGAAGCAATCCTGCGCTTTGGCGGCCAGCTCCCAAAAAAGCGAGTTGACAAATGGAGCTCAGGGGCACTGCAACTCACAAACCTGCAGAGTTATAAATGATAACTCTCGTCCACAAATATATTGAGGGAAGGCAACGAGGAGGATTGGAAAGCAAGGCAGAATTGCAGGAAACAGGTGTCAGGAGGCAGACTCGACTCGCCTTGAAAGCACATGAAAAGCGGCAAAGCGTTGACAATGATGCCCTTGGCCAAAAAGGGCGTATGCGTTTTTTCCTGAATATATTCAGGAAAAAACGCATACGCCCTTTTTGGCCAACCAGGCAAGCCGGAAAGGCAAATCAGCGCTACAAAGAAGGCTCGCTTGCCATCGGTCAAAAGGGCCATGCTGAAAAAAGTGTAAAAACCAGAAATGCAGGACAGGCCATGGAGACATGGGAGCCTTGCTACGCTGATGGGCGGGCTGTAAATTGCCAACAGCCACTCTGGAGAAGTGTACGGCGTGTCCTGAAACATGTAATAAGCACAGCTTAGAGAGCATAGGGCACTTCCACTCATGGGCGTATAAATCGGGAAACCTAAAAATCAACAAGACACAGGCACCCCAAAGTTTAGGGCTGCTCTGTTTCCAAGAACCTCCACTTCGGTACACCTTCAATATCCCAGGAAAGCGAAAAATGGATAAAGAAGTTGTGGTACTTAGGCACAAGGGAATATCACTCAGCCATGAAATCAATGTCATAAGGCTAGTAGCAGCAGGATGAGTGGATTTAGGTACGATGACTCTCAGTGAAATAAGTCACAGAGAAAAAGACACTTATCCTAAGATATCACTGAGAGAGGGAATGTCAAAGTCGCTACACTTGACCTGAATTACAAAACAGAACAGAGTCACACATTTAGAAAACACACTATGGCTGCTTAACGGGAAAGGTGAGGTGGGGTGATGCATAAAACAAGGGTTTGAAATTAGCTCAGATACCGTTCCACAAGCCAAATATGTAATAGACAAGACCTACTCCCTGCTCAGTGAACTGGACTCAACAGCCCCTATTCACTGCCCAAGAATATATCTGACTAGTAAGAGTCTTAAAACCTATGTATTGACCTCTCTCTGGAAGTGAATCAAGAGGGTGTAAAGCGGCATAAACACAGCAGTGAAAAGCAGCTAAACCCCATTATAAAAATAGATTACTTAAAAAAAAAACCCCATAAAACAAAGACAGTGAAAGAGAGAGAAATTCTTACAAAATCCGTTCAGGGGCTCTGATGCAACCTGGATGAACCATATCTAGACCCACAGCTGGATGAGACATAAGGCTGGACACTCTTGGGGCTGAGAGGATTGGTGAGCTTGGGTGAGCAAACGCAGACCCTTTAAAGTCATACTGCGTGGTACCCATGCCGTGGGTCCCAAATCTCCAGGTTCAAGGGCATCTTCCTACATCGAAAACATGCGTGGGAAACCCAGAAGATGGTACACCGTGTGACCGGGAAAGGTTTCTCAAACGCACCTCATTTCTCCTCTCCTTGTGCTCGGGTTCGCCATTCCAGCCGCTCGACTAACCATCTCCCTACTTGGAGAATCAGCACCTTTAACCTCCTGTTTCGGACAGGTCGCAATTTGGCCTGAGGATGAACGGGAAGAGGGGGAACCAATGAGAGACCAGCTCTAGGTGTTGGGACAGGCACAGGTCACTCTATTTTCCCATCAGGAAGAAGAATGAACCACAGGCTCAGCCTGCCCCCCGGAACCAGAATACGGCCTGAAGCAATCCTGCGCTTTGGCGGCCAGCTCCCAAAAAAGCGAGTTGACAAATGGAGCTCAGGGGCACTGCAACTCACAAACCTGCAGAGTTATAAATGATAACTCTCGTCCACAAATATATTGAGGGAAGGCAACGAGGAGGATTGGAAAGCAAGGCAGAATTGCAGGAAACAGGTGTCAGGAGGCAGACTCGACTCGCCTTGAAAGCACATGAAAAGCGGCAAAGCGTTGACAATGATGCCCTTGGCCAAAAAGGGCGTATGCGTTTTTTCCTGAATATATTCAGGAAAAAACGCATACGCCCTTTTTGGCCAACCAGGCAAGCCGGAAAGGCAAATCAGCGCTACAAAGAAGTCTCGCTTGCCATCGGTCAAAAGGGCCATGCTGAAAAAAGTGTAAAAACCAGAAATGCAGGACAGGCCATGGAGACATGGGAGCCTTGCTACGCTGATGGGCGGGCTGTAAATTGCCAACAGCCACTCTGGAGAAGTGTACGGCGTGTCCTGAAACATGTAATAAGCACAGCTTAGAGAGCATAGGGCACTTCCACTCATGGGCATATAAATCGGGAAACCTAAAAATCAACAAGACACAGGCACCCCAAAGTTTAGGGCTGCTCTGTTTCCAAGAACCTCCACTTCGGTACACCTTCAATATCCCAGGAAAGCGAAAAATGGATAAAGAAGTTGTGGTACTTAGGCACAAGGGAATATCACTCAGCCATGAAATCAATGTCATAAGGCTAGTAGCAGCAGGATGAGTGGATTTAGGTACGATGACTCTCAGTGAAATAAGTCACAGAGAAAAAGACACTTATCCTAAGATATCACTGAGAGAGGGAATGTCAAAGTCGCTACACTTGACCTGAATTACAAAACAGAACAGAGTCACACATTTAGAAAACACACTATGGCTGCTTAACGGGAAAGGTGAGGTGGGGTGATGCATAAAACAAGGGTTTGAAATTAGCTCAGATACCGTTCCACAAGCCAAATATGTAATAGACAAGACCTACTCCCTGCTCAGTGAACTGGACTCAACAGCCCCTATTCACCGCCCAAGAATATATCTGACTAGTAAGAGTCTTAAAACCTATGTATTGACCTCTCTCTGGAAGTGAATCAAGAGGGTGTAAAGCGGCATAAACACAGCAGTGAAAAGCAGCTAAACCCCATTATAAAAATAGATTACTTAAAAAAAAAACCCATAAAACAAAGACAGTGAAAGAGAGAGAAATTCTTACAAAATCCGTTCAGGGGCTCTGATGCAACCTGGATTGACCATATCTAGACCCACAGCTGGATGAGACATAAGGCTGGACACTCTTGGGGCTGAGAGGATTGGTGAGCTTGGGTGAGCAAACGCAGACCCTTTAAAGTCATACTGCGTGGTACCCATGCCGTGGGTCCCAAATCTCCAGGTTCAAGGGCATCTTCCTACATCGAAAACATGCGTGGGAAACCCAGAAGATGGTACACCGTGTGACCGGGAAAGGTTTCTCAAACGCACCTCATTTCTCCTCTCCTTGTGCTCGGGTTCGCCATTCCAGCCGCTCGACTAACCATCTCCCTACTTGGAGAATCAGCACCTTTAACCTCCTGTTTCGGACAGGTCGCAATTTGGCCTGAGGATGAACGGGAAGAGGGGGAACCAATGAGAGACCAGCTCTAGGTGTTGGGACAGGCACAGGTCACTCTATTTTCCCATCAGGAAGAAGAATGAACCACAGGCTCAGCCTGCCCCCCGGAACCAGAATACGGCCTGAAGCAATCCTGCGCTTTGGCGGCCAGCTCCCAAAAAAGCGAGTTGACAAATGGAGCTCAGGGGCACTGCAACTCACAAACCTGCAGAGTTATAAATGATAACTCTCGTCCACAAATATATTGAGGGAAGGCAACGAGGAGGATTGGAAAGCAAGGCAGAATTGCAGGAAACAGGTGTCAGGAGGCAGACTCGACTCGCCTTGAAAGCACATGAAAAGCGGCAAAGCGTTGACAATGATGCCCTTGGCCAAAAAGGGCGTATGCGTTTTTTCCTGAATATATTCAGGAAAAAACGCATACGCCCTTTTTGGCCAACCAGGCAAGCCGGAAAGGCAAATCAGCGCTACAAAGAAGTCTCGCTTGCCATCGGTCAAAAGGGCCATGCTGAAAAAAGTGTAAAAACCAGAAATGCAGGACAGGCCATGGAGACATGGGAGCCTTGCTACGCTGATGGGCGGGCTGTAAATTGCCAACAGCCACTCTGGAGAAGTGTACGGCGTGTCCTGAAACATGTAATAAGCACAGCTTAGAGAGCATAGGGCACTTCCACTCATGGGCGTATCAATCGGGAAACCTAAAAATCAACAAGACACAGGCACCCCAAAGTTTAGGGCTGCTCTGTTTCCAAGAACCTCCACTTCGGTACACCTTCAATATCCCAGGAAAGCGAAAAATGGATAAAGAAGTTGTGGTACTTAGGCACAAGGGAATATCACTCAGCCATGAAATCAATGTCATAAGGCTAGTAGCAGCAGGATGAGTGGATTTAGGTACGATGACTCTCAGTGAAATAAGTCACAGAGAAAAAGACACTTATCCTAAGATATCACTGAGAGAGGGAATGTCAAAGTCGCTACACTTGAACTGAATTACAAAACAGAACAGAGTCACACATTTAGAAAACACACTATGGCTGCTTAACGGGAAAGGTGAGGTGGGGTGATGCATAAAACAAGGGTTTGAAATTAGCTCAGATACCGTTCCACAAGCCAAATATGTAATAGACAAGACCTACTCCCTGCTCAGTGAACTGGACTCAACAGCCCCTATTCACCGCCCAAGAATATATCTGACTAGTAAGAGTCTTAAAACCTATGTATTGACCTCTCTCTGGAAGTGAATCAAGAGGGTGTAAAGCGGCATAAACACAGCAGTGAAAAGCAGCTAAACCCCATTATAAAAATAGATTACTTAAAAAAAAAAACCCCATAAAACAAAGACAGTGAAAGAGAGAGAAATTCTTACAAAATCCCTTCAGGGGCTCTGATGCAACCTGGATTGACCATATCTAGACCCACAGCTGGATGAGACATAAGGCTGGACACTCTTGGGGCTGAGAGGATTGGTGAGCTTGGGTGAGCAAACGCAGACCCTTTAAAGTCATACTGCGTGGTACCCATGCCGTGGGTCCCAAATCTCCAGGTTCAAGGGCATCTTCCTACATCGAAAACATGCGTGGGAAACCCAGAAGATGGTACACCGTGTGACCGGGAAAGGTTTCTCAAACGCACCTCATTTCTCCTCTCCTTGTGCTCGGGTTCGCCATTCCAGCCGCTCGACTAACCATCTCCCTACTTGGAGAATCAGCACCTTTAACCTCCTGTTTCGGACAGGTCGCAATTTGGCCTGAGGATGAACGGGAAGAGGGGGAACCAATGAGAGACTAGCTCTAGGTGTTGGGACAGGCACAGGTCACTCTATTTTCCCATCAGGAAGAAGAATGAACCACAGGCTCAGCCTGCCCCCCGGAACCAGAATACGGCCTGAAGCAATCCTGCGCTTTGGCGGCCAGCTCCCAAAAAAGCGAGTTGACAAATGGAGCTCAGGGGCACTGCAACTCACAAACCTGCAGAGTTATAAATGATAACTCTCGTCCACAAATATATTGAGGGAAGGCAACGAGGAGGATTGGAAAGCAAGGCAGAATTGCAGGAAACAGGTGTCAGGAGGCAGACTCGACTCGCCTTGAAAGCACATGAAAAGCGGCAAAGCGTTGACAATGATGCCCTTGGCCAAAAAGGGCGTATGCGTTTTTTCCTGAATATATTCAGGAAAAAACGCATACGCCCTTTTTGGCCAACCAGGCAAGCCGGAAAGGCAAATCAGCGCTACAAAGAAGTCTCGCTTGCCATCGGTCAAAAGGGCCATGCTGAAAAACGTGTAAAAACCAGAAATGCAGGACAGGCCATGGAGACATGGGAGCCTTGCTACGCTGATGGGCGGGCTGTAAATTGCCAACAGCCACTCTGGAGAAGTGTACGGCGTGTCCTGAAACATGTAATAAGCACAGCTTAGAGAGCATAGGGCACTTCCACTCATGGGCGTATAAATCGGGAAACCTAAAAATCAACAAGACACAGGCACCCCAAAGTTTAGGGCTGCTCTGTTTCCAAGAACCTCCACTTCGGTACACCTTCAATATCCCAGGAAAGCGAAAAATGGATAAAGAAGTTGTGGTACTTAGGCACAAGGGAATATCACTCAGCCATGAAATCAATGTCATAAGGCTAGTAGCAGCAGGATGAGTGGATTTAGGTACGATGACTCTCAGTGAAATAAGTCACAGAGAAAAAGACACTTATCCTAAGATATCACTGAGAGAGGGAATGTCAAAGTCGCTACACTTGAACTGAATTACAAAACAGAACAGAGTCACACATTTAGAAAACACACTATGGCTGCTTAACGGGAAAGGTGAGGTGGGGTGATGCATAAAACAAGGGTTTGAAATTAGCTCAGATACCGTTCCACAAGCCAAATATGTAATAGACAAGACCTACTCCCTGCTCAGTGAACTGGACTCAACAGCCCCTATTCACCGCCCAAGAATATATCTGACTAGTAAGAGTCTTAAAACCTATGTATTGACCTCTCTCTGGAAGTGAATCAAGAGGGTGTAAAGCGGCATAAACACAGCAGTGAAAAGCAGGTAAACCCCATTATAAAAATTGATTACTTAAAAAAAAAAACCCCATAAAACAAAGACAGTGAAAGAGAGAGAAATTCTTACAAAATCCGTTCAGGGGCTCTGATGCAACCTGGATTGACCATATCTAGACCCACAGCTGGATGAGACATAAGGCTGGACACTCTTGGGGCTGAGAGGATTGGTGAGCTTGGGTGAGCAAACGCAGACCCTTTAAAGTCATACTGCGTGGTACCCATGCCGTGGGTCCCAAATCTCCAGGTTCAAGGGCATCTTCCTACATCGAAAACATGCGTGCGAAACCCAGAAGATGGTACACCGTGTGACCGGGAAAGGTTTCTCAAACGCACCTCATTTCTCCTCTCCGTGTGCTCGGGTTCGCCATTCCAGCCGCTCGACTAACCATCTCCCTACTTGGAGAATCAGCACCTTTAACCTCCTGTTTCGGACAGGTCGCAATTTGGCCTGAGGATGAACGGGAAGAGGGGGAACCAATGAGAGACTAGCTCTAGGTGTTGGGACAGGCACAGGTCACTCTATTTTCCCATCAGGAAGAAGAATGAACCACAGGCTCAGCCTGCCCCCCGGAACCAGAATACGGCCTGAAGCAATCCTGCGCTTTGGCGGCCAGCTCCCAAAAAAGCCAGTTGACAAATGGAGCTCAGGGGCACTGCAACTCACAAACCTGCAGAGTTATAAATGATAACTCTCGTCCACAAATATATTGAGGGAAGGCAACGAGGAGGATTGGAAAGCAAGGCAGAATTGCAGGAAACAGGTGTCAGGAGGCAGACTCGACTCGCCTTGAAAGCACATGAAAAGCGGCAAAGCGTTGACAATGATGCCCTTGGCCAAAAAGGGCGTATGCGTTTTTTCCTGAATATATTCAGGAAAAAACGCATACGCCCTTTTTGGCCAACCAGGCAAGCCGGAAAGGCAAATCAGCGCTACAAAGAAGTCTCGCTTGCCATCGGTCAAAAGGGCCATGCTGAAAAAAGTGTAAAAACCAGAAATGCAGGACAGGCCATGGAGACATGGGAGCCTTGCTACGCTGATGGGCGGGCTGTAAATTGCCAACAGCCACTCTGGAGAAGTGTACGGCGTGTCCTGAAACATGTAATAAGCACAGCTTAGAGAGCATAGGGCACTTCCACTCATGGGCGTATCAATCGGGAAACCTAAAAATCAACAAGACACAGGCACCCCAAAGTTTAGGGCTGCTCTGTTTCCAAGAACCTCCACTTCGGTACACCTTCAATATCCCAGGAAAGCGAAAAATGGATAAAGAAGTTGTGGTACTTAGGCACAAGGGAATATCACTCAGCCATGAAATCAATGTCATAAGGCTAGTAGCAGCAGGATGAGTGGATTTAGGTACGATGACTCTCAGTGAAATAAATCACAGAGAAAAAGACACTTATCCTAAGGTATCACTGAGAGAGGGAATGTCAAAGTCGCTACACTTGAACTGAATTACAAAACAGAACAGAGTCACACATTTAGAAAACACACTATGGCTGCTTAACGGGAAAGGTGAGGTGGGGTGATGCATAAAACAAGGGTTTGAAATTAGCTCAGATACCGTTCCACAAGCCAAATATGTAATAGACAAGACCTACTCCCTGCTCAGTGAACTGGACTCAACAGCCCCTATTCACCGCCCAAGAATACATCTGACTAGTAAGAGTCTTAAAACCTATGTATTGACCTCTCTCTGGAAGTGAATCAAGAGGGTGTAAAGCGGCATAAACACAGCAGTGAAAAGCAGGTAAACCCCATTATAAAAATTGATTACTTAAAAAAAAAACCCCATAAAACAAAGACAGTGAAAGAGAGAGAAATTCTTACAAAATCCGTTCAGGGGCTCTGATGCAACCTGGATGAACCATATCTAGACCCACAGCTGGATGAGACATAAGGCTGGACACTCTTGGGGCTGAGAGGATTGGTGAGCTTGGGTGAGCAAACGCAGACCCTTTAAAGTCATACTGCGTGGTACCCATGCCGTGGGTCCCAAATCTCCAGGTTCAAGGGCATCTTCCTACATCGAAAACATGCGTGGGAAACCCAGAAGATGGTACACCGTGTGACCGGGAAAGGTTTCTCAAACGCACCTCATTTCTCCTCTCCTTGTGCTCGGGTTCGCCATTCCAGCCGCTCGACTAACCATCTCCCTACTTGGAGAATCAGCACCTTTAACCTCCTGTTTCGGACAGGTCGCAATTTGGCCTGAGGATGAACGGGAAGAGGGGGAACCAATGAGAGACCAGCTCTAGGTGTTGGGACAGGCACAGGTCACTCTATTTTCCCATCAGGAAGAAGAATGAACCACAGGCTCAGCCTGCCCCCCGGAACCAGAATACGGCCTGAAGCAATCCTGCGCTTTGGCGGCCAGCTCCCAAAAAAGCGAGTTGACAAATGGAGCTCAGGGGCACTGCAACTCACAAACCTGCAGAGTTATAAATGATAACTCTCGTCCACAAATATATTGAGGGAAGGCAACGAGGAGGATTGGAAAGCAAGGCAGAATTGCAGGAAACAGGTGTCAGGAGGCAGACTCGACTCGCCTTGAAAGCACATGAAAAGCGGCAAAGCGTTGACAATGATGCCCTTGGCCAAAAAGGGCGTATGCGTTTTTTCCTGAATATATTCAGGAAAAAACGCATACGCCCTTTTTGGCCAACCAGGCAAGCCGGAAAGGCAAATCAGCGCTACAAAGAAGTCTCGCTTGCCATCGGTCAAAAGGGCCATGCTGAAAAACGTGTAAAAACCAGAAATGCAGGACAGGCCATGGAGACATGGGAGCCTTGCTACGCTGATGGGCGGGCTGTAAATTGCCAACAGCCACTCTGGAGAAGTGTACGGCGTGTCCTGAAACATGTAATAAGCACAGCTTAGAGAGCATAGGGCACTTCCACTCATGGGCGTATAAATCGGGAAACCTAAAAATCAACAAGACACAGGCACCCCAAAGTTTAGGGCTGCTCTGTTTCCAAGAACCTCCACTTCGGTACACCTTCAATATCCCAGGAAAGCGAAAAATGGATAAAGAAGTTGTGGTACTTAGGCACAAGGGAATATCACTCAGCCATGAAATCAATGTCATAAGGCTAGTAGCAGCAGGATGAGTGGATTTAGGTACGATGACTCTCAGTGAAATAAGTCACAGAGAAAAAGACACTTATCCTAAGATATCACTGAGAGAGGGAATGTCAAAGTCGCTACACTTGAACTGAATTACAAAACAGAACAGAGTCACAC
Source organism: Eubalaena glacialis (assembly GCF_028564815.1). Taxonomy (NCBI): domain Eukaryota; kingdom Metazoa; phylum Chordata; class Mammalia; order Artiodactyla; family Balaenidae; genus Eubalaena; species Eubalaena glacialis. Next base: position 120,178,279 of record NC_083722.1, read on the forward strand.
ATTTAGAAAACACACTATGGCTGCTTAACGGGAAAGGTGAGGTGGGGTGATGCATAAAACAAGGGTTTGAAATTAGCTCAGATACCGTTCCACAAGCCAAATATGTAATAGACAAGACCTACTCCCTGCTCAGTGAACTGGACTCAACAGCCCCTATTCACCGCCCAAGAATATATCTGACTAGTAAGAGTCTTAAAACCTATGTATTGACCTCTCTCTGGAAGTGAATCAAGAGGGTGTAAAGCGGCATAAACACAGCAGTGAAAAGCAGCTAAACCCCATTATAAAAATAGATTACTTAAAAAAAAAACCCCATAAAACAAAGACAGTGAAAGAGAGAGAAATTCTTACAAAATCCGTTCAGGGGCTCTGATGCAACCTGGATGAACCATATCTAGACCCACAGCTGGATGAGACATAAGGCTGGACACTCTTGGGGCTGAGAGGATTGGTGAGCTTGGGTGAGCAAACGCAGACCCTTTAAAGTCATACTGCGTGGTACCCATGCCGTGGGTCCCAAATCTCCAGGTTCAAGGGCATCTTCCTACATCGAAAACATGCGTGGGAAACCCAGAAGATGGTACACCGTGTGACCGGGAAAGGTTTCTCAAACGCACCTCATTTCTCCTCTCCTTGTGCTCGGGTTCGCCATTCCAGCCGCTCGACTAACCATCTCCCTACTTGGAGAATCAGCACCTTTAACCTCCTGTTTCGGACAGGTCGCAATTTGGCCTGAGGATGAACGGGAAGAGGGGGAACCAATGAGAGACCAGCTCTAGGTGTTGGGACAGGCACAGGTCACTCTATTTTCCCATCAGGAAGAAGAATGAACCACAGGCTCAGCCTGCCCCCCGGAACCAGAATACGGCCTGAAGCAATCCTGCGCTTTGGCGGCCAGCTCCCAAAAAAGCCAGTTGACAAATGGAGCTCAGGGGCACTGCAACTCACAAACCTGCAGAGTTATAAATGATAACTCTCGTCCACAAATATATTGAGGGAAGGCAACGAGGAGGATTGGAAAGCAAGGCAGAATTGCAGGAAACAGGTGTCAGGAGGCAGACTCGACTCGCCTTGAAAGCACATGAAAAGCGGCAAAGCGTTGACAATGATGCCCTTGGCCAAAAAGGGCGTATGCGTTTTTTCCTGAATATATTCAGGAAAAAACGCATACGCCCTTTTTGGCCAACCAGGCAAGCCGGAAAGGCAAATCAGCGCTACAAAGAAGTCTCGCTTGCCATCGGTCAAAAGGGCCATGCTGAAAAAAGTGTAAAAACCAGAAATGCAGGACAGGCCATGGAGACATGGGAGCCTTGCTACGCTGATGGGCGGGCTGTAAATTGCCAACAGCCACTCTGGAGAAGTGTACGGCGTGTCCTGAAACATGTAATAAGCACAGCTTAGAGAGCATAGGGCACTTCCACTCATGGGCGTATAAATCGGGAAACCTAAAAATCAACAAGACACAGGCACCCCAAAGTTTAGGGCTGCTCTGTTTCCAAGAACCTCCACTTCGGTACACCTTTAATATCCCAGGAAAGCGAAAAATGGATAAAGAAGTTGTGGTACTTAGGCACAAGGGAATATCACTCAGCCATGAAATCAATGTCATAAGGCTAGTAGCAGCAGGATGAGTGGATTTAGGTACGATGACTCTCAGTGAAATAAGTCACAGAGAAAAAGACACTTATCCTAAGATATCTCTGAGAGAGGGAATGTCAAAATCGCTACACTTGAACTGAATTACAAAACAGAACAGAGTCACACATTTAGAAAACACACTATGGCTGCTTAACGGGAAAGGTGAGGTGGGGTGATGCATAAAACAAGGGTTTGAAATTAGCTCAGATACCGTTCCACAAGCCAAATATGTAATAGACAAGACCTACTCCCTGCTCAGTGAACTGGACTCAACAGCCCCTATTCACCGCCCAAGAATACATCTGACTAGTAAGAGTCTTAAAACCTATGTATTGACCTCTCTCTGGAAGTGAATCAAGAGGGTGTAAAGCGGCATAAACACAGCAGTGAAAAGCAGCTAAACCCCATTATAAAAATAGATTACTTAAAAAAAAACCCCATAAAACAAAGACAGTGAAAGAGAGAGAAATTCTTACAAAATCCCTTCAGGGGCTCTGATGCAACCTGGATTGACCATATCTAGACCCACAGCTGGATGAGACATAAGGCTGGACACTCTTGGGGCTGAGAGGATTGGTGAGCTTGGGTGAGCAAACGCAGACCCTTTAAAGTCATACTGCGTGGTACCCATGCCGTGGGTCCCAAATCTCCAGGTTCAAGGGCATCTTCCTACATCGAAAACATGCGTGCGAAACCCAGAAGATGGTACACCGTGTGATCGGGAAAGGTTTCTCAAACGCACCTCATTTCTCCTCTCCGTGTGCTCGGGTTCGCCATTCCAGCCGCTCGACTAACCATCTCCCTACTTGGAGAATCAGCACCTTTAACCTCCTGTTTCGGACAGGTCGCAATTTGGCCTGAGGATGAACGGGAAGAGGGGGAACCAATGAGAGACTAGCTCTAGGTGTTGGGACAGGCACAGGTCACTCTATTTTCCCATCAGGAAGAAGAATGAACCACAGGCTCAGCCTGCCCCCCGGAACCAGAATACGGCCTGAAGCAATCCTGCGCTTTGGCGGCTAGCTCCCAAAAAAGCGAGTTGACAAATGGAGCTCAGGGGCACTGCAACTCACAGACCTGCAGAGTTATAAATGATAACTCTCGTCCACAAATATATTGAGGGAAGGCAACGAGGAGGATTGGAAAGCAAGGCAGAATTGCAGGAAACAGGTGTCAGGAGGCAGACTCGACTCGCCTTGAAAGCACATGAAAAGCGGCAAAGCGTTGACAATGATGCCCTTGGCCAAAAAGGGCGTATGCGTTTTTTCCTGAATATATTCAGGAAAAAACGCATACGCCCTTTTTGGCCAACCAGGCAAGCCGGAAAGGCAAATCAGCGCTACAAAGAAGTCTCGCTTGCCATCGGTCAAAAGGGCCATGCTGAAAAACGTGTAAAAACCAGAAATGCAGGACAGGCCATGGAGACATGGGAGCCTTGCTACGCTGATGGGCGGGCTGTAAATTGCCAACAGCCACTCTGGAGAAGTGTACGGCGTGTCCTGAAACATGTAATAAGCACAGCTTAGAGAGCATAGGGCACTTCCACTCATGGGCGTATAAATCGGGAAACCTAAAAATCAACAAGACACAGGCACCCCAAAGTTTAGGGCTGCTCTGTTTCCAAGAACCTCCACTTCGGTACACCTTCAATATCCCAGGAAAGCGAAAAATGGATAAAGAAGTTGTGGTACTTAGGCACAAGGGAATATCACTCAGCCATGAAATCAATGTCATAAGGCTAGTAGCAGCAGGATGAGTGGATTTAGGTACGATGACTCTCAGTGAAATAAGTCACAGAGAAAAAGACACTTATCCTAAGATATCACTGAGAGAGGGAATGTCAAAGTCGCTACACTTGAACTGAATTACAAAACAGAACAGAGTCACACATTTAGAAAACACACTATGGCTGCTTAACGGGAAAGGTGAGGTGGGGTGATGCATAAAACAAGGGTTTGAAATTAGCTCAGATACCGTTCCACAAGCCAAATATGTAATAGACAAGACCTACTCCCTGCTCAGTGAACTGGACTCAACAGCCCCTATTCACCGCCCAAGAATATATCTGACTAGTAAGAGTCTTAAAACCTATGTATTGACCTCTCTCTGGAAGTGAATCAAGAGGGTGTAAAGCGGCATAAACACAGCAGTGAAAAGCAGGTAAACCCCATTATAAAAATTGATTACTTAAAAAAAAAACCCCATAAAACAAAGACAGTGAAAGAGAGAGAAATTCTTACAAAATCCCTTCAGGGGCTCTGATGCAACCTGGATTGACCATATCTAGACCCACAGCTGGATGAGACATAAGGCTGGACACTCTTGGGGCTGAGAGGATTGGTGAGCTTGGGTGAGCAAACGCAGACCCTTTAAAGTCATACTGCGTGTTACCCATGCCGTGGGTCCCAAATCTCCAGGTTCAAGGGCATCTTCCTACATCGAAAACATGCGTGGGAAACCCAGAAGATGGTACACCGTGTGACCGGGAAAGGTTTCTCAAACGCACCTCATTTCTCCTCTCCTTGTGCTCGGGTTCGCCATTCCAGCCGCTCGACTAACCATCTCCCTACTTGGAGAATCAGCACCTTTAACCTCCTGTTTCGGACAGGTCGCAATTTGGCCTGAGGATGAACGGGAAGAGGGGGAACCAATGAGAGACTAGCTCTAGGTGTTGGGACAGGCACAGGTCACTCTATTTTCCCATCAGGAAGAAGAATGAACCACAGGCTCAGCCTGCCCCCCGGAACCAGAATACGGCCTGAAGCAATCCTGCGCTTTGGCGGCCAGCTCCCAAAAAAGCGAGTTGACAAATGGAGCTCAGGGGCACTGCAACTCACAAACCTGCAGAGTTATAAATGATAACTCTCGTCCACAAATATATTGAGGGAAGGCAACGAGGAGGATTGGAAAGCAAGGCAGAATTGCAGGAAACAGGTGTCAGGAGGCAGACTCGACTCGCCTTGAAAGCACATGAAAAGCGGCAAAGCGTTGACAATGATGCCCTTGGCCAAAAAGGGCGTATGCGTTTTTTCCTGAATATATTCAGGAAAAAACGCATACGCCCTTTTTGGCCAACCAGGCAAGCCGGAAAGGCAAATCAGCGCTACAAAGAAGTCTCGCTTGCCATCGGTCAAAAGGGCCATGCTGAAAAACGTGTAAAAACCAGAAATGCAGGACAGGCCATGGAGACATGGGAGCCTTGCTACGCTGATGGGCGGGCTGTAAATTGCCAACAGCCACTCTGGAGAAGTGTACGGCGTGTCCTGAAACATGTAATAAGCACAGCTTAGAGAGCATAGGGCACTTCCACTCATGGGCGTATAAATCGGGAAACCTAAAAATCAACAAGACACAGGCACCCCAAAGTTTAGGGCTGCTCTGTTTCCAAGAACCTCCACTTCGGTACACCTTCAATATCCCAGGAAAGCGAAAAATGGATAAAGAAGTTGTGGTACTTAGGCACAAGGGAATATCACTCAGCCATGAAATCAATGTCATAAGGCTAGTAGCAGCAGGATGAGTGGATTTAGGTACGATGACTCTCAGTGAAATAAGTCACAGAGAAAAAGACACTTATCCTAAGGTATCACTGAGAGAGGGAATGTCAAAGTCGCTACACTTGAACTGAATTACAAAACAGAACAGAGTCACACATTTAGAAAACACACTATGGCTGCTTAACGGGAAAGGTGAGGTGGGGTGATGCATAAAACAAGGGTTTGAAATTAGCTCAGATACCGTTCCACAAGCCAAATATGTAATAGACAAGACCTACTCCCTGCTCAGTGAACTGGACTCAACAGCCCCTATTCACCGCCCAAGAATATATCTGACTAGTAAGAGTCTTAAAACCTATGTATTGACCTCTCTCTGGAAGTGAATCAAGAGGGTGTAAAGCGGCATAAACACAGCAGTGAAAAGCAGGTAAACCCCATTATAAAAATTGATTACTTAAAAAAAAAACCCCATAAAACAAAGACAGTGAAAGAGAGAGAAATTCTTACAAAATCCGTTCAGGGGCTCTGATGCAACCTGGATTGACCATATCTAGACCCACAGCTGGATGAGACATAAGGCTGGACACTCTTGGGGCTGAGAGGATTGGTGAGCTTGGGTGAGCAAACGCAGACCCTTTAAAGTCATACTGCGTGGTACCCATGCCGTGGGTCCCAAATCTCCAGGTTCAAGGGCATCTTCCTACATCGAAAACATGCGTGGGAAACCCAGAAGATGGTACACCGTGTGACCGGGAAAGGTTTCTCAAACGCACCTCATTTCTCCTCTCCGTGTGCTCGGGTTCGCCATTCCAGCCGCTCGACTAACCATCTCCCTACTTGGAGAATCAGCACCTTTAACCTCCTTTTTCGGACAGGTCGCAATTTGGCCTGAGGATGAACGGGAAGAGGGGGAACCAATGAGAGACTAGCTCTAGGTGTTGGGACAGGCACAGGTCACTCTATTTTCCCATCAGGAAGAAGAATGAACCACAGGCTCAGCCTGCCCCCCGGAACCAGAATACGGCCTGAAGCAATCCTGCGCTTTGGCGGCCAGCTCCCAAAAAAGCCAGTTGACAAATGGAGCTCAGGGGCACTGCAACTCACAAACCTGCAGAGTTATAAATGATAACTCTCGTCCACAAATATATTGAGGGAAGGCAACGAGGAGGATTGGAAAGCAAGGCAGAATTGCAGGAAACAGGTGTCAGGAGGCAGACTCGACTCGCCTTGAAAGCACATGAAAAGCGGCAAAGCGTTGACAATGATGCCCTTGGCCAAAAAGGGCGTATGCGTTTTTTCCTGAATATATTCAGGAAAAAACGCATACGCCCTTTTTGGCCAACCAGGCAAGCCGGAAAGGCAAATCAGCGCTACAAAGAAGTCTCGCTTGCCATCGGTCAAAAGGGCCATGCTGAAAAAAGTGTAAAAACCAGAAATGCAGGACAGGCCATGGAGACATGGGAGCCTTGCTACGCTGATGGGCGGGCTGTAAATTGCCAACAGCCACTCTGGAGAAGTGTACGGCGTGTCCTGAAACATGTAATAAGCACAGCTTAGAGAGCATAGGGCACTTCCACTCATGGGCGTATAAATCGGGAAACCTAAAAATCAACAAGACACAGGCACCCCAAAGTTTAGGGCTGCTCTGTTTCCAAGAACCTCCACTTCGGTACACCTTTAATATCCCAGGAAAGCGAAAAATGGATAAAGAAGTTGTGGTACTTAGGCACAAGGGAATATCACTCAGCCATGAAATCAATGTCATAAGGCTAGTAGCAGCAGGATGAGTGGATTTAGGTACGATGACTCTCAGTGAAATAAGTCACAGAGAAAAAGACACTTATCCTAAGATATCTCTGAGAGAGGGAATGTCAAAATCGCTACACTTGAACTGAATTACAAAACAGAACAGAGTCACACATTTAGAAAACACACTATGGCTGCTTAACGGGAAAGGTGAGGTGGGGTGATGCATAAAACAAGGGTTTGAAATTAGCTCAGATACCGTTCCACAAGCCAAATATGTAATAGACAAGACCTACTCCCTGCTCAGTGAACTGGACTCAACAGCCCCTATTCACCGCCCAAGAATACATCTGACTAGTAAGAGTCTTAAAACCTATGTATTGACCTCTCTCTGGAAGTGAATCAAGAGGGTGTAAAGCGGCATAAACACAGCAGTGAAAAGCAGCTAAACCCCATTATAAAAATAGATTACTTAAAAAAAAACCCCATAAAACAAAGACAGTGAAAGAGAGAGAAATTCTTACAAAATCCCTTCAGGGGCTCTGATGCAACCTGGATTGACCATATCTAGACCCACAGCTGGATGAGACATAAGGCTGGACACTCTTGGGGCTGAGAGGATTGGTGAGCTTGGGTGAGCAAACGCAGACCCTTTAAAGTCATACTGCGTGGTACCCATGCCGTGGGTCCCAAATCTCCAGGTTCAAGGGCATCTTCCTACATCGAAAACATGCGTGCGAAACCCAGAAGATGGTACACCGTGTGATCGGGAAAGGTTTCTCAAACGCACCTCATTTCTCCTCTCCGTGTGCTCGGGTTCGCCATTCCAGCCGCTCGACTAACCATCTCCCTACTTGGAGAATCAGCACCTTTAACCTCCTGTTTCGGACAGGTCGCAATTTGGCCTGAGGATGAACGGGAAGAGGGGGAACCAATGAGAGACTAGCTCTAGGTGTTGGGACAGGCACAGGTCACTCTATTTTCCCATCAGGAAGAAGAATGAACCACAGGCTCAGCCTGCCCCCCGGAACCAGAATACGGCCTGAAGCAATCCTGCGCTTTGGCGGCTAGCTCCCAAAAAAGCGAGTTGACAAATGGAGCTCAGGGGCACTGCAACTCACAGACCTGCAGAGTTATAAATGATAACTCTCGTCCACAAATATATTGAGGGAAGGCAACGAGGAGGATTGGAAAGCAAGGCAGAATTGCAGGAAACAGGTTTCAGGAGGCAGACTCGACTCGCCTTGAAAGCACATGAAAAGCGGCAAAGCGTTGACAATGATGCCCTTGGCCAAAAAGGGCGTATGCGTTTTTTCCTGAATATATTCAGGAAAAAACGCATACGCCCTTTTTGGCCAACCAGGCAAGCCGGAAAGGCAAATCAGCGCTACAAAGAAGTCTCGCTTGCCATCGGTCAAAAGGGCCATGCTGAAAAAAGTGTAAAAACCAGAAATGCAGGACAGGCCATGGAGACATGGGAGCCTTGCTACGCTGATGGGCGGGCTGTAAATTGCCAACAGCCACTCTGGAGAAGTGTACGGCGTGTCCTGAAACATGTAATAAGCACAGCTTAGAGAGCATAGGGCACTTCCACTCATGGGCGTATAAATCGGGAAACCTAAAAATCAACAAGACACAGGCACCCCAAAGTTTAGGGCTGCTCTGTTTCCAAGAACCTCGACTTCGGTACACCTTCAATATCCCAGGAAAGCGAAAAATGGATAAAGAAGTTGTGGTACTTAGGCACAAGGGAATATCACTCAGCCATGAAATCAATGTCATAAGGCTAGTAGCAGCAGGATGAGTGGATTTAGGTACGATGACTCTCAGTGAAATAAGTCACAGAGAAAAAGACACTTATCCTAAGATATCACTGAGAGAGGGAATGTCAAAGTCGCTACACTTGAACTGAATTACAAAACAGAACAGAGTCACACATTTAGAAAACACACTATGGCTGCTTAACGGGAAAGGTGAGGTGGGGTGATGCATAAAACAAGGGTTTGAAATTAGCTCAGATACCGTTCCACAAGCCAAATATGTAATAGACAAGACCTACTCCCTGCTCAGTGAACTGGACTCAACAGCCCCTATTCACCGCCCAAGAATACATCTGACTAGTAAGAGTCTTAAAACCTATGTATTGACCTCTCTCTGGAAGTGAATCAAGAGGGTGTAAAGCGGCATAAACACAGCAGTGAAAAGCAGCTAAACCCCATTATAAAAATAGATTACTTAAAAAAAAAACCCCGTAAAACAAAGACAGTGAAAGAGAGAGAAATTCTTACAAAATCCCTTCAGGGGCTCTGATGCAACCTGGATTGACCATATCTAGACCCACAGCTGGATGAGACATAAGGCTGGACACTCTTGGGGCTGAGAGGATTGGTGAGCTTGGGTGAGCAAACGCAGACCCTTTAAAGTCATACTGCGTGGTACCCATGCCGTGGGTCCCAAATCTCCAGGTTCAAGGGCATCTTCCTACATCGAAAACATGCGTGCGAAACCCAGAAGATGGTACACCGTGTAATCGGGAAAGGTTTCTCAAACGCACCTCATTTCTCCTCTCCTTGTGCTCGGGTTCGCCATTCCAGCCGCTCGACTAACCATCTCCCTACTTGGAGAATCAGCACCTTTAACCTCCTGTTTCGGACAGGTCGCAATTTGGCCTGAGGATGAACGGGAAGAGGGGGAACCAATGAGAGACTAGCTCTAGGTGTTGGGACAGGCACAGGTCACTCTATTTTCCCATCAGGAAGAAGAATGAACCACAGGCTCAGCCTGCCCCCCGGAACCAGAATACGGCCTGAAGCAATCCTGCGCTTTGGCGGCCAGCTCCCAAAAAAGCGAGTTGACAAATGGAGCTCAGGGGCACTGCAACTCACAAACCTGCAGAGTTATAAATGATAACTCTCGTCCACAAATATATTGAGGGAAGGCAACGAGGAGGATTGGAAAGCAAGGCAGAATTGCAGGAAACAGGTGTCAGGAGGCAGACTCGACTCGCCTTGAAAGCACATGAAAAGCGGCAAAGCGTTGACAATGATGCCCTTGGCCAAAAAGGGCGTATGCGTTTTTTCCTGAATATATTCAGGAAAAAACGCATACGCCCTTTTTGGCCAACCAGGCAAGCCGGAAAGGCAAATCAGCGCTACAAAGAAGTCTCGCTTGCCATCGGTCAAAAGGGCCATGCTGAAAAAAGTGTAAAAACCAGAAATGCAGGACAGGCCATGGAGACATGGGAGCCTTGCTACGCTGATGGGCGGGCTGTAAATTGCCAACAGCCACTCTGGAGAAGTGTACGGCGTGTCCTGAAACATGTAATAAGCACAGCTTAGAGAGCATAGGGCACTTCCACTCATGGGCGTATAAATCGGGAAACCTAAAAATCAACAAGACACAGGCACCCCAAAGTTTAGGGCTGCTCTGTTTCCAAGAACCTCCACTTCGGTACACCTTCAATATCCCAGGAAAGCGAAAAATGGATAAAGAAGTTGTGGTACTTAGGCACAAGGGAATATCACTCAGCCATGAAATCAATGTCATAAGGCTAGTAGCAGCAGGATGAGTGGATTTAGGTACGATGACTCTCAGTGAAATAAGTCACAGAGAAAAAGACACTTATCCTAAGATATCACTGAGAGAGGGAATGTCAAAGTCGCTACACTTGACCTGAATTACAAAACAGAACAGAGTCACACATTGAGAAAACACACTATGGCTGCTTAACGGGAAAGGTGAGGTGGGGTGATGCATAAAACAAGGGTTTGAAATTAGCTCAGATACCGTTCCACAAGCCAAATATGTAATAGACAAGACCTACTCCCTGCTCAGTGAACTGGACTCAACAGCCCCTATTCACTGCCGAAGAATATATCTGACTAGTAAGAGTCTTAAAACCTATGTATTGACCTCTCTCTGGAAGTGAATCAAGAGGGTGTAAAGCGGCATAAACACAGCAGTGAAAAGCAGCTAAACCCCATTATAAAAATAGATTACTTAAAAAAAAACCCCATAAAACAAAGACAGTGAAAGAGAGAGAAATTCTTACAAAATCCGTTCAGGGGCTCTGATGCAACCTGGATGAACCATATCTAGACCCACAGCTGGATGAGACATAAGGCTGGACACTCTTGGGGCTGAGAGGATTGGTGAGCTTGGATGAGCAAACGCAGACCCTTTAAAGTCATACTGCGTGGTACCCATGCCGTGGGTCCCAAATCTCCAGGTTCAAGGGCATCTTCCTACATCGAAAACATGCGTGGGAAACCCAGAAGATGGTACACCGTGTGACCGGGAAAGGTTTCTCAAACGCACCTCATTTCTCCTCTCCTTGTGCTCGGGTTCGCCATTCCAGCCGCTCGACTAACCATCTCCCTACTTGGAGAATCAGCACCTTTAACCTCCTGTTTCGGACAGGTCGCAATTTGGCCTGAGGATGAACGGGAAGAGGGGGAACCAATGAGAGACCAGCTCTAGGTGTTGGGACAGGCACAGGTCACTCTATTTTCCCATCAGGAAGAAGAATGAACCACAGGCTCAGCCTGCCCCCCGGAACCAGAATACGGCCTGAAGCAATCCTGCGCTTTGGCGGCCAGCTCCCAAAAAAGCGAGTTGACAAATGGAGCTCAGGGGCACTGCAACTCACAAACCTGCAGAGTTATAAATGATAACTCTCGTCCACAAATATATTGAGGGAAGGCAACGAGGAGGATTGGAAAGCAAGGCAGAATTGCAGGAAACAGGTGTCAGGAGGCAGACTCGACTCGCCTTGAAAGCACATGAAAAGCGGCAAAGCGTTGACAATGATGCCCTTGGCCAAAAAGGGCGTATGCGTTTTTTCCTGAATATATTCAGGAAAAAACGCATACGCCCTTTTTGGCCAACCAGGCAAGCCGGAAAGGCAAATCAGCGCTACAAAGAAGTCTCGCTTGCCATCGGTCAAAAGGGCCATGCTGAAAAAAGTGTAAAAACCAGAAATGCAGGACAGGCCATGGAGACATGGGAGCCTTGCTACGCTGATGGGCGGGCTGTAAATTGCCAACAGCCACTCTGGAGAAGTGTACGGCGTGTCCTGAAACATGTAATAAGCACAGCTTAGAGAGCATAGGGCACTTCCACTCATGGGCGTATAAATCGGGAAACCTAAAAATCAACAAGACACAGGCACCCCAAAGTTTAGGGCTGCTCTGTTTCCAAGAACCTCCACTTCGGTACACCTTCAATATCCCAGGAAAGCGAAAAATGGATAAAGAAGTTGTGGTACTTAGGCACAAGGGAATATCACTCAGCCATGAAATCAATGTCATAAGGCTAGTAGCAGCAGGATGAGTGGATTTAGGTACGATGACTCTCAGTGAAATAAGTCACAGAGAAAAAGACACTTATCCTAAGATATCACTGAGAGAGGGAATGTCAAATTCGCTACACTTGAACTGAATTACAAAACAGAACAGAGTCACACATTTAGAAAACACACTATGGCTGCTTAACGGGAAAGGTGAGGTGGGGTGATGCATAAAACAAGGGTTTGAAATTAGCTCAGATACCGTTCCACAAGCCAAATATGTAATAGACAAGACCTACTCCCTGCTCAGTGAACTGGACTCAACAGCCCCTATTCACCGCCCAAGAATATATCTGACTAGTAAGAGTCTTAAAACCTATGTATTGACCTCTCTCTGGAAGTGAATCAAGAGGGTGTAAAGCGGCATAAACACAGCAGTGAAAAGCAGGTAAACCCCATTATAAAAATTGATTACTTAAAAAAAAAACCCCATAAAACAAAGACAGTGAAAGAGAGAGAAATTCTTACAAAATCCCTTCAGGGGCTCTGATGCAACCTGGATTGACCATATCTAGACCCACAGCTGGATGAGACATAAGGCTGGACACTCTTGGGGCTGAGAGGATTGGTGAGCTTGGGTGAGCAAACGCAGACCCTTTAAAGTCATACTGCGTGGTACCCATGCCGTGGGTCCCAAATCTCCAGGTTCAAGGGCATCTTCCTACATCGAAAACATGCGTGGGAAACCCAGAAGATGGTACACCGTGTGACCGGGAAAGGTTTCTCAAACGCACCTCATTTCTCCTCTCCTTGTGCTCGGGTTCGCCATTCCAGCCGCTCGACTAACCATCTCCCTACTTGGAGAATCAGCACCTTTAACCTCCTGTTTCGGACAGGTCGCAATTTGGCCTGAGGATGAACGGGAAGAGGGGGAACCAATGAGAGACTAGCTCTAGGTGTTGGGACAGGCACAGGTCACTCTATTTTCCCATCAGGAAGAAGAATGAACCACAGGCTCAGCCTGCCCCCCGGAACCAGAATACGGCCTGAAGCAATACTGCGCTTTGGCGGCCAGCTCCCAAAAAAGCGAGTTGACAAATGGAGCTCAGGGGCACTGCAACTCACAAACCTGCAGAGTTATAAATGATAACTCTCGTCCACAAATATATTGAGGGAAGGCAACGAGGAGGATTGGAAAGCAAGGCAGAATTGCAGGAAACAGGTGTCAGGAGGCAGACTCGACTCGCCTTGAAAGCACATGAAAAGCGGCAAAGCGTTGACAATGATGCCCTTGGCCAAAAAGGGCGTATGCGTTTTTTCCTGAATATATTCAGGAAAAAACGCATACGCCCTTTTTGGCCAACCAGGCAAGCCGGAAAGGCAAATCAGCGCTACAAAGAAGTCTCGCTTGCCATCGGTCAAAAGGGCCATGCTGAAAAAAGTGTAAAAACCAGAAATGCAGGACAGGCCATGGAGACATGGGAGCCTTGCTACGCTGATGGGCGGGCTGTAAATTGCCAACAGCCACTCTGGAGAAGTGTACGGCGTGTCCTGAAACATGTAATAAGCACAGCTTAGAGAGCATAGGGCACTTCCACTCATGGGCGTATAAATCGGGAAACCTAAAAATCAACAAGACACAGGCACCCCAAAGTTTAGGGCTGCTCTGTTTCCAAGAACCTCCACTTCGGTACACCTTCAATATCCCAGGAAAGCGAAAAATGGATAAAGAAGTTGTGGTACTTAGGCACAAGGGAATATCACTCAGCCATGAAATCAATGTCATAAGGCTAGTAGCAGCAGGATGAGTGGATTTAGGTACGATGACTCTCAGTGAAATAAGTCACAGAGAAAAAGACACTTATCCTAAGATATCACTGAGAGAGGGAATGTCAAAGTCGCTACACTTGAACTGAATTACAAAACAGAACAGAGTCACACATTTAGAAAACACACTATGGCTGCTTAACGGGAAAGGTGAGGTGGGGTGATGCATAAAACAAGGGTTTGAAATTAGCTCAGATACCGTTCCACAAGCCAAATATGTAATAGACAAGACCTACTCCCTGCTCAGTGAACTGGACTCAACAGCCCCTATTCACCGCCCAAGAATATATCTGAGTAGTAAGAGTCTTAAAACCTATGTATTGACCTTTCTCTGGAAGTGAATCAAGAGGGGGTAAAGCGGCATAAACACAGCAGTGAAAAGCAGGTAAACCCCATTATAAAAATTGATTACTTAAAAAAAAAAACCCCATAAAACAAAGACAGTGAAAGAGAGAGAAATTCTTACAAAATCCGTTCAGGGGCTCTGATGCAACCTGGATTGACCATATCTAGACCCACAGCTGGATGAGACATAAGGCTGGACACTCTTGGGGCTGAGAGGATTGGTGAGCTTCGGTAAGCAAACGCAGACCCTTTAAAGTCATACTGCGTGGTACCCATGCCGTGGGTCCCAAATCTCCAGGTTCAAGGGCATCTTCCTACATCGAAAACATGCGTGCGAAACCCAGAAGATGGTACACCGTGTGACCGGGAAAGGTTTCTCAAACGCACCTCATTTCTCCTCTCCGTGTGCTCGGGTTCGCCATTCCAGCCGCTCGACTAACCATCTCCCTACTTGGAGAATCAGCACCTTTAACCTCCTGTTTCGGACAGGTCGCAATTTGGCCTGAGGATGAACGGGAAGAGGGGGAACCAATGAGAGACTAGCTCTAGGTGTTGGGACAGGCACAGGTCACTCTATTTTCCCATCAGGAAGAAGAATGAACCACAGGCTCAGCCTGCCCCCCGGAACCAGAATACGGCCTGAAGCAATCCTGCGCTTTGGCGGCCAGCTCCCAAAAAAGCGAGTTGACAAATGGAGCTCAGGGGCACTGCAACTCACAGACCTGCAGAGTTATAAATGATAACTCTCGTCCACAAATATATTGAGGGAAGGCAACGAGGAGGATTGGAAAGCAAGGCAGAATTGCAGGAAACAGGTTTCAGGAGGCAGACTCGACTCGCCTTGAAAGCACATGAAAAGCGGCAAAGCGTTGACAATGATGCCCTTGGCCAAAAAGGGCGTATGCGTTTTTTCCTGAATATATTCAGGAAAAAACGCATACGCCCTTTTTGGCCAACCAGGCAAGCCGGAAAGGCAAATCAGCGCTACAAAGAAGTCTCGCTTGCCATCGGTCAAAAGGGCCATGCTGAAAAAAGTGTAAAAACCAGAAATGCAGGACAGGCCATGGAGACATGGGAGCCTTGCTACGCTGATGGGCGGGCTGTAAATTGCCAACAGCCACTCTGGAGAAGTGTACGGCGTGTCCTGAAACATGTAATAAGCACAGCTTAGAGAGCATAGGGCACTTCCACTCATGGGCGTATAAATCGGGAAACCTAAAAATCAACAAGACACAGGCACCCCAAAGTTTAGGGCTGCTCTGTTTCCAAGAACCTCCACTTCGGTACACCTTCAATATCCCAGGAAAGCGAAAAATGGATAAAGAAGTTGTGGTACTTAGGCACAAGGGAATATCACTCAGCCATGAAATCAATGTCATAAGGCTAGTAGCAGCAGGATGAGTGGATTTAGGTACGATGACTCTCAGTGAAATAAGTCACAGAGAAAAAGACACTTATCCTAAGATATCACTGAGAGAGGGAATGTCAAAGTCGCTACACTTGAACTGAATTACAAAACAGAACAGAGTCACACATTTAGAAAACACACTATGGCTGCTTAACGGGAAAGGTGAGGTGGGGTGATGCATAAAACAAGGGTTTGAAATTAGCTCAGATACCGTTCCACAAGCCAAATATGTAATAGACAAGACCTACTCCCTGCTCAGTGAACTGGACTCAACAGCCCCTATTCACCGCCCAAGAATATATCTGACTAGTAAGAGTCTTAAAACCTATGTATTGACCTCTCTCTGGAAGTGAATCAAGAGGGTGTAAAGCGGCATAAACACAGCAGTGAAAAGCAGGTAAACCCCATTATAAAAATTG
The DNA here is from genome assembly GCF_028564815.1 of Eubalaena glacialis. Classification (NCBI taxonomy): domain Eukaryota; kingdom Metazoa; phylum Chordata; class Mammalia; order Artiodactyla; family Balaenidae; genus Eubalaena; species Eubalaena glacialis. The sequence goes on from NC_083722.1 coordinate 120,194,446, forward strand.
ATTACTTAAAAAAAAAACCCCATAAAACAAAGACAGTGAAAGAGAGAGAAATTCTTACAAAATCCGTTCAGGGGCTCTGATGCAACCTGGATTGACCATATCTAGACCCACAGCTGGATGAGACATAAGGCTGGACACTCTTGGGGCTGAGAGGATTGGTGAGCTTGGGTGAGCAAACGCAGACCCTTTAAAGTCATACTGCGTGGTACCCATGCCGTGGGTCCCAAATCTCCAGGTTCAAGGGCATCTTCCTACATCGAAAACATGCGTGCGAAACCCAGAAGATGGTACACCGTGTGACCGGGAAAGGTTTCTCAAACGCACCTCATTTCTCCTCTCCGTGTGCTCGGGTTCGCCATTCCAGCCGCTCGACTAACCATCTCCCTACTTGGAGAATCAGCACCTTTAACCTCCTGTTTCGGACAGGTCGCAATTTGGCCTGAGGATGAACGGGAAGAGGGGGAACCAATGAGAGACTAGCTCTAGGTGTTGGGACAGGCACAGGTCACTCTATTTTCCCATCAGGAAGAAGAATGAACCACAGGCTCAGCCTGCCCCCCGGAACCAGAATACGGCCTGAAGCAATACTGCGCTTTGGCGGCCAGCTCCCAAAAAAGCGAGTTGACAAATGGAGCTCAGGGGCACTGCAACTCACAAACCTGCAGAGTTATAAATGATAACTCTCGTCCACAAATATATTGAGGGAAGGCAACGAGGAGGATTGGAAAGCAAGGCAGAATTGCAGGAAACAGGTGTCAGGAGGCAGACTCGACTCGCCTTGAAAGCACATGAAAAGCGGCAAAGCGTTGACAATGATGCCCTTGGCCAAAAAGGGCGTATGCGTTTTTTCCTGAATATATTCAGGAAAAAACGCATACGCCCTTTTTGGCCAACCAGGCAAGCCGGAAAGGCAAATCAGCGCTACAAAGAAGTCTCGCTTGCCATCGGTCAAAAGGGCCATGCTGAAAAAAGTGTAAAAACCAGAAATGCAGGACAGGCCATGGAGACATGGGAGCCTTGCTACGCTGATGGGCGGGCTGTAAATTGCCAACAGCCACTCTGGAGAAGTGTACGGCGTGTCCTGAAACATGTAATAAGCACAGCTTAGAGAGCATAGGGCACTTCCACTCATGGGCGTATAAATCGGGAAACCTAAAAATCAACAAGACACAGGCACCCCAAAGTTTAGGGCTGCTCTGTTTCCAAGAACCTCCACTTCGGTACACCTTCAATATCCCAGGAAAGCGAAAAATGGATAAAGAAGTTGTGGTACTTAGGCACAAGGGAATATCACTCAGCCATGAAATCAATGTCATAAGGCTAGTAGCAGCAGGATGAGTGGATTTAGGTACGATGACTCTCAGTGAAATAAGTCACAGAGAAAAAGACACTTATCCTAAGATATCACTGAGAGAGGGAATGTCAAAGTCGCTACACTTGAACTGAATTACAAAACAGAACAGAGTCACACATTTAGAAAACACACTATGGCTGCTTAACGGGAAAGGTGAGGTGGGGTGATGCATAAAACAAGGGTTTGAAATTAGCTCAGATACCGTTCCACAAGCCAAATATGTAATAGACAAGACCTACTCCCTGCTCAGTGAACTGGACTCAACAGCCCCTATTCACCGCCCAAGAATACATCTGACTAGTAAGAGTCTTAAAACCTATGTATTGACCTCTCTCTGGAAGTGAATCAAGAGGGTGTAAAGCGGCATAAACACAGCAGTGAAAAGCAGGTAAACCCCATTATAAAAATAGATTACTTAAAAAAAAAACCCCATAAAACAAAGACAGTGAAAGAGAGAGAAATTCTTACAAAATCCCTTCAGGGGCTCTGATGCAACCTGGATTGACCATATCTAGACCCACAGCTGGATGAGACATAAGGCTGGACACTCTTGGGGCTGAGAGGATTGGTGAGCTTGGGTGAGCAAACGCAGACCCTTTAAAGTCATACTGCGTGGTACCCATGCCGTGGGTCCCAAATCTCCAGGTTCAAGGGCATCTTCCTACATCGAAAACATGCGTGCGAAACCCAGAAGATGGTACACCGTGTGATCGGGAAAGGTTTCTCAAACGCACCTCATTTCTCCTCTCCGTGTGCTCGGGTTCGCCATTCCAGCCGCTCGACTAACCATCTCCCTACTTGGAGAATCAGCACCTTTAACCTCCTGTTTCGGACAGGTCGCAATTTGGCCTGAGGATGAACGGGAAGAGGGGGAACCAATGAGAGACTAGCTCTAGGTGTTGGGACAGGCACAGGTCACTCTATTTTCCCATCAGGAAGAAGAATGAACCACAGGCTCAGCCTGCCCCCCGGAACCAGAATACGGCCTGAAGCAATCCTGCGCTTTGGCGGCTAGCTCCCAAAAAAGCGAGTTGACAAATGGAGCTCAGGGGCACTGCAACTCACAGACCTGCAGAGTTATAAATGATAACTCTCGTCCACAAATATATTGAGGGAAGGCAACGAGGAGGATTGGAAAGCAAGGCAGAATTGCAGGAAACAGGTTTCAGGAGGCAGACTCGACTCGCCTTGAAAGCACATGAAAAGCGGCAAAGCGTTGACAATGATGCCCTTGGCCAAAAAGGGCGTATGCGTTTTTTCCTGAATATATTCAGGAAAAAACGCATACGCCCTTTTTGGCCAACCAGGCAAGCCGGAAAGGCAAATCAGCGCTACAAAGAAGTCTCGCTTGCCATCGGTCAAAAGGGCCATGCTGAAAAAAGTGTAAAAACCAGAAATGCAGGACAGGCCATGGAGACATGGGAGCCTTGCTACGCTGATGGGCGGGCTGTAAATTGCCAACAGCCACTCTGGAGAAGTGTACGGCGTGTCCTGAAACATGTAATAAGCACAGCTTAGAGAGCATAGGGCACTTCCACTCATGGGCGTATAAATCGGGAAACCTAAAAATCAACAAGACACAGGCACCCCAAAGTTTAGGGCTGCTCTGTTTCCAAGAACCTCCACTTCGGTACACCTTCAATATCCCAGGAAAGCGAAAAATGGATAAAGAAGTTGTGGTACTTAGGCACAAGGGAATATCACTCAGCCATGAAATCAATGTCATAAGGCTAGTAGCAGCAGGATGAGTGGATTTAGGTACGATGACTCTCAGTGAAATAAGTCACAGAGAAAAAGACACTTATCCTAAGATATCACTGAGAGAGGGAATGTCAAAGTCGCTACACTTGAACTGAATTACAAAACAGAACAGAGTCACACATTTAGAAAACACACTATGGCTGCTTAACGGGAAAGGTGAGGTGGGGTGATGCATAAAACAAGGGTTTGAAATTAGCTCAGATACCGTTCCACAAGCCAAATATGTAATAGACAAGACCTACTCCCTGCTCAGTGAACTGGACTCAACAGCCCCTATTCACCGCCCAAGAATACATCTGACTAGTAAGAGTCTTAAAACCTATGTATTGACCTCTCTCTGGAAGTGAATCAAGAGGGTGTAAAGCGGCATAAACACAGCAGTGAAAAGCAGCTAAACCCCATTATAAAAATAGATTACTTAAAAAAAAAACCCCATAAAACAAAGACAGTGAAAGAGAGAGAAATTCTTACAAAATCCCTTCAGGGGCTCTGATGCAACCTGGATTGACCATATCTAGACACACAGCTGGATGAGACATAAGGCTGGACACTCTTGGGGCTGAGAGGATTGGTGAGCTTGGGTGAGCAAACGCAGACCCTTTAAAGTCATACTGCGTGGTACCCATGCCGTGGGTCCCAAATCTCCAGGTTCAAGGGCATCTTCCTACATCGAAAACATGCGTGGGAAACCCAGAAGATGGTACACCGTGTGACCGGGAAAGGTTTCTCAAACGCACCTCATTTCTCCTCTCCTTGTGCTCGGGTTCGCCATTCCAGCCGCTCGACTAACCATCTCCCTACTTGGAGAATCAGCACCTTTAACCTCCTGTTTCGGACAGGTCGCAATTTGGCCTGAGGATGAACGGGAAGAGGGGGAACCAATGAGAGACTAGCTCTAGGTGTTGGGACAGGCACAGGTCACTCTATTTTCCCATCAGGAAGAAGAATGAACCACAGGCTCAGCCTGCCCCCCGGAACCAGAATACGGCCTGAAGCAATCCTGCGCTTTGGCGGCCAGCTCCCAAAAAAGCGAGTTGACAAATGGAGCTCAGGGGCACTGCAACTCACAAACCTGCAGAGTTATAAATGATAACTCTCGTCCACAAATATATTGAGGGAAGGCAACGAGGAGGATTGGAAAGCAAGGCAGAATTGCAGGAAACAGGTGTCAGGAGGCAGACTCGACTCGCCTTGAAAGCACATGAAAAGCGGCAAAGCGTTGACAATGATGCCCTTGGCCAAAAAGGGCGTATGCGTTTTTTCCTGAATATATTCTGGAAAAAACGCATACGCCCTTTTTGGCCAACCAGGCAAGCCGGAAAGGCAAATCAGCGCTACAAAGAAGTCTCGCTTGCCATCGGTCAAAAGGGCCATGCTGAAAAAAGTGTAAAAACCAGAAATGCAGGACAGGCCATGGAGACATGGGAGCCTTGCTACGCTGATGGGCGGGCTGTAAATTGCCAACAGCCACTCTGGAGAAGTGTACGGCGTGTCCTGAAACATGTAATAAGCACAGCTTAGAGAGCATAGGGCACTTCCACTCATGGGCGTATAAATCGGGAAACCTAAAAATCAACAAGACACAGGCACCCCAAAGTTTAGGGCTGCTCTGTTTCCAAGAACCTCCACTTCGGTACACCTTCAATATCCCAGGAAAGCGAAAAATGGATAAAGAAGTTGTGGTACTTAGGCACAAGGGAATATCACTCAGCCATGAAATCAATGTCATAAGGCTAGTAGCAGCAGGATGAGTGGATTTAGGTACGATGACTCTCAGTGAAATAAGTCACAGAGAAAAAGACACTTATCCTAAGATATCTCTGAGAGAGGGAATGTCAAAATCGCTACACTTGAACTGAATTACAAAACAGAACAGAGTCACACATTTAGAAAACACACTATGGCTGCTTAACGGGAAAGGTGAGGTGGGGTGATGCATAAAACAAGGGTTTGAAATTAGCTCAGATACCGTTCCACAAGCCAAATATGTAATAGACAAGACCTACTCCCTGCTCAGTGAACTGGACTCAACAGCCCCTATTCACCGCCCAAGAATACATCTGACTAGTAAGAGTCTTAAAACCTATGTATTGACCTCTCTCTGGAAGTGAATCAAGAGGGTGTAAAGCGGCATAAACACAGCAGTGAAAAGCAGCTAAACCCCATTATAAAAATAGATTACTTAAAAAAAAAACCCCATAAAACAAAGACAGTGAAAGAGAGAGAAATTCTTACAAAATCCCTTCAGGGGCTCTGATGCAACCTGGATTGACCATATCTAGACCCACAGCTGGATGAGACATAAGGCTGGACACTCTTGGGGCTGAGAGGATTGGTGAGCTTGGGTGAGCAAACGCAGACCCTTTAAAGTCATACTGCGTGGTACCCATGCCGTGGGTCCCAAATCTCCAGGTTCAAGGGCATCTTCCTACATCGAAAACATGCGTGCGAAACCCAGAAGATGGTACACCGTGTGATCGGGAAAGGTTTCTCAAACGCACCTCATTTCTCCTCTCCGTGTGCTCGGGTTCGCCATTCCAGCCGCTCGACTAACCATCTCCCTACTTGGAGAATCAGCACCTTTAACCTCCTGTTTCGGACAGGTCGCAATTTGGCCTGAGGATGAACGGGAAGAGGGGGAACCAATGAGAGACTAGCTCTAGGTGTTGGGACAGGCACAGGTCACTCTATTTTCCCATCAGGAAGAAGAATGAACCACAGGCTCAGCCTGCCCCCCGGAACCAGAATACGGCCTGAAGCAATCCTGCGCTTTGGCGGCTAGCTCCCAAAAAAGCGAGTTGACAAATGGAGCTCAGGGGCACTGCAACTCACAGACCTGCAGAGTTATAAATGATAACTCTCGTCCACAAATATATTGAGGGAAGGCAACGAGGAGGATTGGAAAGCAAGGCAGAATTGCAGGAAACAGGTTTCAGGAGGCAGACTCGACTCGCCTTGAAAGCACATGAAAATCGGCAAAGCGTTGACAATGATGCCCTTGGCCAAAAAGGGCGTATGCGTTTTTTCCTGAATATATTCAGGAAAAAACGCATACGCCCTTTTTGGCCAACCAGGCAAGCCGGAAAGGCAAATCAGCGCTACAAAGAAGTCTCGCTTGCCATCGGTCAAAAGGGCCATGCTGAAAAAAGTGTAAAAACCAGAAATGCAGGACAGGCCATGGAGACATGGGAGCCTTGCTACGCTGATGGGCGGGCTGTAAATTGCCAACAGCCACTCTGGAGATGTGTACGGCGTGTCCTGAAACATGTAATAAGCACAGCTTAGAGAGCATAGGGCACTTCCACTCATGGGCGTATAAATCGGGAAACCTAAAAATCAACAAGACACAGGCACCCCAAAGTTTAGGGCTGCTCTGTTTCCAAGAACCTCCACTTCGGTACACCTTCAATATCCCAGGAAAGCGAAAAATGGATAAAGAAGTTGTGGTACTTAGGCACAAGGGAATATCACTCAGCCATGAAATCAATGTCATAAGGCTAGTAGCAGCAGGATGAGTGGATTTAGGTACGATGACTCTCAGTGAAATAAGTCACAGAGAAAAAGACACTTATCCTAAGATATCACTGAGAGAGGGAATGTCAAAGTCGCTACACTTGAACTGAATTACAAAACAGAACAGAGTCACACATTTAGAAAACACACTATGGCTGCTTAACGGGAAAGGTGAGGTGGGGTGATGCATAAAACAAGGGTTTGAAATTAGCTCAGATACCGTTCCACAAGCCAAATATGTAATAGACAAGACCTACTCCCTGCTCAGTGAACTGGACTCAACAGCCCCTATTCACCGCCCAAGAATACATCTGACTAGTAAGAGTCTTAAAACCTATGTATTGACCTCTCTCTGGAAGTGAATCAAGAGGGTGTAAAGCGGCATAAACACAGCAGTGAAAAGCAGCTAAACCCCATTATAAAAATAGATTACTTAAAAAAAAAACCCCATAAAACAAAGACAGTGAAAGAGAGAGAAATTCTTACAAAATCCCTTCAGGGGCTCTGATGCAACCTGGATTGACCATATCTAGACACACAGCTGGATGAGACATAAGGCTGGACACTCTTGGGGCTGAGAGGATTGGTGAGCTTGGGTGAGCAAACGCAGACCCTTTAAAGTCATACTGCGTGGTACCCATGCCGTGGGTCCCAAATCTCCAGGTTCAAGGGCATCTTCCTACATCGAAAACATGCGTGGGAAACCCAGAAGATGGTACACCGTGTGACCGGGAAAGGTTTCTCAAACGCACCTCATTTCTCCTCTCCTTGTGCTCGGGTTCGCCATTCCAGCCGCTCGACTAACCATCTCCCTACTTGGAGAATCAGCACCTTTAACCTCCTGTTTCGGACAGGTCGCAATTTGGCCTGAGGATGAACGGGAAGAGGGGGAACCAATGAGAGACTAGCTCTAGGTGTTGGGACAGGCACAGGTCACTCTATTTTCCCATCAGGAAGAAGAATGAACCACAGGCTCAGCCTGCCCCCCGGAACCAGAATACGGCCTGAAGCAATCCTGCGCTTTGGCGGCCAGCTCCCAAAAAAGCGAGTTGACAAATGGAGCTCAGGGGCACTGCAACTCACAAACCTGCAGAGTTATAAATGATAACTCTCGTCCACAAATATATTGAGGGAAGGCAACGAGGAGGATTGGAAAGCAAGGCAGAATTGCAGGAAACAGGTGTCAGGAGGCAGACTCGACTCGCCTTGAAAGCACATGAAAAGCGGCAAAGCGTTGACAATGATGCCCTTGGCCAAAAAGGGCGTATGCGTTTTTTCCTGAATATATTCAGGAAAAAACGCATACGCCCTTTTTGGCCAACCAGGCAAGCCGGAAAGGCAAATCAGCGCTACAAAGAAGTCTCGCTTGCCATCGGTCAAAAGGGCCATGCTGAAAAAAGTGTAAAAACCAGAAATGCAGGACAGGCCATGGAGACATGGGAGCCTTGCTACGCTGATGGGCGGGCTGTAAATTGCCAACAGCCACTCTGGAGAAGTGTACGGCGTGTCCTGAAACATGTAATAAGCACAGCTTAGAGAGCATAGGGCACTTCCACTCATGGGCGTATAAATCGGGAAACCTAAAAATCAACAAGACACAGGCACCCCAAAGTTTAGGGCTGCTCTGTTTCCAAGAACCTCCACTTCGGTACACCTTCAATATCCCAGGAAAGCGAAAAATGGATAAAGAAGTTGTGGTACTTAGGCACAAGGGAATATCACTCAGCCATGAAATCAATGTCATAAGGCTAGTAGCAGCAGGATGAGTGGATTTAGGTACGATGACTCTCAGTGAAAAAAGTCACAGAGAAAAAGACACTTATCCTAAGATATCACTGAGAGAGGGAATGTCAAAGTCGCTACACTTGAACTGAATTACAAAACAGAACAGAGTCACACATTTAGAAAACACACTATGGCTGCTTAACGGGAAAGGTGAGGTGGGGTGATGCATAAAACAAGGGTTTGAAATTAGCTCAGATACCGTTCCACAAGCCAAATATGTAATAGACAAGACCTACTCCCTGCTCAGTGAACTGGACTCAACAGCCCCTATTCACCGCCCAAGAATACATCTGACTAGTAAGAGTCTTAAAACCTATGTATTGACCTCTCTCTGGAAGTGAATCAAGAGGGTGTAAAGCGGCATAAACACAGCAGTGAAAAGCAGGTAAACCCCATTATAAAAATAGATTACTTAAAAAAAAAACCCCATAAAACAAAGACAGTGAAAGAGAGAGAAATTCTTACAAAATCCCTTCAGGGGCTCTGATGCAACCTGGATTGACCATATCTAGACCCACAGCTGGATGAGACATAAGGCTGGACACTCTTGGGGCTGAGAGGATTGGTGAGCTTGGGTGAGCAAACGCAGACCCTTTAAAGTCATACTGCGTGGTACCCATGCCGTGGGTCCCAAATCTCCAGGTTCAAGGGCATCTTCCTACATCGAAAACATGCGTGCGAAACCCAGAAGATGGTACACCGTGTGACCGGGAAAGGTTTCTCAAACGCACCTCATTTCTCCTCTCCGTGTGCTCGGGTTCGCCATTCCAGCCGCTCGACTAACCATCTCCCTACTTGGAGAATCAGCACCTTTAACCTTCTGTTTCGGACAGGTCGCAATTTGGCCTGAGGATGAACGGGAAGAGGGGGAACCAATGAGAGACTAGCTCTAGGTGTTGGGACAGGCACAGGTCACTCTATTTTCCCATCAGGAAGAAGAATGAACCACAGGCTCAGCCTGCCCCCCGGAACCAGAATACGGCCTGAAGCAATCCTGCGCTTTGGCGGCTAGCTCCCAAAAAAGCGAGTTGACAAATGGAGCTCAGGGGCACTGCAACTCACAAACCTGCAGAGTTATAAATGATAACTCTCGTCCACAAATATATTGAGGGAAGGCAACGAGGAGGATTGGAAAGCAAGGCAGAATTGCAGGAAACAGGTGTCAGGAGGCAGACTCGACTCGCCTTGAAAGCACATGAAAAGCGGCAAAGCGTTGACAATGATGCCCTTGGCCAAAAAGGGCGTATGCGTTTTTTCCTGAATATATTCTGGAAAAAACGCATACGCCCTTTTTGGCCAACCAGGCAAGCCGGAAAGGCAAATCAGCGCTACAAAGAAGTCTCGCTTGCCATCGGTCAAAAGGGCCATGCTGAAAAAAGTGTAAAAACCAGAAATGCAGGACAGGCCATGGAGACATGGGAGCCTTGCTACGCTGATGGGCGGGCTGTAAATTGCCAACAGCCACTCTGGAGAAGTGTACGGCGTGTCCTGAAACATGTAATAAGCACAGCTTAGAGAGCATAGGGCACTTCCACTCATGGGCGTATAAATCGGGAAACCTAAAAATCAACAAGACACAGGCACCCCAAAGTTTAGGGCTGCTCTGTTTCCAAGAACCTCCACTTCGGTACACCTTCAATATCCCAGGAAAGCGAAAAATGGATAAAGAAGTTGTGGTACTTAGGCACAAGGGAATATCACTCAGCCATGAAATCAATGTCATAAGGCTAGTAGCAGCAGGATGAGTGGATTTAGGTACGATGACTCTCAGTGAAATAAGTCACAGAGAAAAAGACACTTATCCTAAGATATCTCTGAGAGAGGGAATGTCAAAATCGCTACACTTGAACTGAATTACAAAACAGAACAGAGTCACACATTTAGAAAACACACTATGGCTGCTTAACGGGAAAGGTGAGGTGGGGTGATGCATAAAACAAGGGTTTGAAATTAGCTCAGATACCGTTCCACAAGCCAAATATGTAATAGACAAGACCTACTCCCTGCTCAGTGAACTGGACTCAACAGCCCCTATTCACCGCCCAAGAATACATCTGACTAGTAAGAGTCTTAAAACCTATGTATTGACCTCTCTCTGGAAGTGAATCAAGAGGGTGTAAAGCGGCATAAACACAGCAGTGAAAAGCAGCTAAACCCCATTATAAAAATAGATTACTTAAAAAAAAACCCCATAAAACAAAGACAGTGAAAGAGAGAGAAATTCTTACAAAATCCCTTCAGGGGCTCTGATGCAACCTGGATTGACCATATCTAGACCCACAGCTGGATGAGACATAAGGCTGGACACTCTTGGGGCTGAGAGGATTGGTGAGCTTGGGTGAGCAAACGCAGACCCTTTAAAGTCATACTGCGTGGTACCCATGCCGTGGGTCCCAAATCTCCAGGTTCAAGGGCATCTTCCTACATCGAAAACATGCGTGCGAAACCCAGAAGATGGTACACCGTGTGATCGGGAAAGGTTTCTCAAACGCACCTCATTTCTCCTCTCCGTGTGCTCGGGTTCGCCATTCCAGCCGCTCGACTAACCATCTCCCTACTTGGAGAATCAGCACCTTTAACCTCCTGTTTCGGACAGGTCGCAATTTGGCCTGAGGATGAACGGGAAGAGGGGGAACCAATGAGAGACTAGCTCTAGGTGTTGGGACAGGCACAGGTCACTCTATTTTCCCATCAGGAAGAAGAATGAACCACAGGCTCAGCCTGCCCCCCGGAACCAGAATACGGCCTGAAGCAATCCTGCGCTTTGGCGGCTAGCTCCCAAAAAAGCGAGTTGACAAATGGAGCTCAGGGGCACTGCAACTCACAGACCTGCAGAGTTATAAATGATAACTCTCGTCCACAAATATATTGAGGGAAGGCAACGAGGAGGATTGGAAAGCAAGGCAGAATTGCAGGAAACAGGTTTCAGGAGGCAGACTCGACTCGCCTTGAAAGCACATGAAAAGCGGCAAAGCGTTGACAATGATGCCCTTGGCCAAAAAGGGCGTATGCGTTTTTTCCTGAATATATTCAGGAAAAAACGCATACGCCCTTTTTGGCCAACCAGGCAAGCCGGAAAGGCAAATCAGCGCTACAAAGAAGTCTCGCTTGCCATCGGTCAAAAGGGCCATGCTGAAAAAAGTGTAAAAACCAGAAATGCAGGACAGGCCATGGAGACATGGGAGCCTTGCTACGCTGATGGGCGGGCTGTAAATTGCCAACAGCCACTCTGGAGATGTGTACGGCGTGTCCTGAAACATGTAATAAGCACAGCTTAGAGAGCATAGGGCACTTCCACTCATGGGCGTATAAATCGGGAAACCTAAAAATCAACAAGACACAGGCACCCCAAAGTTTAGGGCTGCTCTGTTTCCAAGAACCTCCACTTCGGTACACCTTCAATATCCCAGGAAAGCGAAAAATGGATAAAGAAGTTGTGGTACTTAGGCACAAGGGAATATCACTCAGCCATGAAATCAATGTCATAAGGCTAGTAGCAGCAGGATGAGTGGATTTAGGTACGATGACTCTCAGTGAAATAAGTCACAGAGAAAAAGACACTTATCCTAAGATATCACTGAGAGAGGGAATGTCAAAGTCGCTACACTTGAACTGAATTACAAAACAGAACAGAGTCACACATTTAGAAAACACACTATGGCTGCTTAACGGGAAAGGTGAGGTGGGGTGATGCATAAAACAAGGGTTTGAAATTAGCTCAGATACCGTTCCACAAGCCAAATATGTAATAGACAAGACCTACTCCCTGCTCAGTGAACTGGACTCAACAGCCCCTATTCACCGCCCAAGAATACATCTGACTAGTAAGAGTCTTAAAACCTATGTATTGACCTCTCTCTGGAAGTGAATCAAGAGGGTGTAAAGCGGCATAAACACAGCAGTGAAAAGCAGCTAAACCCCATTATAAAAATAGATTACTTAAAAAAAAAACCCCATAAAACAAAGACAGTGAAAGAGAGAGAAATTCTTACAAAATCCCTTCAGGGGCTCTGATGCAACCTGGATTGACCATATCTAGACACACAGCTGGATGAGACATAAGGCTGGACACTCTTGGGGCTGAGAGGATTGGTGAGCTTGGGTGAGCAAACGCAGACCCTTTAAAGTCATACTGCGTGGTACCCATGCCGTGGGTCCCAAATCTCCAGGTTCAAGGGCATCTTCCTACATCGAAAACATGCGTGGGAAACCCAGAAGATGGTACACCGTGTGACCGGGAAAGGTTTCTCAAACGCACCTCATTTCTCCTCTCCTTGTGCTCGGGTTCGCCATTCCAGCCGCTCGACTAACCATCTCCCTACTTGGAGAATCAGCACCTTTAACCTCCTGTTTCGGACAGGTCGCAATTTGGCCTGAGGATGAACGGGAAGAGGGGGAACCAATGAGAGACTAGCTCTAGGTGTTGGGACAGGCACAGGTCACTCTATTTTCCCATCAGGAAGAAGAATGAACCACAGGCTCAGCCTGCCCCCCGGAACCAGAATACGGCCTGAAGCAATCCTGCGCTTTGGCGGCCAGCTCCCAAAAAAGCGAGTTGACAAATGGAGCTCAGGGGCACTGCAACTCACAAACCTGCAGAGTTATAAATGATAACTCTCGTCCACAAATATATTGAGGGAAGGCAACGAGGAGGATTGGAAAGCAAGGCAGAATTGCAGGAAACAGGTGTCAGGAGGCAGACTCGACTCGCCTTGAAAGCACATGAAAAGCGGCAAAGCGTTGACAATGATGCCCTTGGCCAAAAAGGGCGTATGCGTTTTTTCCTGAATATATTCAGGAAAAAACGCATACGCCCTTTTTGGCCAACCAGGCAAGCCGGAAAGGCAAATCAGCGCTACAAAGAAGTCTCGCTTGCCATCGGTCAAAAGGGCCATGCTGAAAAAAGTGTAAAAACCAGAAATGCAGGACAGGCCATGGAGACATGGGAGCCTTGCTACGCTGATGGGCGGGCTGTAAATTGCCAACAGCCACTCTGGAGAAGTGTACGGCGTGTCCTGAAACATGTAATAAGCACAGCTTAGAGAGCATAGGGCACTTCCACTCATGGGCGTATAAATCGGGAAACCTAAAAATCAACAAGACACAGGCACCCCAAAGTTTAGGGCTGCTCTGTTTCCAAGAACCTCCACTTCGGTACACCTTCAATATCCCAGGAAAGCGAAAAATGGATAAAGAAGTTGTGGTACTTAGGCACAAGGGAATATCACTCAGCCATGAAATCAATGTCATAAGGCTAGTAGCAGCAGGATGAGTGGATTTAGGTACGATGACTCTCAGTGAAAAAAGTCACAGAGAAAAAGACACTTATCCTAAGATATCACTGAGAGAGGGAATGTCAAAGTCGCTACACTTGAACTGAATTACAAAACAGAACAGAGTCACACATTTAGAAAACACACTATGGCTGCTTAACGGGAAAGGTGAGGTGGGGTGATGCATAAAACAAGGGTTTGAAATTAGCTCAGATACCGTTCCACAAGCCAAATATGTAATAGACAAGACCTACTCCCTGCTCAGTGAACTGGACTCAACAGCCCCTATTCACCGCCCAAGAATATATCTGACTAGTAAGAGTCTTAAAACCTATGTATTGACCTTTCTCTGGAAGTGAATCAAGAGGGTGTAAAGCGGCATAAACACAGCAGTGAAAAGCAGGTAAACCCCATTATAAAAATTGATTACTTAAAAAAAAAAACCCCATAAAACAAAGACAGTGAAAGAGAGAGAAATTCTTACAAAATCCGTTCAGGGGCTCTGATGCAACCTGGATTGACCATATCTAGACCCACAGCTGGATGAGACATAAGGCTGGACACTCTTGGGGCTGAGAGGATTGGTGAGCTTGGGTAAGCAAACGCAGACCCTTTAAAGTCATACTGCGTGGTACCCATGCCGTGGGTCCCAAATCTCCAGGTTCAAGGGCATCTTCCTACATCGAAAACATGCGTGCGAAACCCAGAAGATGGTACACCGTGTGACCGGGAAAGGTTTCTCAAACGCACCTCATTTCTCCTCTCCGTGTGCTCGGGTTCGCCATTCCAGCCGCTCGACTAACCATCTCCCTACTTGGAGAATCAGCACCTTTAACCTCCTGTTTCGGACAGGTCGCAATTTGGCCTGAGGATGAACGGGAAGAGGGGGAACCAATGAGAGACTAGCTCTAGGTGTTGGGACAGGCACAGGTCACTCTATTTTCCCATCAGGAAGAAGAATGAACCACAGGCTCAGCCTGCCCCCCGGAACCAGAATACGGCCTGAAGCAATCCTGCGCTTTGGCGGCCAGCTCCCAAAAAAGCGAGTTGACAAATGGAGCTCAGGGGCACTGCAACTCACAAACCTGCAGAGTTATAAATGATAACTCTCGTCCACAAATATATTGAGGGAAGGCAACGAGGAGGATTGGAAAGCAAGGCAGAATTGCAGGAAACAGGTGTCAGGAGGCAGACTCGACTCGCCTTGAAAGCACATGAAAAGCGGCAAAGCGTTGACAATGATGCCCTTGGCCAAAAAGGGCGTATGCGTTTTTTCCTGAATATATTCAGGAAAAAACGCATACGCCCTTTTTGGCCAACCAGGCAAGCCGGAAAGGCAAATCAGCGCTACAAAGAAGTCTCGCTTGCCATCGGTCAAAAGGGCCATGCTGAAAAAAGTGTAAAAACCAGAAATGCAGGACAGGCCATGGAGACATGGGAGCCTTGCTACGCTGATGGGCGGGCTGTAAATTGCCAACAGCCACTCTGGAGAAGTGTACGGCGTGTCCTGAAACATGTAATAAGCACAGCTTAGAGAGCATAGGGCACTTCCACTCATGGGCGTATAAATCGGGAAACCTAAAAATCAACAAGACACAGGCACCCCAAAGTTTAGGGCTGCTCTGTTTCCAAGAACCTCCACTTCGGTACACCTTCAATATCCCAGGAAAGCGAAAAATGGATAAAGAAGTTGTGGTACTTAGGCACAATGGAATATCACTCAGCCATGAAATCAATGTCATAAGGCTAGTAGCAGCAGGATGAGTGGATTTAGGTACGATGACTCTCAGTGAAATAAGTCACAGAGAAAAAGACACTTATCCTAAGATATCACTGAGAGAGGGAATGTCAAAGTCGCTACACTTGAACTGAATTACAAAACAGAACAGAGTCACACATTTAGAAAACACACTATGGCTGCTTAACGGGAAAGGTGAGGTGGGGTGATGCATAAAACAAGGGTTTGAAATTAGCTCAGATACCGTTCCACAAGCCAAATATGTAATAGACAAGACCTACTCCCTGCTCAGTAAACTGGACTCAACAGCCCCTATTCACCGCCCAAGAATATATCTGACTAGTAAGAGTCTTAAAACCTATGTATTGACCTCTCTCTGGAAGTGAATCAAGAGGGTGTAAAGCGGCATAAACACAGCAGTGAAAAGCAGGTAAACCCCATTATAAAAATTGATTACTTAAAAAAAAAACCCCATAAAACAAAGACAGTGAAAGAGAGAGAAATTCTTACAAAATCCGTTCAGGGGCTCTGATGCAACCTGGATTGACCATATCTAGACCCACAGCTGGATGAGACATAAGGCTGGACACTCTTGGGGCTGAGAGGATTGGTGAGCTTGGGTGAGCAAACGCAGACCCTTTAAAGTCATACTGCGTGGTACCCATGCCGTGGGTCCCAAATCTCCAGGTTCAAGGGCATCTTCCTACATCGAAAACATGCGTGGGAAACCCAGAAGATGGTACACCGTGTGACCGGGAAAGGTTTCTCAAACGCACCTCATTTCTCCTCTCCGTGTGCTCGGGTTCGCCATTCCAGCCGCTCGACTAACCATCTCCCTACTTGGAGAATCAGCACCTTTAACCTCCTGTTTCGGACAGGTCGCAATTTGGCCTGAGGATGAACGGGAAGAGGGGGAACCAATGAGAGACTAGCTCTAGGTGTTGGGACAGGCACAGGTCACTCTATTTTCCCATCAGGAAGAAGAATGAACCACAGGCTCAGCCTGCCCCCCGGAACCAGAATACGGCCTGAAGCAATCCTGCGCTTTGGCGGCCAGCTCCCAAAAAAGCCAGTTGACAAATGGAGCTCAGGGGCACTGCAACTCACAAACCTGCAGAGTTATAAATGATAACTCTCGTCCACAAATATATTGAGGGAAGGCAACGAGGAGGATTGGAAAGCAAGGCAGAATTGCAGGAAACAGGTGTCAGGAGGCAGACTCGACTCGCCTTGAAAGCACATGAAAAGCGGCAAAGCGTTGACAATGATGCCCTTGGCCAAAAAGGGCGTATGCGTTTTTTCCTGAATATATTCAGGAAAAAACGCATACGCCCTTTTTGGCCAACCAGGCAAGCCGGAAAGGCAAATCAGCGCTACAAAGAAGTCTCGCTTGCCATCGGTCAAAAGGGCCATGCTGAAAAAAGTGTAAAAACCAGAAATGCAGGACAGGCCATGGAGACATGGGAGCCTTGCTACGCTGATGGGCGGGCTGTAAATTGCCAACAGCCACTCTGGAGAAGTGTACGGCGTGTCCTGAAACATGTAATAAGCACAGCTTAGAGAGCATAGGGCACTTCCACTCATGGGCGTATAAATCGGGAAACCTAAAAATCAACAAGACACAGGCACCCCAAAGTTTAGGGCTGCTCTGTTTCCAAGAACCTCCACTTCGGTACACCTTCAATATCCCAGGAAAGCGAAAAATGGATAAAGAAGTTGTGGTACTTAGGCACAAGGGAATATCACTCAGCCATGAAATCAATGTCATAAGGCTAGTAGCAGCAGGATGAGTGGATTTAGGTACGATGACTCTCAGTGAAATAAGTCACAGAGAAAAAGACACTTATCCTAAGATATCACTGAGAGAGGGAATGTCAAAGTCGCTACACTTGAACTGAATTACAAAACAGAACAGAGTCACACATTTAGAAAACACACTATGGCTGCTTAACGGGAAAGGTGAGGTGGGGTGATGCATAAAACAAGGGTTTGAAATTAGCTCAGATACCGTTCCACAAGCCAAATATGTAATAGACAAGACCTACTCCCTGCTCAGTGAACTGGACTCAACAGCCCCTATTCACCGCCCAAGAATACATCTGACTAGTAAGAGTCTTAAAACCTATGTATTGACCTCTCTCTGGAAGTGAATCAAGAGGGTGTAAAGCGGCATAAACACAGCAGTGAAAAGCAGCTAAACCCCATTATAAAAATAGATTACTTAAAAAAAAAAACCCATAAAACAAAGACAGTGAAAGAGAGAGAAATTCTTACAAAATCCCTTCAGGGGCTCTGATGCAACCTGGATTGACCATATCTAGACACACAGCTGGATGAGACATAAGGCTGGACACTCTTGGGGCTGAGAGGATTGGTGAGCTTGGGTGAGCAAACGCAGACCCTTTAAAGTCATACTGCGTGGTACCCATGCCGTGGGTCCCAAATCTCCAGGTTCAAGGGCATCTTCCTACATCGAAAACATGCGTGCGAAACCCAGAAGATGGTACACCGTGTGACCGGGAAAGGTTTCTCAAACGCACCTCATTTCTCCTCTCCTTGTGCTCGGGTTCGCCATTCCAGCCGCTCGACTAACCATCTCCCTACTTGGAGAATCAGCACCTTTAACCTCCTGTTTCGGACAGGTCGCAATTTGGCCTGAGGATGAACGGGAAGAGGGGGAACCAATGAGAGACTAGCTCTAGGTGTTGGGACAGGCACAGGTCACTCTATTTTCCCATCAGGAAGAAGAATGAACCACAGGCTCAGCCTGCCCCCCGGAACCAGAATACGGCCTGAAGCAATCCTGCGCTTTGGCGGCCAGCTCCCAAAAAAGCGAGTTGACAAATGGAGCTCAGGGGCACTGCAACTCACAAACCTGCAGAGTTATAAATGATAACTCTCGTCCACAAATATATTGAGGGAAGGCAACGAGGAGGATTGGAAAGCAAGGCAGAATTGAAGGAAACAGGTGTCAGGAGGCAGACTCGACTCGCCTTGAAAGCACATGAAAAGCGGCAAAGCGTTGACAATGATGCCCTTGGCCAAAAAGGGCGTATGCGTTTTTTCCTGAATATATTCAGGAAAAAACGCATACGCCCTTTTTGGCCAACCAGGCAAGCCGGAAAGGCAAATCAGCGCTACAAAGAAGTCTCGCTTGCCATCGGTCAAAAGGGCCATGCTGAAAAAAGTGTAAAAACCAGAAATGCAGGACAGGCCATGGAGACATGGGAGCCTTGCTACGCTGATGGGCGGGCTGTAAATTGCCAACAGCCACTCTGGAGAAGTGTACGGCGTGTCCTGAAACATGTAATAAGCACAGCTTAGAGAGCATAGGGCACTTCCACTCATGGGCGTATAAATCGGGAAACCTAAAAATCAACAAGACACAGGCACCCCAAAGTTTAGGGCTGCTCTGTTTCCAAGAACCTCCACTTCGGTACACCTTCAATATCCCAGGAAAGCGAAAAATGGATAAAGAAGTTGTGGTACTTAGGCACAATGGAATATCACTCAGCCATGAAATCAATGTCATAAGGCTAGTAGCAGCAGGATGAGTGGATTTAGGTACGATGACTCTCAGTGAAATAAGTCACAGAGAAAAAGACACTTATCCTAAGATATCACTGAGAGAGGGAATGTCAAAGTCGCTACACTTGAACTGAATTACAAAACAGAACAGAGTCACACATTTAGAAAACACACTATGGCTGCTTAACGGGAAAGGTGAGGTGGGGTGATGCATAAAACAAGGGTTTGAAATTAGCTCAGATACCGTTCCACAAGCCAAATATGTAATAGACAAGACCTACTCCCTGCTCAGTAAACTGGACTCAACAGCCCCTATTCACCGCCCAAGAATATATCTGACTAGTAAGAGTCTTAAAACCTATGTATTGACCTCTCTCTGGAAGTGAATCAAGAGGGTGTAAAGCGGCATAAACACAGCAGTGAAAAGCAGGTAAACCCCATTATAAAAATTGATTACTTAAAAAAAAAACCCCATAAAACAAAGACAGTGAAAGAGAGAGAAATTCTTACAAAATCCGTTCAGGGGCTCTGATGCAACCTGGATTGACCATATCTAGACCCACAGCTGGATGAGACATAAGGCTGGACACTCTTGGGGCTGAGAGGATTGGTGAGCTTGGGTGAGCAAACGCAGACCCTTTAAAGTCATACTGCGTGGTACCCATGCCGTGGGTCCCAAATCTCCAGGTTCAAGGGCATCTTCCTACATCGAAAACATGCGTGGGAAACCCAGAAGATGGTACACCGTGTGACCGGGAAAGGTTTCTCAAACGCACCTCATTTCTCCTCTCCGTGTGCTCGGGTTCGCCATTCCAGCCGCTCGACTAACCATCTCCCTACTTGGAGAATCAGCACCTTTAACCTCCTGTTTCGGACAGGTCGCAATTTGGCCTGAGGATGAACGGGAAGAGGGGGAACCAATGAGAGACTAGCTCTAGGTGTTGGGACAGGCACAGGTCACTCTATTTTCCCATCAGGAAGAAGAATGAACCACAGGCTCAGCCTGCCCCCCGGAACCAGAATACGGCCTGAAGCAATCCTGCGCTTTGGCGGCCAGCTCCCAAAAAAGCCAGTTGACAAATGGAGCTCAGGGGCACTGCAACTCACAAACCTGCAGAGTTATAAATGATAACTCTCGTCCACAAATATATTGAGGGAAGGCAACGAGGAGGATTGGAAAGCAAGGCAGAATTGCAGGAAACAGGTGTCAGGAGGCAGACTCGACTCGCCTTGAAAGCACATGAAAAGCGGCAAAGCGTTGACAATGATGCCCTTGGCCAAAAAGGGCGTATGCGTTTTTTCCTGAATATATTCAGGAAAAAACGCATACGCCCTTTTTGGCCAACCAGGCAAGCCGGAAAGGCAAATCAGCGCTACAAAGAAGTCTCGCTTGCCATCGGTCAAAAGGGCCATGCTGAAAAAAGTGTAAAAACCAGAAATGCAGGACAGGCCATGGAGACATGGGAGCCTTGCTACGCTGATGGGCGGGCTGTAAATTGCCAACAGCCACTCTGGAGAAGTGTACGGCGTGTCCTGAAACATGTAATAAGCACAGCTTAGAGAGCATAGGGCACTTCCACTCATGGGCGTATCAATCGGGAAACCTAAAAATCAACAAGACACAGGCACCCCAAAGTTTAGGGCTGCTCTGTTTCCAAGAACCTCCACTTCGGTACACCTTCAATATCCCAGGAAAGCGAAAAATGGATAAAGAAGTTGTGGTACTTAGGCACAAGGGAATATCACTCAGCCATGAAATCAATGTCATAAGGCTAGTAGCAGCAGGATGAGTGGATTTAGGTACGATGACTCTCAGTGAAATAAGTCACAGAGAAAAAGACACTTATCCTAAGATATCTCTGAGAGAGGGAATGTCAAAATCGCTACACTTGAACTGAATTACAAAACAGAACAGAGTCACACATTTAGAAAACACACTATGGCTGCTTAACGGGAAAGGTGAGGTGGGGTGATGCATAAAACAAGGGTTTGAAATTAGCTCAGATACCGTTCCACAAGCCAAATATGTAATAGACAAGACCTACTCCCTGCTCAGTGAACTGGACTCAACAGCCCCTATTCACCGCCCAAGAATACATCTGACTAGTAAGAGTCTTAAAACCTATGTATTGACCTCTCTCTGGAAGTGAATCAAGAGGGTGTAAAGCGGCATAAACACAGCAGTGAAAAGCAGCTAAACCCCATTATAAAAATAGATTACTTAAAAAAAAAAACCCATAAAACAAAGACAGTGAAAGAGAGAGAAATTCTTACAAAATCCCTTCAGGGGCTCTGATGCAACCTGGATTGACCATATCTAGACCCACAGCTGGATGAGACATAAGGCTGGACACTCTTGGGGCTGAGAGGATTGGTGAGCTTGGGTGAGCAAACGCGGACCCTTTAAAGTCATACTGCGTGGTACCCATGCCGTGGGTCCCAAATCTCCAGGTTCAAGGGCATCTTCCTACATCGAAAACATGCGTGCGAAACCCAGAAGATGGTACACCGTGTGATCGGGAAAGGTTTCTCAAACGCACCTCATTTCTCCTCTCCGTGTGCTCGGGTTCGCCATTCCAGCCGCTCGACTAACCATCTCCCTACTTGGAGAATCAGCACCTTTAACCTCCTGTTTCGGACAGGTCGCAATTTGGCCTGAGGATGAACGGGAAGAGGGGGAACCAATGAGAGACTAGCTCTAGGTGTTGGGACAGGCACAGGTCACTCTATTTTCCCATCAGGAAGAAGAATGAACCACAGGCTCAGCCTGCCCCCCGGAACCAGAATACGGCCTGAAGCAATCCTGCGCTTTGGCGGCTAGCTCCCAAAAAAGCGAGTTGACAAATGGAGCTCAGGGGCACTGCAACTCACAGACCTGCAGAGTTATAAATGATAACTCTCGTCCACAAATATATTGAGGGAAGGCAACGAGGAGGATTGGAAAGCAAGGCAGAATTGCAGGAAACAGGTTTCAGGAGGCAGACTCGACTCGCCTTGAAAGCACATGAAAAGCGGCAAAGCGTTGACAATGATGCCCTTGGCCAAAAAGGGCGTATGCGTTTTTTCCTGAATATATTCAGGAAAAAACGCATACGCCCTTTTTGGCCAACCAGGCAAGCCGGAAAGGCAAATCAGCGCTACAAAGAAGTCTCGCTTGCCATCGGTCAAAAGGGCCATGCTGAAAAAAGTGTAAAAACCAGAAATGCAGGACAGGCCATGGAGACATGGGAGCCTTGCTACGCTGATGGGCGGGCTGTAAATTGCCAACAGCCACTCTGGAGAAGTGTACGGCGTGTCCTGAAACATGTAATAAGCACAGCTTAGAGAGCATAGGGCACTTCCACTCATGGGCGTATAAATCGGGAAACCTAAAAATCAACAAGACACAGGCACCCCAAAGTTTAGGGCTGCTCTGTTTCCAAGAACCTCCACTTCGGTACACCTTCAATATCCCAGGAAAGCGAAAAATGGATAAAGAAGTTGTGGTACTTAGGCACAAGGGAATATCACTCAGCCATGAAATCAATGTCATAAGGCTAGTAGCAGCAGGATGAGTGGATTTAGGTACGATGACTCTCAGTGAAATAAGTCACAGAGAAAAAGACACTTATCCTAAGATATCACTGAGAGAGGGAATGTCAAAGTCGCTACACTTGAACTGAATTACAAAACAGAACAGAGTCACACATTTAGAAAACACACTA
Organism: Eubalaena glacialis; assembly: GCF_028564815.1. NCBI lineage: Eukaryota > Metazoa > Chordata > Mammalia > Artiodactyla > Balaenidae > Eubalaena > Eubalaena glacialis. Next base: position 120,217,102 of record NC_083722.1, read on the forward strand.
TGGCTGCTTAACGGGAAAGGTGAGGTGGGGTGATGCATAAAACAAGGGTTTGAAATTAGCTCAGATACCGTTCCACAAGCCAAATATGTAATAGACAAGACCTACTCCCTGCTCAGTGAACTGGACTCAACAGCCCCTATTCACCGCCCAAGAATACATCTGACTAGTAAGAGTCTTAAAACCTATGTATTGACCTCTCTCTGGAAGTGAATCAAGAGGGTGTAAAGCGGCATAAACACAGCAGTGAAAAGCAGCTAAACCCCATTATAAAAATAGATTACTTAAAAAAAAAACCCATAAAACAAAGACAGTGAAAGAGAGAGAAATTCTTACAAAATCCCTTCAGGGGCTCTGATGCAACCTGGATTGACCATATCTAGACCCACAGCTGGATGAGACATAAGGCTGGACACTCTTGGGGCTGAGAGGATTGGTGAGCTTGGGTGAGCAAACGCAGACCCTTTAAAGTCATACTGCGTGGTACCCATGCCGTGGGTCCCAAATCTCCAGGTTCAAGGGCATCTTCCTACATCGAAAACATGCGTGCGAAACCCAGAAGATGGTACACCGTGTGACCGGGAAAGGTTTCTCAAACGCACCTCATTTCTCCTCTCCTTGTGCTCGGGTTCGCCATTCCAGCCGCTCGACTAACCATCTCCCTACTTGGAGAATCAGCACCTTTAACCTCCTGTTTCGGACAGGTCGCAATTTGGCCTGAGGATGAACGGGAAGAGGGGGAACCAATGAGAGACTAGCTCTAGGTGTTGGGACAGGCACAGGTCACTCTATTTTCCCATCAGGAAGAAGAATGAACCACAGGCTCAGCCTGCCCCCCGGAACCAGAATACGGCCTGAAGCAATCCTGCGCTTTGGCGGCCAGCTCCCAAAAAAGCCAGTTGACAAATGGAGCTCAGGGGCACTGCAACTCACAAACCTGCAGAGTTATAAATGATAACTCTCGTCCACAAATATATTGAGGGAAGGCAACGAGGAGGATTGGAAAGCAAGGCAGAATTGCAGGAAACAGGTTTCAGGAGGCAGACTCGACTCGCCTTGAAAGCACATGAAAAGCGGCAAAGCGTTGACAATGATGCCCTTGGCCAAAAAGGGCGTATGCGTTTTTTCCTGAATATATTCAGGAAAAAACGCATGCGCCCTTTTTGGCCAACCAGGCAAGCCGGAAAGGCAAATCAGCGCTACAAAGAAGTCTCGCTTGCCATCGGTCAAAAGGGCCATGCTGAAAAAAGTGTAAAAACCAGAAATGCAGGACAGGCCATGGAGACATGGGAGCCTTGCTACGCTGATGGGCGGGCTGTAAATTGCCAACAGCCACTCTGGAGAAGTGTACGGCGTGTCCTGAAACATGTAATAAGCACAGCTTAGAGAGCATAGGGCACTTCCACTCATGGGCGTATAAATCGGGAAACCTAAAAATCAACAAGACACAGGCACCCCAAAGTTTAGGGCTGCTCTGTTTCCAAGAACCTCCACTTCGGTACACCTTCAATATCCCAGGAAAGCGAAAAATGGATAAAGAAGTTGTGGTACTTAGGCACAAGGGAATATCACTCAGCCATGAAATCAATGTCATAAGGCTAGTAGCAGCAGGATGAGTGGATTTAGGTACGATGACTCTCAGTGAAATAAGTCACAGAGAAAAAGACACTTATCCTAAGATATCACTGAGAGAGGGAATGTCAAAGTCGCTACACTTGAACTGAATTACAAAACAGAACAGAGTCACACATTTAGAAAACACACTATGGCTGCTTAACGGGAAAGGTGAGGTGGGGTGATGCATAAAACAAGGGTTTGAAATTAGCTCAGATACCGTTCCACAAGCCAAATATGTAATAGACAAGACCTACTCCCTGCTCAGTGAACTGGACTCAACAGCCCCTATTCACCGCCCAAGAATACATCTGACTAGTAAGAGTCTTAAAACCTATGTATTGACCTCTCTCTGGAAGTGAATCAAGAGGGTGTAAAGCGGCATAAACACAGCAGTGAAAAGCAGCTAAACCCCATTATAAAAATAGATTACTTAAAAAAAAACCCCATAAAACAAAGACAGTGAAAGAGAGAGAAATTCTTACAAAATCCCTTCAGGGGCTCTGATGCAACCTGGATTGACCATATCTAGACCCACAGCTGGATGAGACATAAGGCTGGACACTCTTGGGGCTGAGAGGATTGGTGAGCTTGGGTGAGCAAACGCAGACCCTTTAAAGTCATACTGCGTGGTACCCATGCCGTGGGTCCCAAATCTCCAGGTTCAAGGGCATCTTCCTACATCGAAAACATGCGTGCGAAACCCAGAAGATGGTACACCGTGTGACCGGGAAAGGTTTCTCAAACGCACCTCATTTCTCCTCTCCTTGTGCTCGGGTTCGCCATTCCAGCCGCTCGACTAACCATCTCCCTACTTGGAGAATCAGCACCTTTAACCTCCTGTTTCGGACAGGTCGCAATTTGGCCTGAGGATGAACGGGAAGAGGGGGAACCAATGAGAGACTAGCTCTAGGTGTTGGGACAGGCACAGGTCACTCTATTTTCCCATCAGGAAGAAGAATGAACCACAGGCTCAGCCTGCCCCCCGGAACCAGAATACGGCCTGAAGCAATCCTGCGCTTTGGCGGCCAGCTCCCAAAAAAGCAAGTTGACAAATGGAGCTCAGGGGCACTGCAACTCACAAACCTGCAGAGTTATAAATGATAACTCTCGTCCACAAATATATTGAGGGAAGGCAACGAGGAGGATTGGAAAGCAAGGCAGAATTGCAGGAAACAGGTGTCAGGAGGCAGACTCGACTCGCCTTGAAAGCACATGAAAAGCGGCAAAGCGTTGACAATGATGCCCTTGGCCAAAAAGGGCGTATGCGTTTTTTCCTGAATATATTCAGGAAAAAACGCATACGCCCTTTTTGGCCAACCAGGCAAGCCGGAAAGGCAAATCAGCGCTACAAAGAAGTCTCGCTTGCCATCGGTCAAAAGGGCCATGCTGAAAAAAGTGTAAAAACCAGAAATGCAGGACAGGCCATGGAGACATGGGAGCCTTGCTACGCTGATGGGCGGGCTGTAAATTGCCAACAGCCACTCTGGAGAAGTGTACGGCGTGTCCTGAAACATGTAATAAGCACAGCTTAGAGAGCATAGGGCACTTCCACTCATGGGCGTATAAATCGGGAAACCTAAAAATCAACAAGACACAGGCACCCCAAAGTTTAGGGCTGCTCTGTTTCCAAGAACCTCCACTTCGGTACACCTTCAATATCCCAGGAAAGCGAAAAATGGATAAAGAAGTTGTGGTACTTAGGCACAAGGGAATATCACTCAGCCATGAAATCAATGTCATAAGGCTAGTAGCAGCAGGATGAGTGGATTTAGGTACGATGACTCTCAGTGAAATAAGTCACAGAGAAAAAGACACTTATCCTAAGATATCTCTGAGAGAGGGAATGTCAAAATCGCTACACTTGAACTGAATTACAAAACAGAACAGAGTCACACATTTAGAAAACACACTATGGCTGCTTAACGGGAAAGGTGAGGTGGGGTGATGCATAAAACAAGGGTTTGAAATTAGCTCAGATACCGTTCCACAAGCCAAATATGTAATAGACAAGACCTACTCCCTGCTCAGTGAACTGGACTCAACAGCCCCTATTCACCGCCCAAGAATACATCTGACTAGTAAGAGTCTTAAAACCTATGTATTGACCTCTCTCTGGAAGTGAATCAAGAGGGTGTAAAGCGGCATAAACACAGCAGTGAAAAGCAGCTAAACCCCATTATAAAAATAGATTACTTAAAAAAAAAACCCCATAAAACAAAGACAGTGAAAGAGAGAGAAATTCTTACAAAATCCCTTCAGGGGCTCTGATGCAACCTGGATTGACCATATCTAGACCCACAGCTGGATGAGACATAAGGCTGGACACTCTTGGGGCTGAGAGGATTGGTGAGCTTGGGTGAGCGAACGCAGACCCTTTAAAGTCATACTGCGTGGTACCCATGCCGTGGGTCCCAAATCTCCAGGTTCAAGGGCATCTTCCTACATCGAAAACATGCGTGCGAAACCCAGAAGATGGTACACCGTGTGACCGGGAAAGGTTTCTCAAACGCACCTCATTTCTCCTCTCCGTGTGCTCGGGTTCGCCATTCCAGCCGCTCGACTAACCATCTCCCTACTTGGAGAATCAGCACCTTTAACCTCCTGTTTCGGACAGGTCGCAATTTGGCCTGAGGATGAACGGGAAGAGGGGGAACCAATGAGAGACTAGCTCTAGGTGTTGGGACAGGCACAGGTCACTCTATTTTCCCATCAGGAAGAAGAATGAACCACAGGCTCAGCCTGCCCCCCGGAACCAGAATACGGCCTGAAGCAATCCTGCGCTTTGGCGGCCAGCTCCCAAAAAAGCGAGTTGACAAATGGAGCTCAGGGGCACTGCAACTCACAAACCTGCAGAGTTATAAATGATAACTCTCGTTCACAAATATATTGAGGGAAGGCAACGAGGAGGATTGAAAAGCAAGGCAGAATTGCAGGAAACAGGTTTCAGGAGGCAGACTCGACTCGCCTTGAAAGCACATGAAAAGCGGCAAAGCGTTGACAATGATGCCCTTGGCCAAAAAGGGCGTATGCGTTTTTTCCTGAATATATTCAGGAAAAAACGCATACGCCCTTTTTGGCCAACCAGGCAAGCCGGAAAGGCAAATCAGCGCTACAAAGAAGTCTCGCTTGCCATCGGTCAAAAGGGCCATGCTGAAAAAAGTGTAAAAACCAGAAATGCAGGACAGGCCATGGAGACATGGGAGCCTTGCTACGCTGATGGGCGGGCTGTAAATTGCCAACAGCCACTCTGGAGAAGTGTACGGCGTGTCCTGAAACATGTAATAAGCACAGCTTAGAGAGCATAGGGCACTTCCACTCATGGGCGTATAAATCGGGAAACCTAAAAATCAACAAGACACAGGCACCCCAAAGTTTAGGGCTGCTCTGTTTCCAAGAACCTCCACTTCGGTACACCTTCAATATCCCAGGAAAGCGAAAAATGGATAAAGAAGTTGTGGTACTTAGGCACAAGGGAATATCACTCAGCCATGAAATCAATGTCATAAGGCTAGTAGCAGCAGGATGAGTGGATTTAGGTACGATGACTCTCAGTGAAATAAGTCACAGAGAAAAAGACACTTATCCTAAGATATCACTGAGAGAGGGAATGTCAAAGTCGCTACACTTGAACTGAATTACAAAACAGAACAGAGTCACACATTTAGAAAACACACTATGGCTGCTTAACGGGAAAGGTGAGGTGGGGTGATGCATAAAACAAGGGTTTGAAATTAGCTCAGATACCGTTCCACAAGCCAAATATGTAATAGACAAGACCTACTCCCTGCTCAGTGAACTGGACTCAACAGCCCCTATTCACCGCCCAAGAATACATCTGACTAGTAAGAGTCTTAAAACCTATGTATTGACCTCTCTCTGGAAGTGAATCAAGAGGGTGTAAAGCGGCATAAACACAGCAGTGAAAAGCAGCTAAACCCCATTATAAAAATAGATTACTTAAAAAAAAAACCCCATAAAACAAAGACAGTGAAAGAGAGAGAAATTCTTACAAAATCCCTTCAGGGGCTCTGATGCAACCTGGATTGACCATATCTAGACCCACAGCTGGATGAGACATAAGGCTGGACACTCTTGGGGCTGAGAGGATTGGTGAGCTTGGGTGAGCAAACGCAGACCCTTTAAAGTCATACTGCGTGGTACCCATGCCGTGGGTCCCAAATCTCCAGGTTCAAGGGCATCTTCCTACATCGAAAACATGCGTGGGAAACCCAGAAGATGGTACACCGTGTGACCGGGAAAGGTTTCTCAAACGCACCTCATTTCTCCTCTCCTTGTGCTCGGGTTCGCCATTCCAGCCGCTCGACTAACCATCTCCCTACTTGGAGAATCAGCACCTTTAACCTCCTGTTTCGGACAGGTCGCAATTTGGCCTGAGGATGAACGGGAAGAGGGGGAACCAATGAGAGACTAGCTCTAGGTGTTGGGACAGGCACAGGTCACTCTATTTTCCCATCAGGAAGAAGAATGAACCACAGGCTCAGCCTGCCCCCCGGAACCAGAATACGGCCTGAAGCAATCCTGCGCTTTGGCGGCCAGCTCCCAAAAAAGCGAGTTGACAAATGGAGCTCAGGGGCACTGCAACTCACAAACCTGCAGAGTTATAAATGATAACTCTCGTTCACAAATATATTGAGGGAAGGCAACGAGGAGGATTGAAAAGCAAGGCAGAATTGCAGGAAACAGGTTTCAGGAGGCAGACTCGACTCGCCTTGAAAGCACATGAAAAGCGGCAAAGCGTTGACAATGATGCCCTTGGCCAAAAAGGGCGTATGCGTTTTTTCCTGAATATATTCAGGAAAAAACGCATACGCCCTTTTTGGCCAACCAGGCAAGCCGGAAAGGCAAATCAGCGCTACAAAGAAGTCTCGCTTGCCATCGGTCAAAAGGGCCATGCTGAAAAAAGTGTAAAAACCAGAAATGCAGGACAGGCCATGGAGACATGGGAGCCTTGCTACGCTGATGGGCGGGCTGTAAATTGCCAACAGCCACTCTGGAGAAGTGTACGGCGTGTCCTGAAACATGTAATAAGCACAGCTTAGAGAGCATAGGGCACTTCCACTCATGGGCGTATAAATCGGGAAACCTAAAAATCAACAAGACACAGGCACCCCAAAGTTTAGGGCTGCTCTGTTTCCAAGAACCTCCACTTCGGTACACCTTCAATATCCCAGGAAAGCGAAAAATGGATAAAGAAGTTGTGGTACTTAGGCACAAGGGAATATCACTCAGCCATGAAATCAATGTCATAAGGCTAGTAGCAGCAGGATGAGTGGATTTAGGTACGATGACTCTCAGTGAAATAAGTCACAGAGAAAAAGACACTTATCCTAAGATATCTCTGAGAGAGGGAATGTCAAAATCGCTACACTTGAACTGAATTACAAAACAGAACAGAGTCACACATTTAGAAAACACACTATGGCTGCTTAACGGGAAAGGTGAGGTGGGGTGATGCATAAAACAAGGGTTTGAAATTAGCTCAGATACCGTTCCACAAGCCAAATATGTAATAGACAAGACCTACTCCCTGCTCAGTGAACTGGACTCAACAGCCCCTATTCACCGCCCAAGAATACATCTGACTAGTAAGAGTCTTAAAACCTATGTATTGACCTCTCTCTGGAAGTGAATCAAGAGGGTGTAAAGCGGCATAAACACAGCAGTGAAAAGCAGCTAAACCCCATTATAAAAATAGATTACTTAAAAAAAAAACCCCATAAAACAAAGACAGTGAAAGAGAGAGAAATTCTTACAAAATCCCTTCAGGGGCTCTGATGCAACCTGGATTGACCATATCTAGACCCACAGCTGGATGAGACATAAGGCTGGACACTCTTGGGGCTGAGAGGATTGGTGAGCTTGGGTGAGCGAACGCAGACCCTTTAAAGTCATACTGCGTGGTACCCATGCCGTGGGTCCCAAATCTCCAGGTTCAAGGGCATCTTCCTACATCGAAAACATGCGTGCGAAACCCAGAAGATGGTACACCGTGTGACCGGGAAAGGTTTCTCAAACGCACCTCATTTCTCCTCTCCGTGTGCTCGGGTTCGCCATTCCAGCCGCTCGACTAACCATCTCCCTACTTGGAGAATCAGCACCTTTAACCTCCTGTTTCGGACAGGTCGCAATTTGGCCTGAGGATGAACGGGAAGAGGGGGAACCAATGAGAGACTAGCTCTAGGTGTTGGGACAGGCACAGGTCACTCTATTTTCCCATCAGGAAGAAGAATGAACCACAGGCTCAGCCTGCCCCCCGGAACCAGAATACGGCCTGAAGCAATCCTGCGCTTTGGCGGCCAGCTCCCAAAAAAGCGAGTTGACAAATGGAGCTCAGGGGCACTGCAACTCACAAACCTGCAGAGTTATAAATGATAACTCTCGTTCACAAATATATTGAGGGAAGGCAACGAGGAGGATTGAAAAGCAAGGCAGAATTGCAGGAAACAGGTTTCAGGAGGCAGACTCGACTCGCCTTGAAAGCACATGAAAAGCGGCAAAGCGTTGACAATGATGCCCTTGGCCAAAAAGGGCGTATGCGTTTTTTCCTGAATATATTCAGGAAAAAACGCATACGCCCTTTTTGGCCAACCAGGCAAGCCGGAAAGGCAAATCAGCGCTACAAAGAAGTCTCGCTTGCCATCGGTCAAAAGGGCCATGCTGAAAAAAGTGTAAAAACCAGAAATGCAGGACAGGCCATGGAGACATGGGAGCCTTGCTACGCTGATGGGCGGGCTGTAAATTGCCAACAGCCACTCTGGAGAAGTGTACGGCGTGTCCTGAAACATGTAATAAGCACAGCTTAGAGAGCATAGGGCACTTCCACTCATGGGCGTATAAATCGGGAAACCTAAAAATCAACAAGACACAGGCACCCCAAAGTTTAGGGCTGCTCTGTTTCCAAGAACCTCCACTTCGGTACACCTTCAATATCCCAGGAAAGCGAAAAATGGATAAAGAAGTTGTGGTACTTAGGCACAAGGGAATATCACTCAGCCATGAAATCAATGTCATAAGGCTAGTAGCAGCAGGATGAGTGGATTTAGGTACGATGACTCTCAGTGAAATAAGTCACAGAGAAAAAGACACTTATCCTAAGATATCACTGAGAGAGGGAATGTCAAAGTCGCTACACTTGAACTGAATTACAAAACAGAACAGAGTCACACATTTAGAAAACACACTATGGCTGCTTAACGGGAAAGGTGAGGTGGGGTGATGCATAAAACAAGGGTTTGAAATTAGCTCAGATACCGTTCCACAAGCCAAATATGTAATAGACAAGACCTACTCCCTGCTCAGTGAACTGGACTCAACAGCCCCTATTCACCGCCCAAGAATACATCTGACTAGTAAGAGTCTTAAAACCTATGTATTGACCTCTCTCTGGAAGTGAATCAAGAGGGTGTAAAGCGGCATAAACACAGCAGTGAAAAGCAGCTAAACCCCATTATAAAAATAGATTACTTAAAAAAAAAACCCCATAAAACAAAGACAGTGAAAGAGAGAGAAATTCTTACAAAATCCCTTCAGGGGCTCTGATGCAACCTGGATTGACCATATCTAGACCCACAGCTGGATGAGACATAAGGCTGGACACTCTTGGGGCTGAGAGGATTGGTGAGCTTGGGTGAGCGAACGCAGACCCTTTAAAGTCATACTGCGTGGTACCCATGCCGTGGGTCCCAAATCTCCAGGTTCAAGGGCATCTTCCTACATCGAAAACATGCGTGCGAAACCCAGAAGATGGTACACCGTGTGACCGGGAAAGGTTTCTCAAACGCACCTCATTTCTCCTCTCCGTGTGCTCGGGTTCGCCATTCCAGCCGCTCGACTAACCATCTCCCTACTTGGAGAATCAGCACCTTTAACCTCCTGTTTCGGACAGGTCGCAATTTGGCCTGAGGATGAACGGGAAGAGGGGGAACCAATGAGAGACTAGCTCTAGGTGTTGGGACAGGCACAGGTCACTCTATTTTCCCATCAGGAAGAAGAATGAACCACAGGCTCAGCCTGCCCCCCGGAACCAGAATACGGCCTGAAGCAATCCTGCGCTTTGGCGGCCAGCTCCCAAAAAAGCGAGTTGACAAATGGAGCTCAGGGGCACTGCAACTCACAAACCTGCAGAGTTATAAATGATAACTCTCGTTCACAAATATATTGAGGGAAGGCAACGAGGAGGATTGAAAAGCAAGGCAGAATTGCAGGAAACAGGTTTCAGGAGGCAGACTCGACTCGCCTTGAAAGCACATGAAAAGCGGCAAAGCGTTGACAATGATGCCCTTGGCCAAAAAGGGCGTATGCGTTTTTTCCTGAATATATTCAGGAAAAAACGCATACGCCCTTTTTGGCCAACCAGGCAAGCCGGAAAGGCAAATCAGCGCTACAAAGAAGTCTCGCTTGCCATCGGTCAAAAGGGCCATGCTGAAAAAAGTGTAAAAACCAGAAATGCAGGACAGGCCATGGAGACATGGGAGCCTTGCTACGCTGATGGGCGGGCTGTAAATTGCCAACAGCCACTCTGGAGAAGTGTACGGCGTGTCCTGAAACATGTAATAAGCACAGCTTAGAGAGCATAGGGCACTTCCACTCATGGGCGTATAAATCGGGAAACCTAAAAATCAACAAGACACAGGCACCCCAAAGTTTAGGGCTGCTCTGTTTCCAAGAACCTCCACTTCGGTACACCTTCAATATCCCAGGAAAGCGAAAAATGGATAAAGAAGTTGTGGTACTTAGGCACAAGGGAATATCACTCAGCCATGAAATCAATGTCATAAGGCTAGTAGCAGCAGGATGAGTGGATTTAGGTACGATGACTCTCAGTGAAATAAGTCACAGAGAAAAAGACACTTATCCTAAGATATCACTGAGAGAGGGAATGTCAAAGTCGCTACACTTGAACTGAATTACAAAACAGAACAGAGTCACACATTTAGAAAACACACTATGGCTGCTTAACGGGAAAGGTGAGGTGGGGTGATGCATAAAACAAGGGTTTGAAATTAGCTCAGATACCGTTCCACAAGCCAAATATGTAATAGACAAGACCTACTCCCTGCTCAGTGAACTGGACTCAACAGCCCCTATTCACCGCCCAAGAATACATCTGACTAGTAAGAGTCTTAAAACCTATGTATTGACCTCTCTCTGGAAGTGAATCAAGAGGGTGTAAAGCGGCATAAACACAGCAGTGAAAAGCAGCTAAACCCCATTATAAAAATAGATTACTTAAAAAAAAAACCCCATAAAACAAAGACAGTGAAAGAGAGAGAAATTCTTACAAAATCCCTTCAGGGGCTCTGATGCAACCTGGATTGACCATATCTAGACCCACAGCTGGATGAGACATAAGGCTGGACACTCTTGGGGCTGAGAGGATTGGTGAGCTTGGGTGAGCAAACGCAGACCCTTTAAAGTCATACTGCGTGGTACCCATGCCGTGGGTCCCAAATCTCCAGGTTCAAGGGCATCTTCCTACATCGAAAACATGCGTGGGAAACCCAGAAGATGGTACACCGTGTGACCGGGAAAGGTTTCTCAAACGCACCTCATTTCTCCTCTCCTTGTGCTCGGGTTCGCCATTCCAGCCGCTCGACTAACCATCTCCCTACTTGGAGAATCAGCACCTTTAACCTCCTGTTTCGGACAGGTCGCAATTTGGCCTGAGGATGAACGGGAAGAGGGGGAACCAATGAGAGACTAGCTCTAGGTGTTGGGACAGGCACAGGTCACTCTATTTTCCCATCAGGAAGAAGAATGAACCACAGGCTCAGCCTGCCCCCCGGAACCAGAATACGGCCTGAAGCAATCCTGCGCTTTGGCGGCCAGCTCCCAAAAAAGCGAGTTGACAAATGGAGCTCAGGGGCACTGCAACTCACAAACCTGCAGAGTTATAAATGATAACTCTCGTTCACAAATATATTGAGGGAAGGCAACGAGGAGGATTGAAAAGCAAGGCAGAATTGCAGGAAACAGGTTTCAGGAGGCAGACTCGACTCGCCTTGAAAGCACATGAAAAGCGGCAAAGCGTTGACAATGATGCCCTTGGCCAAAAAGGGCGTATGCGTTTTTTCCTGAATATATTCAGGAAAAAACGCATACGCCCTTTTTGGCCAACCAGGCAAGCCGGAAAGGCAAATCAGCGCTACAAAGAAGTCTCGCTTGCCATCGGTCAAAAGGGCCATGCTGAAAAAAGTGTAAAAACCAGAAATGCAGGACAGGCCATGGAGACATGGGAGCCTTGCTACGCTGATGGGCGGGCTGTAAATTGCCAACAGCCACTCTGGAGAAGTGTACGGCGTGTCCTGAAACATGTAATAAGCACAGCTTAGAGAGCATAGGGCACTTCCACTCATGGGCGTATCAATCGGGAAACCTAAAAATCAACAAGACACAGGCACCCCAAAGTTTAGGGCTGCTCTGTTTCCAAGAACCTCCACTTCGGTACACCTTCAATATCCCAGGAAAGCGAAAAATGGATAAAGAAGTTGTGGTACTTAGGCACAAGGGAATATCACTCAGCCATGAAATCAATGTCATAAGGCTAGTAGCAGCAGGATGAGTGGATTTAGGTACGATGACTCTCAGTGAAATAAGTCACAGAGAAAAAGACACTTATCCTAAGATATCACTGAGAGAGGGAATGTCAAAGTCGCTACACTTGAACTGAATTACAAAACAGAACAGAGTCACACATTTAGAAAACACACTATGGCTGCTTAACGGGAAAGGTGAGGTGGGGTGATGCATAAAACAAGGGTTTGAAATTAGCTCAGATACCGTTCCACAAGCCAAATATGTAATAGACAAGACCTACTCCCTGCTCAGTGAACTGGACTCAACAGCCCCTATTCACCGCCCAAGAATACATCTGACTAGTAAGAGTCTTAAAACCTATGTATTGACCTCTCTCTGGAAGTGAATCAAGAGGGTGTAAAGCGGCATAAACACAGCAGTGAAAAGCAGCTAAACCCCATTATAAAAATAGATTACTTAAAAAAAAACCCCATAAAACAAAGACAGTGAAAGAGAGAGAAATTCTTACAAAATCCGTTCAGGGGCTCTGATGCAACCTGGATTGACCATATCTAGACCCACAGCTGGATGAGACATAAGGCTGGACACTCTTGGGGCTGAGACGATTGGTGAGCTTGGGTGAGCAAACGCAGACCCTTTAAAGTCATACTGCGTGGTACCCATGCCGTGGGTCCCAAATCTCCAGGTTCAAGGGCATCTTCCTACATCGAAAACATGCGTGCGAAACCCAGAAGATGGTACACCGTGTGACCGGGAAAGGTTTCTCAAACGCACCTCATTTCTCCTCTCCTTGTGCTCGGGTTCGCCATTCCAGCCGCTCGACTAACCATCTCCCTACTTGGAGAATCAGCACCTTTAACCTCCTGTTTCGGACAGGTCGCAATTTGGCCTGAGGATGAACGGGAAGAGGGGGAACCAATGAGAGACTAGCTCTAGGTGTTGGGACAGGCACAGGTCACTCTATTTTCCCATCAGGAAGAAGAATGAACCACAGGCTCAGCCTGCCCCCCGGAACCAGAATACGGCCTGAAGCAATCCTGCGCTTTGGCGGCCAGCTCCCAAAAAAGCCAGTTGACAAATGGAGCTCAGGGGCACTGCAACTCACAAACCTGCAGAGTTATAAATGATAACTCTCGTCCACAAATATATTGAGGGAAGGCAACGAGGAGGATTGGAAAGCAAGGCAGAATTGCAGGAAACAGGTTTCAGGAGGCAGACTCGACTCGCCTTGAAAGCACATGAAAAGCGGCAAAGCGTTGACAATGATGCCCTTGGCCAAAAAGGGCGCATGCGTTTTTTCCTGAATATATTCAGGAAAAAACGCATGCGCCCTTTTTGGCCAACCAGGCAAGCCGGAAAGGCAAATCAGCGCTACAAAGAAGTCTCGCTTGCCATCGGTCAAAAGGGCCATGCTGAAAAAAGTGTAAAAACCAGAAATGCAGGACAGGCCATGGAGACATGGGAGCCTTGCTACGCTGATGGGCGGGCTGTAAATTGCCAACAGCCACTCTGGAGAAGTGTACGGCGTGTCCTGAAACATGTAATAAGCACAGCTTGGAGAGCATAGGGCACTTCCACTCATGGGCGTATAAATCGGGAAACCTAAAAATCAACAAGACACAGGCACCCCAAAGTTTAGGGCTGCTCTGTTTCCAAGAACCTCCACTTCGGTACACCTTCAATATCCCAGGAAAGCGAAAAATGGATAAAGAAGTTGTGGTACTTAGGCACAAGGGAATATCACTCAGCCATGAAATCAATGTCATAAGGCTAGTAGCAGCAGGATGAGTGGATTTAGGTACGATGACTCTCAGTGAAATAAGTCACAGAGAAAAAGACACTTATCCTAAGATATCACTGAGAGAGGGAATGTCAAAGTCGCTACACTTGAACTGAATTACAAAACAGAACAGAGTCACACATTTAGAAAACACACTATGGCTGCTTAACGGGAAAGGTGAGGTGGGGTGATGCATAAAACAAGGGTTTGAAATTAGCTCAGATACCGTTCCACAAGCCAAATATGTAATAGACAAGACCTACTCCCTGCTCAGTGAACTGGACTCAACAGCCCCTATTCACCGCCCAAGAATACATCTGACTAGTAAGAGTCTTAAAACCTATGTATTGACCTCTCTCTGGAAGTGAATCAAGAGGGTGTAAAGCGGCATAAACACAGCAGTGAAAAGCAGCTAAACCCCATTATAAAAATAGATTACTTAAAAAAAAAACCCATAAAACAAAGACAGTGAAAGAAAGAGAAATTCTTACAAAATCCGTTCAGGGGCTCTGATGCAACCTGGATTGACCATATCTAGACCCACAGCTGGATGAGACATAAGGCTGGACACTCTTGGGGCTGAGACGATTGGTGAGCTTGGGTGAGCAAACGCAGACCCTTTAAAGTCATACTGCGTGGTACCCATGCCGTGGGTCCCAAATCTCCAGGTTCAAGGGCATCTTCCTACATCGAAAACATGCGTGCGAAACCCAGAAGATGGTACACCGTGTGACCGGGAAAGGTTTCTCAAACGCACCTCATTTCTCCTCTCCTTGTGCTCGGGTTCGCCATTCCAGCCGCTCGACTAACCATCTCCCTACTTGGAGAATCAGCACCTTTAACCTCCTGTTTCGGACAGGTCGCAATTTGGCCTGAGGATGAACGGGAAGAGGGGGAACCAATGAGAGACTAGCTCTAGGTGTTGGGACAGGCACAGGTCACTCTATTTTCCCATCAGGAAGAAGAATGAACCACAGGCTCAGCCTGCCCCCCGGAACCAGAATAGGGCCTGAAGCAATCCTGCGCTTTGGCGGCCAGCTCCCAAAAAAGCGAGTTGACAAATGGAGCTCAGGGGCACTGCAACTCACAAACCTGCAGAGTTATAAATGATAACTCTCGTCCACAAATATATTGAGGGAAGGCAACGAGGAGGATTGGAAAGCAAGGCAGAATTGCAGGAAACAGGTTTCAGGAGGCAGACTCGACTCGCCTTGAAAGCACATGAGAAGCGGCAAAGCGTTGACAATGATGCCCTTGGCCAAAAAGGGCGTATGCGTTTTTTCCTGAATATATTCAGGAAAAAACGCATACGCCCTTTTTGGCCAACCAGGCAAGCCGGAAAGGCAAATCAGCGCTACAAAGAAGTCTCGCTTGCCATCGGTCAAAAGGGCCATGCTGAAAAAAGTGTAAAAACCAGAAATGCAGGACAGGCCATGGAGACATGGGAGCCTTGCTACGCTGATGGGCGGGCTGTAAATTGCCAACAGCCACTCTGGAGAAGTGTACGGTGTGTCCTGAAACATGTAATAAGCACAGCTTAGAGAGCATAGGGCACTTCCACTCATGGGCGTATAAATCGGGAAACCTAAAAATCAACAAGACACAGGCACCCCAAAGTTTAGGGCTGCTCTGTTTCCAAGAACCTCCACTTCGGTACACCTTCAATATCCCAGGAAAGCGAAAAATGGATAAAGAAGTTGTGGTACTTAGGCACAAGGGAATATCACTCAGCCATGAAATCAATGTCATAAGGCTAGTAGCAGCAGGATGAGTGGATTTAGGTACGATGACTCTCAGTGAAATAAGTCACAGAGAAAAAGACACTTATCCTAAGATATCACAGAGAGAGGGAATGTCAAAGTCGCTACACTTGAACTGAATTACAAAACAGAACAGAGTCACACATTTAGAAAACACACTATGGCTGCTTAACGGGAAAGGTGAGGTGGGGTGATGCATAAAACAAGGGTTTGAAATTAGCTCAGATACCGTTCCACAAGCCAAATATGTAATAGACAAGACCTACTCCCTGCTCAGTGAACTGGACTCAACAGCCCCTATTCACCGCCCAAGAATACATCTGACTATTAAGAGTCTTAAAACCTATGTATTGACCTCTCTCTGGAAGTGAATCAAGAGGGTGTAAAGCGGCATAAACACAGCAGTGAAAAGCAGCTAAACCCCATTATAAAAATAGATTACTTAAAAAAAAAACCCATAAAACAAAGACAGTGAAAGAGAGAGAAATTCTTACAAAATCCGTTCAGGGGCTCTGATGCAACCTGGATTGACCATATCTAGACCCACAGCTGGATGAGACATAAGGCTGGACACTCTTGGGGCTGAGAGGATTGGTGAGCTTGGGTGAGCAAACGCAGACCCTTTAAAGTCATACTGCGTGGTACCCATGCCGTGGGTCCCAAATCTCCAGGTTCAAGGGCATCTTCCTACATCGAAAACATGCGTGCGAAACCCAGAAGATGGTACACCATGTGATCGGGAAAGGTTTCTCAAACGCACCTCATTTCTCCTCTCCTTGTACTCGGGTTCGCCATTCCAGCCGCTCGACTAACCATCTCCCTACTTGGAGAATCAGCACCTTTAACCTCCTGTTTCGGACAGGTCGCAATTTGGCCTGAGGATGAACGGGAAGAGGGGGAACCAGTGAGAGACCAGCTCTAGGTGTTGGGACAGGCACAGGTCACTCTATTTTCCCATCAGGAAGAAGAATGAACCACAGGCTCAGCCTGCCCCCCGGAACCAGAATACGGCCTGAAGCAATCCTGCGCTTTGGCGGCCAGCTCCCAAAAAAGCGAGTTGACAAATGGAGCTCAGGGGCACTGCAACTCACAAACCTGCAGAGTTATAAATGATAACTCTCGTCCACAAATATATTGAGGGAAGGCAACGAGGAGGATTGGAAAGCAAGGCAGAATTGCAGGAAACAGGTTTCAGGAGGCAGACTCGACTCGCCTTGAAAGCACATGAAAAGCGGCAAAGCGTTGACAATGATGCCCTTGGCCAAAAAGGGCGTATGCGTTTTTTCCTGAATATATTCAGGAAAAAACGCATACGCCCTTTTTGGCCAACCAGGCAAGCCGGAAAGGCAAATCAGCGCTACAAAGAAGGTTCGCTTGCCATCGGTCAAAAGGGCCATGCTGAAAAAAGTGTAAAAACCAGAAATGCAGGACAGGCCATGGAGACATGGGAGCCTTGCTACGCTGATGGGCGGGCTGTAAATTGCCAACAGCCACTCTGGAGAAGTGTACGGTGTGTCCTGAAACATGTAATAAGCACAGCTTGGAGAGCATAGGGCACTTCCACTCATGGGCGTATAAATCGGGAAACCTAAAAATCAACAAGACACAGGCACCCCAAAGTTTAGGGCTGCTCTGTTTCCAAGAACCTCCACTTCGGCACACCTTCAATATCCCAGGAAAGCGAAAAATGGATAAAGAAGTTGTGGTACTTAGGCACAAGGGAATATCACTCAGCCATGAAATCAATGTCATAAGGCTAGTAGCAGCAGGATGAGTGGATTTAGGTACGGTGACTCTCAGTGAAATAAGTCACAGAGAAAAAGACACTTATCCTAAGATATCACTGAGAGAGGGAATGTCAAAATCGCTACACTTGACCTGAATTACAAAACAGAACAGAGTCACACATTTAGAAAACACACTATGGCTGCTTAACGGGAAAGGTGAGGTGGGGTGATGCATAAAACAAGGGTTTGAAATTAGCTCAGATACCGTTCCACAAGCCAAATATGTAATAGACAAGACCTACTCCCTGCTCAGTGAACTGGACTCAACAGCCCCTATTCACCGCCCAAGAATATATCTGACTAGTAAGAGTCTTAAAACCTATGTATTGACCTCTCTCTGGAAGTGAATCAAGAGGGTGTAAAGCGGCATAAACACAGCAGTGAAAAGCAGGTAAACCCCATTATAAAAATTGATTACTTAAAAAAAAAAAACCCCATAAAACAAAGACAGTGAAAGAGAGAGAAATTCTTACAAAATCCGTTCAGGGGCTCTGATGCAACCTGGATTGACCATATCTAGACCCACAGCTGGATGAGACATAAGGCTGGACACTCTTGGGGCTGAGAGGATTGGTGAGCTTGGGTGAGCAAACGCAGACCCTTTAAAGTCATACTGCGTGGTACCCATGCCGTGGGTCCCAAATCTCCAGGTTCAAGGGCATCTTCCTACATCGAAAACATGCGTGGGAAACCCAGAAGATGGTACACCGTGTGACCGGGAAAGGTTTCTCAAACGCACCTCATTTCTCCTCTCCTTGTGCTCGGGTTCGCCATTCCAGCCGCTCGACTAACCATCTCCCTACTTGGAGAATCAGCACCTTTAACCTCCTGTTTCGGACAGGTCGCAATTTGGCCTGAGGATGAACGGGAAGAGGGGGAACCAATGAGAGACCAGCTCTAGGTGTTGGGACAGGCACAGGTCACTCTATTTTCCCATCAGGAAGAAGAATGAACCACAGGCTCAGCCTGCCCCCCGGAACCAGAATAGGGCCTGAAGCAATCCTGCGCTTTGGCGGCCAGCTCCCAAAAAAGCGAGTTGACAAATGGAGCTCAGGGGCACTGCAACTCACAAACCTGCAGAGTTATAAATGATAACTCTCGTCCACAAATATATTGAGGGAAGGCAACGAGGAGGATTGGAAAGCAAGGCAGAATTGCAGGAAACAGGTTTCAGGAGGCAGACTCGACTCGCCTTGAAAGCACATGAAAAGCGGCAAAGCGTTGACAATGATGCCCTTGGCCAAAAAGGGCGTATGCGTTTTTTCCTGAATATATTCAGGAAAAAACGCATACGCCCTTTTTGGCCAACCAGGCAAGCCGGAAAGGCAAATCAGCGCTACAAAGAAGTCTCGCTTGCCATCGGTCAAAAGGGCCATGCTGAAAAAAGTGTAAAAACCAGAAATGCAGGACAGGCCATGGAGACATGGGAGCCTTGCTACGCTGATGGGCGGGCTGTAAATTGCCAACAGCCACTCTGGAGAAGTGTACGGCGTGTCCTGAAACATGTAATAAGCACAGCTTAGAGAGCATAGGGCACTTCCACTCATGGGCGTATAAATCGGGAAACCTAAAAATCAACAAGACACAGGCACCCCAAAGTTTAGGGCTGCTCTGTTTCCAAGAACCTCCACTTCGGCACACCTTCAATATCCCAGGAAAGCGAAAAATGGATAAAGAAGTTGTGGTACTTAGGCACAAGGGAATATCACTCAGCCATGAAATCAATGTCATAAGGCTAGTAGCAGCAGGATGAGTGGATTTAGGTACGGTGACTCTCAGTGAAATAAGTCACAGAGAAAAAGACACTTATCCTAAGATATCACTGAGAGAGGGAATGTCAAAATCGCTACACTTGACCTGAATTACAAAACAGAACAGAGTCACACATTTAGAAAACACACTATGGCTGCTTAACGGGAAAGGTGAGGTGGGGTGATGCATAAAACAAGGGTTTGAAATTAGCTCAGATACCGTTCCACAAGCCAAATATGTAATAGACAAGACCTACTCCCTGCTCAGTGAACTGGACTCAACAGCCCCTATTCACCGCCAAAGAATATATCTGACTAGTAAGAGTCTTAAAACCTATGTATTGACCTCTCTCTGGAAGTGAATCAAGAGGGTGTAAAGCGGCATAAACACAGCAGTGAAAAGCAGGTAAACCCCATTATAAAAATTGATTACTTAAAAAAAAAAACCCCATAAAACAAAGACAGTGAAAGAGAGAGAAATTCTTACAAAATCCGTTCAGGGGCTCTGATGCAACCTGGATTGACCATATCTAGACCCACAGCTGGATGAGACATAAGGCTGGACACTCTTGGGGCTGAGAGGATTGGTGAGCTTGGGTGAGCAAACGCAGACCCTTTAAAGTCATACTGCGTGGTACCCATGCCGTGGGTCCCAAATCTCCAGGTTCAAGGGCATCTTCCTACATCGAAAACATGCGTGGGAAACCCAGAAGATGGTACACCGTGTGACCGGGAAAGGTTTCTCAAACGCACCTCATTTCTCCTCTCCTTGTGCTCGGGTTCGCCATTCCAGCCGCTCGACTAACCATCTCCCTACTTGGAGAATCAGCACCTTTAACCTCCTGTTTCGGACAGGTCGCAATTTGGCCTGAGGATGAACGGGAAGAGGGGGAACCAATGAGAGACCAGCTCTAGGTGTTGGGACAGGCACAGGTCACTCTATTTTCCCATCAGGAAGAAGAATGAACCACAGGCTCAGCCTGCCCCCCGGAACCAGAATAGGGCCTGAAGCAATCCTGCGCTTTGGCGGCCAGCTCCCAAAAAAGCGAGTTGACAAATGGAGCTCAGGGGCACTGCAACTCACAAACCTGCAGAGTTATAAATGATAACTCTCGTCCACAAATATATTGAGGGAAGGCAACGAGGAGGATTGGAAAGCAAGGCAGAATTGCAGGAAACAGGTTTCAGGAGGCAGACTCGACTCGCCTTGAAAGCACATGAAAAGCGGCAAAGCGTTGACAATGATGCCCTTGGCCAAAAAGGGCGTATGCGTTTTTTCCTGAATATATTCAGGAAAAAACGCATACGCCCTTTTTGGCCAACCAGGCAAGCCGGAAAGGCAAATCAGCGCTACAAAGAAGTCTCGCTTGCCATCGGTCAAAAGGGCCATGCTGAAAAAAGTGTAAAAACCAGAAATGCAGGACAGGCCATGGAGACATGGGAGCCTTGCTACGCTGATGGGCGGGCTGTAAATTGCCAACAGCCACTCTGGAGAAGTGTACGGCGTGTCCTGAAACATGTAATAAGCACAGCTTAGAGAGCATAGGGCACTTCCACTCATGGGCGTATAAATCGGGAAACCTAAAAATCAACAAGACACAGGCACCCCAAAGTTTAGGGCTGCTCTGTTTCCAAGAACCTCCACTTCGGTACACCTTCAATATCCCAGGAAAGCGAAAAATGGATAAAGAAGTTGTGGTACTTAGGCACAATGGAATATCACTCAGCCATGAAATCAATGTCATAAGGCTAGTAGCAGCAGGATGAGTGGATTTAGGTACGATGACTCTCAGTGAAAAAAGTCACAGAGAAAAAGACACTTATCCTAAGATATCACTGAGAGAGGGAATGTCAAAGTCGCTACACTTGAACTGAATTACAAAACAGAACAGAGTCACACATTTAGAAAACACACTATGGCTGCTTAACGGGAAAGGTGAGGTGGGGTGATGCATAAAACAAGGGTTTGAAATTAGCTCAGATACCGTTCCACAAGCCAAATATGTAATAGACAAGACCTACTCCCTGCTCAGTGAACTGGACTCAACAGCCCCTATTCACCGCCCAAGAATACATCTGACTAGTAAGAGTCTTAACACCTATGTATTGACCTCTCTCTGGAAGTGAATCAAGAGGGTGTAAAGCGGCATAAACACAGCAGTGAAAAGCAGCTAAACCCCATTATAAAAATAGATTACTTAAAAAAAAAACCCATAAAACAAAGACAGTGAAAGAGAGAGAAATTCTTACAAAATCCGTTCAGGGGCTCTGATGCAACCTGGATTGACCATATCTAGACCCACAGCTGGATGAGACATAAGGCTGGACACTCTTGGGGCTGAGAGGATTGGTGAGCTTGGGTGAGCAAACGCAGACCCTTTAAAGTCATACTGCGTGGTACCCATGCCGTGGGTCCCAAATCTCCAGGTTCAAGGGCATCTTCCTACATCGAAAACATGCGTGGGAAACCCAGAAGATGGTACACCGTGTGACCGGGAAAGGTTTCTCAAACGCACCTCATTTCTCCTCTCCTTGTGCTCGGGTTCGCCATTCCAGCCGCTCGACTAACCATCTCCCTACTTGGAGAATCAGCACCTTTAACCTCCTGTTTCGGACAGGTCGCAATTTGGCCTGAGGATGAACGGGAAGAGGGGGAACCAATGAGAGACCAGCTCTAGGTGTTGGGACAGGCACAGGTCACTCTATTTTCCCATCAGGAAGAAGAATGAACCACAGGCTCAGCCTGCCCCCCGGAACCAGAATAGGGCCTGAAGCAATCCTGCGCTTTGGCGGCCAGCTCCCAAAAAAGCCAGTTGACAAATGGAGCTCAGGGGCACTGCAACTCACAAACCTGCAGAGTTATAAATGATAACTCTCGTCCACAAATATATTGAGGGAAGGCAACGAGGAGGATTGGAAAGCAAGGCAGAATTGCAGGGAATAGGTTTCAGGAGGCAGACTCGACTCGCCTTGAAAGCACATGAAAAGCGGCAAAGCGTTGACAATGATGCCCTTGGCCAAAAAGGGCGTATGCGTTTTTTCCTGAATATATTCAGGAAAAAACGCATACGCCCTTTTTGGCCAACCAGGCAAGCCGGAAAGGCAAATCAGCGCTACAAAGAAGGCTCGCTTGCCATCGGTCAAAAGGGCCATGCTGAAAAAAGTGTAAAAACCAGAAATGCAGGACAGGCCATGGAGACATGGGAGCCTTGCTACGCTGATGGGCGGGCTGTAAATTGCCAACAGCCACTCTGGAGAAGTGTACGGCGTGTCCTGAAACATGTAATAAGCACAGCTTAGAGAGCATAGGGCACTTCCACTCATGGGCGTATAAATCGGGAAACCTAAAAATCAACAAGACACAGGCACCCCAAAGTTTAGGGCTGCTCTGTTTCCAAGAACCTCCACTTCGGTACACCTTCAATATCCCAGGAAAGCGAAAAATGGATAAAGAAGTTGTGGTACTTAGGCACAAGGGAATATCACTCAGCCATGAAATCAATGTCATAAGGCTAGTAGCAGCAGGATGAGTGGATTTAGGTACGATGACTCTCAGTGAAATAAGTCACAGAGAAAAAGACACTTATCCTAAGATATCACTGAGAGAGGGAATGTCAAAGTCGCTACACTTGAACTGAATTACAAAACAGAACAGAGTCACACATTTAGAAAACACACTATGGCTGCTTAACGGGAAAGGTGAGGTGGGGTGATGCATAAAACAAGGGTTTGAAATTAGCTCAGATACCGTTCCACAAGCCAAATATGTAATAGACAAGACCTACTCCCTGCTCAGTGAACTGGACTCAACAGCCCCTATTCACCGCCCAAGAATACATCTGACTAGTAAGAGTCTTAAAACCTATGTATTGACCTCTCTCTGGAAGTGAATCAAGAGGGTGTAAAGCGGCATAAACACAGCAGTGAAAAGCAGCTAAACCCCATTATAAAAATAGATTACTTAAAAAAAAACCCATAAAACAAAGACAGTGAAAGAGAGAGAAATTCTTACAAAATCCGTTCAGGGGCTCTGATGCAACCTGGATTGACCATATCTAGACCCACAGCTGGATGAGACATAAGGCTGGACACTCTTGGGGCTGAGAGGATTGGTGAGCTTGGGTGAGCAAACGCAGACCCTTTAAAGTCATACTGCGTGGTACCCATGCCGTGGGTCCCAAATCTCCAGGTTCAAGGGCATCTTCCTACATCGAAAACATGCGTGCGAAACCCAGAAGATGGTACACCGTGTGACCGGGAAAGGTTTCTCAAACGCACCTCATTTCTCCTCTCCTTGTGCTCGGGTTCGCCATTCCAGCCGCTCGACTAACCATCTCCCTACTTGGAGAATCAGCACCTTTAACTTCCTGTTTCGGACAGGTCGCAATTTGGCCTGAGGATGAACGGGAAGAGGGGGAACCAATGAGAGACTAGCTCTAGGTGTTGGGACAGGCACAGGTCACTCTATTTTCCCATCAGGAAGAAGAATGAACCACAGGCTCAGCCTGCCCCCCGGAACCAGAATAGGGCCTGAAGCAATCCTGCGCTTTGGCGGCCAGCTCCCAAAAAAGCCAGTTGACAAATGGAGCTCAGGGGCACTGCAACTCACAAACCTGCAGAGTTATAAATGATAACTCTCGTCCACAAATATATTGAGGGAAGGCAACGAGGAGGATTGGAAAGCAAGGCAGAATTGCAGGAAACAGGTTTCAGGAGGCAGACTCGACTCGCCTTGAAAGCACATGAAAAGCGGCAAAGCGTTGACAATGATGCCCTTGGCCAAAAAGGGCGCATGCGTTTTTTCCTGAATATATTCAGGAAAAAACGCATGCGCCCTTTTTGGCCAACCAGGCAAGCCGGAAAGGCAAATCAGCGCTACAAAGAAGTCTCGCTTGCCATCGGTCAAAAGGGCCATGCTGAAAAAAGTGTAAAAACCAGAAATGCAGGACAGGCCATGGAGACATGGGAGCCTTGCTACGCTGATGGGCGGGCTGTAAATTGCCAACAGCCACTCTGGAGAAGTGTACGGCGTGTCCTGAAACATGTAATAAGCACAGCTTGGAGAGCATAGGGCACTTCCACTCATGGGCGTATAAATCGGGAAACCTAAAAATCAACAAGACACAGGCACCCCAAAGTTTAGGGCTGCTCTGTTTCCAAGAACCTCCACTTCGGCACACCTTCAATATCCCAGGAAAGCGAAAAATGGATAAAGAAGTTGTGGTACTTAGGCACAAGGGAATATCACTCAGCCATGAAATCAATGTCATAAGGCTAGTAGCAGCAGGATGAGTGGATTTAGGTACGGTGACTCTCAGTGAAATAAGTCACAGAGAAAAAGACACTTATCCTAAGATATCACTGAGAGAGGGAATGTCAAAGTCGCTACACTTGAACTGAATTACAAAACAGAACAGAGTCACACATTTAGAAAACACACTATGGCTGCTTAACGGGAAAGGTGAGGTGGGGTGATGCATAAAACAAGGGTTTGAAATTAGCTCAGATACCGTTCCACAAGCCAAATATGTAATAGACAAGACCTACTCCCTGCTCAGTGAACTGGACTCAACAGCCCCTATTCACCGCCCAAGAATACATCTGACTAGTAAGAGTCTTAAAACCTATGTATTGACCTCTCTCTGGAAGTGAATCAAGAGGGTGTAAAGCGGCATAAACACAGCAGTGAAAAGCAGCTAAACCCCATTATAAAAATAGATTACTTAAAAAAAAAACCCATAAAACAAAGACAGTGAAAGAAAGAGAAATTCTTACAAAATCCGTTCAGGGGCTCTGATGCAACCTGGATTGACCATATCTAGACCCACAGCTGGATGAGACATAAGGCTGGACACTCTTGGGGCTGAGACGATTGGTGAGCTTGGGTGAGCAAACGCAGACCCTTTAAAGTCATACTGCGTGGTACCCATGCCGTGGGTCCCAAATCTCCAGGTTCAAGGGCATCTTCCTACATCGAAAACATGCGTGCGAAACCCAGAAGATGGTACACCGTGTGACCGGGAAAGGTTTCTCAAACGCACCTCATTTCTCCTCTCCTTGTGCTCGGGTTCGCCATTCCAGCCGCTCGACTAACCATCTCCCTACTTGGAGAATCAGCACCTTTAACCTCCTGTTTCGGACAGGTCGCAATTTGGCCTGAGGATGAACGGGAAGAGGGGGAACCAATGAGAGACTAGCTCTAGGTGTTGGGACAGGCACAGGTCACTCTATTTTCCCATCAGGAAGAAGAATGAACCACAGGCTCAGCCTGCCCCCCGGAACCAGAATAGGGCCTGAAGCAATCCTGCGCTTTGGCGGCCAGCTCCCAAAAAAGCCAGTTGACAAATGGAGCTCAGGGGCACTGCAACTCACAAACCTGCAGAGTTATAAATGATAACTCTCGTCCACAAATATATTGAGGGAAGGCAACGAGGAGGATTGGAAAGCAAGGCAGAATTGCAGGAAACAGGTTTCAGGAGGCAGACTCGACTCGCCTTGAAAGCACATGAGAAGCGGCAAAGCGTTGACAATGATGCCCTTGGCCAAAAAGGGCGTATGCGTTTTTTCCTGAATATATTCAGGAAAAAACGCATACGCCCTTTTTGGCCAACCAGGCAAGCCGGAAAGGCAAATCAGCGCTACAAAGAAGTCTCGCTTGCCATCGGTCAAAAGGGCCATGCTGAAAAAAGTGTAAAAACCAGAAATGCAGGACAGGCCATGGAGACATGGGAGCCTTGCTACGCTGATGGGCGGGCTGTAAATTGCCAACAGCCACTCTGGAGAAGTGTACGGTGTGTCCTGAAACATGTAATAAGCACAGCTTAGAGAGCATAGGGCACTTCCACTCATGGGCGTATAAATCGGGAAACCTAAAAATCAACAAGACACAGGCACCCCAAAGTTTAGGGCTGCTCTGTTTCCAAGAACCTCCACTTCGGTACACCTTCAATATCCCAGGAAAGCGAAAAATGGATAAAGAAGTTGTGGTACTTAGGCACAAGGGAATATCACTCAGCCATGAAATCAATGTCATAAGGCTAGTAGCAGCAGGATGAGTGGATTTAGGTACGATGACTCTCAGTGAAATAAGTCACAGAGAAAAAGACACTTATCCTAAGATATCACAGAGAGAGGGAATGTCAAAGTCGCTACACTTGAACTGAATTACAAAACAGAACAGAGTCACACATTTAGAAAACACACTATGGCTGCTTAACGGGAAAGGTGAGGTGGGGTGATGCATAAAACAAGGGTTTGAAATTAGCTCAGATACCGTTCCACAAGCCAAATATGTAATAGACAAGACCTACTCCCTGCTCAGTGAACTGGACTCAACAGCCCCTATTCACCGCCCAAGAATACATCTGACTATTAAGAGTCTTAAAACCTATGTATTGACCTCTCTCTGGAAGTGAATCAAGAGGGTGTAAAGCGGCATAAACACAGCAGTGAAAAGCAGCTAAACCCCATTATAAAAATAGATTACTTAAAAAAAAAACCCATAAAACAAAGACAGTGAAAGAGAGAGAAATTCTTACAAAATCCGTTCAGGGGCTCTGATGCAACCTGGATTGACCATATCTAGACCCACAGCTGGATGAGACATAAGGCTGGACACTCTTGGGGCTGAGAGGATTGGTGAGCTTGGGTGAGCAAACGCAGACCCTTTAAAGTCATACTGCGTGGTACCCATGCCGTGGGTCCCAAATCTCCAGGTTCAAGGGCATCTTCCTACATCGAAAACATGCGTGCGAAACCCAGAAGATGGTACACCATGTGATCGGGAAAGGTTTCTCAAACGCACCTCATTTCTCCTCTCCTTGTACTCGGGTTCGCCATTCCAGCCGCTCGACTAACCATCTCCCTACTTGGAGAATCAGCACCTTTAACCTCCTGTTTCGGACAGGTCGCAATTTGGCCTGAGGATGAACGGGAAGAGGGGGAACCAGTGAGAGACCAGCTCTAGGTGTTGGGACAGGCACAGGTCACTCTATTTTCCCATCAGGAAGAAGAATGAACCACAGGCTCAGCCTGCCCCCCGGAACCAGAATACGGCCTGAAGCAATCCTGCGCTTTGGCGGCCAGCTCCCAAAAAAGCGAGTTGACAAATGGAGCTCAGGGGCACTGCAACTCACAAACCTGCAGAGTTATAAATGATAACTCTCGTCCACAAATATATTGAGGGAAGGCAACGAGGAGGATTGGAAAGCAAGGCAGAATTGCAGGAAACAGGTTTCAGGAGGCAGACTCGACTCGCCTTGAAAGCACATGAAAAGCGGCAAAGCGTTGACAATGATGCCCTTGGCCAAAAAGGGCGTATGCGTTTTTTCCTGAATATATTCAGGAAAAAACGCATACGCCCTTTTTGGCCAACCAGGCAAGCCGGAAAGGCAAATCAGCGCTACAAAGAAGGTTCGCTTGCCATCGGTCAAAAGGGCCATGCTGAAAAAAGTGTAAAAACCAGAAATGCAGGACAGGCCATGGAGACATGGGAGCCTTGCTACGCTGATGGGCGGGCTGTAAATTGCCAACAGCCACTCTGGAGAAGTGTACGGTGTGTCCTGAAACATGTAATAAGCACAGCTTGGAGAGCATAGGGCACTTCCACTCATGGGCGTATAAATCGGGAAACCTAAAAATCAACAAGACACAGGCACCCCAAAGTTTAGGGCTGCTCTGTTTCCAAGAACCTCCACTTCGGCACACCTTCAATATCCCAGGAAAGCGAAAAATGGATAAAGAAGTTGTGGTACTTAGGCACAAGGGAATATCACTCAGCCATGAAATCAATGTCATAAGGCTAGTAGCAGCAGGATGAGTGGATTTAGGTACGGTGACTCTCAGTGAAATAAGTCACAGAGAAAAAGACACTTATCCTAAGATATCACTGAGAGAGGGAATGTCAAAATCGCTACACTTGACCTGAATTACAAAACAGAACAGAGTCACACATTTAGAAAACACACTATGGCTGCTTAACGGGAAAGGTGAGGTGGGGTGATGCATAAAACAAGGGTTTGAAATTAGCTCAGATACCGTTCCACAAGCCAAATATGTAATAGACAAGACCTACTCCCTGCTCAGTGAACTGGACTCAACAGCCCCTATTCACCGCCCAAGAATATATCTGACTAGTAAGAGTCTTAAAACCTATGTATTGACCTCTCTCTGGAAGTGAATCAAGAGGGTGTAAAGCGGCATAAACACAGCAGTGAAAAGCAGGTAAACCCCATTATAAAAATTGATTACTTAAAAAAAAAAAACCCCATAAAACAAAGACAGTGAAAGAGAGAGAAATTCTTACAAAATCCGTTCAGGGGCTCTGATGCAACCTGGATTGACCATATCTAGACCCACAGCTGGATGAGACATAAGGCTGGACACTCTTGGGGCTGAGAGGATTGGTGAGCTTGGGTGAGCAAACGCAGACCCTTTAAAGTCATACTGCGTGGTACCCATGCCGTGGGTCCCAAATCTCCAGGTTCAAGGGCATCTTCCTACATCGAAAACATGCGTGGGAAACCCAGAAGATGGTACACCGTGTGACCGGGAAAGGTTTCTCAAACGCACCTCATTTCTCCTCTCCTTGTGCTCGGGTTCGCCATTCCAGCCGCTCGACTAACCATCTCCCTACTTGGAGAATCAGCACCTTTAACCTCCTGTTTCGGACAGGTCGCAATTTGGCCTGAGGATGAACGGGAAGAGGGGGAACCAATGAGAGACCAGCTCTAGGTGTTGGGACAGGCACAGGTCACTCTATTTTCCCATCAGGAAGAAGAATGAACCACAGGCTCAGCCTGCCCCCCGGAACCAGAATAGGGCCTGAAGCAATCCTGCGCTTTGGCGGCCAGCTCCCAAAAAAGCGAGTTGACAAATGGAGCTCAGGGGCACTGCAACTCACAAACCTGCAGAGTTATAAATGATAACTCTCGTCCACAAATATATTGAGGGAAGGCAACGAGGAGGATTGGAAAGCAAGGCAGAATTGCAGGAAACAGGTTTCAGGAGGCAGACTCGACTCGCCTTGAAAGCACATGAAAAGCGGCAAAGCGTTGACAATGATGCCCTTGGCCAAAAAGGGCGTATGCGTTTTTTCCTGAATATATTCAGGAAAAAACGCATACGCCCTTTTTGGCCAACCAGGCAAGCCGGAAAGGCAAATCAGCGCTACAAAGAAGTCTCGCTTGCCATCGGTCAAAAGGGCCATGCTGAAAAAAGTGTAAAAACCAGAAATGCAGGACAGGCCATGGAGACATGGGAGCCTTGCTACGCTGATGGGCGGGCTGTAAATTGCCAACAGCCACTCTGGAGAAGTGTACGGCGTGTCCTGAAACATGTAATAAGCACAGCTTAGAGAGCATAGGGCACTTCCACTCATGGGCGTATAAATCGGGAAACCTAAAAATCAACAAGACACAGGCACCCCAAAGTTTAGGGCTGCTCTGTTTCCAAGAACCTCCACTTCGGCACACCTTCAATATCCCAGGAAAGCGAAAAATGGATAAAGAAGTTGTGGTACTTAGGCACAAGGGAATATCACTCAGCCATGAAATCAATGTCATAAGGCTAGTAGCAGCAGGATGAGTGGATTTAGGTACGGTGACTCTCAGTGAAATAAGTCACAGAGAAAAAGACACTTATCCTAAGATATCACTGAGAGAGGGAATGTCAAAATCGCTACACTTGACCTGAATTACAAAACAGAACAGAGTCACACATTTAGAAAACACACTATGGCTGCTTAACGGGAAAGGTGAGGTGGGGTGATGCATAAAACAAGGGTTTGAAATTAGCTCAGATACCGTTCCACAAGCCAAATATGTAATAGACAAGACCTACTCCCTGCTCAGTGAACTGGACTCAACAGCCCCTATTCACCGCCAAAGAATATATCTGACTAGTAAGAGTCTTAAAACCTATGTATTGACCTCTCTCTGGAAGTGAATCAAGAGGGTGTAAAGCGGCATAAACACAGCAGTGAAAAGCAGGTAAACCCCATTATAAAAATTGATTACTTAAAAAAAAAAACCCCATAAAACAAAGACAGTGAAAGAGAGAGAAATTCTTACAAAATCCGTTCAGGGGCTCTGATGCAACCTGGATTGACCATATCTAGACCCACAGCTGGATGAGACATAAGGCTGGACACTCTTGGGGCTGAGAGGATTGGTGAGCTTGGGTGAGCAAACGCAGACCCTTTAAAGTCATACTGCGTGGTACCCATGCCGTGGGTCCCAAATCTCCAGGTTCAAGGGCATCTTCCTACATCGAAAACATGCGTGGGAAACCCAGAAGATGGTACACCGTGTGACCGGGAAAGGTTTCTCAAACGCACCTCATTTCTCCTCTCCTTGTGCTCGGGTTCGCCATTCCAGCCGCTCGACTAACCATCTCCCTACTTGGAGAATCAGCACCTTTAACCTCCTGTTTCGGACAGGTCGCAATTTGGCCTGAGGATGAACGGGAAGAGGGGGAACCAATGAGAGACCAGCTCTAGGTGTTGGGACAGGCACAGGTCACTCTATTTTCCCATCAGGAAGAAGAATGAACCACAGGCTCAGCCTGCCCCCCGGAACCAGAATAGGGCCTGAAGCAATCCTGCGCTTTGGCGGCCAGCTCCCAAAAAAGCGAGTTGACAAATGGAGCTCAGGGGCACTGCAACTCACAAACCTGCAGAGTTATAAATGATAACTCTCGTCCACAAATATATTGAGGGAAGGCAACGAGGAGGATTGGAAAGCAAGGCAGAATTGCAGGAAACAGGTTTCAGGAGGCAGACTCGACTCGCCTTGAAAGCACATGAAAAGCGGCAAAGCGTTGACAATGATGCCCTTGGCCAAAAAGGGCGTATGCGTTTTTTCCTGAATATATTCAGGAAAAAACGCATACGCCCTTTTTGGCCAACCAGGCAAGCCGGAAAGGCAAATCAGCGCTACAAAGAAGTCTCGCTTGCCATCGGTCAAAAGGGCCATGCTGAAAAAAGTGTAAAAACCAGAAATGCAGGACAGGCCATGGAGACATGGGAGCCTTGCTACGCTGATGGGCGGGCTGTAAATTGCCAACAGCCACTCTGGAGAAGTGTACGGCGTGTCCTGAAACATGTAATAAGCACAGCTTAGAGAGCATAGGGCACTTCCACTCATGGGCGTATAAATCGGGAAACCTAAAAATCAACAAGACACAGGCACCCCAAAGTTTAGGGCTGCTCTGTTTCCAAGAACCTCCACTTCGGTACACCTTCAATATCCCAGGAAAGCGAAAAATGGATAAAGAAGTTGTGGTACTTAGGCACAATGGAATATCACTCAGCCATGAAATCAATGTCATAAGGCTAGTAGCAGCAGGATGAGTGGATTTAGGTACGATGACTCTCAGTGAAAAAAGTCACAGAGAAAAAGACACTTATCCTAAGATATCACTGAGAGAGGGAATGTCAAAGTCGCTACACTTGAACTGAATTACAAAACAGAACAGAGTCACACATTTAGAAAACACACTATGGCTGCTTAACGGGAAAGGTGAGGTGGGGTGATGCATAAAACAAGGGTTTGAAATTAGCTCAGATACCGTTCCACAAGCCAAATATGTAATAGACAAGACCTACTCCCTGCTCAGTGAACTGGACTCAACAGCCCCTATTCACCGCCCAAGAATACATCTGACTAGTAAGAGTCTTAACACCTATGTATTGACCTCTCTCTGGAAGTGAATCAAGAGGGTGTAAAGCGGCATAAACACAGCAGTGAAAAGCAGCTAAACCCCATTATAAAAATAGATTACTTAAAAAAAAAACCCATAAAACAAAGACAGTGAAAGAGAGAGAAATTCTTACAAAATCCGTTCAGGGGCTCTGATGCAACCTGGATTGACCATATCTAGACCCACAGCTGGATGAGACATAAGGCTGGACACTCTTGGGGCTGAGAGGATTGGTGAGCTTGGGTGAGCAAACGCAGACCCTTTAAAGTCATACTGCGTGGTACCCATGCCGTGGGTCCCAAATCTCCAGGTTCAAGGGCATCTTCCTACATCGAAAACATGCGTGGGAAACCCAGAAGATGGTACACCGTGTGACCGGGAAAGGTTTCTCAAACGCACCTCATTTCTCCTCTCCTTGTGCTCGGGTTCGCCATTCCAGCCGCTCGACTAACCATCTCCCTACTTGGAGAATCAGCACCTTTAACCTCCTGTTTCGGACAGGTCGCAATTTGGCCTGAGGATGAACGGGAAGAGGGGGAACCAATGAGAGACCAGCTCTAGGTGTTGGGACAGGCACAGGTCACTCTATTTTCCCATCAGGAAGAAGAATGAACCACAGGCTCAGCCTGCCCCCCGGAACCAGAATAGGGCCTGAAGCAATCCTGCGCTTTGGCGGCCAGCTCCCAAAAAAGCCAGTTGACAAATGGAGCTCAGGGGCACTGCAACTCACAAACCTGCAGAGTTATAAATGATAACTCTCGTCCACAAATATATTGAGGGAAGGCAACGAGGAGGATTGGAAAGCAAGGCAGAATTGCAGGGAATAGGTTTCAGGAGGCAGACTCGACTCGCCTTGAAAGCACATGAAAAGCGGCAAAGCGTTGACAATGATGCCCTTGGCCAAAAAGGGCGTATGCGTTTTTTCCTGAATATATTCAGGAAAAAACGCATACGCCCTTTTTGGCCAACCAGGCAAGCCGGAAAGGCAAATCAGCGCTACAAAGAAGGCTCGCTTGCCATCGGTCAAAAGGGCCATGCTGAAAAAAGTGTAAAAACCAGAAATGCAGGACAGGCCATGGAGACATGGGAGCCTTGCTACGCTGATGGGCGGGCTGTAAATTGCCAACAGCCACTCTGGAGAAGTGTACGGCGTGTCCTGAAACATGTAATAAGCACAGCTTAGAGAGCATAGGGCACTTCCACTCATGGGCGTATAAATCGGGAAACCTAAAAATCAACAAGACACAGGCACCCCAAAGTTTAGGGCTGCTCTGTTTCCAAGAACCTCCACTTCGGTACACCTTCAATATCCCAGGAAAGCGAAAAATGGATAAAGAAGTTGTGGTACTTAGGCACAAGGGAATATCACTCAGCCATGAAATCAATGTCATAAGGCTAGTAGCAGCAGGATGAGTGGATTTAGGTACGATGACTCTCAGTGAAATAAGTCACAGAGAAAAAGACACTTATCCTAAGATATCACTGAGAGAGGGAATGTCAAAGTCGCTACACTTGAACTGAATTACAAAACAGAACAGAGTCACACATTTAGAAAACACACTATGGCTGCTTAACGGGAAAGGTGAGGTGGGGTGATGCATAAAACAAGGGTTTGAAATTAGCTCAGATACCGTTCCACAAGCCAAATATGTAATAGACAAGACCTACTCCCTGCTCAGTGAACTGGACTCAACAGCCCCTATTCACCGCCCAAGAATACATCTGACTAGTAAGAGTCTTAAAACCTATGTATTGACCTCTCTCTGGAAGTGAATCAAGAGGGTGTAAAGCGGCATAAACACAGCAGTGAAAAGCAGCTAAACCCCATTATAAAAATAGATTACTTAAAAAAAAACCCATAAAACAAAGACAGTGAAAGAGAGAGAAATTCTTACAAAATCCGTTCAGGGGCTCTGATGCAACCTGGATTGACCATATCTAGACCCACAGCTGGATGAGACATAAGGCTGGACACTCTTGGGGCTGAGAGGATTGGTGAGCTTGGGTGAGCAAACGCAGACCCTTTAAAGTCATACTGCGTGGTACCCATGCCGTGGGTCCCAAATCTCCAGGTTCAAGGGCATCTTCCTACATCGAAAACATGCGTGCGAAACCCAGAAGATGGTACACCGTGTGACCGGGAAAGGTTTCTCAAACGCACCTCATTTCTCCTCTCCTTGTGCTCGGGTTCGCCATTCCAGCCGCTCGACTAACCATCTCCCTACTTGGAGAATCAGCACCTTTAACTTCCTGTTTCGGACAGGTCGCAATTTGGCCTGAGGATGAACGGGAAGAGGGGGAACCAATGAGAGACTAGCTCTAGGTGTTGGGACAGGCACAGGTCACTCTATTTTCCCATCAGGAAGAAGAATGAACCACAGGCTCAGCCTGCCCCCCGGAACCAGAATAGGGCCTGAAGCAATCCTGCGCTTTGGCGGCCAGCTCCCAAAAAAGCGAGTTGACAAATGGAGCTCAGGGGCACTGCAACTCACAAACCTGCAGAGTTATAAATGATAACTCTCGTCCACAAATATACTGAGGGAAGGCAACGAGGAGGATTGGAAAGCAAGGCAGAATTGCAGGAAACAGGTTTCAGGAGGCAGACTCGACTCGCCTTGAAAGCACATGAAAAGCGGCAAAGCGTTGACAATGATGCCCTTGGCCAAAAAGGGCGTATGCGTTTTTTCCTGAATATATTCAGGAAAAAACGCATACGCCCTTTTTGGCCAACCAGGCAAGCCGGAAAGGCAAATCAGCGCTACAAAGAAGTCTCGCTTGCCATCGGTCAAAAGGGCCATGCTGAAAAAAGTGTAAAAACCAGAAATGCAGGACAGGCCATGGAGACATGGGAGCCTTGCTACGCTGATGGGCGGGCTGTAAATTGCCAACAGCCACTCTGGAGAAGTGTACGGCGTGTCCTGAAACATGTAATAAGCACAGCTTAGAGAGCATAGGGCACTTCCACTCATGGGCGTATAAATCGGGAAACCTAAAAATCAACAAGACACAGGCACCCCAAAGTTTAGGGCTGCTCTGTTTCCAAGAACCTCCACTTCGGTACACCTTCAATATCCCAGGAAAGCGAAAAATGGATAAAGAAGTTGTGGTACTTAGGCACAAGGGAATATCACTCAGCCATGAAATCAATGTCATAAGGCTAGTAGCAGCAGGATGAGTGGATTTAGGTACGATGACTCTCAGTGAAATAAGTCACAGAGAAAAAGACACTTATCCTAAGATATCACTGAGAGAGGGAATGTCAAAGTCGCTACACTTGAACTGAATTACAAAACAGAACAGAGTCACACATTTAGAAAACACACTATGGCTGCTTAACGGGAAAGGTGAGGTGGGGTGATGCATAAAACAAGGGTTTGAAATTAGCTCAGATACCGTTCCACAAGCCAAATATGTAATAGACAAGACCTACTCCCTGCTCAGTGAACTGGACTCAACAGCCCCTATTCACCGCCCAAGAATACATCTGACTAGTAAGAGTCTTAAAACCTATGTATTGACCTCTCTCTGGAAGTGAATCAAGAGGGTGTAAAGCGGCATAAACACAGCAGTGAAAAGCAGCTAAACCCCATTATAAAAATAGATTACTTAAAAAAAAAACCCATAAAACAAAGACAGTGAAAGAGAGAGAAATTCTTACAAAATCCGTTCAGGGGCTCTGATGCAACCTGGATTGACCATATCTAGACCCACAGCTGGATGAGACATAAGGCTGGACACTCTTGGGGCTGAGAGGATTGGTGAGCTTGGGTGAGCAAACGCAGACCCTTTAAAGTCATACTGCGTGGTACCCATGCCGTGGGTCCCAAATCTCCAGGTTCAAGGGCATCTTCCTACATCGAAAACATGCGTGGGAAACCCAGAAGATGGTACACCGTGTGACCGGGAAAGGTTTCTCAAACGCACCTCATTTCTCCTCTCCTTGTGCTCGGGTTCGCCATTCCAGCCGCTCGACTAACCATCTCCCTACTTGGAGAATCAGCACCTTTAACCTCCTGTTTCGGACAGGTCGCAATTTGGCCTGAGGATGAACGGGAAGAGGGGGAACCAATGAGAGACCAGCTCTAGGTGTTGGGACAGGCACAGGTCACTCTATTTTCCCATCAGGAAGAAGAATGAACCACAGGCTCAGCCTGCCCCCCGGAACCAGAATAGGGCCTGAAGCAATCCTGCGCTTTGGCGGCCAGCTCCCAAAAAAGCCAGTTGACAAATGGAGCTCAGGGGCACTGCAACTCACAAACCTGCAGAGTTATAAATGATAACTCTCGTCCACAAATATATTGAGGGAAGGCAACGAGGAGGATTGGAAAGCAAGGCAGAATTGCAGGGAACAGGTTTCAGGAGGCAGACTCGACTCGCCTTGAAAGCACATGAAAAGCGGCAAAGCGTTGACAATGATGCCCTTGGCCAAAAAGGGCGTATGCGTTTTTTCCTGAATATATTCAGGAAAAAACGCATACGCCCTTTTTGGCCAACCAGGCAAGCCGGAAAGGCAAATCAGCGCTACAAAGAAGGCTCGCTTGCCATCGGTCAAAAGGGCCATGCTGAAAAAAGTGTAAAAACCAGAAATGCAGGACAGGCCATGGAGACATGGGAGCCTTGCTACGCTGATGGGCGGGCTGTAAATTGCCAACAGCCACTCTGGAGAAGTGTACGGCGTGTCCTGAAACATGTAATAAGCACAGCTTAGAGAGCATAGGGCACTTCCACTCATGGGCGTATAAATCGGGAAACCTAAAAATCAACAAGACACAGGCACCCCAAAGTTTAGGGCTGCTCTGTTTCCAAGAACCTCCACTTCGGTACACCTTCAATATCCCAGGAAAGCGAAAAATGGATAAAGAAGTTGTGGTACTTAGGCACAAGGGAATATCACTCAGCCATGAAATCAATGTCATAAGGCTAGTAGCAGCAGGATGAGTGGATTTAGGTACGATGACTCTCAGTGAAATAAGTCACAGAGAAAAAGACACTTATCCTAAGATATCACTGAGAGAGGGAATGTCAAAGTCGCTACACTTGAACTGAATTACAAAACAGAACAGAGTCACACATTTAGAAAACACACTATGGCTGCTTAACGGGAAAGGTGAGGTGGGGTGATGCATAAAACAAGGGTTTGAAATTAGCTCAGATACCGTTCCACAAGCCAAATATGTAATAGACAAGACCTACTCCCTGCTCAGTGAACTGGACTCAACAGCCCCTATTCACCGCCCAAGAATACATCTGACTAGTAAGAGTCTTAAAACCTATGTATTGACCTCTCTCTGGAAGTGAATCAAGAGGGTGTAAAGCGGCATAAACACAGCAGTGAAAAGCAGCTAAACCCCATTATAAAAATAGATTACTTAAAAAAAAAACCCATAAAACAAAGACAGTGAAAGAGAGAGAAATTCTTACAAAATCCGTTCAGGGGCTCTGATGCAACCTGGATTGACCATATCTAGACCCACAGCTGGATGAGACATAAGGCTGGACACTCTTGGGGCTGAGAGGATTGGTGAGCTTGGGTGAGCAAACGCAGACCCTTTAAAGTCATACTGCGTGGTACCCATGCCGTGGGTCCCAAATCTCCAGGTTCAAGGGCATCTTCCTACATCGAAAACATGCGTGGGAAACCCAGAAGATGGTACACCGTGTGACCGGGAAAGGTTTCTCAAACGCACCTCATTTCTCCTCTCCTTGTGCTCGGGTTCGCCATTCCAGCCGCTCGACTAACCATCTCCCTACTTGGAGAATCAGCACCTTTAACCTCCTGTTTCGGACAGGTCGCAATTTGGCCTGAGGATGAACGGGAAGAGGGGGAACCAATGAGAGACTAGCTCTAGGTGTTGGGACAGGCACAGGTCACTCTATTTTCCCATCAGGAAGAAGAATGAACCACAGGCTCAGCCTGCCCCCCCGGAACCAGAATAGGGCCTGAAGCAATCCTGCGCTTTGGCGGCCAGCTCCCAAAAAAGCCAGTTGACAAATGGAGCTCAGGGGCACTGCAACTCACAAACCTGCAGAGTTATAAATGATAACTCTCGTCCACAAATATATTGAGGGAAGGCAACGAGGAGGATTGGAAAGCAAGGCAGAATTGCAGGAAACAGGTGTCAGGAGGCAGACTCGACTCGCCTTGAAAGCACATGAAAAGCGGCAAAGCGTTGACAATGATGCCCTTGGCCAAAAAGGGCGTATGCGTTTTTTCCTGAATATATTCAGGAAAAAACGCATACGCCCTTTTTGGCCAACCAGGCAAGCCGGAAAGGCAAATCAGCGCTACAAAGAAGTCTCGCTTGCCATCGGTCAAAAGGGCCATGCTGAAAAAAGTGTAAAAACCAGAAATGCAGGACAGGCCATGGAGACATGGGAGCCTTGCTACGCTGATGGGCGGGCTGTAAATTGCCAACAGCCACTCTGGAGAAGTGTACGGCGTGTCCTGAAACATGTAATAAGCACAGCTTAGAGAGCATAGGGCACTTCCACTCATGGGCGTATAAATCGGGAAACCTAAAAATCAACAAGACACAGGCACCCCAAAGTTTAGGGCTGCTCTGTTTCCAAGAACCTCCACTTCGGTACACCTTCAATATCCCAGGAAAGCGAAAAATGGATAAAGAAGTTGTGGTACTTAGGCACAAGGGAATATCACTCAGCCATGAAATCAATGTCATAAGGCTAGTAGCAGCAGGATGAGTGGATTTAGGTACGATGACTCTCAGTGAAATAAGTCACAGAGAAAAAGACACTTATCCTAAGATATCACTGAGAGAGGGAATGTCAAAGTCGCTACACTTGACCTGAATTACAAAACAGAACAGTGTCACACATTTAGAAAACACACTATGGCTGCTTAACGGGAAAGGTGAGGTGGGGTGATGCATAAAACAAGGGTTTGAAATTAGCTCAGATACCGTTTCACAAGCCAAATATGTAATAGACAAGACCTACTCCCTGCTCAGTGAACTGGACTCAACAGCCCCTATTCACCGCCCAAGAATATATCTGACTAGTAACAGTCTTAAAACCTATGTATTGACCTCTCTCTGGAAGTGAATCAAGAGGGTGTAAAGCGGCATAAACACAGCAGTGAAAAGCAGCTAAACCCCATTATAAAAATAGATTACTTAAAAAAAAAAACCCCATAAAACAAAGACAGTGAAAGAGAGAGAAATTCTTACAAAATCCGTTCAGGGGCTCTGATGCAACCTGGATTGACCATATCTAGACCCACAGCTGGATGAGACATAAGGCTGGACACTCTTGGGGCTGAGAGGATTGGTGGGCTTGGGTGAGCAAACGCAGACCCTTTAAAGTCATACTGCGTGGTACCCATGCCGTGGGTCCCAAATCTCCAGGTTCAAGGGCATCTTCCTACATCGAAAACATGCGTGGGAAACCCAGAAGATGGTACACCGTGTGACCGGGAAAGGTTTCTCAAACGCACCTCATTTCTCCTCTCCTTGTGCTCGGGTTCGCCATTCCAGCCGCTCGACTAACCATCTCCCTACTTGGAGAATCAGCACCTTTAACCTCCTGTTTCGGACAGGTCGCAATTTGGCCTGAGGATGAACGGGAAGAGGGGGAACCAATGAGAGACTAGCTCTAGGTGTTGGGACAGGCACAGGTCACTCTATTTTCCCATCAGGAAGAACAATGAACCACAGGCTCAGCCTGCCCCCCGGAACCAGAATACGGCCTGAAGCAATCCTGCGCTTTGGCGGCCAGCTCCCAAAAAAGCCAGTTGACAAATGGAGCTCAGGGGCACTGCAACTCACAAACCTGCAGAGTTATAAATGATAACTCTCGTCCACAAATATATTGAGGGAAGGCAACGAGGAGGATTGGAAAGCAAGGCAGAATTGCAGGAAACAGGTGTCAAGAGGCAGACTCGACTCGCCTTGAAAGCACATGAAAAGCGGCAAAGCGTTGACAATGATGCCCTTGGCCAAAAAGGGCGTATGCGTTTTTTCCTGAATATATTCAGGAAAAAACGCATACGCCCTTTTTGGCCAACCAGGCAAGCCGGAAAGGCAAATCAGCGCTACAAAGAAGGCTCGCTTGCCATCGGTCAAAAGGGCCATGCTGAAAAAAGTGTAAAAACCAGAAATGCAGGACAGGCCATGGAGACATGGGAGCCTTGCTACGCTGATGGGCGGGCTGTAAATTGCCAACAGCCACTCTGGAGAAGTGTACGGCGTGTCCTGAAACATGTAATAAGCACAGCTTAGAGAGCATAGGGCACTTCCACTCATGGGCGTATAAATCGGGAAACCTAAAAATCAACAAGACACAGGCACCCCAAAGTTTAGGGCTGCTCTGTTTCCAAGAACCTCCACTTCGGTACACCTTCAATATCCCAGGAAAGCGAAAAATGGATAAAGAAGTTGTGGTACTTAGGCACAAGGGAATATCACTCAGCCATGAAATCAATGTCATAAGGCTA
Source organism: Eubalaena glacialis (assembly GCF_028564815.1). NCBI lineage: Eukaryota > Metazoa > Chordata > Mammalia > Artiodactyla > Balaenidae > Eubalaena > Eubalaena glacialis. The sequence goes on from NC_083722.1 coordinate 120,257,502, forward strand.
GTAGCAGCAGGATGAGTGGATTTAGGTACGATGACTCACAGTGAAATAAGTCACAGAGAAAAAGACACTTATCCTAAGATATCACTGAGAGAGGGAATGTCAAAGTCGCTACACTTGAACTGAATTACAAAACAGAACAGAGTCACACATTTAGAAAACACACTATGGCTGCTTAACGGGAAAGGTGAGGTGGGGTGATGCATAAAACAAGGGTTTGAAATTAGCTCAGATACCGTTCCACAAGCCAAATATGTAATAGACAAGACCTACTCCCTGCTCAGTGAACTGGACTCAACAGCCCCTATTCACCGCCCAAGAATACATCTGACTAGTAAGAGTCTTAAAACCTATGTATTGACCTCTCTCTGGAAGTGAATCAAGAGGGTGTAAAGCGGCATAAACACAGCAGTGAAAAGCAGCTAAACCCCATTATAAAAATAGATTACTTAAAAAAAACCCCATAAAACAAAGACAGTGAAAGAGAGAGAAATTCTTACAAAATCCGTTCAGGGGCTCTGATGCAACCTGGATTGACCATATCTAGACCCACAGCTGGATGAGACATAAGGCTGGACACTCTTGGGGCTGAGAGGATTGGTGAGCTTGGGTGAGCAAACGCAGACCCTTTAAAGTCATACTGCGTGGTACCCATGCCGTGGGTCCCAAATCTCCAGGTTCAAGGGCATCTTCCTACATCGAAAACATGCGTGCGAAACCCAGAAGATGGTACACCGTGTGACCGGGAAAGGTTTCTCAAACGCACCTCATTTCTCCTCTCCTTGTGCTCGGGTTCGCCATTCCAGCCGCTCGACTAACCATCTCCCTACTTGGAGAATCAGCACCTTTAACCTCCTGTTTCGGACAGGTCGCAATTTGGCCTGAGGATGAACGGGAAGAGGGGGAACCAATGAGAGACTAGCTCTAGGTGTTGGGACAGGCACAGGTCACTCTATTTTCCCATCAGGAAGAAGAATGAACCACAGGCTCAGCCTGCCCCCCGGAACCAGAATACGGCCTGAAGCAATCCTGCGCTTTGGCGGCCAGCTCCCAAAAGAGCGAGTTGACAAATGGAGCTCAGGGGCACTGCAACTCACAAACCTGCAGAGTTATAAATGATAACTCTCGTCCACAAATATATTGAGGGAAGGCAACGAGGAGGATTGGAAAGCAAGGCAGAATTGCAGGAAACAGGTGTCAGGAGGCAGACTCGACTCGCCTTGAAAGCACATGAAAAGCGGCAAAGCGTTGACAATGATGCCCTTGGCCAAAAAGGGCGTATGCGTTTTTTCCTGAATATATTCAGGAAAAAACGCATACGCCCTTTTTGGCCAACCAGGCAAGCCGGAAAGGCAAATCAGCGCTACAAAGAAGTCTCGCTTGCCATCGGTCAAAAGGGCCATGCTGAAAAAAGTGTAAAAACCAGAAATGCAGGACAGGCCATGGAGACATGGGAGCCTTGCTACGCTGATGGGCGGGCTGTAAATTGCCAACAGCCACTCTGGAGAAGTGTACGGCGTGTCCTGAAACATGTAATAAGCACAGCTTAGAGAGCATAGGGCACTTCCACTCATGGGCGTATCAATCGGGAAACCTAAAAATCAACAAGACACAGGCACCCCAAAGTTTAGGGCTGCTCTGTTTCCAAGAACCTCCACTTCGGTACACCTTCAATATCCCAGGAAAGCGAAAAATGGATAAAGAAGTTGTGGTACTTAGGCACAAGGGAATATCACTCAGCCATGAAATCAATGTCATAAGGCTAGGAGCAGCAGGATGAGTGGATTTAGGTACGATGACTCTCAGTGAAATAAGTCACAGAGAAAAAGACACTTATCCTAAGATATCACTGAGAGAGGGAATGTCAAAGTCGCTACACTTGAACTGAATTACAAAACAGAACAGAGTCACACATTTAGAAAACACACTATGGCTGCTTAACGGCAAAGGTGAGGTGGGGTGATGCATAAAACAAGGGTTTGAAATTAGCTCAGATACCGTTCCACAAGCCAAATATGTAATAGACAAGACCTACTCCCTGCTCAGTGAACTGGACTCAACAGCCCCTATTCACCGCCCAAGAATACATCTGACTAGTAAGAGTCTTAAAACCTATGTATTGACCTCTCTCTGGAAGTGAATCAAGAGGGTGTAAAGCGGCATAAACACAGCAGTGAAAAGCAGCTAAACCCCATTATAAAAATAGATTACTTAAAAAAAAACCCCATAAAACAAAGACAGTGAAAGAGAGAGAAATTCTTACAAAATCCGTTCAGGGGCTCTGATGCAACCTGGATTGACCATATCTAGACCCACAGCTGGATGAGACATGAGGCTGGACACTCTTGGGGCTGAGAGGATTGGTGAGCTTGGGTGAGCAAACGCAGACCCTTTAAAGTCATACTGCGTGGTACCCATGCCGTGGGTCCCAAATCTCCAGGTTCAAGGGCATCTTCCTACATCGAAAACATGCGTGGGAAACCCAGAAGACGGTACACCGTGTGACCGGGAAAGGTTTCTCAAACGCACCTCATTTCTCCTCTCCTTGTGCTCGGGTTCGCCATTCCAGCCGCTCGACTAACCATCTCCCTACTTGGAGAATCAGCACCTTTAACCTCCTGTTTCGGACAGGTCGCAATTTGGCCTGAGGATGAACGGGAAGAGGGGGAACCAATGAGAGACTAGCTCTAGGTGTTGGGACAGGCACAGGTCACTCTATTTTCCCATCAGGAAGAAGAATGAACCACAGGCTCAGCCTGCCCCCCGGAACCAGAATACGGCCTGAAGCAATCCTGCGCTTTGGCGGCCAGCTCCCAAAAAAGCCAGTTGACAAATGGAGCTCAGGGGCACTGCAACTCACAAACCTGCAGAGTTATAAATGATAACTCTCGTCCACAAATATATTGAGGGAAGGCAACGAGGAGGATTGGAAAGCAAGGCAGAATTGCAGGAAACAGGTTTCAGGAGGCAGACTCGACTCGCCTTGAAAGCACATGAGAAGCGGCAAAGCGTTGACAATGATGCCCTTGGCCAAAAAGGGCGTATGCGTTTTTTCCTGAATATATTCAGGAAAAAACGCATACGCCCTTTTTGGCCAACCAGGCAAGCCGGAAAGGCAAATCAGCGCTACAAAGAAGTCTCGCTTGCCATCGGTCAAAAGGGCCATGCTGAAAAAAGTGTAAAAACCAGAAATGCAGGACAGGCCATGGAGACATGGGAGCCTTGCTACGCTGATGGGCGGGCTGTAAATTGCCAACAGCCACTCTGGAGAAGTGTACGGTGTGTCCTGAAACATGTAATAAGCACAGCTTAGAGAGCATAGGACACTTCCACTCATGGGCGTCTAAATCGGGAAACCTAAAAATCAACAAGACACAGGCACCCCAAAGTTTAGGGCTGCTCTGTTTCCAAGAACCTCCACTTCGGTACACCTTCAATATCCCAGGAAAGCGAAAAATGGATAAAGAAGTTGTGGTACTTAGGCACAATGGAATATCACTCAGCCATGAAATCAATGTCATAAGGCTAGTAGCAGCAGGATGAGTGGATTTAGGTACGATGACTCTCAGTGAAATAAGTCACAGAGAAAAAGACACTTATCCTAAGATATCACTGAGAGAGGGAATGTCAAAATCGCTACACTTGAACTGAATTACAAAACAGAACAGAGTCACACATTTAGAAAACACACTATGGCTGCTTAACGGGAAAGGTGAGGTGGGGTGATGCATAAAACAAGGGTTTGAAATTAGCTCAGATACCGTTCCACAAGCCAAATATGTAATAGACAAGACCTACTCCCTGCTCAGTGAACTGGACTCAACAGCCCCTATTCACCGCCCAAGAATACATCTGACTAGTAAGAGTCTTAAAACCTATGTATTGACCTCTCTCTGGAAGTGAATCAAGAGGGTGTAAGGCGGCATAAACACAGCAGTGAAAAGCAGCTAAACCCCATTATAAAAATAGATTACTTAAAAAAAAACCCCATAAAACAAAGACAGTGAAAGAGAGAGAAATTCTTACAAAATCCGTTCAGGGGCTCTGATGCAACCTGGATTGACCATATCTAGACCCACAGCTGGATGAGACATGAGGCTGGACACTCTTGGGGCTGAGAGGATTGGTGAGCTTGGGTGAGCAAACGCAGACCCTTTAAAGTCATACTGCGTGGTACCCATGCCGTGGGTCCCAAATCTCCAGGTTCAAGGGCATCTTCCTACATCGAAAACATGCGTGCGAAACCCAGAAGATGGTACACCGTGTGATCGGGAAAGGTTTCTCAAACGCACCTCATTTCTCCTCTCCTTGTGCTCGGGTTCGCCATTCCAGCCGCTCGACTAACCATCTCCCTACTTGGAGAATCAGCACCTTTAACCTCCTGTTTCGGACAGGTCGCAATTTGGCCTGAGGATGAACGGGAAGAGGGGGAACCAATGAGAGACTAGCTCTAGGTGTTGGGACAGGCACAGGTCACTCTATTTTCCCATCAGGAAGAAGAATGAACCACAGGCTCAGCCTGCCCCCCGGAACCAGAATACGGCCTGAAGCAATCCTGCGCTTTGGCGGCCAGCTCCCAAAAAAGCCAGTTGACAAATGGAGCTCAGGGGCACTGCAACTCACAAACCTGCAGAGTTATAAATGATAACTCTCGTCCACAAATATATTGAGGGAAGGCAACGAGGAGGATTGGAAAGCAAGGCAGAATTGCAGGAAACAGGTGTCAGGAGGCAGACTCGACTCGCCTTGAAAGCACATGAAAAGCGGCAAAGCGTTGACAATGATGCCCTTGGCCAAAAAGGGCGTATGCGTTTTTTCCTGAATATATTCAGGAAAAAACGCATACGCCCTTTTTGGCCAACCAGGCAAGCCGGAAAGGCAAATCAGCGCTACAAAGAAGTCTCGCTTGCCATCGGTCAAAAGGGCCATGCTGAAAAAAGTGTAAAAACCAGAAATGCAGGACAGGCCATGGAGACATGGGAGCCTTGCTACGCTGATGGGCGGGCTGTAAATTGCCAACAGCCACTCTGGAGAAGTGTACGGCGTGTCCTGAAACATGTAATAAGCACAGCTTAGAGAGCATAGGGCACTTCCACTCATGGGCGTCTAAATCGGGAAACCTAAAAATCAACAAGACACAGGCACCCCAAAGTTTAGGGCTGCTCTGTTTCCAAGAACCTCCACTTCGGTACACCTTCAATATCCCAGGAAAGCGAAAAATGGATAAAGAAGTTGTGGTACTTAGGCACAAGGGAATATCACTCAGCCATGAAATCAATGTCATAAGGCTAGTAGCAGCAGGATGAGTGGATTTAGGTACGATGACTCTCAGTGAAATAAGTCACAGAGAAAAAGACACTTATCCTAAGATATCACTGAGAGAGGGAATGTCAAAGTCGCTACACTTGACCTGAATTACAAAACAGAACAGAGTCACACATTTAGAAAACACACTATGGCTGCTTAACGGGAAAGGTGAGGTGGGGTGATGCATAAAACAAGGGTTTGAAATTAGCTCAGATACCGTTCCACAAGCCAAATATGTAATAGACAAGACCTACTCCCTGCTCAGTGAACTGGACTCAACAGCCCCTATTCACCGCCCAAGAATACATCTGACTAGTAAGAGTCTTAAAACCTATGTATTGACCTCTCTCTGGAAGTGAATCAAGAGGGTGTAAAGCGGCATAAAGACAGCAGTGAAAAGCAGGTAAACCCCATTATAAAAATTGATTACTTAAAAAAAAAACCCCATAAAACAAAGACAGTGAAAGAGAGAGAAATTCTTACAAAATCCGTTCAGGGGCTCTGATGCAACCTGGATTGACCATATCTAGACCCACAGCTGGATGAGACATAAGGCTGGACACTCTTGGGGCTGAGAGGATTGGTGAGCTTGGGTGAGCAAACGCAGACCCTTTAAAGTCATACTGCGTGGTACCCATGCCGTGGGTCCCAAATCTCCAGGTTCAAGGGCATCTTCCTACATCGAAAACATGCGTGCGAAACCCAGAAGATGGTACACCGTGTGACCGGGAAAGTTTTCTCAAACGCACCTCATTTCTCCTCTCCTTGTGCTCGGGTTCGCCATTCCAGCCGCTCGACTAACCATCTCCCTACTTGGAGAATCAGCACCTTTAACCTCCTGTTTCGGACAGGTCGCAATTTGGCCTGAGGATGAACGGGAAGAGGGAGAACCAATGAGAGACTAGCTCTAGGTGTTGGGACAGGCACAGGTCACTCTATTTTCCCATCAGGAAGAAGAATGAACCACAGGCTCAGCCTGCCCCCCGGAACCAGAATACGGCCTGAAGCAATCCTGCGCTTTGGCGGCCAGCTCCCAAAAAAGCGAGTTGAGAAATGGAGCTCAGGGGCACTGCAACTCACAAACCTGCAGAGTTATAAATGATAACTCTCGTCCACAAATATATTGAGGGAAGGCAACGAGGAGGATTGGAAAGCAAGGCAGAATTGCAGGAAACAGGTGTCAGGAGGCAGACTCGACTCGCCTTGAAAGCACATGAAAAGCGGCAAAGCATTGACAATGATGCCCTTGGCCAAAAAGGGCGTATGCGTTTTTTCCTGAATATATTCAGGAAAAAACGCATACGCCCTTTTTGGCCAACCAGGCAAGCCGGAAAGGCAAATCAGCGCTACAAAGAAGTCTCGCTTGCCATCGGTCAAAAGGGCCATGCTGAAAAAAGTGTAAAAACCAGAAATGCAGGACAGGCCATGGAGACATGGGAGCCTTGCTACGCTGATGGGCGGGCTGTAAATTGCCAACAGCCACTCTGGAGAAGTGTACGGCGTGTCCTGAAACATGTAATAAGCACAGCTTAGAGAGCATAGGGCACTTCCACTCATGGGCGTCTAAATCGGGAAACCTAAAAATCAACAAGACACAGGCACCCCAAAGATTAGGGCTGCTCTGTTTCCAAGAACCTCCACTTCGGTACACCTTCAATATCCCAGGAAAGCGAAAAATGGATAAAGAAGTTGTGGTACTTAGGCACAAGGGAATATCACTCAGCCATGAAATCAATGTCATAAGGCTAGTAGCAGCAGGATGAGTGGATTTAGGTACGATGACTCTCAGTGAAATAAGTCACAGAGAAAAAGACACTTATCCTAAGATATCACTGAGAGAGGGAATGTCAAAGTCGCTACACTTGAACTGAATTACAAAACAGAACAGAGTCACACATTTAGAAAACACACTATGGCTGCTTAACGGGAAAGGTGAGGTGGGGTGATGCATAAAACAAGGGTTTGAAATTAGCTCAGATACCGTTCCACAAGCCAAATATGTAATAGACAAGACCTACTCCCTGCTCAGTGAACTGGACTCAACAGCCCCTATTCACCGCCCAAGAATACATCTGACTAGTAAGAGTCTTAAAACCTATGTATTGACCTCTCTCTGGAAGTGAATCAAGAGGGTGTAAAGCGGCATAAACACAGCAGTGAAAAGCAGGTAAACCCCATTATAAAAATAGATTACTTAAAAAAAAAAACCCATAAAAAAAAGACAGTGAAAGAGAGAGAAATTCTTACAAAATCCGTTCAGGGGCTCTGATGCAACCTGGATTGACCATATCTAGACCCACAGCTGGATGAGACATAAGGCTGGACACTCTTGGGGCTGAGAGGATTGGTGAGCTTGGGTGAGCAAACGCAGACCCTTTAAAGTCATACTGCGTGGTACCCATGCCGTGGGTCCCAAATCTCCAGGTTCAAGGGCATCTTCCTACATCGAAAACATGCGTGCGAAACCCAGAAGATGGTACACCGTGTGATCGGGAAAGGTTTCTCAAACGCACCTCATTTCTCCTCTCCGTGTGCTCGGGTTCGCCATTCCAGCCGCTCGACTAACCATCTCCCTACTTGGAGAATCAGCACCTTTAACCTCCTGTTTCGGACAGGTCGCAATTTGGCCTGAGGATGAACGGGAAGAGGGGGAACCAATGAGAGACTAGCTCTAGGTGTTGGGACAGGCACAGGTCACTCTATTTTCCCATCAGGAAGAAGAATGTACCACAGGCTCAGCCTGCCCCCCGGAACCAGAATACGGCCTGAAGCAATCCTGCGCTTTGGCGGCCAGCTCCCAAAAAAGCGAGTTGACAAATGGAGCTCAGGGGCACTGCAACTCACAAACCTGCAGAGTTATAAATGATAACTCTCGTCCACAAATATATTGAGGGAAGGCAACGAGGAGGATTGGAAAGCAAGGCAGAATTGCAGGAAACAGGTGTCAGGAGGCAGACTCGACTCGCCTTGAAAGCACATGAAAAGCGGCAAAGCGTTGACAATGATGCCCTTGGCCAAAAAGGGCGTATGCGTTTTTTCCTGAATATATTCAGGAAAAAACGCATACGCCCTTTTTGGCCAACCAGGCAAGCCGGAAAGGCAAATCAGCGCTACAAAGAAGTCTCGCTTGCCATCGGTCAAAAGGGCCATGCTGAAAAAAGTGTAAAAACCAGAAATGCAGGACAGGCCATGGAGACATGGGAGCCTTGCTACGCTGATGGGCGGGCTGTAAATTGCCAACAGCCACTCTGGAGAAGTGTACGGCGTGTCCTGAAACATGTAATAAGCACAGCTTAGAGAGCATAGGGCACTTCCACTCATGGGCGTATAAATCGGGAAACCTAAAAATCAACAAGACACAGGCACCCCAAAGTTTAGGGCTGCTCTGTTTCCAAGAACCTCCACTTCGGTACACCTTCAATATCCCAGGAAAGCGAAAAATGGATAAAGAAGTTGTGGTACTTAGGCACAAGGGAATATCACTCAGCCATGAAATCAATGTCATAAGGCTAGTAGCAGCAGGATGAGTGGATTTAGGTACGATGACTCTCAGTGAAATAAGTCACAGAGAAAAAGACACTTATCCTAAGATATCACTGAGAGAGGGAATGTCAAAGTCGCTACACTTGAACTGAATTACAAAACAGAACAGAGTCACACATTTAGAAAACACACTATGGCTGCTTAACGGGAAAGGTGAGGTGGGGTGATGCATAAAACAAGGGTTTGAAATTAGCTCAGATACCGTTCCACAAGCCAAATATGTAATAGACAAGACCTACTCCCTGCTCAGTGAACTGGACTCAACAGCCCCTATTCACCGCCCAAGAATATATCTGACTAGTAAGAGTCTTAAAACCTATGTATTGACCTCTCTCTGGAAGTGAATCAAGAGGGTGTAAAGCGGCATAAACACAGCAGTGAAAAGCAGCTAAACCCCATTATAAAAATAGATTACTTAAAAAAAAAACCCATAAAACAAAGACAGTGAAAGAGAGAGAAATTCTTACAAAATCCGTTCAGGGGCTCTGATGCAACCTGGATTGACCATATCTAGACCCACAGCTGGATGAGACATAAGGCTGGACACTCTTGGGGCTGAGAGGATTGGTGAGCTTGGGTGAGCAAACGCAGACCCTTTAAAGTCATACTGCCTGGTACCCATGCCGTGGGTCCCAAATCTCCAGGTTCAAGGGCATCTTCCTACATCGAAAACATGCGTGGGAAACCCAGAAGATGGTACACCGTGTGACCGGGAAAGGTTTCTCAAACGCACCTCATTTCTCCTCTCCGTGTGCTCGGGTTCGGCATTCCAGCCGCTCGACTAACAATCTCCCTACTTGGAGAATCAGCACCTTTAACCTCCTGTTTCGTAAAGGTCGAAATTTGGCCTGAGGATGAACGGGAAGAGGGGGAACCAATGAGAGACTAGCTCTAGGTTTTGGGACAGGCACAGGTCACTCTATTTTCCCATCAGGAAGAAGAATGAACCACAGGCTCAGCCTGCCCCCCGGAACCAGAATACGGCCTGAAGCAATCCGGCGCTTTGGCGGCCAGCTCCCAAAAAAGCGAGTTGACAAATGGAGCTCAGGGGCACTGCAACTCACAAACCTGCAGAGTTATAAATGATAACTCTCGTCCACAAATATATTGAGGGAAGGCAACGAGGAGGATTGGAAAGCAAGGCAGAATTGCAGGAAACAGGTTTCAGGAGGCAGACTCGACTCGCCTTGAAAGCACATGAAAAGCGGCAAAGCGTTGACAATGATGCCCTTGGCCAAAAAGGGCGTATGCGTTTTTTCCTGAATATATTCAGGAAAAAACGCATACGCCCTTTTTGGCCAACCAGGCAAGCCGGAAAGGCAAATCAGCGCTACAAAGAAGTCTCGCTTGCCATCGGTCAAAAGGGCCATGCTGAAAAAAGTGTAAAAACCAGAAATGCAGGACAGGCCATGGACACATGGGAGCCTTGCTACGCTGATGGGCGGGCTGTAAATTGCCAACAGCCACTCTGGAGAAGTGTACGGCGTGTCCTGAAACATGTAATAAGCACAGCTTAGAGAGCATAGGGCACTTCCACTCATGGGCGTATAAATCGGGAAACCTAAAAATCAACAAGACACAGGCACCCCAAAGTTTAGGGCTGCTCTGTTTCCAAGAACCTCCACTTCGGTACACCTTCAATATCCCAGGAAAGCGAAAAATGGATAAAGAAGTTGTGGTACTTAGGCACAAGGGAATATCACTCAGCCATGAAATCAATGTCATAAGGCTAGTAGCAGCAGGATGAGTGGATTTAGGTACGATGACTCTCAGTGAAATAAGTCACAGAGAAAAAGACACTTATCCTAAGATATCACTGAGAGAGGGAATGTCAAAGTCGCTACACTTGAACTAAATTACAAAACAAAACAGAGTCACACATTTGGAAAACACACTATGGCTGCTTAACGGGAAAGGTGAGGTGGGGTGATGCATAAAACAAGGGTTTGAAATTAGCTCAGATACCGTTCCACAAGCCAAATATGTAATAGACAAGACCTACTCCCTGCTCAGTGAACTGGACTCAACAGCCCCTATTCACCGCCCAAGAATACATCTGACTAGTAAGAGTCTTAAAACCTATGTATTGACCTCTCTCTGGAAGTGAATCAAGAGGGTGTAAAGCGGCATAAACACAGCAGTGAAAAGCAGGTAAACCCCATTATAAAAATAGATTACTTAAAAAAAAAACCCCATAAAACAAAGACAGTGAAAGAGAGAGAAATTCTTACAAAATCCGTTCAGGGGCTCTGATGCAACCTGGATTGACCATATCTAGACCCACAGCTGGATGAGACATAAGGCTGGACACTCTTGGGGCTGAGAGGATTGGTGAGCTTGGGTGAGCAAACGCAGACCCTTTAAAGTCATACTGCCTGGTACCCATGCCGTGGGTCCCAAATCTCCAGGTTCAAGGGCATCTTCCTACATCGAAAACATGCGTGGGAAACCCAGAAGATGGTACACCGTGTGATCGGGAAAGGTTTCTCAAACGCACCTCATTTCTCCTCTCCGTGTGCTCGGGTTCGCCATTCCAGCCGCTCGACTAACAATCTCCCTACTTGGAGAATCAGCACCTTTAACCTCCTGTTTCGGACAGGTCGCAATTTGGCCTGAGGATGAACGGGAAGAGGGGGAACCAATGAGAGACTAGCTCTAGGTGTTGGGACAGGCACAGGTCACTCTATTTTCCCATCAGGAAGAAGAATGAACCACAGGCGCAGCCTGCCCCCCGGAACCAGAATACGGCCTGAAGCAATCCTGCGCTTTGGCGGCCAGCTCCCAAAAAAGCGAGTTGACAAATGGAGCTCAGGGGCACTGCAACTCACAAACCTGCAGAGTTATAAATGATAACTCTCGTCCACAAATATATTGAGGGAAGGCAACGAGGAGGATTGGAAAGCAAGGCAGAATTGCAGGAAACAGGTTTCAGGAGGCAGACTCGACTCGCCTTGAAAGCACATGAAAAGCGGCAAAGCGTTGACAATGATGCCCTTGGCCAAAAAGGGCGTATGCGTTTTTTCCTGAATATATTCAGGAAAAAACGCATACGCCCTTTTTGGCCAACCAGGCAAGCCGGAAAGGCAAATCAGCGCTACAAAGAAGTCTCGCTTGCCATCGGTCAAAAGGGCCATGCTGAAAAAAGTGTAAAAACCAGAAATGCAGGACAGGCCATGGAGACATGGGAGCCTTGCTACGCTGATGGGCGGGCTGTAAATTGCCAACAGCCACTCTGGAGAAGTGTACGGCGTGTCCTGAAACATGTAATAAGCACAGCTTAGAGAGCATAGGGCACTTCCACTCATGGGCGTATAAATCGGGAAACCTAAAAATCAACAAGACACAGGCACCCCAAAGTTTAGGGCTGCTCTGTTTCCAAGAACCTCCACTTCGGTACACCTTCAATATCCCAGGAAAGCGAAAAATGGATAAAGAAGTTGTGGTACTTAGGCACAAGGGAATATCACTCAGCCATGAAATCAATGTCATAAGGCTAGTAGCAGCAGGATGAGTGGATTTAGGTACGATGACTCTCAGTGAAATAAGTCACAGAGAAAAAGACACTTATCCTAAGATATCACTGAGAGAGGGAATGTCAAAGTCGCTACACTTGAACTGAATTACAAAACAGAACAGAGTCACACATTTAGAAAACACACTATGGCTGCTTAACGGGAAAGGTGAGGTGGGGTGATGCATAAAACAAGGGTTTGAAATTAGCTCAGATACCGTTCCACAAGCCAAATATGTAATAGACAAGACCTACTCCCTGCTCAGTGAACTGGACTCAACAGCCCCTATTCACCGCCCAAGAATACATCTGACTAGTAAGAGTCTTAAAACCTATGTATTGACCTCTCTCTGGAAGTGAATCAAGAGGGTGTAAAGCGGCATAAACACAGCAGTGAAAAGCAGCTAAACCCCATTATAAAAATAGATTACTTAAAAAAAAACCCCATAAAACAAAGACAGTGAAAGAGAGAGAAATTCTTACAAAATCCGTTCAGGGGCTCTGATGCAACCTGGATTGACCATATCTAGACCCACAGCTGGATGAGACATAAGGCTGGACACTCTTGGGGCTGAGAGGATTGGTGAGCTTGGGTGAGCAAACGCAAACCCTTTAAAGTCATACTGCCTGGTACCCATGCCGTGGGTCCCAAATCTCCAGGTTCAAGGGCATCTTCCTACATCGAAAACATGCGTGCGAAACCCAGAAGATGGTACACCGTGTGATCGGGAAAGGTTTCTCAAACGCACCTCATTTCTCCTCTCCTTGTGCTCGGGTTCGCCATTCCAGCCGCTCGACTAACCATCTCCCTACTTGGAGAATCAGCACCTTTAACCTCCTGTTTCGGACAGGTCGCAATTTGGCCTGAGGATGAACGGGACGAGGGGGAACCAATGAGAGACTAGCTCTAGGTGTTGGGACAGGCACAGGTCACTCTATTTTCCCATCAGGAAGAAGAATGAACCACAGGCTCAGCCTGCCCCCCGGAACCAGAATACGGCCTGAAGCAATCCTGCGCTTTGGCGGCCAGCTCCCAAAAAAGCGAGTTGACAAATGGAGCTCAGGGGCACTGCAACTCACAAACTTGCAGAGTTATAAATGATAACTCTCGTCCACAAATATATTGAGGGAAGGCAACGAGGAGGATTGGAAAGCAAGGCAGAATTGCAGGAAACAGGTTTCAGGAGGCAGACTCGACTCGCCTTGAAAGCACATGAAAAGCGGCAAAGCGTTGACAATGATTCCCTTGGCCAAAAAGGACGTATGCGTTTATTCCTGAATATATTCAGGAAAAAACGCATACGTCCTTTTTGGCCAACCAGGCAAGCCGGAAAGGCAAATCAGCGCTACAAAGAAGTCTCGCTTGCCATCGGTCAAAAGGGCCATGCTGAAAAAAGTGTAAAAACCAGAAATGCAGGACAGGCCATGGAGACATGGGAGCCTTGCTACGCTGATGGGCGGGCTGTAAATTGCCAACAGCCACTCTGGAGAAGTGTACGGCGTGTCCTGAAACATGTAATAAGCACAGCTTAGAGAGCATAGGGCACTTCCACTCATGGGCGTATAAATCGGGAAACCTAAAAATCAACAAGACACAGGCACCCCAAAGTTTAGGGCTGCTCTGTTTCCAAGAACCTCCACTTCGGTACACCTTCAATATCCCAGGAAAGCGAAAAATGGATAAAGAAGTTGTGGTACTTAGGCACAAGGGAATATCACTCAGCCATGAAATCAATGTCATAAGGCTAGTAGCAGCAGGATGAGTGGATTTAGGTACGATGACTCTCAGTGAAATAAGTCACAGAGAAAAAGACACTTATCCTAAGATATCACTGAGAGAGGGAATGTCAAAGTCGCTACACTTGAACTGAATTACAAAACAGAACAGAGTCACACATTTAGAAAACACACTATGGCTGCTTAACGGGAAAGGTGAGGTGGGGTGATGCATAAAACAAGGGTTTGAAATTAGCTCAGATACCGTTCCACAAGCCAAATATGTAATAGACAAGACCTACTCCCTGCTCAGTGAACTGGACTCAACAGCCCCTATTCACCGCCCAAGAATACATCTGACTAGTAAGAGTCTTAAAACCTATGTATTGACCTCTCTCTGGAAGTGAATCAAGAGGGTGTAAAGCGGCATAAACACAGCAGTGAAAAGCAGGTAAACCCCATTATAAAAATTGATTACTTAAAAAAAAAACCCCATAAAACAAAGACAGTGAAAGAGAGAGAAATTCTTACAAAATCCGTTCAGGGGCTCTGATGCAACCTGGATTGACCATATCTAGACCCACAGCTGGATGAGACATAAGGCTGGACACTCTTGGGGCTGAGAGGATTGGTGAGCTTGGGTGAGCAAACGCAGACCCTTTAAAGTCATACTGCGTGGTACCCATGCCGTGGGTCCCAAATCTCCAGGTTCAAGGGCATCTTCCTACATCGAAAACATGCGTGGGAAACCCAGAAGATGGTACACCATGTGACCGGGAAAGGTTTCTCAAACGCACCTCATTTCTCCTCTCCGTGTGCTCGGGTTCGCCATTCCAGCCGCTCGACTAACCATCTCCCTACTTGGAGAATCAGCACCTTTAACCTCCTGTTTGGGACAGGTCGCAATTTGGCCTGAGGATGAACAGGAAGAGGGGGAACCAATGAGAGACTAGCTCTAGGTGTTGGGACAGGCACAGGTCACTCTATTTTCCCATCAGGAAGAAGAATGAACCACAGGCTCAGCCTGCCCCCCGGAACCAGAATACGGCCTGAAGCAATCCTGCGCTTTGGCGGCCAGCTCCCAAAAAAGCGAGTTGACAAATGGAGCTCAGGGGCACTGCAACTCACAAACCTGCAGAGTTATAAATGATAACTCTCGTCCACAAATATATTGAGGGAAGGCAACGAGGAGGATTGGAAAGCAAGGCAGAATTGCAGGAAACAGGTTTCAGGAGGCAGACTCGACTCGCCTTGAAAGCACATGAAAAGCGGCAAAGCGTTGACAATGATGCCCTTGGCCAAAAAGGGCGTATGCGTTTTTTCCTGAATATATTCAGGAAAAAACGCATACGCCCTTTTTGGCCAACCAGGCAAGCCGGAAAGGCAAATCAGCGCTACAAAGAAGTCTCGCTTGCCATCGGTCAAAAGGGCCATGCTGAAAAAAGTGTAAAAACCAGAAATGCAGGACAGGCCATGGAGACATGGGAGCCTTGCTACGCTGATGGGCGGGCTGTAAATTGCCAACAGCCACTCTGGAGAAGTGTACGGCGTGTCCTGAAACATGTAATATGCACAGCTTAGAGAGCATAGGGCACTTCCACTCATGGGCGTCTAAATCGGGAAACCTAAAAATCAACAAGACACAGGCACCCCAAAGTTTAGGGCTGCTCTGTTTCCAAGAACCTCCACTTCGGCACACCTTCAATATCCCAGGAAAGCGAAAAATGGATAAAGAAGTTGTGGTACTTAGGCACAATGGAATATCACTCAGCCATGAAATCAATGTCATAAGGCTAGTAGCAGCAGGATGAGTGGATTTAGGTACGATGACTCTCAGTGAAATAAGTCACAGAGAAAAAGACACTTATCCTAAGATATCACTGAGAGAGGGAATGTCAAAGTCGCTACACTTGAACTGAATTACAAAACAGAACAGAGTCACACATTTAGAAAACACACTATGGCTGCTTAACGGGAAAGGTGAGGTGGGGTGATGCATAAAACAAGGGTTTGAAATTAGCTCAGATACCGTTCCACAAGCCAAATATGTAATAGACAAGACCTACTCCCTGCTCAGTGAACTGGACTCAACAGCCCCTATTCACCGCCCAAGAATACATCTGACTAGTAAGAGTCTTAAAACCTATGTATTGACCTCTCTCTGGAAGTGAATCAAGAGGGTGTAAAGCGGCATAAACACAGCAGTGAAAAGCAGGTAAACCCCATTATAAAAATTGATTACTTAAAAAAAAAACCCCATAAAACAAAGACAGTGAAAGAGAGAGAAATTCTTACAAAATCCGTTCAGGGGCTCTGATGCAACCTGGATTGACCATATCTAGACCCACAGCTGGATGAGACATAAGGCTGGACACTCTTGGGGCTGAGAGGATTGGTGAGCTTGGGTGAGCAAACGCAGACCCTTTAAAGTCATACTGCGTGGTACCCATGCCGTGGGTCCCAAATCTCCAGGTTCAAGGGCATCTTCCTACATCGAAAACATGCGTGGGAAACCCAGAAGATGGTACACCGTGTGACCGGGAAAGGTTTCTCAAACGCACCTCATTTCTCCTCTCCGTGTGCTCGGGTTCGCCATTCCAGCCGCTCGACTAACCATCTCCCTACTTGGAGAATCAGCACCTTTAACCTCCTGTTTCGGACAGGTCGCAATTTGGCCTGAGGATGAACGGGAAGAGGGGGAACCAATGAGAGACTAGCTCTAGGTGTTGGGACAGGCACAGGTCACTCTATTTTCCCATCAGGAAGAAGAATGAACCACAGGCTCAGCCTGCCCCCCGGAACCAGAATACGGCCTGAAGCAATCCTGCGCTTTGGCGGCCAGCTCCCAAAAAAGCCAGTTGACAAATGGAGCTCAGGGGCACTGCAACTCACAAACCTGCAGAGTTATAAATGATAACTCTCGTCCACAAATATATTGAGGGAAGGCAACGAGGAGGATTGGAAAGCAAGGCAGAATTGCAGGAAACAGGTTTCAGGAGGCAGACTCGACTCGCCTTGAAAGCACATGAAAAGCGGCAAAGCGTTGACAATGATGCCCTTGGCCAAAAAGGGCGTATGCGTTTTTTCCTGAATATATTCAGGAAAAAACGCATACGCCCTTTTTGGCCAACCAGGCAAGCCGGAAAGGCAAATCAGCGCTACAAAGAAGTCTCGCTTGCCATCGGTCAAAAGGGCCATGCTGAAAAAAGTGTAAAAACCAGAAATGCAGGACAGGCCATGGAGACATGGGAGCCTTGCTACGCTGATGGGCGGGCTGTAAATTGCCAACAGCCACTCTGGAGAAGTGTACGGCGTGTCCTGAAACATGTAATAAGCACAGCTTAGAGAGCATAGGGCACTTCCACTCATGGGCGTATCAATCGGGAAACCTAAAAATCAACAAGACACAGGCACCCCAAAGTTTAGGGCTGCTCTGTTTCCAAGAACCTCCACTTCGATACACCTTCAATATCCCAGGAAAGCGAAAAATGGATAAAGAAGTTGTGGTACTTAGGCACAAGGGAATATCACTCAGCCATGAAATCAATGTCATAAGGCTAGTAGCAGCAGGATGAGTGGATTTAGGTACGATGACTCTCAGTGAAATAAGTCACAGAGAAAAAGACACTTATCCTAAGATATCACTGAGAGAGGGAATGTCAAAGTCGCTACACTTGAACTGAATTACAAAACAGAACAGAGTCACACATTTAGAAAACACACTATGGCTGCTTAACGGGAAAGGTGAGGTGGGGTGATGCATAAAACAAGGGTTTGAAATTAGCTCAGATACCGTTCCACAAGCCAAATATGTAATAGACAAGACCTACTCCCTGCTCAGTGAACTGGACTCAACAGCCCCTATTCACCGCCCAAGAATACATCTGACTAGTAAGAGTCTTAAAACCTATGTATTGACCTCTCTCTGGAAGTGAATCAAGAGGGTGTAAAGCGGCATAAACACAGCAGTGAAAAGCAGCTAAACCCCATTATAAAAATAGATTACTTAAAAAAAAACCCCATAAAACAAAGACAGTGAAAGAGAGAGAAATTCTTACAAAATCCGTTCAGGGGCTCTGATGCAACCTGGATTGACCATATCTAGACCCACAGCTGGATGAGACATAAGGCTGGACACTCTTGGGGCTGAGAGGATTGGTGAGCTTGGGTGAGCAAACGCAGACCCTTTAAAGTCATACTGCCTGGTACCCATGCCGTGGGTCCCAAATCTCCAGGTTCAAGGGCATCTTCCTACATCGAAAACATGCGTGCGAAACCCAGAAGATGGTACACCGTGTGATCGGGAAAGGTTTCTCAAACGCACCTCATTTCTCCTCTCCTTGTGCTCGGGTTCGCCATTCCAGCCGCTCGACTAACCATCTCCCTACTTGGAGAATCAGCACCTTTAACCTCCTGTTTCGGACAGGTCGCAATTTGGCCTGAGGATGAACGGGACGAGGGGGAACCAATGAGAGACTAGCTCTAGGTGTTGGGACAGGCACAGGTCACTCTATTTTCCCATCAGGAAGAAGAATGAACCACAGGCTCAGCCTGCCCCCCGGAACCAGAATACGGCCTGAAGCAATCCTGCGCTTTGGCGGCCAGCTCCCAAAAAAGCGAGTTGACAAATGGAGCTCAGGGGCACTGCAACTCACAAACCTGCAGAGTTATAAATGATAACTCTCGTCCACAAATATATTGAGGGAAGGCAACGAGGAGGATTGGAAAGCAAGGCAGAATTGCAGGAAACAGGTTTCAGGAGGCAGACTCGACTCGCCTTGAAAGCACATGAAAAGCGGCAAAGCGTTGACAATGATGCCCTTGGCCAAAAAGGACGTATGCGTTTATTCCTGAATATATTCAGGAAAAAACGCATACGCCCTTTTTGGCCAACCAGGCAAGCCGGAAAGGCAAATCAGCGCTACAAAGAAGTCTCGCTTGCCATCGGTCAAAAGGGCCATGCTGAAAAAAGTGTAAAAACCAGAAATGCAGGACAGGCCATGGAGACATGGGAGCCTTGCTACGCTGATGGGCGGGCTGTAAATTGCCAACAGCCACTCTGGAGAAGTGTACGGCGTGTCCTGAAACATGTAATAAGCACAGCTTAGAGAGCATAGGGCACTTCCACTCATGGGCGTCTAAATCGGGAAACCTAAAAATCAACAAGACACAGGCACCCCAAAGTTTAGGGCTGCTCTGTTTCCAAGAACCTCCACTTCGGTACACCTTCAATATCCCAGGAAAGCGAAAAATGGATAAAGAAGTTGTGGTACTTAGGCACAAGGGAATATCACTCAGCCATGAAATCAATGTCATAAGGCTAGTAGCAGCAGGATGAGTGGATTTAGGTACGATGACTCTCAGTGAAATAAGTCACAGAGAAAAAGACACTTATCCTAAGATATCACTCAGAGAGGGAATGTCAAAGTCGCTACACTTGAACTGAATTACAAAACAGAACAGAGTCACACATTTAGAAAACACACTATGGCTGCTTAACGGGAAAGGTGAGGTGGGGTGATGCATAAAACAAGGGTTTGAAATTAGCTCAGATACCGTTCCACAAGCCAAATATGTAATAGACAAGACCTACTCCCTGCTCAGTGAACTGGACTCAACAGCCCCTATTCACCGCCCAAGAATACATCTGACTAGTAAGAGTCTTAAAACCTATGTATTGACCTCTCTCTGGAAGTGAATCAAGAGGGTGTAAAGCGGCATAAACACAGCAGTGAAAAGCAGGTAAACCCCATTATAAAAATTGATTACTTAAAAAAAAAACCCCATAAAACAAAGACAGTGAAAGAGAGAGAAATTCTTACAAAATCCGTTCAGGGGCTCTGATGCAACCTGGATTGACCATATCTAGACCCACAGCTGGATGAGACATAAGGCTGGACACTCTTGGGGCTGAGAGGATTGGTGAGCTTGGGTGAGCAAACGCAGACCCTTTAAAGTCATACTGCCTGGTACCCATGCCGTGGGTCCCAAATCTCCAGGTTCAAGGGCATCTTCCTACATCGAAAACATGCGTGGGAAACCCAGAAGATGGTACACCATGTGACCGGGAAAGGTTTCTCAAACGCACCTCATTTCTCCTCTCCGTGTGCTCGGGTTCGCCATTCCAGCCGCTCGACTAACCATCTCCCTACTTGGAGAATCAGCACCTTTAACCTCCTGTTTCGGACAGGTCGCAATTTGGCCTGAGGATGAACGGGAAGAGGGGGAACCAATGAGAGACTAGCTCTAGGTGTTGGGACAGGCACAGGTCACTCTATTTTCCCATCAGGAAGAAGAATGAACCACAGGCTCAGCCTGCCCCCCGGAACCAGAATACGGCCTGAAGCAATCCTGCGCTTTGGCGGCCAGCTCCCAAAAAAGCGAGTTGACAAATGGAGCTCAGGGGCACTGCAACTCACAAACCTGCAGAGTTATAAATGATAACTCTCGTCCACAAATATATTGAGGGAAGGCAACGAGGAGGATTGGAAAGCAAGGCAGAATTGCAGGAAACAGGTTTCAGGAGGCAGACTCGACTCGCCTTGAAAGCACATGAAAAGCGGCAAAGCGTTGACAATGATGCCCTTGGCCAAAAAGGGCGTATGCGTTTTTTCCTGAATATATTCAGGAAAAAACGCATACGCCCTTTTTGGCCAACCAGGCAAGCCGGAAAGGCAAATCAGCGCTACAAAGAAGTCTCGCTTGCCATCAGTCAAAACGGCCATGCTGAAAAAAGTGTAAAAACCAGAAATGCAGGACAGGCCATGGAGACATGGGAGCCTTGCTACGCTGATGGGCGGGCTGTAAATTGCCAACAGCCACTCTGGAGAAGTGTACGGCGTGTCCTGAAACATGTAATAAGCACAGCTTAGAGAGCATAGGGCACTTCCACTCATGGGCGTCTAAATCGGGAAACCTAAAAATCAACAAGACACAGGCACCCCAAAGTTTAGGGCTGCTCTGTTTCCAAGAACCTCCACTTCGGTACACCTTCAATATCCCAGGAAAGCGAAAAATGGATAAAGAAGTTGTGGTACTTAGGCACAAGGGAATATCACTCAGCCATGAAATCAATGTCATAAGGCTAGTAGCAGCAGGATGAGTGGATTTAGGTACGATGACTCTCAGTGAAATAAGTCACAGAGAAAAAGACACTTATCCTAAGATATCACTGAGAGAGGGAATGTCAAAGTCGCTACACTTGAACTGAATTACAAAACAGAACAGAGTCACACATTTAGAAAACACACTATGGCTGCTTAACGGCAAAGGTGAGGTGGGGTGATGCATAAAACAAGGGTTTGAAATTAGCTCAGATACCGTTCCACAAGCCAAATATGTAATAGACAAGACCTACTCCCTGCTCAGTGAACTGGACTCAACAGCCCCTATTCACCGCCAAAGAATACATCTGACTAGTAAGAGTCTTAAAACCTATGTATTGACCTCTCTCTGGAAGTGAATCAAGAGGGTGTAAAGCGGCATAAACACAGCAGTGAAAAGCAGCTAAACCCCATTATAAAAATTGATTACTTAAAAAAAAAACCCCATAAAACAAAGACAGTGAAAGAGAGAGAAATTCTTACAAAATCCGTTCAGGGGCTCTGATGCAACCTGGATTGACCATATCTAGACCCACAGCTGGATGAGACATAAGGCTGGACACTCTTGGGGCTGAGAGGATTGGTGAGCTTGGGTGAGCAAACGCAGACCCTTTAAAGTCATACTGCGTGGTACCCATGCCGTGGGTCCCAAATCTCCAGGTTCAAGGGCATCCTCCGACATCGAAAACATGCGTGGGAAACCCAGAAGATGGTACACCGTGTGACCGGGAAAGGTTTCTCAAACGCACCTCATTTCTCCTCTCCGTGTGCTCGGGTTCGCCATTCCAGCCGCTCGACTAACCATCTCCCTACTTGGAGAATCAGCACCTTTAACCTCCTGTTTCGGACAGGTCGCAATTTGGCCTGAGGATGAACGGGAAGAGGGGGAACCAATGAGAGACTAGCTCTAGGTGTTGGGACAGGCACAGGTCACTCTATTTTCCCATCAGGAAGAAGAATGAACCACAGGCTCAGCCTGCCCCCCGGAACCAGAATACGGCCTGAAGCAATCCTGCGCTTTGGCGGCCAGCTCCCAAAAAAGCGAGTTGACAAATGGAGCTCAGGGGCACTGCAACTCACAAACCTGCAGAGTTATAAATGATAACTCTCGTCCACAAATATATTGAGGGAAGGCAACGAGGAGGATTGGAAAGCAAGGCAGAATTGCAGGAAACAGGTTTCAGGAGGCAGACTCGACTCGCCTTGAAAGCACATGAAAAGCGGCAAAGCGTTGACAATGATGCCCTTGGCCAAAAAGGGCGTATGCGTTTTTTCCTGAATATATTCAGGAAAAAACGCATACGCCCTTTTTGGCCAACCAGGCAAGCCGGAAAGGCAAATCAGCGCTACAAAGAAGTCTCGCTTGCCATCGGTCAAAAGGGCCATGCTGAAAAAAGTGTAAAAACCAGAAATGCAGGACAGGCCATGGAGACATGGGAGCCTTGCTACGCTGATGGGCGGGCTGTAAATTGCCAACAGCCACTCTGAAGAAGTGTACGGCGTGTCCTGAAACATGTAATAAGCACAGCTTAGAGAGCATAGGGCACTTCCACTCATGGGCGTATCAATCGGGAAACCTAAAAATCAACAAGACACAGGCACCCCAAAGTTTAGGGCTGCTCTGTTTCCAAGAACCTCCACTTCGGTACACCTTCAATATCCCAGGAAAGCGAAAAATGGATAAAGAAGTTGTGGTACTTAGGCACAAGGGAATATCACTCAGCCATGAAATCAATGTCATAAGGCTTGTAGCAGCAGGATGAGTGGATTTAGGTACGATGACTCTCAGTGAAATAAGTCACAGAGAAAAAGACACTTATCCTAAGATATCACTGAGAGAGGGAATGTCAAAATCGCTACACTTGAACTGAATTACAAAACAGAACAGAGTCACACATTTAGAAAACACACTATGGCTGCTTAACGGGAAAGGTGAGGTGGGGTGATGCATAAAACAAGGGTTTGAAATTAGCTCAGATACCGTTCCACAAGCCAAATATGTAATAGACAAGACCTACTCCCTGCTCAGTGAACTGGACTCAACAGCCCCTATTCACCGCCCAAGAATACATCTGACTAGTAAGAGTCTTAAAACCTATGTATTGACCTCTCTCTGGAAGTGAATCAAGAGGGTGTAAAGCGGCATAAACACAGCAGTGAAAAGCAGGTAAACCCCATTATAAAAATTGATTACTTAAAAAAAAAACCCCATAAAACAAAGACAGTGAAAGAGAGAGAAATTCTTACAAAATCCGTTCAGGGGCTCTGATGCAACCTGGATTGACCATATCTAGACCCACAGCTGGATGAGACATAAGGCTGGACACTCTTGGGGCTGAGAGGATTGGTGAGCTTGGGTGAGCAAACGCAGACCCTTTAAAGTCATACTGCCTGGTACCCATGCCGTGGGTCCCAAATCTCCAGGTTCAAGGGCATCTTCCTACATCGAAAACATGCGTGGGAAACCCAGAAGATGGTACACCGTGTGATCGGGAAAGGTTTCTCAAACGCACCTCATTTCTCCTCTCCGTGTGCTCGGGTTCGCCATTCCAGCCGCTCGACTAACCATCTCCCTACTTGAAGAATCAGCACCTTTAACCTCCTGTTTCGGACAGGTCGCAATTTGGCCTGAGGATGAACGGGAAGAGGGGGAACCAATGAGAGACTAGCTCTAGGTGTTGGGACAGGCACAGGTCACTCTATTTTCCCATCAGGAAGAAGAATGAACCACAGGCTCAGCCTGCCCCCCGGAACCAGAATACGGCCTGAAGCAATCCTGCGCTTTGGCGGCCAGCTCCCAAAAAAGCGAGTTGACAAATGGAGCTCAGGGGCACTGCAACTCACAAACCTGCAGAGTTATAAATGATAACTCTCGTCCACAAATATATTGAGGGAAGGCAACGAGGAGGATTGGAAAGCAAGGCAGAATTGCAGGAAACAGGTTTCAGGAGGCAGACTCGACTCGCCTTGAAAGCACATGAAAAGCGGCAAAGCGTTGACAATGATGCCCTTGGCCAAAAAGGGCGTATGCGTTTTTTCCTGAATATATTCAGGAAAAAACGCATACGCCCTTTTTGGCCAACCAGGCAAGCCGGAAAGGCAAATCAGCGCTACAAAGAAGTCTCGCTTGCCATCGGTCAAAAGGGCCATGCTGAAAAAAGTGTAAAAACCAGAAATGCAGGACAGGCCATGGAGACATGGGAGCCTTGCTACGCTGATGGGCGGGCTGTAAATTGCCAACAGCCACTCTGGAGAAGTGTACGGCGTGTCCTGAAACATGTAATAAGCACAGCTTAGAGAGCATAGGGCACTTCCACTCATGGGCGTATCAATCGGGAAACCTAAAAATCAACAAGACACAGGCACCCCAAAGTTTAGGGCTGCTCTGTTTCCAAGAACCTCCACTTCGGTACACCTTCAATATCCCAGGAAAGCGAAAAATGGATAAAGAAGTTGTGGTACTTAGGCACAAGGGAATATCACTCAGCCATGAAATCAATGTCATAAGGCTAGTAGCAGCAGGATGAGTGGATTTAGGTACGATGACTCTCAGTGAAAAAAGTCACAGAGAAAAAGACACTTATCCTAAGATATCACTGAGAGAGGGAATGTCAAAGTCGCTACACTTGAACTGAATTACAAAACAGAACAGAGTCACACATTTAGAAAACACACTATGGCTGCTTAACGGGAAAGGTGAGGTGGGGTGATGCATAAAACAAGGGTTTGAAATTAGCTCAGATACCGTTCCACAAGCCAAATATGTAATAGACAAGACCTACTCCCTGCTCAGTGAACTGGACTCAACAGCCCCTATTCACCGCCCAAGAATACATCTGACTAGTAAGAGTCTTAAAACCTATGTATTGACCTCTCTCTGGAAGTGAATCAAGAGGGTGTAAAGCGGCATAAACACAGCAGTGAAAAGCAGCTAAACCCCATTATAAAAATTGATTACTTAAAAAAAAACCCCATAAAACAAAGACAGTGAAAGAGAGAGAAATTCTTACAAAATCCGTTCAGGGGCTCTGATGCAACCTGGATTGACCATATCTAGACCCACAGCTGGATGAGACATAAGGCTGGACACTCTTGGGGCTGAGAGGATTGGTGAGCTTGGGTGAGCAAACGCAGACCCTTTAAAGTCATACTGCGTGGTACCCATGCCGTGGGTCCCAAATCTCCAGGTTCAAGGGCATCTTCCTACATCGAAAACATGCGTGCGAAACCCAGAAGATGGTACACCGTGTGATCGGGAAAGGTTTCTCAAACGCACCTCATTTCTCCTCTCCTTGTGCTCGGGTTCGCCATTCCAGCCGCTCGACTAACCATCTCCCTACTTGGAGAATCAGCACCTTTAACCTCCTGTTTCGGACAGGTCGCAATTTGGCCTGAGGATGAACGGGAAGACGGGGAACCAATGAGAGACTAGCTCTAGGTGTTGGGACAGGCACAGGTCACTCTATTTTCCCATCAGGAAGAAGAATGAACCACAGGCTCAGCCTGCCCCCCGGAACCAGAATACGGCCTGAAGCGATCCTGCGCTTTGGCGGCCAGCTCCCAAAAAAGCGAGTTGACAAATGGAGCTCAGGGGCACTGCAACTCACAAACCTGCAGAGTTATAAATGATAACTCTCGTCCACAAATATATTGAGGGAAGGCAACGAGGAGGATTGGAAAGCAAGGCAGAATTGCAGGAAACAGGTTTCAGGAGGCAGACTCGACTCGCCTTGAAAGCACATGAAAAGCGGCAAAGCGTTGACAATGATGCCCTTGGCCAAAAAGGGCGTATGCGTTTTTTCCTGAATATATTCAGGAAAAAACGCATACGCCCTTTTTGGCCAACCAGGCAAGCCGGAAAGGCAAATCAGCGCTACAAAGAAGTCTCGCTTGCCATCGGTCAAAAGGGCCATGCTGAAAAAAGTGTAAAAACCAGAAATGCAGGACAGGCCATGGAGACATGGGAGCCTTGCTACGCTGATGGGCGGGCTGTAAATTGCCAACAGCCACTCTGGAGAAGTGTACGGCGTGTCCTGAAACATGTAATAAGCACAGCTTAGAGAGCATAGGGCACTTCCACTCATGGGCGTATAAATCGGGAAACCTAAAAATCAACAAGACACAGGCACCCCAAAGTTTAGGGCTGCTCTGTTTCCAAGAACCTCCACTTCGGTACACCTTCAATATCCCAGGAAAGCGAAAAATGGATAAAGAAGTTGTGGTACTTAGGCACAAGGGAATATCACTCAGCCATGCAATCAATGTCATAAGGCTAGTAGCAGCAGGATGAGTGGATTTAGGTACGATGACTCTCAG
This sequence comes from Eubalaena glacialis, assembly GCF_028564815.1. Lineage (NCBI taxonomy): Eukaryota > Metazoa > Chordata > Mammalia > Artiodactyla > Balaenidae > Eubalaena > Eubalaena glacialis. Next base: position 120,283,995 of record NC_083722.1, read on the forward strand.
TGAAATAAGTCACAGAGAAAAAGACACTTATCCTAAGATATCACTGAGAGAGGGAATGTCAAAGTCGCTACACTTGAACTGAATTACAAAACAGAACAGAGTCACACATTTAGAAAACACACTATGGCTGCTTAACGGGAAAGGTGAGGTGGGGTGATGCATAAAACAAGGGTTTGAAATTAGCTCAGATACCGTTCCACAAGCCAAATATGTAATAGACAAGACCTACTCCCTGCTCAGTGAACTGGACTCAACAGCCCCTATTCACCGCCCAAGAATACATCTGACTAGTAAGAGTCTTAAAACCTATGTATTGACCTCTCTCTGGAAGTGAATCAAGAGGGTGTAAAGCGGCATAAACACAGCAGTGAAAAGCAGCCAAACCCCATTATAAAAATTGATTACTTAAAAAAAAAACCCCATAAAACAAAGACAGTGAAAGAGAGAGAAATTCTTACAAAATCCGTTCAGGGGCTCTGATGCAACCTGGATTGACCATATCTAGACCCACAGCTGGATGAGACATAAGGCTGGACACTCTTGGGGCTGAGAGGATTGGTGAGCTTGGGTGAGCAAACGCAGACCCTTTAAAGTCATACTGCGTGGTACCCATGCCGTGGGTCCCAAATCTCCAGGTTCAAGGGCATCTTCCTACATCGAAAACATGCGTGGGAAACCCAGAAGATGGTACACCGTGTGACCGGGAAAGGTTTCTCAAACGCACCTCATTTCTCCTCTCCGTGTGCTCGGGTTCGCCATTCCAGCCGCTCGACTAACCATCTCCCTACTTGGAGAATCAGCACCTTTAACCTCCTGTTTCGGACAGGTCGCAATTTGGCCTGAGGATGAACGGGAAGAGGGGGAACCAATGAGAGACTAGCTCTAGGTGTTGGGACAGGCACAGGTCACTCTATTTTCCCATCAGGAAGAAGAATGAACCACAGGCTCAGCCTGCCCCCCGGAACCAGAATACGGCCTGAAGCAATCCTGCGCTTTGGCGGCCAGCTCCCAAAAAAGCGAGTTGACAAATGGAGCTCAGGGGCACTGCAACTCACAAACCTGCAGAGTTATAAATGATAACTCTCGTCCACAAATATATTGAGGGAAGGCAACGAGGAGGATTGGAAAGCAAGGCAGAATTGCAGGAAACAGGTTTCAGGAGGCAGACTCGACTCGCCTTGAAAGCACATGAAAAGCGGCAAAGCGTTGACAATGATGCCCTTGGCCAAAAAGGGCGTATGCGTTTTTTCCTGAATATATTCAGGAAAAAACGCATACGCCCTTTTTGGCCAACCAGGCAAGCCGGAAAGGCAAATCAGCGCTACAAAGAAGTCTCGCTTGCCATCGGTGAAAAGGGCCATGCTGAAAAAAGTGTAAAAACCAGAAATGCAGGACAGGCCATGGAGACATGGGAGCCTTGCTACGCTGATGGGCGGGCTGTAAATTGCCAACAGCCACTCTGGAGAAGTGTACGGCGTGTCCTGAAACATGTAATAAGCACAGCTTAGAGAGCATAGGGCACTTCCACTCATGGGCGTATAAATCGGGAAACCTAAAAATCAAAAAGACACAGGCACCCCAAAGTTTAGGGCTGCTCTGTTTCCAAGAACCTCCACTTCGGTACACCTTCAATATCCCAGGAAAGCGAAAAATGGATAAAGAAGTTGTGGTACTTAGGCACAAGGGAATATCACTCAGCCATGAAATCAATGTCATAAGGCTAGTAGCAGCAGGATGAGTGGATTTAGGTACGATGACTCTCAGTGAAATAAGTCACAGAGAAAAAGACACTTATCCTAAGATATCACTGAGAGAGGGAATGTCAAAGTCGCTACACTTGAACTGAATTACAAAACAGAACAGAGTCACACATTTAGAAAACACACTATGGCTGCTTAACGGGAAAGGTGAGGTGGGGTGATGCATAAAACAAGGGTTTGAAATTAGCTCAGATACCGTTCCACAAGCCAAATATGTAATAGACAAGACCTACTCCCTGCTCAGTGAACTGGACTCAACAGCCCCTATTCACCGCCCAAGAATATATCTGACTAGTAAGAGTCTTAAAACCTATGTATTGACCTCTCTCTGGAAGTGAATCAAGAGGGTGTAAAGCGGCATAAACACAGCAGTGAAAAGCAGGTAAACCCCATTATAAAAATTGATTACTTAAAAAAAAAACCCCATAAAACAAAGACAGTGAAAGAGAGAGAAATTCTTACAAAATCCGTTCAGGGGCTCTGATGCAACCTGGATTGACCATATCTAGACCCACAGCTGGATGAGACATAAGGCTGGACACTCTTGGGGCTGAGAGGATTGGTGAGCTTGGGTGAGCAAACGCAGACCCTTTAAAGTCATACTGCCTGGTACCCATGCCGTGGGTCCCAAATCTCCAGGTTCAAGGGCATCTTCCTACATCGAAAACATGCGTGGGAAACCCAGAAGATGGTACACCGTGTGACCGGGAAAGGTTTCTCAAACGCACCTCATTTCTCCTCTCCGTGTGCTCGGGTTCGCCATTCCAGCCGCTCGACTAACCATCTCCCTACTTGGAGAATCAGCACCTTTAACCTCCTGTTTCGGACAGGTCGCAATTTGGCCTGAGGATGAACGGGAAGAGGGGGAACCAATGAGAGACTAGCTCTAGGTGTTGGGACAGGCACAGGTCACTCTATTTTCCCATCAGGAAGAAGAATGAACCACAGGCTCAGCCTGCCCCCCGGAACCAGAATACGGCCTGAAGCAATCCTGCGCTTTGGCGGCCAGCTCCCAAAAAAGCGAGTTGACAAATGGAGCTCAGGGGCACTGCAACTCACAAACCTGCAGAGTTATAAATGATAACTCTCGCCCACAAATATATTGAGGGAAGGCAACGAGGAGGATTGGAAAGCAAGGCAGAATTGCAGGAAACAGGTTTCAGGAGGCAGACTCGACTCGCCTTGAAAGCACATGAAAAGCGGCAAAGCGTTGACAATGATGCCCTTGGCCAAAAAGGGCGTATGCGTTTTTTCCTGAATATATTCAGGAAAAAACGCATACGCCCTTTTTGGCCAACCAGGCAAGCCGGAAAGGCAAATCAGCGCTACAAAGAAGTCTCGCTTGCCATCGGTCAAAACGGCCATGCTGAAAAAAGTGTAAAAACCAGAAATGCAGGACAGGCCATGGAGACATGGGAGCCTTGCTACGCTGATGGGCGGGCTGTAAATTGCCAACAGCCACTCTGGAGAAGTGTACGGCGTGTCCTGAAACATGTAATAAGCACAGCTTAGAGAGCATAGGGCACTTCCACTAATGGGCGTATCAATCGGGAAACCTAAAAATCAACAAGACACAGGCACCCCAAAGTTTAGGGCTGCTCTGTTTCCAAGAACCTCCACTTCGGTACACCTTCAATATCCCAGGAAAGCGAAAAATGGATAAAGAAGTTGTGGTACTTAGGCACAAGGGAATATCACTCAGCCATGAAATCAATGTCATAAGGCTAGTAGCAGCAGGATGAGTGGATTTAGGTACGATGACTCTCAGTGAAATAAGTCACAGAGAAAAAGACACTTATCCTAAGATATCACTGAGAGAGGGAATGTCAAAATCGCTACACTTGAACTGAATTACAAAACAGAACAGAGTCACACATTTAGAAAACACACTATGGCTGCTTAACGGGAAAGGTGAGGTGGGGTGATGCATAAAACAAGGGTTTGAAATTAGCTCAGATACCGTTCCACAAGCCAAATATGTAATAGACAAGACCTACTCCCTGCTCAGTGAACTGGACTCAACAGCCCCTATTCACCGCCCAAGAATACATCTGACTAGTAAGAGTCTTAAAACCTATGTATTGACCTCTCTCTGGAAGTGAATCAAGAGGGTGTAAAGCGGCATAAACACAGCAGTGAAAAGCAGCTAAACCCCATTATAAAAATAGATTACTTAAAAAAAAAACCCCATAAAACAAAGACAGTGAAAGAGAGAGAAATTCTTACAAAATCCGTTCAGGGGCTCTGATGCAACCTGGATTGACCATATCTAGACCCACAGCTGGATGAGACATAAGGCTGGACACTCTTGGGGCTGAGAGGATTGGTGAGCTTGGGTGAGCAAACGCAGACCCTTTAAAGTCATACTGCGTGGTACCCATGCCGTGGGTCCCAAATCTCCAGGTTCAAGGGCATCTTCCTACATCGAAAACATGCGTGCGAAACCCAGAAGATGGTACACCGTGTGATCGGGAAAGGTTTCTCAAACGCACCTCATTTCTCCTCTCCTTGTGCTCGGGTTCGCCATTCCAGCCGCTCGACTAACCATCTCCCTATTTGGAGAATCAGCACCTTTAACCTCCCGTTTCGGACAGGTCGCAATTTGGCCTGAGGATGAACGGGAAGAGGGGGAACCAATGAGAGACTAGCTCTAGGTGTTGGGACAGGCACAGGTCACTCTATTTTCCCATCAGGAAGAAGAATGAACCACAGGCTCAGCCTGCCCCCCGGAACCAGAATACGGCCTGAAGCAATCCTGCGCTTTGGCGGCCAGCTCCCAAAAAAGCGAGTTGACAAATGGAGCTCAGGGGCACTGCAACTCACAAACCTGCAGAGTTATAAATGATAACTCTCGTCCACAAATATATTGAGGGAAGGCAACGAGGAGGATTGGAAAGCAAGGCAGAATTGCAGGAAACAGGTTTCAGGAGGCAGACTCGACTCGCCTTGAAAGCACATGAAAAGCGGCAAAGCGTTGACAATGATGCCCTTGGCCAAAAAGGGCGTATGCGTTTTTTCCTGAATATATTCAGGAAAAAACGCATACGCCCTTTTTGGCCAACCAGGCAAGCCGGAAAGGCAAATCAGCGCTACAAAGAAGTCTCGCTTGCCATCGGTCAAAAGGGCCATGCTGAAAAAAGTGTAAAAACCAGAAATGCAGGACAGGCCATGGAGACATGGGAGCCTTGCTACGCTGATGGACGGGCTGTAAATTGCCAACAGCCACTCTGGAGAAGTGTACGGCGTTTCCTGAAACATGTAATAAGCACAGCTTAGAGAGCATAGGGCACTTCCACTCATGGGCGTATCAATCGGGAAACCTAAAAATCAACAAGACACAGGCACCCCAAAGTTTAGGGCTGCTCTGTTTCCAAGAACCTCCACTTCGGTACACCTTCAATATCCCAGGAAAGCGAAAAATGGATAAAGAAGTTGTGGTACTTAGGCACAAGGGAATATCACTCAGCCATGAAATCAATGTCATAAGGCTAGTAGCAGCAGGATGAGTGGATTTAGGTACGATGACTCTCAGTGAAAAAAGTCACAGAGAAAAAGACACTTATCCTAAGATATCACTGAGAGAGGGAATGTCAAAGTCGCTACACTTGAACTGAATTACAAAACAGAACAGAGTCACACATTTAGAAAACACACTATGGCTGCTTAACGGGAAAGGTGAGGTGGGGTGATGCATAAAACAAGGGTTTGAAATTAGCTCAGATACCGTTCCACAAGCCAAATATGTAATAGACAAGACCTACTCCCTGCTCAGTGAACTGGACTCAACAGCCCCTATTCACCGCCCAAGAATACATCTGACTAGTAAGAGTCTTAAAACCTATGTATTGACCTCTCTCTGGAAGTGAATCAAGAGGGTGTAAAGCGGCATAAACACAGCAGTGAAAAGCAGCTAAACCCCATTATAAAAATTGATTACTTAAAAAAAAAACCCCATAAAACAAAGACAGTGAAAGAGAGAGAAATTCTTACAAAATCCGTTCAGGGGCTCTGATGCAACCTGGATTGACCATATCTAGACCCACAGCTGGATGAGACATAAGGCTGGACACTCTTGGGGCTGAGAGGATTGGTGAGCTTGGGTGAGCAAACGCAGACCCTTTAAAGTCATACTGCGTGGTACCCATGCCGTGGGTCCCAAATCTCCAGGTTCAAGGGCATCTTCCTACATCGAAAACATGCGTGGGAAACCCAGAAGATGGTACACCGTGTGATCGGGAAAGGTTTCTCAAACGCACCTCATTTCTCCTCTCCGTGTGCTCGGGTTCGCCATTCCAGCCGCTCGACTAACCATCTCCCTACTTGGAGAATCAGCACCTTTAACCTCCTGTTTCGGACAGGTCACAATTTGGCCTGAGGATGAACGGGAAGAGGGGGAACCAATGAGAGACTAGCTCTAGGTGTTGGGACAGGCACAGGTCACTCTATTTTCCCATCAGGAAGAAGAATGAACCACAGGCTCAGCCTGCCCCCCGGAACCAGAATACGGCCTGAAGCAATCCTGCGCTTTGGCGGCCAGCTCCCAAAAAAGCGAGTTGACAAATGGAGCTCAGGGGCACTGCAACTCACAAACCTGCAGAGTTATAAATGATAACTCTCGTCCACAAATATATTGAGGGAAGGCAACGAGGAGGATTGGAAAGCAAGGCAGAATTGCAGGAAACAGGTTTCAGGAGGCAGACTCGACTCGCCTTGAAAGCACATGAAAAGCGGCAAAGCGTTGACAATGATGCCCTTGGCCAAAAAGGGCGTATGCGTTTTTTCCTGAATATATTCAGGAAAAAACGCATACGCCCTTTTTGGCCAACCAGGCAAGCCGGAAAGGCAAATCAGCGCTACAAAGAAGTCTCGCTTGCCATCGGTCAAAAGGGCCATGCTGAAAAAAGTGTAAAAACCAGAAATGCAAGACAGGCCATGGAGACATGGGAGCCTTGCTACGCTGATGGGCGGGCTGTAAATTGCCAACAGCCACTCTGGAGAAGTGTACGGCGTGTCCTGAAACATGTAATAAGCACAGCTTAGAGAGCATAGGGCACTTCCACTCATGGGCGTATCAATCGGGAAACCTAAAAATCAACAAGACACAGGCACCCCAAAGTTTAGGGCTGCTCTATTTCCAAGAACCTCCACTTCGGTACACCTTCAATATCCCAGGAAAGCGAAAAATGGATAAAGAAGTTGTGGTACTTAGGCACAATGGAATATCACTCAGCCATGAAATCAATGTCATAAGGCTAGTAGCAGCAGGATGAGTGGATTTAGGTACGATGACTCTCAGTGAAAAAAGTCACAGAGAAAAAGACACTTATCCTAAGATATCACTGAGAGAGGGAATGTCAAAGTCGCTACACTTGAACTGAATTACAAAACAGAACAGAGTCACACATTTAGAAAACACACTATGGCTGCTTAACGGGAAAGGTGAGGTGGGGTGATGCATAAAACAAGGGTTTGAAATTAGCTCAGATACCGTTCCACAAGCCAAATATGTAATAGACAAGACCTACTCCCTGCTCAGTGAACTGGACTCAACAGCCCCTATTCACCGCCCAAGAATACATCTGACTAGTAAGAGTCTTAAAACCTATGTATTGACCTCTCTCTGGAAGTGAATCAAGAGGGTGTAAAGCGGCATAAACACAGCAGTGAAAAGCAGCTAAACCCCATTATAAAAATAGATTACTTAAAAAAAAACCCCATAAAACAAAGACAGTGAAAGAGAGAGAAATTCTTACAAAATCCGTTCAGGGGCTCTGATGCAACCTGGATTGACCATATCTAGACCCACAGCTGGATGAGACATAAGGCTGGACACTCTTGGGGCTGAGAGGATTGGTGGGCTTGGGTGAGCAAACGCAGACCCTTTAAAGTCATACTGCGTGGTACCCATGCCGTGGGTCCCAAATCTCCAGGTTCAAGGGCATCTTCCTACATCGAAAACATGCGTGCGAAACCCAGAAGATGGTACACCGTGTGATCGGGAAAGGTTTCTCAAACGCACCTCATTTCTCCTCTCCTTGTGCTCGGGTTCGCCATTCCAGCCGCTCGACTAACCATCTCCCTACTTGGAGAATCAGCACCTTTAACCTCCTGTTTCGGACAGGTCGCAATTTGGCCTGAGGATGAACGGGAAGAGGGGGAACCAATGAGAGACTAGCTCTAGGTGTTGGGACAGGCACAGGTCACTCTATTTTCCCATCAGGAAGAAGAATGAACCACAGGCTCAGCCTGCCCCCCGGAACCAGAATACGGCCTGAAGCAATCCTGCGCTTTGGCGGCCAGCTCCCAAAAAAGCGAGTTGACAAATGGAGCTCAGGGGCACTGCAACTCACAAACCTGCAGAGTTATAAATGATAACTCTCGTCCACAAATATATTGAGGGAAGGCAACGAGGAGGATTGGAAAGCAAGGCAGAATTGCAGGAAACAGGTTTCAGGAGGCAGACTCGACTCGCCTTGAAAGCACATGAAAAGCGGCAAAGCGTTCACAATGATGCCCTTGGCCAAAAAGGGCGTATGCGTTTTTTCCTGAATATATTCAGGAAAAAACGCATACGCCCTTTTTGGCCAACCAGGGAATCCGGAAAGGCAAATCAGCGCTACAAAGAAGGCTCGCTTGCCATCGGTCAAAAGGGCCATGCTGAAAAAAGTGTAAAAACCAGAAATGCAGGACAGGCCATGGAGATATGGGAGCCTTGCTACGCTGATGGGCGGGCTGTAAATTGCCAACAGCCACTCTGGAGAAGTGTACGGCGTGTCCTGAAACATGTAATAAGCACAGCTTAGAGAGCATAGGGCACTTCCACTCATGGGCGTCTAAATCGGGAAACCTAAAAATCAACAAGACACAGGCACCCCAAAGTTTAGGGCTGCTCTGTTTCCAAGAACCTCCACTTCGGTACACCTTCAATATCCCAGGAAAGCGAAAAATGGATAAAGAAGTTGTGGTACTTAGGCACAAGGGAATATCACTCAGCCATGAAATCAATGTCATAAGGCTAGTAGCAGCAGGATGAGTGGATTTAGGTACGATGACTCTCAGTGAAAAAAGTCACAGAGAAAAAGACACTTATCCTAAGATATCACTGAGAGAGGGAATGTCAAAATCGCTACACTTGAACTGAATTACAAAACAGAACAGAGTCACACATTTAGAAAACACACTATGGCTGCTTAACGGGAAAGGTGAGGTGGGGTGATGCATAAAACAAGGGTTTGAAATTAGCTCAGATACCGTTCCACAAGCCAAATATGTAATAGACAAGACCTACTCCCTGCTCAGTGAACTGGACTCAACAGCCCCTATTCACCGCCCAAGAATATATCTGACTAGTAAGAGTCTTAAAACCTATGTATTGATCTCTCTCTGGAAGTGAATCAAGAGGGTGTAAAGCGGCATAAACACAGCAGTGAAAAGCAGCTAAACCCCATTATAAAAATAGATTACTTAAAAAAAAAAACCCCATAAAACAAAGACAGTGAAAGAGAGAGAAATTCTTACAAAATCCGTTCAGGGGCTCTGATGCAACCTGGATTGACCATATCTAGACCCACAGCTGGATGAGACATAAGGCTGGACACTCTTGGGGCTGAGAGGATTGGTGAGCTTGGGTGAGCAAACGCAGACCCTTTAAAGTCATACTGCGTGGTACCCATGCCGTGGGTCCCAAATCTCCAGGTTCAAGGGCATCTTCCTACATCGAAAACATGCGTGCGAAACCCAGAAGATGGTACACCGTGTGATCGGGAAAGGTTTCTCAAACGCACCTCATTTCTCCTCTCCTTGTGCTCGGGTTCGCCATTCCAGCCGCTCGACTAACCATCTCCCTACTTGGAGAATCAGCACCTTTAACCTCCCGTTTCGGACAGGTCGCAATTTGGCCTGAGGATGAACGGGAAGAGGGGGAACCAATGAGAGACTAGCTCTAGGTGTTGGGACAGGCACAGGTCACTCTATTTTCCCATCAGGAAGAAGAATGAACCACAGGCTCAGCCTGCCCCCCGGAACCAGAATACGGCCTGAAGCAATCCTGCGCTTTGGCGGCCAGCTCCCAAAAAAGCGAGTTGACAAATGGAGCTCAGGGGCACTGCAACTCACAAACCTGCAGAGTTATAAATGATAACTCTCGTCCACAAATATATTGAGGGAAGGCAACGAGGAGGATTGGAAAGCAAGGCAGAATTGCAGGAAACAGGTTTCAGGAGGCAGACTCGACTCGCCTTGAAAGCACATGAAAAGCGGCAAAGCGTTGACAATGATGCCCTTGGCCAAAAAGGGCGTATGCGTTTTTTCCTGAATATATTCAGGAAAAAACGCATACGCCCTTTTTGGCCAACCAGGCAAGCCGGAAAGGCAAATCAGCGCTACAAAGAAGTCTCGCTTGCCATCGGTCAAAAGGGCCATGCTGAAAAAAGTGTAAAAACCAGAAATGCAGGACAGGCCATGGAGACATGGGAGCCTTGCTACGCTGATGGACGGGCTGTAAATTGCCAACAGCCACTCTGGAGAAGTGTACGGCGTTTCCTGAAACATGTAATAAGCACAGCTTAGAGAGCATAGGGCACTTCCACTCATGGGCGTATCAATCGGGAAACCTAAAAATCAACAAGACACAGGCACCCCAAAGTTTAGGGCTGCTCTGTTTCCAAGAACCTCCACTTCGGTACACCTTCAATATCCCAGGAAAGCGAAAAATGGATAAAGAAGTTGTGGTACTTAGGCACAAGGGAATATCACTCAGCCATGAAATCAATGTCATAAGGCTAGTAGCAGCAGGATGAGTGGATTTAGGTACGATGACTCTCAGTGAAAAAAGTCACAGAGAAAAAGACACTTATCCTAAGATATCACTGAGAGAGGGAATGTCAAAGTCGCTACACTTGAACTGAATTACAAAACAGAACAGAGTCACACATTTAGAAAACACACTATGGCTGCTTAACGGGAAAGGTGAGGTGGGGTGATGCATAAAACAAGGGTTTGAAATTAGCTCAGATACCGTTCCACAAGCCAAATATGTAATAGACAAGACCTACTCCCTGCTCAGTGAACTGGACTCAACAGCCCCTATTCACCGCCCAAGAATACATCTGACTAGTAAGAGTCTTAAAACCTATGTATTGACCTCTCTCTGGAAGTGAATCAAGAGGGTGTAAAGCGGCATAAACACAGCAGTGAAAAGCAGCTAAACCCCATTATAAAAATTGATTACTTAAAAAAAAAACCCCATAAAACAAAGACAGTGAAAGAGAGAGAAATTCTTACAAAATCCGTTCAGGGGCTCTGATGCAACCTGGATTGACCATATCTAGACCCACAGCTGGATGAGACATAAGGCTGGACACTCTTGGGGCTGAGAGGATTGGTGAGCTTGGGTGAGCAAACGCAGACCCTTTAAAGTCATACTGCGTGGTACCCATGCCGTGGGTCCCAAATCTCCAGGTTCAAGGGCATCTTCCTACATCGAAAACATGCGTGGGAAACCCAGAAGATGGTACACCGTGTGACCGGGAAAGGTTTCTCAAACGCACCTCATTTCTCCTCTCCGTGTGCTCGGGTTCGCCATTCCAGCCGCTCGACTAACCATCTCCCTACTTGGAGAATCAGCACCTTTAACCTCCTGTTTCGGACAGGTCGCAATTTGGCCTGAGGATGAACGGGAAGAGGGGGAACCAATGAGAGACTAGCTCTAGGTGTTGGGACAGGCACAGGTCACTCTATTTTCCCATCAGGAAGAAGAATGAACCACAGGCTCAGCCTGCCCCCCGGAACCAGAATACGGCCTGAAGCAATCCTGCGCTTTGGCGGCCAGCTCCCAAAAAAGCGAGTTGACAAATGGAGCTCAGGGGCACTGCAACTCACAAACCTGCAGAGTTATAAATGATAACTCTCGTCCACAAATATATTGAGGGAAGGCAACGAGGAGGATTGGAAAGCAAGGCAGAATTGCAGGAAACAGGTTTCAGGAGGCAGACTCGACTCGCCTTGAAAGCACATGAAAAGCGGCAAAGCGTTGACAATGATGCCCTTGGCCAAAAAGGGCGTATGCGTTTTTTCCTGAATATATTCAGGAAAAAACGCATACGCCCTTTTTGGCCAACCAGGCAAGCCGGAAAGGCAAATCAGCGCTACAAAGAAGGCTCGCTTGCCATCGGTCAAAAGGGCCATGCTGAAAAAAGTGTAAAAACCAGAAATGCAAGACAGGCCATGGAGACATGGGAGCCTTGCTACGCTGATGGGCGGGCTGTAAATTGCCAACAGCCACTCTGGAGAAGTGTACGGCGTGTCCTGAAACATGTAATAAGCACAGCTTAGAGAGCATAGGGCACTTCCACTCATGGGCGTATCAATCGGGAAACCTAAAAATCAACAAGACACAGGCACCCCAAAGTTTAGGGCTGCTCTGTTTCCAAGAACCTCCACTTCGGTACACCTTCAATATCCCAGGAAAGCGAAAAATGGATAAAGAAGTTGTGGTACTTAGGCACAATGGAATATCACTCAGCCATGAAATCAATGTCATAAGGGTAGTAGCAGCAGGATGAGTGGATTTAGGTACGATGACTCTCAGTGAAAAAAGTCACAGAGAAAAAGACACTTATCCTAAGATATCACTGAGAGAGGGAATGTCAAAGTCGCTACACTTGAACTGAATTACAAAACAGAACAGAGTCACACATTTAGAAAACACACTATGGCTGCTTAACGGGAAATGTGAGGTGGGGTGATGCATAAAACAAGGGTTTGAAATTAGCTCAGATACCGTTCCACAAGCCAAATATGTAATAGACAAGACCTACTCCCTGCTCAGTGAACTGGACTCAACAGCCCCTATTCACCGCCCAAGAATACATCTGACTAGTAAGAGTCTTAAAACCTATGTATTGACCTCTCTCTGGAAGTGAATCAAGAGGGTGTAAAGCGGCATAAACACAGCAGTGAAAAGCAGCTAAACCCCATTATAAAAATAGATTACTTAAAAAAAAACCCATAAAACAAAGACAGTGAAAGAGAGAGAAATTCTTACAAAATCCGTTCGGGGGCTCTGATGCAACCTGGATTGACCATATCTAGACCCACAGCTGGATGAGACATAAGGCTGGACACTCTTGGGGCTGAGAGGATTGGTGAGCTTGGGTGAGCAAACGCAGACCCTTTAAAGTCATACTGCGTGGTACCCATGCCGTGGGTCCCAAATCTCCAGGTTCAAGGGCATCTTCCTACATCGAAAACATGCGTGCGAAACCCAGAAGATGGTACACCGTGTGATCGGGAAAGGTTTCTCAAACGCACCTCATTTCTCCTCTCCTTGTGCTCGGGTTCGCCATTCCAGCCGCTCGACTAACCATCTCCCTACTTGGAGAATCAGCACCTTTAACCTCCTGTTTCGGACAGGTCACAATTTGGCCTGAGGATGAACGGGAAGAGGGGGAACCAATGAGAGACTAGCTCTAGGTGTTGGGACAGGCACAGGTCACTCTATTTTCCCATCAGGAAGAAGAATGAACCACAGGCTCAGCCTGCCCCCCGGAACCAGAATACGGCCTGAAGCAATCCTGCGCTTTGGCGGCCAGCTCCCAAAAAAGCGAGTTGACAAATGGAGCTCAGGGGCACTGCAACTCACAAACCTGCAGAGTTATAAATGATAACTCTCGTCCACAAATATATTGAGGGAAGGCAACGAGGAGGATTGGAAAGCAAGGCAGAATTGCAGGAAACAGGTTTCAGGAGGCAGACTCGACTCGCCTTGAAAGCACATGAAAAGCGGCAAAGCGTTGACAATGATGCCCTTGGCCAAAAAGGGCGTATGCGTTTTTTCCTGAATATATTCAGGAAAAAACGCATACGCCCTTTTTGGCCAACCAGGCAATCCGGAAAGGCAAATCAGCGCTACAAAGAAGTCTCGCTTGCCATCGGTCAAAAGGGCCATGCTGAAAAAAGTGTAAAAACCAGAAATGCAAGACAGGCCATGGAGACATGGGAGCCTTGCTACGCTGATGGGCGGGCTGTAAATTGCCAACAGCCACTCTGGAGAAGTGTACGGCGTGTCCTGAAACATGTAATAAGCACAGCTTAGAGAGCATAGGGCACTTCCACTCATGGGCGTATCAATCGGGAAACCTAAAAATCAACAAGACACAGGCACCCCAAAGTTTAGGGCTGCTCTATTTCCAAGAACCTCCACTTCGGTACACCTTCAATATCCCAGGAAAGCGAAAAATGGATAAAGAAGTTGTGGTACTTAGGCACAATGGAATATCACTCAGCCATGAAATCAATGTCATAAGGCTAGTAGCAGCAGGATGAGTGGATTTAGGTACGATGACTCTCAGTGAAAAAAGTCACAGAGAAAAAGACACTTATCCTAAGATATCACTGAGAGAGGGAATGTCAAAGTCGCTACACTTGAACTGAATTACAAAACAGAACAGAGTCACACATTTAGAAAACACACTATGGCTGCTTAACGGGAAAGGTGAGGTGGGGTGATGCATAAAACAAGGGTTTGAAATTAGCTCAGATACCGTTCCACAAGCCAAATATGTAATAGACAAGACCTACTCCCTGCTCAGTGAACTGGACTCAACAGCCCCTATTCACCGCCCAAGAATACATCTGACTAGTAAGAGTCTTAAAACCTATGTATTGACCTCTCTCTGGAAGTGAATCAAGAGGGTGTAAAGCGGCATAAACACAGCAGTGAAAAGCAGCTAAACCCCATTATAAAAATAGATTACTTAAAAAAAAACCCCATAAAACAAAGACAGTGAAAGAGAGAGAAATTCTTACAAAATCCGTTCAGGGGCTCTGATGCAACCTGGATTGACCATATCTAGACCCACAGCTGGATGAGACATAAGGCTGGACACTCTTGGGGCTGAGAGGATTGGTGGGCTTGGGTGAGCAAACGCAGACCCTTTAAAGTCATACTGCGTGGTACCCATGCCGTGGGTCCCAAATCTCCAGGTTCAAGGGCATCTTCCTACATCGAAAACATGCGTGGGAAACCCAGAAGATGGTACACCGTGTGATCGGGAAAGGTTTCTCAAACGCACCTCATTTCTCCTCTCCTTGTGCTCGGGTTCGCCATTCCAGCCGCTCGACTAACCATCTCCCTACTTGGAGAATCAGCACCTTTAACCTCCTGTTTCGGACAGGTCGCAATTTGGCCTGAGGATGAACGGGAAGAGGGGGAACCAATGAGAGACTAGCTCTAGGTGTTGGGACAGGCACAGGTCACTCTATTTTCCCATCAGGAAGAAGAATGAACCACAGGCTCAGCCTGCCCCCCGGAACCAGAATACGGCCTGAAGCAATCCTGCGCTTTGGCGGCCAGCTCCCAAAAAAGCGAGTTGACAAATGGAGCTCAGGGGCACTGCAACTCACAAACCTGCAGAGTTATAAATGATAACTCTCGTCCACAAATATATTGAGGGAAGGCAACGAGGAGGATTGGAAAGCAAGGCAGAATTGCAGGAAACAGGTTTCAGGAGGCAGACTCGACTCGCCTTGAAAGCACACGAAAAGCGGCAAAGCGTTGACAATGATGCCCTTGGCCAAAAAGGGCGTATGCGTTTTTTCCTGAATATATTCAGGAAAAAACGCATACGCCCTTTTTGGCCAACCAGGCAAGCCGGAAAGGCAAATCAGCGCTACAAAGAAGTCTCGCTTGCCATCGGTCAAAAGGGCCATGCTGAAAAAAGTGTAAAAACCAGAAATGCAGGACAGGCCATGGAGACATGGGAGCCTTGCTACGCTGATGGGCGGGCTGTAAATTGCCAACAGCCACTCTGGAGAAGTGTACGGCGTGTCCTGAAACATGTAATAAGCACAGCTTAGAGAGCATAGGGCACTTCCACTCATGGGCGTCTAAATCGGGAAACCTAAAAATCAACAAGACACAGGCACCCCAAAGTTTAGGGCTGCTCTGTTTCCAAGAACCTCCACTTCGGTACACCTTCAATATCCCAGGAAAGCGAAAAATGGATAAAGAAGTTGTGGTACTTAGGCACAATGGAATATCACTCAGCCATGAAATCAATGTCATAAGGCTAGTAGCAGCAGGATGAGTGGATTTAGGTACGATGACTCTCAGTGAAATAAGTCACAGAGAAAAAGACACTTATCCTAAGATATCACTGAGAGAGGGAATGTCAAAATCGCTACACTTGAACTGAATTACAAAACAGAACAGAGTCACACATTTAGAAAACGCACTATGGCTGCTTAACGGGAAAGGTGAGGTGGGGTGATGCATAAAACAAGGGTTTGAAATTAGCTCAGATACCGTTCCACAAGCCAAATATGTAATAGACAAGACCTACTCCCTGCTCAGTGAACTGGACTCAACAGCCCCTATTCACCGCCCAAGAATACATCTGACTAGTAAGAGTCTTAAAACCTATGTATTGATCTCTCTCTGGAAGTGAATCAAGAGGGTGTAAAGCGGCATAAACACAGCAGTGAAAAGCAGCTAAACCCCATTATAAAAATAGATTACTTAAAAAAAAAACCCCATAAAACAAAGACAGTGAAAGAGAGAGAAATTCTTACAAAATCCGTTCAGGGGCTCTGATGCAACCTGGATTGACCATATCTAGACCCACAGCTGGATGAGACATAAGGCTGGACACTCTTGGGGCTGAGAGGATTGGTGAGCTTGGGTGAGCAAACGCAGACCCTTTAAAGTCATACTGCGTGGTACCCATGCCGTGGGTCCCAAATCTCCAGGTTCAAGGGCATCTTCCTACATCGAAAACATGCGTGCGAAACCCAGAAGATGGTACACCGTGTGACCGGGAAAGGTTTCTCAAACGCACCTCATTTCTCCTCTCCTTGTGCTCGGGTTCGCCATTCCAGCCGCTCGACTAACAATCTCCCTACTTGGAGAATCAGCACCTTTAACCTCCTGTTTCGGACAGGTCGCAATTTGGCCTGAGGATGAACGGGAAGAGGGGGAACCAATGAGAGACCAGCTCTAGGTGTTGGGACAGGCACAGGTCACTCTATTTTCCCATCAGGAAGAAGAATGAACCACAGGCTCAGCCTGCCCCCCGGAACCAGAATAGGGCCTGAAGCAATCCTGCGCTTTGGCGGCCAGCTCCCAAAAAAGCGAGTTGACAAATGGAGCTCAGGGGCACTGCAACTCACAAACCTGCAGAGTTATAAATGATAACTCTCGTCCACAAATATATTGAGGGAAGGCAACGAGGAGGATTGGAAAGCAAGGCAGAATTGCAGGAAACAGGTTTCAGGAGGCAGACTCGACTCGCCTTGAAAGCACATGAAAAGCGGCAAAGCGTTGACAATGATGCCCTTGGCCAAAAAGGGCGTATGCGTTTTTTCCTGAATATATTCAGGAAAAAACGCATACGCCCTTTTTGGCCAACCAGGCAAGCCGGAAAGGCAAATCAGCGCTACAAAGAAGGCTCGCTTGCCATCGGTCAAAAGGGCCATGCTGAAAAAAGTGTAAAAACCAGAAATGCAGGACAGGCCATGGAGACATGGGAGCCTTGCTACGCTGATGGGCGGGCTGTAAATTGCCAACAGCCACTCTGGAGAAGTGTACGGTGTGTCCTGAAACATGTAATAAGCACAGCTTCGAGAGCATAGGGCACTTCCACTCATGGGCGTCTAAATCGGGAAACCTAAAAATCAACAAGACACAGGCACCCCAAAGTTTAGGGCTGCTCTGTTTCCAAGAACCTCCACTTCGGCACACCTTCAATATCCCAGGAAAGCGAAAAATGGATAAAGAAGTTGTGGTACTTAGGCACAATGGAATATCACTCAGCCATGAAATCAATGTCATAAGGCTAGTAGCAGCAGGATGAGTGGATTTAGGTACGATGACTCTCAGTGAAATAAGTCACAGAGAAAAAGACACTTATCCGAAGATATCACTGAGAGAGGGAATGTCAAAATCGCTACACTTGAACTGAATTACAAAACAGAACAGAGTCACACATTTAGAAAACGCACTATGGCTGCTTAACGGGAAAGGTGAGGTGGGGTGATGCATAAAACAAGGGTTTGAAATTAGCTCAGATACCGTTCCACAAGCCAAATATGTAATAGACAAGACCTACTCCCTGCTCAGTGAACTGGACTCAACAGCCCCTATTCACCGCCCAAGAATACATCTGACTAGTAAGAGTCTTAAAACCTATGTATTGATCTCTCTCTGGAAGTGAATCAAGAGGGTGTAAAGCGGCATAAACACAGCAGTGAAAAGCAGCTAAACCCCATTATAAAAATAGATTACTTAAAAAAAAAAACCCATAAAACAAAGACAGTGAAAGAGAGAGAAATTCTTACAAAATCCGTTCGGGGGCTCTGATGCAACCTGGATTGACCATATCTAGACCCACAGCTGGATGAGACATAAGGCTGGACACTCTTGGGGCTGAGAGGATTGGTGAGCTTGGGTGAGCAAACGCAGACCCTTTAAAGTCATACTGCGTGGTACCCATGCCGTGGGTCCCAAATCTCCAGGTTCAAGGGCATCTTCCTACATCGAAAACATGCGTGCGAAACCCAGAAGATGGTACACCGTGTGATCGGGAAAGGTTTCTCAAACGCACCTCATTTCTCCTCTCCTTGTGCTCGGGTTCGCCATTCCAGCCGCTCGACTAACAATCTCCCTACTTGGAGAATCAGCACCTTTAACCTCCTGTTTCGGACAGGTCGCAATTTGGCCTGAGGATGAACGGGAAAAGGGGGAACCAATGAGAGACCAGCTCTAGGTGTTGGGACAGGCACAGGTCACTCTATTTTCCCATCAGGAAGAAGAATGAACCACAGGCTCAGCCTGCCCCCCGGAACCAGAATACGGCCTGAAGCAATCCTGCGCTTTGGCGGCCAGCTCCCAAAAAAGCGAGTTGACAAATGGAGCTCAGGGGCACTGCAACTCACAAACCTGCAGAGTTATAAATGATAACTCTCGTCCACAAATATATTGAGGGAAGGCAACGAGGAGGATTGGAAAGCAAGGCAGAATTGCAGGAAACAGGTTTCAGGAGGCAGACTCGACTCGCCTTGAAAGCACATGAAAAGCGGCAAAGCGTTGACAATGATGCCCTTGGCCAAAAAGGGCGTATGCGTTTTTTCCTGAATATATTCAGGAAAAAACGCATACGCCCTTTTTGGCCAACCAGGCAAGCCGGAAAGGCAAATCAGCGCTACAAAGAAGGCTCGCTTGCCATCGGTCAAAAGGGCCATGCTGAAAAAAGTGTAAAAACCAGAAATGCAGGACAGGCCATGGAGACATGGGAGCCTTGCTACGCTGATGGGCGGGCTGTAAATTGCCAACAGCCACTCTGGAGAAGTGTACGGTGTGTCCTGAAACATGTAATAAGCACAGCTTCGAGAGCATAGGGCACTTCCACTCATGGGCGTCTAAATCGGGAAACCTAAAAATCAACAAGACACAGGCACCCCAAAGTTTAGGGCTGCTCTGTTTCCAAGAACCTCCACTTCGGCACACCTTCAATATCCCAGGAAAGCGAAAAATGGATAAAGAAGTTGTGGTACTTAGGCACAATGGAATATCACTCAGCCATGAAATCAATGTCATAAGGCTAGTAGCAGCAGGATGAGTGGATTTAGGTACGATGACTCTCAGTGAAATAAGTCACAGAGAAAAAGACACTTATCCTAAGATATCACTGAGAGAGGGAATGTCAAAATCGCTACACTTGAACTGAATTACAAAACAGAACAGAGTCACACATTTAGAAAACGCACTATGGCTGCTTAACGGGAAAGGTGAGGTGGGGTGATGCATAAAACAAGGGTTTGAAATTAGCTCAGATACCGTTCCACAAGCCAAATATGTAATAGACAAGACCTACTCCCTGCTCAGTGAACTGGACTCAACAGCCCCTATTCACCGCCCAAGAATACATCTGACTAGTAAGAGTCTTAAAACCTATGTATTGATCTCTCTCTGGAAGTGAATCAAGAGGGTGTAAAGCGGCATAAACACAGCAGTGAAAAGCAGCTAAACCCCATTATAAAAATAGATTACTTAAAAAAAAAACCCATAAAACAAAGACAGTGAAAGAGAGAGAAATTCTTACAAAATCCGTTCGGGGGCTCTGATGCAACCTGGATTGACCATATCTAGACCCACAGCTGGATGAGACCTACGGCTGGACACTCTTGGGGCTGAGAGGATTGGTGAGCTTGGGTGAGCAAACGCAGACCCTTTAAAGTCATACTGCGTGGTACCCATGCCGTGGGTCCCAAATCTCCAGGTTCAAGGGCATCTTCCTACATCGAAAACATGCGTGCGAAACCCAGAAGATGGTACACCGTGTGATCGGGAAAGGTTTCTCAAACGCACCTCATTTCTCCTCTCCTTGTGCTCGGGTTCGCCATTCCAGCCGCTCGACTAACAATCTCCCTACTTGGAGAATCAGCACCTTTAACCTCCTGTTTCGGACAGGTCGCAATTTGGCCTGAGGATGAACGGGAAGAGGGGGAACCAATGAGAGACCAGCTCTAGGTGTCGGGACAGGCACAGGTCACTCTATTTTCCCATCAGGAAGAAGAATGAACCACAGGCTCAGCCTGCCTCCCGGAACCAGAATAGGGCCTGAAGCAATCCTGCGCTTTGGCGGCCAGCTCCCAAAAAAGCGAGTTGACAAATGGAGCTCAGGGGCACTGCAACTCACAAACCTGCAGAGTTATAAATGATAACTCTCGTCCACAAATATATTGAGGGAAGGCAACGAGGAGGATTGGAAAGCAAGGCAGAATTGCAGGAAACAGGTTTCAGGAGGCAGACTCGACTCGCCTTGAAAGCACATGAAAAGCGGCAAAGCGTTGACAATGATGCCCTTGGCCAAAAAGGGCGTATGCGTTTTTTCCTGAATATATTCAGGAAAAAACGCATACGCCCTTTTTGGCCAACCAGGCAAGCCGGAAAGGCAAATCAGCGCTACAAAGAAGGCTCGCTTGCCATCGGTCAAAAGGGCCATGCTGAAAAAAGTGTAAAAACCAGAAATGCAGGACAGGCCATGGAGACATGGGAGCCTTGCTACGCTGATGGGCGGGCTGTAAATTGCCAACAGCCACTCTGGAGAAGTGTACGGTGTGTCCTGAAACATGTAATAAGCACAGCTTCGAGAGCGTAGGGCACTTCCACTCATGGGCGTCTAAATCGGGAAACCTAAAAATCAACAAGACACAGGCACCCCAAAGTTTAGGGCTGCTCTGTTTCCAAGAACCTCCACTTCGGCACACCTTCAATATCCCAGGAAAGCGAAAAATGGATAAAGAAGTTGTGGTACTTAGGCACAATGGAATATCACTCAGCCATGAAATCAATGTCATAAGGCTAGTAGCAGCAGGATGAGTGGATTTAGGTACGATGACTCTCAGTGAAATAAGTCACAGAGAAAAAGACACTTATCCTAAGATATCACTGAGAGAGGGAATGTCAAAATCGCTACACTTGAACTGAATTACAAAACAGAACAGAGTCACACATTTAGAAAACGCACTATGGCTGCTTAACGGGAAAGGTGAGGTGGGGTGATGCATAAAACAAGGGTTTGAAATTAGCTCAGATACCGTTCCACAAGCCAAATATGTAATAGACAAGACCTACTCCCTGCTCAGTGAACTGGACTCAACAGCCCCTATTCACCGCCCAAGAATACATCTGACTAGTAAGAGTCTTAAAACCTATGTATTGATCTCTCTCTGGAAGTGAATCAAGAGGGTGTAAAGCGGCATAAACACAGCAGTGAAAAGCAGCTAAACCCCATTATAAAAATAGATTACTTAAAAAAAAACCCCATAAAACAAAGACAGTGAAAGAGAGAGAAATTCTTACAAAATCCGTTCGGGGGCTCTGATGCAACCTGGATTGACCATATCTAGACCCACAGCTGGATGAGACATAAGGCTGGACACTCTTGGGGCTGAGAGGATTGGTGAGCTTGGGTGAGCAAACGCAGACCCTTTAAAGTCATACTGCGTGGTACCCATGCCGTGGGTCCCAAATCTCCAGGTTCAAGGGCATCTTCCTACATCGAAAACATGCGTGCGAAACCCAGAAGATGGTACACCGTGTGATCGGGAAAGGTTTCTCAAACGCACCTCATTTCTCCTCTCCTTGTGCTCGGGTTCGCCATTCCAGCCGCTCGACTAACCATCTCCCTACTTGGAGAATCAGCACCTTTAACCTCCTGTTTCGGACAGGTCGCAATTTGGCCTGAGGATGAACGGGAAGAGGGGGAACCAATGAGAGACTAGCTCTAGGTGTTGGGACAGGCACAGGTCACTCTATTTTCCCATCAGGAAGAAGAATGAACCACAGGCTCAGCCTGCCCCCCGGAACCAGAATACGGCCTGAAGCAATCCTGCGCTTTGGCGGCCAGCTCCCAAAAAAGCGAGTTGACAAATGGAGCTCAGGGGCACTGCAACTCACAAACCTGCAGAGTTATAAATGATAACTCTCGTCCACAAATATATTGAGGGAAGGCAACGAGGAGGATTGGAAAGCAAGGCAGAATTGCAGGAAACAGGTGTCAGGAGGCAGACTCGACTCGCCTTGAAAGCACATGAAAAGCGGCAAAGCGTTGACAATGATGCCCTTGGCCAAAAAGGGCGTATGCGTTTTTTCCTGAATATATTCAGGAAAAAACGCATACGCCCTTTTTGGCCAACCAGGCAAGCCGGAAAGGCAAATCAGCGCTACAAAGAAGTCTCGCTTGCCATCGGTCAAAAGGGCCATGCTGAAAAAAGTGTAAAAACCAGAAATGCAGGACAGGCCATGGAGACATGGGAGCCTTGCTACGCTGATGGGCGGGCTGTAAATTGCCAACAGCCACTCTGGAGAAGTGTACGGCGTGTCCTGAAACATGTAATAAGCACAGCTTAGAGAGCATAGGGCACTTCCACTCATGGGCGTATCAATCGGGAAACCTAAAAATCAACAAGACACAGGCACCCCAAAGTTTAGGGCTGCTCTGTTTCCAAGAACCTCCACTTCGGTACACCTTCAATATCCCAGGAAAGCGAAAAATGGATAAAGAAGTTGTGGTACTTAGGCACAAGGGAATATCACTCAGCCATGAAATCAATGTCATAAGGCTAGTAGCAGCAGGATGAGTGGATTTAGGTACGATGACTCTCAGTGAAATAAGTCACAGAGAAAAAGACACTTATCCTAAGATATCACTGAGAGAGGGAATGTCAAAGTCGCTACACTTGAACTGAATTACAAAACAGAACAGAGTCACACATTTAGAAAACACACTATGGCTGCTTAACGGCAAAGGTGAGGTGGGGTGATGCATAAAACAAGGGTTTGAAATTAGCTCAGATACCGTTCCACAAGCCAAATATGTAATAGACAAGACCTACTCCCTGCTCAGTGAACTGGACTCAACAGCCCCTATTCACCGCCCAAGAATACATCTGACTAGTAAGAGTCTTAAAACCTATGTATTGACCTCTCTCTGGAAGTGAATCAAGAGGGTGTAAAGCGGCATAAACACAGCAGTGAAAAGCAGCTAAACCCCATTATAAAAATAGATTACTTAAAAAAAAACCCCATAAAACAAAGACAGTGAAAGAGAGAGAAATTCTTACAAAATCCGTTCAGGGGCTCTGATGCAACCTGGATTGACCATATCTAGACCCACAGCTGGATGAGACATAAGGCTGGACACTCTTGGGGCTGAGAGGATTGGTGAGCTTGGGTGAGCAAACGCAGACCCTTTAAAGTCATACTGCGTGGTACCCATGCCGTGGGTCCCAAATCTCCAGGTTCAAGGGCATCTTCCTACATCGAAAACATGCGTGGGAAACCCAGAAGACGGTACACCGTGTGACCGGGAAAGGTTTCTCAAACGCACCTCATTTCTCCTCTCCTTGTGCTCGGGTTCGCCATTCCAGCCGCTCGACTAACCATCTCCCTACTTGGAGAATCAGCACCTTTAACCTCCTGTTTCGGACAGGTCGCAATTTGGCCTGAGGATGAACGGGAAGAGGGGGAACCAATGAGAGACTAGCTCTAGGTGTTGGGACAGGCACAGGTCACTCTATTTTCCCATCAGGAAGAAGAATGAACCACAGGCTCAGCCTGCCCCCCGGAACCAGAATACGGCCTGAAGCAATCCTGCGCTTTGGCGGCCAGCTCCCAAAAAAGCCAGTTGACAAATGGAGCTCAGGGGCACTGCAACTCACAAACCTGCAGAGTTATAAATGATAACTCTTGTCCACAAATATATTGAGGGAAGGCAACGAGGAGGATTGGAAAGCAAGGCAGAATTGCAGGAAACAGGTTTCAGGAGGCAGACTCGACTCGCCTTGAAAGCACATGAAAAGCGGCAAAGCGTTGACAATGATGCCCTTGGCCAAAAAGGGCGTATGCGTTTTTTCCTGAATATATTCAGGAAAAAACGCATACGCCCTTTTTGGCCAACCAGGCAAGCCGGAAAGGCAAATCAGCGCTACAAAGAAGTCTCGCTTGCCATCGGTCAAAAGGGCCATGCTGAAAAAAGTGTAAAAACCAGAAATGCAGGACAGGCCATGGAGACATGGGAGCCTTGCTACGCTGATGGGCGGGCTGTAAATTGCCAACAGCCACTCTGGAGAAGTGTACGGCGTGTCCTGAAACATGTAATAAGCACAGCTTAGAGAGCATAGGGCACTTCCACTCATGGGCGTCTAAATCGGGAAACCTAAAAATCAACAAGACACAGGCACCCCAAAGTTTAGGGCTGCTCTGTTTCCAAGAACCTCCACTTCGGTACACCTTCAATATCCCAGGAAAGCGAAAAATGGATAAAGAAGTTGTGGTACTTAGGCACAAGGGAATATCACTCAGCCATGAAATCAATGTCATAAGGCTAGTAGCAGCAGGATGAGTGGATTTAGGTACGATGACTCTCAGTGAAATAAGTCACAGAGAAAAAGACACTTATCCTAAGATATCACTGAGAGAGGGAATGTCAAAGTCGCTACACTTGAACTGAATTACAAAACAGAACAGAGTCACACATTTAGAAAACACACTATGGCTGCTTAACGGCAAAGGTGAGGTGGGGTGATGCATAAAACAAGGGTTTGAAATTAGCTCAGATACCGTTCCACAAGCCAAATATGTAATAGACAAGACCTACTCCCTGCTCAGTGAACTGGACTCAACAGCCCCTATTCACCGCCCAAGAATACATCTGACTAGTAAGAGTCTTAAAACCTATGTATTGACCTCTCTCTGGAAGTGAATCAAGAGGGTGTAAAGCGGCATAAACACAGCAGTGAAAAGCAGCTAAACCCCATTATAAAAATAGATTACTTAAAAAAAAACCCCATAAAACAAAGACAGTGAAAGAGAGAGAAATTCTTACAAAATCCGTTCAGGGGCTCTGATGCAACCTGGATTGACCATATCTAGACCCACAGCTGGATGAGACATAAGGCTGGACACTCTTGGGGCTGAGAGGATTGGTGAGCTTGGGTGAGCAAACGCAGACCCTTTAAAGTCATACTGCGTGGTACCCATGCCGTGGGTCCCAAATCTCCAGGTTCAAGGGCATCTTCCTACATCGAAAACATGCGTGGGAAACCCAGAAGACGGTACACCGTGTGACCGGGAAAGGTTTCTCAAACGCACCTCATTTCTCCTCTCCTTGTGCTCGGGTTCGCCATTCCAGCCGCTCGACTAACCATCTCCCTACTTGGAGAATCAGCACCTTTAACCTCCTGTTTCGGACAGGTCGCAATTTGGCCTGAGGATGAACGGGAAGAGGGGGAACCAATGAGAGACTAGCTCTAGGTGTTGGGACAGGCACAGGTCACTCTATTTTCCCATCAGGAAGAAGAATGAACCACAGGCTCAGCCTGCCCCCCGGAACCAGAATACGGCCTGAAGCAATCCTGCGCTTTGGCGGCCAGCTCCCAAAAAAGCCAGTTGACAAATGGAGCTCAGGGGCACTGCAACTCACAAACCTGCAGAGTTATAAATGATAACTCTTGTCCACAAATATATTGAGGGAAGGCAACGAGGAGGATTGGAAAGCAAGGCAGAATTGCAGGAAACAGGTTTCAGGAGGCAGACTCGACTCGCCTTGAAAGCACATGAGAAGCGGCAAAGCGTTGACAATGATGCCCTTGGCCAAAAAGGGCGTATGCGTTTTTTCCTGAATATATTCAGGAAAAAACGCATACGCCCTTTTTGGCCAACCAGGCAAGCCGGAAAGGCAAATCAGCGCTACAAAGAAGTCTCGCTTGCCATCGGTCAAAAGGGCCATGCTGAAAAAAGTGTAAAAACCAGAAATGCAGGACAGGCCATGGAGACATGGGAGCCTTGCTACGCTGATGGGCGGGCTGTAAATTGCCAACAGCCACTCTGGAGAAGTGTACGGTGTGTCCTGAAACATGTAATAAGCACAGCTTAGAGAGCATAGGGCACTTCCACTCATGGGCGTCTAAATCGGGAAACCTAAAAATCAACAAGACACAGGCACCCCAAAGTTTAGGGCTGCTCTGTTTCCAAGAACCTCCACTTCGGTACACCTTCAATATCCCAGGAAAGCGAAAAATGGATAAAGAAGTTGTGGTACTTAGGCACAATGGAATATCACTCAGCCATGAAATCAATGTCATAAGGCTAGTAGCAGCAGGATGAGTGGATTTAGGTACGATGACTCTCAGTGAAATAAGTCACAGAGAAAAAGACACTTATCCTAAGATATCACTGAGAGAGGGAATGTCAAAGTCGCTACACTTGAACTGAATTACAAAACAGAACAGAGTCACACATTTAGAAAACACACTATGGCTGCTTAACGGGAAAGGTGAGGTGGGGTGATGCATAAAACAAGGGTTTGAAATTAGCTCAGATACCGTTCCACAAGCCAAATATGTAATAGACAAGACCTACTCCCTGCTCAGTGAACTGGACTCAACAGCCCCTATTCACCGCCCAAGAATACATCTGACTAGTAAGAGTCTTAAAACCTATGTATTGACCTCTCTCTGGAAGTGAATCAAGAGGGGGTAAAGCGGCATAAACACAGCAGTGAAAAGCAGGTAAACCCCATTATAAAAATTGATTACTTAAAAAAAAAACCCCATAAAACAAAGACAGTGAAAGAGAGAGAAATTCTTACAAAATCCGTTCAGGGGCTCTGATGCAACCTGGATTGACCATATCTAGACCCACAGCTGGATGAGACATAAGGCTGGACACTCTTGGGGCTGAGAGGATTGGTGAGCTTGGGTGAGCAAACGCAGACCCTTTAAAGTCATACTGCGTGGTACCCATGCCGTGGGTCCCAAATCTCCAGGTTCAAGGGCATCTTCCTACATCGAAAACATGCGTGGGAAACCCAGAAGATGGTACACCGTGTGACCGGGAAAGGTTTCTCAAACGCACCTCATTTCTCCTCTCCTTGTGCTCGGGTTCGCCATTCCAGCCGCTCGACTAACCATCTCCCTACTTGGAGAATCAGCACCTTTAACCTCCTGTTTCGGACAGGTCGCAATTTGGCCTGAGGATGAACGGGAAGAGGGGGAACCAATGAGAGACTAGCTCTAGGTGTTGGGACAGGCACAGGTCACTCTATTTTCCCATCAGGAAGAAGAATGAACCACAGGCTCAGCCTGCCCCCCGGAACCAGAATAGGGCCTGAAGCAATCCTGCGCTTTGGCGGCCAGCTCCCAAAAAAGCCAGTTGACAAATGGAGCTCAGGGGCACTGCAACTCACAAACCTGCAGAGTTATAAATGATAACTCTCGTCCACAAATATATTGAGGGAAGGCAACGAGGAGGATTGGAAAGCAAGGCAGAATTGCAGGAAACAGGTGTCAGGAGGCAGACTCGACTCGCCTTGAAAGCACATGAAAAGCGGCAAAGCGTTGACAATGATGCCCTTGGCCAAAAAGGGCGTATGCGTTTTTTCCTGAATATATTCAGGAAAAAACGCATACGCCCTTTTTGGCCAACCAGGCAAGCCGGAAAGGCAAATCAGCGCTACAAAGAAGTCTCGCTTGCCATCGGTCAAAAGGGCCATGCTGAAAAAAGTGTAAAAACCAGAAATGCAGGACAGGCCATGGAGACATGGGAGCCTTGCTACGCTGATGGGCGGGCTGTAAATTGCCAACAGCCACTCTGGAGAAGTGTACGGCGTGTCCTGAAACATGTAATAAGCACAGCTTAGAGAGCATAGGGCACTTCCACTCATGGGCGTCTAAATCGGGAAACCTAAAAATCAACAAGACACAGGCACCCCAAAGTTTAGGGCTGCTCTGTTTCCAAGAACCTCCACTTCGGTACACCTTCAATATCCCAGGAAAGCGAAAAATGGATAAAGAAGTTGTGGTACTTAGGCACAAGGGAATATCACTCAGCCATGAAATCAATGTCATAAGGCTAGTAGCAGCAGGATGAGTGGATTTAGGTACGATGACTCTCAGTGAAATAAGTCACAGAGAAAAAGACACTTATCCTAAGATATCACTGAGAGAGGGAATGTCAAAGTCGCTACACTTGAACTGAATTACAAAACAGAACAGAGTCACACATTTAGAAAACACACTATGGCTGCTTAACGGGAAAGGTGAGGTGGGGTGATGCATAAAACAAGGGTTTGAAATTAGCTCAGATACCGTTCCACAAGCCAAATATGTAATAGACAAGACCTACTCCCTGCTCAGTGAACTGGACTCAACAGCCCCTATTCACCGCCCAAGAATACATCTGACTAGTAAGAGTCTTAAAACCTATGTATTGACCTCTCTCTGGAAGTGAATCAAGAGGGTGTAAAGCGGCATAAAGACAGCAGTGAAAAGCAGGTAAACCCCATTATAAAAATTGATTACTTAAAAAAAAAACCCCATAAAACAAAGACAGTGAAAGAGAGAGAAATTCTTACAAAATCCGTTCAGGGGCTCTGATGCAACCTGGATTGACCATATCTAGACCCACAGCTGGATGAGACATAAGGCTGGACACTCTTGGGGCTGAGAGGATTGGTGAGCTTGGGTGAGCAAACGCAGACCCTTTAAAGTCATACTGCGTGGTACCCATGCCGTGGGTCCCAAATCTCCAGGTTCAAGGGCATCTTCCTACATCGAAAACATGCGTGCGAAACCCAGAAGATGGTACACCGTGTGACCGGGAAAGTTTTCTCAAACGCACCTCATTTCTCCTCTCCTTGTGCTCGGGTTCGCCATTCCAGCCGCTCGACTAACCATCTCCCTACTTGGAGAATCAGCACCTTTAACCTCCTGTTTCGGACAGGTCGCAATTTGGCCTGAGGATGAACGGGAAGAGGGAGAACCAATGAGAGACTAGCTCTAGGTGTTGGGACAGGCACAGGTCACTCTATTTTCCCATCAGGAAGAAGAATGAACCACAGGCTCAGCCTGCCCCCCGGAACCAGAATACGGCCTGAAGCAATCCTGCGCTTTGGCGGCCAGCTCCCAAAAAAGCGAGTTGAGAAATGGAGCTCAGGGGCACTGCAACTCACAAACCTGCAGAGTTATAAATGATAACTCTCGTCCACAAATATATTGAGGGAAGGCAACGAGGAGGATTGGAAAGCAAGGCAGAATTGCAGGAAACAGGTGTCAGGAGGCAGACTCGACTCGCCTTGAAAGCACATGAAAAGCGGCAAAGCGTTGACAATGATGCCCTTGGCCAAAAAGGGCGTATGCGTTTTTTCCTGAATATATTCAGGAAAAAACGCATACGCCCTTTTTGGCCAACCAGGCAAGCCGGAAAGGCAAATCAGCGCTACAAAGAAGTCTCGCTTGCCATCGGTCAAAAGGGCCATGCTGAAAAAAGTGTAAAAACCAGAAATGCAGGACAGGCCATGGAGACATGGGAGCCTTGCTACGCTGATGGGCGGGCTGTAAATTGCCAACAGCCACTCTGGAGAAGTGTACGGCGTGTCCTGAAACATGTAATAAGCACAGCTTAGAGAGCATAGGGCACTTCCACTCATGGGCGTATCAATCGGGAAACCTAAAAATCAACAAGACACAGGCACCCCAAAGATTAGGGCTGCTCTGTTTCCAAGAACCTCCACTTCGGTACACCTTCAATATCCCAGGAAAGCGAAAAATGGATAAAGAAGTTGTGGTACTTAGGCACAAGGGAATATCACTCAGCCATGAAATCAATGTCATAAGGCTAGTAGCAGCAGGATGAGTGGATTTAGGTACGATGACTCTCAGTGAAATAAGTCACAGAGAAAAAGACACTTATCCTAAGATATCACTGAGAGAGGGAATGTCAAAGTCGCTACACTTGAACTGAATTACAAAACAGAACAGAGTCACACATTTAGAAAACACACTATGGCTGCTTAACGGGAAAGGTGAGGTGGGGTGATGCATAAAACAAGGGTTTGAAATTAGCTCAGATACCGTTCCACAAGCCAAATATGTAATAGACAAGACCTACTCCCTGCTCAGTGAACTGGACTCAACAGCCCCTATTCACCGCCCAAGAATACATCTGACTAGTAAGAGTCTTAAAACCTATGTATTGATCTCTCTCTGGAAGTGAATCAAGAGGGTGTAAAGCGGCATAAACACAGCAGTGAAAAGCAGCTAAACCCCATTATAAAAATAGATTACTTAAAAAAAAACCCCATAAAACAAAGACAGTGAAAGAGAGAGAAATTCTTACAAAATCCGTTCAGGGGCTCTGATGCAACCTGGATTGACCATATCTAGACCCACAGCTGGATGAGACATAAGGCTGGACACTCTTGGGGCTGAGAGGATTGGTGAGCGTGGGTGAGCAAACGCAGACCCTTTAAAGTCATACTGCGTGGTACCCATGCCGTGGGTCCCAAATCTCCAGGTTCAAGGGCATCTTCCTACATCGAAAACATGCGTGCGAAACCCAGAAGATGGTACACCGTGTGATCGGGAAAGGTTTCTCAAACGCACCTCATTTCTCCTCTCCTTGTGCTCGGGTTCGCCATTCCAGCCGCTCGACTAACCATCTCCCTACTTGGAGAATCAGCACCTTTAACCTCCTGTTTCGGACAGGTCGCAATTTGGCCTGAGGATGAACGGGAAGAGGGGGAACCAATGAGAGACTAGCTCTAGGTGTTGGGACAGGCACAGGTCACTCTATTTTCCCATCAGGAAGAAGAATGAACCACAGGCTCAGCCTGCCCCCCGGAACCAGAATACGGCCTGAAGCAATCCTGCGCTTTGGCGGCCAGCTCCCAAAAAAGCGAGTTGACAAATGGAGCTCAGGGGCACTGCAACTCACAAACCTGCAGAGTTATAAATGATAACTCTCGTCCACAAATATATTGAGGGAAGGCAACGAGGAGGATTGGAAAGCAAGGCAGAATTGCAGGAAACAGGTTTCAGGAGGCAGACTCGACTCGCCTTGAAAGCACATGAAAAGCGGCAAAGCGTTGACAATGATGCCCTTGGCCAAAAAGGGCGTATGCGTTTTTTCCTGAATATATTCAGGAAAAAACGCATACGCCCTTTTTGGCCAACCAGGCAAGCCGGAAAGGCAAATCAGCGCTACAAAGAAGTCTCGCTTGCCATCGGTCAAAAGGGCCATGCTGAAAAAAGTGTAAAAACCAGAAATGCAGGACAGGCCATGGAGACATGGGAGCCTTGCTACGCTGATGGGCGGGCTGTAAATTGCCAACAGCCACTCTGGAGAAGTCTACGGCGTGTCCTGAAACATGTAATAAGCACAGCTTAGAGAGCATAGGGCACTTCCACTCATGGGCGTATCAATCGGGAAACCTAAAAATCAACAAGACACAGGCACCCCAAAGATTAGGGCTGCTCTGTTTCCAAGAACCTCCACTTCGGTACACCTTCAATATCCCAGGAAAGCGAAAAATGGATAAAGAAGTTGTGGTACTTAGGCACAAGGGAATATCACTCAGCCATGAAATCAATGTCATAAGGCTAATAGCAGCCGGATGAGTGGATTTAGGTACGATGACTCTCAGTGAAATAAGTCACAGAGAAAAAGACACTTATCCTAAGATATCACTGAGAGAGGGAATGTCAAAGTCGCTACACTTGAACTGAATTACAAAACAGAACAGAGTCACACATTTAGAAAACACACTATGGCTGCTTAACGGGAAAGGTGAGGTGGGGTGATGCATAAAACAAGGGTTTGAAATTAGCTCAGATACCGTTCCACAAGCCAAATATGTAATAGACAAGACCTACTCCCTGCTCAGTGAACTGGACTCAACAGCCCCTATTCACCGCCCAAGAATACATCTGACTAGTAAGAGTCTTAAAACCTATGTATTGACCTCTCTCTGGAAGTGAATCAAGAGGGTGTAAAGCGGCATAAACACAGCAGTGAAAAGCAGGTAAACCCCATTATAAAAATAGATTACTTAAAAAAAAACCCCATAAAACAAAGACAGTGAAAGAGAGAGAAATTCTTACAAAATCCGTTCAGGGGCTCTGATGCAACCTGGATTGACCATATCTAGACCCACAGCTGGATGAGACATGAGGCTGGACACTCTTCGGGCTGAGAGGATTGGTGAGCTTGGGTGAGCAAACGCAGACCCTTTAAAGTCATACTGCGTGGTACCCATGCCGTGGGTCCCAAATCTCCAGGTTCAAGGGCATCTTCCTACATCGAAAACATGCGTGCGAAACCCAGAAGATGGTACACCGTGTGATCGGGAAAGGTTTCTCAAACGCACCTCATTTCTCCTCTCCTTGTGCTCGGGTTCGCCATTCCAGCCGCTCGACTAACCATCTCCCTACTTGGAGAATCAGCACCTTTAACCTCCTGTTTCGGACAGGTCGCAATTTGGCCTGAGGATGAACGGGAAGAGGGGGAACCAATGAGAGACTAGCTCTAGGTGTTGGGACAGGCACAGGTCACTCTATTTTCCCATCAGGAAGAAGAATGAACCACAGGCTCAGCCTGCCCCCCGGAACCAGAATACGGCCTGAAGCAATCCTGCGCTTTGGCGGCCAGCTCCCAAAAAAGCGAGTTGACAAATGGAGCTCAGGGGCACTGCAACTCACAAACCTGCAGAGTTATAAATGATAACTCTCGTCCACAAATATATTGAGGGAAGGCAACGAGGAGGATTGGAAAGCAAGGCAGAATTGCAGGAAACAGGTTTCAGGAGGCAGACTCGTCTCGCCTTGAAAGCACATGAAAAGCGGCAAAGCGTTGACAATGATGCCCTTGGCCAAAAAGGGCGTATGCGTTTTTTCATGAATATATTCAGGAAAAAACGCATACGCCCTTTTTGGCCAACCAGGCAAGCCGGAAAGGCAAATCAGCGCTACAAAGAAGTCTCGCTTGCCATCGGTCAAAAGGGCCATGCTGAAAAAAGTGTAAAAACCAGAAATGCAGGACAGGCCATGGAGACATGGGAGCCTTGCTACGCTGATGGGCGGGCTGTAAATTGCCAACAGCCACTCTGGAGAAGTCTACGGCGTGTCCTGAAACATGTAATAAGCACAGCTTAGAGAGCATAGGGCACTTCCACTCATGGGCGTCTAAATCGGGAAACCTAAAAATCAACAAGACACAGGCACCCCAAAGTTTAGGGCTGCTCTGTTTCCAAGAACCTCCACTTCGGTACACCTTCAATATCCCAGGAAAGCGAAAAATGGATAAAGAAGTTGTGGTACTTAGGCACAATGGAATATCACTCAGCCATGAAATCAATGTCATAAGGCTAGTAGCAGCAGGATGAGTGGATTTAGGTACGATGACTCTCAGTGAAATAAGTCACAGAGAAAAAGACACTTATCCTAAGATATCACTGAGAGAGGGAATGTCAAAGTCGCTACACTTGAACTGAATTACAAAACAGAACAGAGTCACACATTTAGAAAACACACTATGGCTGCTTAACGGGAAAGGTGAGGTGGGGTGATGCATAAAACAAGGGTTTGAAATTAGCTCAGATACCGTTCCACAAGCCAAATATGTAATAGACAAGACCTACTCCCTGCTCAGTGAACTGGACTCAACAGCCCCTATTCACCGCCCAAGAATACATCTGACTAGTAAGAGTCTTAAAACCTATGTATTGACCTCTCTCTGGAAGTGAATCAAGAGGGTGTAAAGCGGCATAAACACAGCAGTGAAAAGCAGCTAAACCCCATTATAAAAATAGATTACTTAAAAAAAAACCCCATAAAACAAAGACAGTGAAAGAGAGAGAAATTCTTACAAAATCCGTTCAGGGGCTCTGATGCAACCTGGATTGACCATATCTAGACCCACAGCTGGATGAGACATAAGGCTGGACACTCTTGGGGCTGAGAGGATTGGTGAGCTTGGGTGAGCAAACGCAGACCCTTTAAAGTCATACTGCGTGGTACCCATGCCGTGGGTCCCAAATCTCCAGGTTCAAGGGCATCTTCCTACATCGAAAACATGCGTGCGAAACCCAGAAGATGGTACACCGTGTGACCGGGAAAGGTTTCTCAAACGCACCTCATTTCTCCTCTCCTTGTGCTCGGGTTCGCCATTCCAGCCGCTCGACTAACCATCTCCCTACTTGGAGAATCAGCACCTTTAACCTCCTGTTTCGGACAGGTCGCAATTTGGCCTGAGGATGAACGGGAAGAGGGGGAACCAATGAGAGACTAGCTCTAGGTGTTGGGACAGGCACAGGTCACTCTATTTTCCCATCAGGAAGAAGAATGAACCACAGGCTCAGCCTGCCCCCCGGAACCAGAATACGGCCTGAAGCAATCCTGCGCTTTGGCGGCCAGCTCCCAAAAAAGCGAGTTGACAAATGGAGCTCAGGGGCACTGCAACTCACAAACCTGCAGAGTTATAAATGATAACTCTCGTCCACAAATATATTGAGGGAAGGCAACGAGGAGGATTGGAAAGCAAGGCAGAATTGCAGGAAACAGGTGTCAGGAGGCAGACTCGACTCGCCTTGAAAGCACATGAAAAGCGGCAAAGCGTTGACAATGATGCCCTTGGCCAAAAAGGGCGTATGCGTTTTTTCCTGAATATATTCAGGAAAAAACGCATACGCCCTTTTTGGCCAACCAGGCAAGCCGGAAAGGCAAATCAGCGCTACAAAGAAGTCTCGCTTGCCATCGGTCAAAAGGGCCATGCTGAAAAAAGTGTAAAAACCAGAAATGCAGGACAGGCCATGGAGACATGGGAGCCTTGCTACGCTGATGGGCGGGCTGTAAATTGCCAACAGCCACTCTGGAGAAGTGTACGGCGTGTCCTGAAACATGTAATAAGCACAGCTTAGAGAGCATAGGGCACTTCCACTCATGGGCGTCTAAATCGGGAAACCTAAAAATCAACAAGACACAGGCACCCCAAAGTTTAGGGCTGCTCTGTTTCCAAGAACCTCCACTTCGGTACACCTTCAATATCCCAGGAAAGCGAAAAATGGATAAAGAAGTTGTGGTACTTAGGCACAAGGGAATATCACTCAGCCATGAAATCAATGTCATAAGGCTAGTAGCAGCAGGATGAGTGGATTTAGGTACGATGACTCTCAGTGAAATAAGTCACAGAGAAAAAGACACTTATCCTAAGATATCACTGAGAGAGGGAATGTCAAAGTCGCTACACTTGAACTGAATTACAAAACAGAACAGAGTCACACATTTAGAAAACACACTATGGCTGCTTAACGGGAAAGGTGAGGTGGGGTGATGCATAAAACAAGGGTTTGAAATTAGCTCAGATACCGTTCCACAAGCCAAATATGTAATAGACAAGACCTACTCCCTGCTCAGTGAACTGGACTCAACAGCCCCTATTCACCGCCCAAGAATACATCTGACTAGTAAGAGTCTTAAAACCTATGTATTGACCTCTCTCTGGAAGTGAATCAAGAGGGTGTAAAGCGGCATAAACACAGCAGTGAAAAGCAGCTAAACCCCATTATAAAAATAGATTACTTAAAAAAAAACCCCATAAAACAAAGACAGTGAAAGAGAGAGAAATTCTTACAAAATCCGTTCAGGGGCTCTGATGCAACCTGGATTGACCATATCTAGACCCACAGCTGGATGAGACATAAGGCTGGACACTCTTGGGGCTGAGAGGATTGGTGAGCTTGGGTGAGCAAACGCAGACCCTTTAAAGTCATACTGCGTGGTACCCATGCCATGGGTCCCAAATCTCCAGGTTCAAGGGCATCTTCCTACATCGAAAACATGCGTGCGAAACCCAGAAGATGGTACACCGTGTGATCGGGAAAGGTTTCTCAAACGCACCTCATTTCTCCTCTCCTTGTGCTCGGGTTCGCCATTCCAGCCGCTCGACTAACCATCTCCCTACTTGGAGAATCAGCACCTTTAACCTCCTGTTTCGGACAGGTCGCAATTTGGCCTGAGGATGAACGGGAAGAGGGGGAACCAATGAGAGACTAGCTCTAGGTGTTGGGACAGGCACAGGTCACTCTATTTTCCCATCAGGAAGAAGAATGAACCACAGGCTCAGCCTGCCCCCCGGAACCAGAATACGGCCTGAAGCAATCCTGCGCTTTGGCGGCCAGCTCCCAAAAAAGCGAGTTGACAAATGGAGCTCAGGGGCACTGCAACTCACAAACCTGCAGAGTTATAAATGATAACTCTCGTCCACAAATATATTGAGGGAAGGCAACGAGGAGGATTGGAAAGCAAGGCAGAATTGCAGGAAACAGGTTTCAGGAGGCAGACTCGTCTCGCCTTGAAAGCACATGAAAAGCGGCAAAGCGTTGACAATGATGCCCTTGGCCAAAAAGGGCGTATGCGTTTTTTCATGAATATATTCAGGAAAAAACGCATACGCCCTTTTTGGCCAACCAGGCAAGCCGGAAAGGCAAATCAGCGCTACAAAGAAGTCTCGCTTGCCATTGGTCAAAAGGGCCATGCTGAAAAAAGTGTAAAAACCAGAAATGCAGGACAGGCCATGGAGACATGGGAGCCTTGCTACGCTGATGGGCGGGCTGTAAATTGCCAACAGCCACTCTGGAGAAGTGTACGGCGTGTCCTGAAACATGTAATAAGCACAGCTTAGAGAGCATAGGGCACTTCCACTCATGGGCGTCTAAATCGGGAAACCTAAAAATCAACAAGACACAGGCACCCCAAAGTTTAGGGCTGCTCTGTTTCCAAGAACCTCCACTTCGGTACACCTTCAATATCCCAGGAAAGCGAAAAATGGATAAAGAAGTTCTGGTACTTAGGCACAAGGGAATATCACTCAGCCATGAAATCAATGTCATAAGGCTAGTAGCAGCAGGATGAGTGGATTTAGGTACGATGACTCTCAGTGAAATAAGTCACAGAGAAAAAGACACTTATCCTAAGATATCACTGAGAGAGGGAATGTCAAAGTCGCTACACTTGAACTGAATTACAAAACAGAACAGAGTCACACATTTAGAAAACACACTATGGCTGCTTAACGGGAAAGGTGAGGTGGGGTGATGCATAAAACAAGGGTTTGAAATTAGCTCAGATACCGTTCCACAAGCCAAATATGTAATAGACAAGACCTACTCCCTGCTCAGTGAACTGGACTCAACAGCCCCTATTCACCGCCCAAGAATACATCTGACTAGTAAGAGTCTTAAAACCTATGTATTGACCTCTCTCTGGAAGTGAATCAAGAGGGTGTAAAGCGGCATAAACACAGCAGTGAAAAGCAGCTAAACCCCATTATAAAAATAGACTACTTGAAAAAAAACCCCATAAAACAAAGACAGTGAAAGAGAGAGAAATTCTTACAAAATCCCTTCAGGGGCTCTGATGCAACCTGGATTGACCATATCTAGACCCACAGCTGGATGAGACATAAGGCTGGACACTCTTGGGGCTGAGAGGATTGGTGAGCTTGGGTGAGCAAACGCAGACCCTTTAAAGTCATACTGCGTGGTACCCATGCCGTGGGTCCCAAATCTCCAGGTTCAAGGGCATCTTCCTACATCGAAAACATGCGTGCGAAACCCAGAAGATGGTACACCGTGTGACCGGGAAAGGTTTCTCAAACGCACCTCATTTCTCCTCTCCTTGTGCTCGGGTTCGCCATTCCAGCCGCTCGACTAACCATCTCCCTACTTGGAGAATCAGCACCTTTAACCTCCTGTTTCGGACAGGTCGCAATTTGGCCTGAGGATGAACGGGAAGAGGGGGAACCAATGAGAGACTAGCTCTAGGTGTTGGGACAGGCACAGGTCACTCTATTTTCCCATCAGGAAGAAGAATGAACCACAGGCTCAGCCTGCCCCCCGGAACCAGAATACGGCCTGAAGCAATCCTGCGCTTTGGCGGCCAGCTCCCAAAAAAGCGAGTTGACAAATGGAGCTCAGGGGCACTGCAACTCACAAACCTGCAGAGTTATAAATGATAACTCTCGTCCACAAATATATTGAGGGAAGGCAACGAGGAGGATTGGAAAGCAAGGCAGAATTGCAGGAAACAGGTTTCAGGAGGCAGACTCGTCTCGCCTTGAAAGCACATGAAAAGCGGCAAAGCGTTGACAATGATGCCCTTGGCCAAAAAGGGCGTATGCGTTTTTTCATGAATATATTCAGGAAAAAACGCATACGCCCTTTTTGGCCAACCAGGCAAGCCGGAAAGCCAAATCAGCGCTACAAAGAAGTCTCGCTTGCCATCGGTCAAAAGGGCCATGCTGAAAAAAGTGTAAAAACCAGAAATGCAGGACAGGCCATGGAGACATGGGAGCCTTGCTACGCTGATGGGCGGGCTGTAAATTGCCAACAGCCACTCTGGAGAAGTGTACGGCGTGTCCTGAAACATGTAATAAGCACAGCTTAGAGAGCATAGGGCACTTCCACTCATGGGCGTCTAAATCGGGAAACCTAAAAATCAACAAGACACAGGCACCCCAAAGTTTAGGGCTGCTCTGTTTCCAAGAACCTCCACTTCGGTACACCTTCAATATCCCAGGAAAGCGAAAAATGGATAAAGAAGTTGTGGTACTTAGGCACAAGGGAATATCACTCAGCCATGAAATCAATGTCATAAGGCTAGTAGCAGCAGGATGAGTGGATTTAGGTACGATGACTCTCAGTGAAAAAAGTCACAGAGAAAAAGACACTTATCCTAAGATATCACTGAGAGAGGGAATGTCAAAATCGCTACACTTGAACTGAATTACAAAACAGAACAGAGTCACACATTTAGAAAACACACTATGGCTGCTTAACGGGAAAGGTGAGGTGGGGTGATGCATAAAACAAGGGTTTGAAATTAGCTCAGATACCGTTCCACAAGCCAAATATGTAATAGACAAGACCTACTCCCTGCTCAGTGAACTGGACTCAACAGCCCCTATTCACCGCCCAAGAATACATCTGACTAGTAAGAGTCTTAAAACCTATGTATTGACCTCTCTCTGGAAGTGAATCAAGAGGGTGTAAAGCGGCATAAACACAGCAGTGAAAAGCAGCTAAACCCCATTATAAAAATAGATTACTTAAAAAAAAAACCCCATAAAACAAAGACAGTGAAAGAGAGAGAAATTCTTACAAAATCCCTTCAGGGGCTCTGATGCAACCTGGATTGACCATATCTAGACCCACAGCTGGATGAGACATAAGGCTGGACACTCTTGGGGCTGAGAGGATTGGTGAGCTTGGGTGAGCAAACGCAGACCCTTTAAAGTCATACTGCGTGGTACCCATGCCGTGGGTCCCAAATCTCCAGGTTCAAGGGCATCTTCCTACATCGAAAACATGCGTGGGAAACCCAGAAGATGGTACACCGTGTGACCGGGAAAGGTTTCTCAAACGCACCTCATTTCTCCTCTCCTTGTGCTCGGGTTCGCCATTCCAGCCGCTCGACTAACCATCTCCCTACTTGGAGAATCAGCACCTTTAACCTCCTGTTTCGGACAGGTCGCAATTTGGCCTGAGGATGAACGGGAAGAGGGGGAACCAATGAGAGACCAGCTCTAGGTGTTGGGACAGGCACAGGTCACTCTATTTTCCCATCAGGAAGAAGAATGAACCACAGGCTCAGCCTGCCCCCCGGAACCAGAATACGGCCTGAAGCAATCCTGCGCTTTGGCGGCCAGCTCCCAAAAAAGCGAGTTGACAAATGGAGCTCAGGGGCACTGCAACTCACAAACCTGCAGAGTTATAAATGATAACTCTCGTTCACAAATATATTGAGGGAAGGCAACGAGGAGGATTGAAAAGCAAGGCAGAATTGCAGGAAACAGGTTTCAGGAGGCAGACTCGACTCGCCTTGAAAGCACATGAAAAGCGGCAAAGCGTTGACAATGATGCCCTTGGCCAAAAAGGGCGTATGCGTTTTTTCCTGAATATATTCAGGAAAAAACGCATACGCCCTTTTTGGCCAACCAGGCAAGCCGGAAAGGCAAATCAGCGCTACAAAGAAGTCTCGCTTGCCATCGGTCAAAAGGGCCATGCTGAAAAAAGTGTAAAAACCAGAAATGCAGGACAGGCCATGGAGACATGGGAGCCTTGCTACGCTGATGGGCGGGCTGTAAATTGCCAACAGCCACTCTGGAGAAGTGTACGGCGTGTCCTGAAACATGTAATAAGCACAGCTTAGAGAGCATAGGGCACTTCCACTCATGGACGTATAAATCGGGAAACCTAAAAATCAACAAGACACAGGCACCCCAAAGTTTAGGGCTGCTCTGTTTCCAAGAACCTCCACTTCGGTACACCTTCAATATCCCAGGAAAGCGAAAAATGGATAAAGAAGTTCTGGTACTTAGGCACAAGGGAATATCACTCAGCCATGAAATCAATGTCATAAGGCTAGTAGCAGCAGGATGAGTGGATTTAGGTACGATGACTCTCAGTGAAATAAGTCACAGAGAAAAAGACACTTATCCTAAGATATCTCTGAGAGAGGGAATGTCAAAATCGCTACACTTGAACTGAATTACAAAACAGAACAGAGTCACACATTTAGAAAACACACTATGGCTGCTTAACGGGAAAGGTGAGGTGGGGTGATGCATAAAACAAGGGTTTGAAATTAGCTCAGATACCGTTCCACAAGCCAAATATGTAATAGACAAGACCTACTCCCTGCTCAGTGAACTGGACTCAACAGCCCCTATTCACCGCCCAAGAATACATCTGACTAGTAAGAGTCTTAAAACCTATGTATTGACCTCTCTCTGGAAGTGAATCAAGAGGGTGTAAAGCGGCATAAACACAGCAGTGAAAAGCAGCTAAACCCCATTATAAAAATAGATTACTTAAAAAAAAAACCCCATAAAACAAAGACAGTGAAAGAGAGAGAAATTCTTACAAAATCCCTTCAGGGGCTCTGATGCAACCTGGATTGACCATATCTAGACCCACAGCTGGATGAGACATAAGGCTGGACACTCTTGGGGCTGAGAGGATTGGTGAGCTTGGGTGAGCAAACGCAGACCCTTTAAAGTCATACTGCGTGGTACCCATGCCGTGGGTCCCAAATCTCCAGGTTCAAGGGCATCTTCCTACATCGAAAACATGCGTGGGAAACCCAGAAGATGGTACACCGTGTGACCGGGAAAGGTTTCTCAAACGCACCTCATTTCTCCTCTCCTTGTGCTCGGGTTCGCCATTCCAGCCGCTCGACTAACCATCTCCCTACTTGGAGAATCAGCACCTTTAACCTCCTGTTTCGGACAGGTCGCAATTTGGCCTGAGGATGAACGGGAAGAGGGGGAACCAGTGAGAGACCAGCTCTAGGTGTTGGGACAGGCACAGGTCACTCTATTTTCCCATCAGGAAGAAGAATGAACCACAGGCTCAGCCTGCCCCCCGGAACCAGAATACGGCCTGAAGCAATCCTGCGCTTTGGCGGCCAGCTCCCAAAAAAGCGAGTTGACAAATGGAGCTCAGGGGCACTGCAACTCACAAACCTGCAGAGTTATAAATGATAACTCTCGTCCACAAATATATTGAGGGAAGGCAACGAGGAGGATTGGAAAGCAAGGAAGAATTGCAGGAAACAGGTGTCAGGAGGCAGACTCGACTCGCCTTGAAAGCACATGAAAAGCGGCAAAGCGTTGACAATGATGCCCTTGGCCAAAAAGGGCGTATGCGTTTTTTCCTGAATATATTCAGGAAAAAACGCATACGCCCTTTTTGGCCAACCAGGCAAGCCGGAAAGGCAAATCAGCGCTACAAAGAAGTCTCGCTTGCCATCGGTCAAAAGGGCCATGCTGAAAAAAGTGTAAAAACCAGAAATGCAGGACAGGCCATGGAGACATGGGAGCCTTGCTACGCTGATGGGCGGGCTGTAAATTGCCAACAGCCACTCTGGAGAAGTGTACGGCGTGTCCTGAAACATGTAATAAGCACAGCTTAGAGAGCATAGGGCACTTCCACTCATGGGCGTATCAATCGGGAAACCTAAAAATCAACAAGACACAGGCACCCCAAAGTTTAGGGCTGCTCTGTTTCCAAGAACCTCCACTTCGGTACACCTTCAATATCCCAGGAAAGCGAAAAATGGATAAAGAAGTTGTGGTACTTAGGCACAAGGGAATATCACTCAGCCATGAAATCAATGTCATAAGGCTAGTAGCAGCAGGATGAGTGGATTTAGGTACGATGACTCTCAGTGAAATAAGTCACAGAGAAAAAGACACTTATCCTAAGATATCACTGAGAGAGGGAATGTCAAAGTCGCTACACTTGAACTGAATTACAAAACAGAACAGAGTCACACATTTAGAAAACACACTATGGCTGCTTAACGGGAAAGGTGAGGTGGGGTGATGCATAAAACAAGGGTTTGAAATTAGCTCAGATACCGTTCCACAAGCCAAATATGTAATAGACAAGACCTACTCCCTGCTCAGTGAACTGGACTCAACAGCCCCTATTCACCGCCCAAGAATACATCTGACTAGTAAGAGTCTTAAAACCTATGTATTGACCTCTCTCTGGAAGTGAATCAAGAGGGTGTAAAGCGGCATAAACACAGCAGTGAAAAGCAGCTAAACCCCATTATAAAAATAGATTACTTAAAAAAAACCCCATAAAACAAAGACAGTGAAAGAGAGAGAAATTCTTACAAAATCCCTTCAGGGGCTCTGATGCAACCTGGATTGACCATATCTAGACCCACAGCTGGATGAGACATAAGGCTGGACACTCTTGGGGCTGAGAGGATTGGTGAGCTTGGGTGAGCAAACGCAGACCCTTTAAAGTCATACTGCGTGGTACCCATGCCGTGGGCTCCAAATCTCCAGGTTCAAGGGCATCTTCCTACATCGAAAACATGCGTGGGAAACCCAGAAGATGGTACACCGTGTGACCGGGAAAGGTTTCTCAAACGCACCTCATTTCTCCTCTCCTTGTGCTCGGGTTCGCCATTCCAGCCGCTCGACTAACCATCTCCCTACTTGGAGAATCAGCACCTTTAACCTCCTGTTTCGGACAGGTCGCAATTTGGCCTGAGGATGAACGGGAAGAGGGGGAACCAATGAGAGACTAGCTCTAGGTGTTGGGACAGGCACAGGTCACTCTATTTTCCCATCAGGAAGAAGAATGAACCACAGGCTCAGCCTGCCCCCCGGAACCAGAATACGGCCCGAAGCAATCCTGCGCTTTGGCGGCCAGCTCCCAAAAAAGCGAGTTGACAAATGGAGCTCAGGGGCACTGCAACTCACAAACCTGCAGAGTTATAAATGATAACTCTCGTCCACAAATATATTGAGGGAAGGCAACGAGGAGGATTGGAAAGCAAGGCAGAATTGCAGGAAACAGGTTTCAGGAGGCAGACTCGACTCGCCTTGAAAGCACATGAAAAGCGGCAAAGCGTTGACAATGATGCCCTTGGCCAAAAAGGGCGTATGCGTTTTTCCCTGAATATATTCAGGGAAAAACGCATACGCCCTTTTTGGCCAACCAGGCAAGCCGGAAAGGCAAATCAGCGCTACAAAGAAGTCTCGCTTGCCATCGGTCAAAAGGGCCATGCTGAAAAAAGTGTAAAAACCAGAAATGCAGGACAGGCCATGGAGACATGGGAGCCTTGCTACGCTGATGGGCGGGCTGTAAATTGCCAACAGCCACTCTGGAGAAGTGTACGGCGTGTCCTGAAACATGTAATAAGCACAGCTTAGAGAGCATAGGGCACTTCCACTCATGGGCGTCTAAATCGGGAAACCTAAAAATCAACAAGACACAGGCACCCCAAAGTTTAGGGCTGCTCTGTTTCCAAGAACCTCCACTTCGGTACACCTTCAATATCCCAGGAAAGCGAAAAATGGATAAAGAAGTTGTGGTACTTAGGCACAAGGGAATATCACTCAGCCATGAAATCAATGTCATAAGGCTAGTAGCAGCAGGATGAGTGGATTTAGGTACGATGACTCTCAGTGAAATAAGTCACAGAGAAAAAGACACTTATCCTAAGATATCACTGAGAGAGGGAATGTCAAAGTCGCTACACTTGAACTGAATTACAAAACAGAACAGAGTCACACATTTAGAAAACACACTATGGCTGCTTAACGGGAAAGGTGAGGTGGGGTGATGCATAAAACAAGGGTTTGAAATTAGCTCAGATACCGTTCCACAAGCCAAATATGTAATAGACAAGACCTACTCCCTGCTCAGTGAACTGGACTCAACAGCCCCTATTCACCGCCCAAGAATACATCTGACTAGTAAGAGTCTTAAAACCTATGTATTGACCTCTCTCTGGAAGTGAATCAAGAGGGTGTAAAGCGGCATAAACACAGCAGTGAAAAGCAGCTAAACCCCATTATAAAAATAGATTACTTAAAAAAAAAACCCCATAAAACAAAGACAGTGAAAGAGAGAGAAATTCTTACAAAATCCCTTCAGGGGCTCTGATGCAACCTGGATTGACCATATCTAGACCCACAGCTGGATGAGACATAAGGCTGGACACTCTTGGGGCTGAGAGGATTGGTGAGCTTGGGTGAGCAAACGCAGACCCTTTAAAGTCATACTGCGTGGTACCCATGCCGTGGGTCCCAAATCTCCAGGTTCAAGGGCATCTTCCTACATCGAAAACATGCGTGCGAAACCCAGAAGATGGTACACCGTGT
The DNA here is from genome assembly GCF_028564815.1 of Eubalaena glacialis. Classification (NCBI taxonomy): domain Eukaryota; kingdom Metazoa; phylum Chordata; class Mammalia; order Artiodactyla; family Balaenidae; genus Eubalaena; species Eubalaena glacialis. The sequence continues at coordinate 120,328,779 of NC_083722.1, forward strand.
GATCGGGAAAGGTTTCTCAAACGCACCTCATTTCTCCTCTCCGTGTGCTCGGGTTCGCCATTCCAGCCGCTCGACTAACCATCTCCCTACTTGGAGAATCAGCACCTTTAACCTCCTGTTTCGGACAGGTCGCAATTTGGCCTGAGGATGAACGGGAAGAGGGGGAACCAATGAGAGACTAGCTCTAGGTGTTGGGACAGGCACAGGTCACTCTATTTTCCCATCAGGAAGAAGAATGAACCACAGGCTCAGCCTGCCCCCCGGAACCAGAATACGGCCTGAAGCAATCCTGCGCTTTGGCGGCTAGCTCCCAAAAAAGCGAGTTGACAAATGGAGCTCAGGGGCACTGCAACTCACAAACCTGCAGAGTTATAAATGATAACTCTCGTCCACAAATATATTGAGGGAAGGCAACGAGGAGGATTGGAAAGCAAGGCAGAATTGCAGGAAACAGGTGTCAGGAGGCAGACTCGACTCGCCTTGAAAGCACATGAAAAGCGGCAAAGCGTTGACAATGATGCCCTTGGCCAAAAAGGGCGTATGCGTTTTTTCCTGAATATATTCAGGAAAAAACGCATACGCCCTTTTTGGCCAACCAGGCAAGCCGGAAAGGCAAATCAGCGCTACAAAGAAGTCTCGCTTGCCATCGGTCAAAAGGACCATGCTGAAAAAAGTGTAAAAACCAGAAATGCAGGACAGGCCATGGAGACATGGGAGCCTTGCTACGCTGATGGGCGGGCTGTAAATTGCCAACAGCCACTCTGGAGAAGTGTACGGTGTGTCCTGAAACATGTAATAAGCACAGCTTAGAGAGCATAGGGCACTTCCACTCATGGGCGTATAAATCGGGAAACCTAAAAATCAACAAGACACAGGCACCCCAAAGTTTAGGGCTGCTCTGTTTCCAAGAACCTCCACTTCGGTACACCTTCAATATCCCAGGAAAGCGAAAAATGGATAAAGAAGTTGTGGTACTTAGGCACAAGGGAATATCACTCAGCCATGAAATCAATGTCATAAGGCTAGTAGCAGCAGGATGAGTGGATTTAGGTACGATGACTCACAGTGAAATAAGTCACAGAGAAAAAGACACTTATCCTAAGATATCACTGAGAGAGGGAATGTCAAAGTCGCTACACTTGAACTGAATTACAAAACAGAACAGAGTCACACATTTAGAAAACACACTATGGCTGCTTAACGGGAAAGGTGAGGTGGGGTGATGCATAAAACAAGGGTTTGAAATTAGCTCAGATACCGTTCCACAAGCCAAATATGTAATAGACAAGACCTACTCCCTGCTCAGTGAACTGGACTCAACAGCCCCTATTCACCGCCCAAGAATACATCTGACTAGTAAGAGTCTTAAAACCTATGTATTGACCTCTCTCTGGAAGTGAATCAAGAGGGTGTAAAGCGGCATAAACACAGCAGTGAAAAGCAGCTAAACCCCATTATAAAAATAGATTACTTAAAAAAAAACCCCATAAAACAAAGACAGTGAAAGAGAGAGAAATTCTTACAAAATCCGTTCAGGGGCTCTGATGCAACCTGGATTGACCATATCTAGACCCACAGCTGGATGAGACATAAGGCTGGACACTCTTGGGGCTGAGAGGATTGGTGAGCTTGGGTGAGCAAACGCAGACCCTTTAAAGTCATACTGCGTGGTACCCATGCCGTGGGTCCCAAATCTCCAGGTTCAAGGGCATCTTCCTACATCGAAAACATGCGTGCGAAACCCAGAAGATGGTACACCGTGTGACCGGGAAAGGTTTCTCAAACGCACCTCATTTCTCCTCTCCTTGTGCTCGGGTTCGCCATTCCAGACGCTCGACTAACCATCTCCCTACTTGGAGAATCAGCACCTTTAACCTCCTGTTTCGGACAGGTCGCAATTTGGCCTGAGGATGAACGGGAAGAGGGGGAACCAATGAGAGACTAGCTCTAGGTGTTGGGACAGGCACAGGTCACTCTATTTTCCCATCAGGAAGAAGAATGAACCACAGGCTCAGCCTGCCCCCCGGAACCAGAATACGGCCTGAAGCAATCCTGCGCTTTGGCGGCCAGCTCCCAAAAAAGCGAGTTGACAAATGGAGCTCAGGGGCACTGCAACTCACAAACCTGCAGAGTTATAAATGATAACTCTCGTCCACAAATATATTGAGGGAAGGCAACGAGGAGGATTGGAAAGCAAGGCAGAATTGCAGGAAACAGGTGTCAGGAGGCAGACTCGACTCGCCTTGAAAGCACATGAAAAGCGGCAAAGCGTTGACAATGATGCCCTTGGCCAAAAAGGGCGTATGCGTTTTTTCCTGAATATATTCAGGAAAAAACGCATACGCCCTTTTTGGCCAACCAGGCAAGCCGGAAAGGCAAATCAGCGCTACAAAGAAGTCTCGCTTGCCATCGGTCAAAAGGGCCATGCTGAAAAAAGTGTAAAAACCAGAAATGCAGGACAGGCCATGGAGACATGGGAGCCTTGCTACGCTGATGGGCGGGCTGTAAATTGCCAACAGCCACTCTGGAGAAGTGTACGGCGTGTCCTGAAACATGTAATAAGCACAGCTTAGAGAGCATAGGGCACTTCCACTCATGGGCGTCTAAATCGGGAAACCTAAAAATCAACAAGACACAGGCACCCCAAAGTTTAGGGCTGCTCTGTTTCCAAGAACCTCCACTTCGGTACACCTTCAATATCCCAGGAAAGCGAAAAATGGATAAAGAAGTTCTGGTACTTAGGCACAAGGGAATATCACTCAGCCATGAAATCAATGTCATAAGGCTAGTAGCAGCAGGATGAGTGGATTTAGGTACGATGACTCTCAGTGAAATAAGTCACAGAGAAAAAGACACTTATCCTAAGATATCACTGAGAGAGGGAATGTCAAAGTCGCTACACTTGAACTGAATTACAAAACAGAACAGAGTCACACATTTAGAAAACACACTATGGCTGCTTAACGGGAAAGGTGAGGTGGGGTGATGCATAAAACAAGGGTTTGAAATTAGCTCAGATACCGTTCCACAAGCCAAATATGTAATAGACAAGACCTACTCCCTGCTCAGTGAACTGGACTCAACAGCCCCTATTCACCGCCCAAGAATACATCTGACTAGTAAGAGTCTTAAAACCTATGTATTGACCTCTCTCTGGAAGTGAATCAAGAGGGTGTAAAGCGGCATAAACACAGCAGTGAAAAGCAGCTAAACCCCATTATAAAAATAGATTACTTGAAAAAAAACCCCATAAAACAAAGACAGTGAAAGAGAGAGAAATTCTTACAAAATCCGTTCAGGGGCTCTGATGCAACCTGGATTGACCATATCTAGACCCACAGCTGGATGAGACATAAGGCTGGACACTCTTGGGGCTGAGAGGATTGGTGAGCTTGGGTGAGCAAACGCAGACCCTTTAAAGTCATACTGCGTGGTACCCATGCCGTGGGTCCCAAATCTCCAGGTTCAAGGGCATCTTCCTACATCGAAAACATGCGTGCGAAACCCAGAAGATGGTACACCGTGTGATCGGGAAAGGTTTCTCAAACGCACCTCATTTCTCCTCTCCTTGTGCTCGGGTTCGCCATTCCAGCCGCTCGACTAACCATCTCCCTACTTGGAGAATCAGCACCTTTAACCTCCTGTTTCGGACAGGTCGCAATTTGGCCTGAGGATGAACGGGAAGAGGGGGAACCAATGAGAGACTAGCTCTAGGTGTTGGGACAGGCACAGGTCACTCTATTTTCCCATCAGGAAGAAGAATGAACCACAGGCTCAGCCTGCCCCCCGGAACCAGAATACGGCCTGAAGCAATCCTGCGCTTTGGCGGCCAGCTCCCAAAAAAGCGAGTTGACAAATGGAGCTCAGGGGCACTGCAACTCACAAACCTGCAGAGTTATAAATGATAACTCTCGTCCACAAATATATTGAGGGAAGGCAACGAGGAGGATTGGAAAGCAAGGCAGAATTGCAGGAAACAGGTTTCAGGAGGCAGACTCGTCTCGCCTTGAAAGCACATGAAAAGCGGCAAAGCGTTGACAATGATGCCCTTGGCCAAAAAGGGCGTATGCGTTTTTTCATGAATATATTCAGGAAAAAACGCATACGCCCTTTTTGGCCAACCAGGCAAGCCGGAAAGGCAAATCAGCGCTACAAAGAAGTCTCGCTTGCCATCGGTCAAAAGGGCCATGCTGAAAAAAGTGTAAAAACCAGAAATGCAGGACAGGCCATGGAGACATGGGAGCCTTGCTACGCTGATGGGCGGGCTGTAAATTGCCAACAGCCACTCTGGAGAAGTGTACGGCGTGTCCTGAAACATGTAATAAGCACAGCTTAGAGAGCATAGGGCACTTCCACTCATGGGCGTCTAAATCGGGAAACCTAAAAATCAACAAGACACAGGCACCCCAAAGTTTAGGGCTGCTCTGTTTCCAAGAACCTCCACTTCGGTACACCTTCAATATCCCAGGAAAGCGAAAAATGGATAAAGAAGTTGTGGTACTTAGGCACAAGGGAATATCACTCAGCCATGAAATCAATGTCATAAGGCTAGTAGCAGCAGGATGAGTGGATTTAGGTACGATGACTCTCAGTGAAATAAGTCACAGAGAAAAAGACACTTATCCTAAGATATCACTGAGAGAGGGAATGTCAAAGTCGCTACACTTGAACTGAATTACAAAACAGAACAGAGTCACACATTTAGAAAACACACTATGGCTGCTTAACGGGAAAGGTGAGGTGGGGTGATGCATAAAACAAGGGTTTGAAATTAGCTCAGATACCGTTCCACAAGCCAAATATGTAATAGACAAGACCTACTCCCTGCTCAGTGAACTGGACTCAACAGCCCCTATTCACCGCCCAAGAATACATCTGACTAGTAAGAGTCTTAAAACCTATGTATTGATCTCTCTCTGGAAGTGAATCAAGAGGGTGTAAAGCGGCATAAACACAGCAGTGAAAAGCAGCTAAACCCCATTATAAAAATAGATTACTTAAAAAAAAACCCCATAAAACAAAGACAGTGAAAGAGAGAGAAATTCTTACAAAATCCGTTCAGGGGCTCTGATGCAACCTGGATTGACCATATCTAGACCCACAGCTGGATGAGACATAAGGCTGGACACTCTTGGGGCTGAGAGGATTGGTGAGCTTGGGTGAGCAAACGCAGACCCTTTAAAGTCATACTGCGTGGTACCCATGCCGTGGGTCCCAAATCTCCAGGTTCAAGGGCATCTTCCTACATCGAAAACATGCGTGCGAAACCCAGAAGATGGTACACCGTGTGATCGGGAAAGGTTTCTCAAACGCACCTCATTTCTCCTCTCCTTGTGCTCGGGTTCGCCATTCCAGCCGCTCGACTAACCATCTCCCTACTTGGAGAATCAGCACCTTTAACCTCCTGTTTCGGACAGGTCGCAATTTGGCCTGAGGATGAACGGGAAGAGGGGGAACCAATGAGAGACTAGCTCTAGGTGTTGGGACAGGCACAGGTCACTCTATTTTCCCATCAGGAAGAAGAATGAACCACAGGCTCAGCCTGCCCCCCGGAACCAGAATACGGCCTGAAGCAATCCTGCGCTTTGGCGGCCAGCTCCCAAAAAAGCGAGTTGACAAATGGAGCTCAGGGGCACTGCAACTCACAAACCTGCAGAGTTATAAATGATAACTCTCGTCCACAAATATATTGAGGGAAGGCAACGAGGAGGATTGGAAAGCAAGGCAGAATTGCAGGAAACAGGTTTCAGGAGGCAGACTCGACTCGCCTTGAAAGCACATGAAAAGCGGCAAAGCGTTGACAATGATGCCCTTGGCCAAAAAGGGCGTATGCGTTTTTTCCTGAATATATTCAGGAAAAAACGCATACGCCCTTTTTGGCCAACCAGGCAAGCCGGAAAGGCAAATCAGCGCTACAAAGAAGTCTCGCTTGCCATCGGTCAAAAGGGCCATGCTGAAAAAAGTGTAAAAACCAGAAATGCAGGACAGGCCATGGAGACATGGGAGCCTTGCTACGCTGATGGGCGGGCTGTAAATTGCCAACAGCCACTCTGGAGAAGTGTACGGTGTGGCCTGAAACATGTAATAAGCACAGCTTAGAGAGCATAGGGCACTTCCACTCATGGGCGTATCAATCGGGAAACCTAAAAATCAACAAGACACAGGCACCCCAAAATTTAGGGCTGCTCTGTTTCCAAGAACCTCCACTTCGGTACACCTTCAATATCCCAGGAAAGCGAAAAATGGATAAAGAAGTTGTGGTACTTAGGCACAAGGGAATATCACTCAGCCATGAAATCAATGTCATAAGGCTAGTAGCAGCAGGATGAGTGGATTTAGGTACGATGACTCTCAGTGAAATAAGTCACAGAGAAAAAGACACTTATCCTAAGATATCACTGAGAGAGGGAATGTCAAAGTCGCTACACTTGAACTGAATTACAAAACAGAACAGAGTCACACATTTAGAAAACACACTATGGCTGCTTAACGGGAAAGGTGAGGTGGGGTGATGCATAAAACAAGGGTTTGAAATTAGCTCAGATACCGTTCCACAAGCCAAATATGTAATAGACAAGACCTACTCCCTGCTCAGTGAACTGGACTCAACAGCCCCTATTCACCGCCCAAGAATACATCTGACTAGTAAGAGTCTTAAAACCTATGTATTGACCTCTCTCTGGAAGTGAATCAAGAGGGTGTAAAGCGGCATAAACACAGCAGTGAAAAGCAGCTAAACCCCATTATAAAAATAGATTACTTAAAAAAAACCCCATAAAACAAAGACAGTGAAAGAGAGAGAAATTCTTACAAAATCCGTTCAGGGGCTCTGATGCAACCTGGATTGACCATATCTAGACCCACAGCTGGATGAGACATAAGGCTGGACACTCTTGGGGCTGAGAGGATTGGTGAGCTTGGGTGAGCAAACGCAGACCCTTTAAAGTCATACTGCGTGGTACCCATGCCGTGGGTCCCAAATCTCCAGGTTCAAGGGCATCTTCCTACATCGAAAACATGCGTGCGAAACCCAGAAGATGGTACACCGTGTGATCGGGAAAGGTTTCTCAAACGCACCTCATTTCTCCTCTCCTTGTGCTCGGGTTCGCCATTCCAGCCGCTCGACTAACCATCTCCCTACTTGGAGAATCAGCACCTTTAACCTCCTGTTTCGGACAGGTCGCAATTTGGCCTGAGGATGAACGGGAAGAGGGGGAACCAATGAGAGACTAGCTCTAGGTGTTGGGACAGGCACAGGTCACTCTATTTTCCCATCAGGAAGAAGAATGAACCACAGGCTCAGCCTGCCCCCCGGAACCAGAATACGGCCTGAAGCAATCCTGCGCTTTGGCGGCCAGCTCCCAAAAAAGCCAGTTGACAAATGGAGCTCAGGGGCACTGCAACTCACAAACCTGCAGAGTTATAAATGATAACTCTCGTCCACAAATATATTGAGGGAAGGCAACGAGGAGGATTGGAAAGCAAGGCAGAATTGCAGGAAACAGGTGTCAGGAGGCAGACTCGACTCGCCTTGAAAGCACATGAAAAGCGGCAAAGCGTTGACAATGATGCCCTTGGCCAAAAAGGGCGTATGCGTTTTTTCCTGAATATATTCAGGAAAAAACGCATACGCCCTTTTTGGCCAACCAGGCAAGCCGGAAAGGCAAATCAGCGCTACAAAGAAGTCTCGCTTGCCATCGGTCAAAAGGGCCATGCTGAAAAAAGTGTAAAAACCAGAAATGCAGGACAGGCCATGGAGACATGGGAGCCTTGCTACGCTGATGGGCGGGCTGTAAATTGCCAACAGCCACTCTGGAGAAGTGTACGGCGTGTCCTGAAACATGTAATAAGCACAGCTTAGAGAGCATAGGGCACTTCCACTCATGGGCGTATCAATCGGGAAACCTAAAAATCAACAAGACACAGGCACCCCAAAGTTTAGGGCTGCTCTGTTTCCAAGAACCTCCACTTCGGTACACCTTCAATATCCCAGGAAAGCGAAAAATGGATAAAGAAGTTGTGGTACTTAGGCACAAGGGAATATCACTCAGCCATGAAATCAATGTCATAAGGCTAGTAGCAGCAGGATGAGTGGATTTAGGTACGATGACTCTCAGTGAAATAAGTCACAGAGAAAAAGACACTTATCCTAAGATATCACTGAGAGAGGGAATGTCAAAGTCGCTACACTTGAACTGAATTACAAAACAGAACAGAGTCACACATTTAGAAAACACACTATGGCTGCTTAACGGGAAAGGTGAGGTGGGGTGATGCATAAAACAAGGGTTTGAAATTAGCTCAGATACCGTTCCACAAGCCAAATATGTAATAGACAAGACCTACTCCCTGCTCAGTGAACTGGACTCAACAGCCCCTATTCACCGCCCAAGAATACATCTGACTAGTAAGAGTCTTAAAACCTATGTATTGACCTCTCTCTGGAAGTGAATCAAGAGGGTGTAAAGCGGCATAAACACAGCAGTGAAAAGCAGCTAAACCCCATTATAAAAATAGATTACTTAAAAAAAAACCCCATAAAACAAAGACAGTGAAAGAGAGAGAAATTCTTACAAAATCCGTTCAGGGGCTCTGATGCAACCTGGATTGACCATATCTAGACCCACAGCTGGATGAGACATAAGGCTGGACACTCTTGGGGCTGAGAGGATTGGTGAGCTTGGGTGAGCAAACGCAGACCCTTTAAAGTCATACTGCGTGGTACCCATGCCGTGGGTCCCAAATCTCCAGGTTCAAGGGCATCTTCCTACATCGAAAACATGCGTGCGAAACCCAGAAGATGGTACACCGTGTGATCGGGAAAGGTTTCTCAAACGCACCTCATTTCTCCTCTCCTTGTGCTCGGGTTCGCCATTCCAGCCGCTCGACTAACCATCTCCCTACTTGGAGAATCAGCACCTTTAACCTCCTGTTTCGGACAGGTCGCAATTTGGCCTGAGGATGAACGGGAAGAGGGGGAACCAATGAGAGACTAGCTCTAGGTGTTGGGACAGGCACAGGTCACTCTATTTTCCCATCAGGAAGAAGAATGAACCACAGGCTCAGCCTGCCCCCCGGAACCAGAATACGGCCTGAAGCAATCCTGCGCTTTGGCGGCCAGCTCCCAAAAAAGCGAGTTGACAAATGGAGCTCAGGGGCACTGCAACTCACAAACCTGCAGAGTTATAAATGATAACTCTCGTCCACAAATATATTGAGGGAAGGCAACGAGGAGGATTGGAAAGCAAGGCAGAATTGCAGGAAACAGGTTTCAGGAGGCAGACTCGACTCGCCTTGAAAGCACATGAAAAGCGGCAAAGCGTTGACAATGATGCCCTTGGCCAAAAAGGGCGTATGCGTTTTTTCCTGAATATATTCAGGAAAAAACGCATACGCCCTTTTTGGCCAACCAGGCAAGCCGGAAAGGCAAATCAGCGCTACAAAGAAGTCTCGCTTGCCATCGGTCAAAAGGGCCATGCTGAAAAAAGTGTAAAAACCAGAAATGCAGGACAGGCCATGGAGACATGGGAGCCTTGCTACGCTGATGGGCGGGCTGTAAATTGCCAACAGCCACTCTGGAGAAGTGTACGGTGTGTCCTGAAACATGTAATAAGCACAGCTTAGAGAGCATAGGGCACTTCCACTCATGGGCGTATCAATCGGGAAACCTAAAAATCAACAAGACACAGGCACCCCAAAATTTAGGGCTGCTCTGTTTCCAAGAACCTCCACTTCGGTACACCTTCAATATCCCAGGAAAGCGAAAAATGGATAAAGAAGTTGTGGTACTTAGGCACAAGGGAATATCACTCAGCCATGAAATCAATGTCATAAGGCTAGTAGCAGCAGGATGAGTGGATTTAGGTACGATGACTCTCAGTGAAATAAGTCACAGAGAAAAAGACACTTATCCTAAGATATCACTGAGAGAGGGAATGTCAAAGTCGCTACACTTGAACTGAATTACAAAACAGAACAGAGTCACACATTTAGAAAACACACTATGGCTGCTTAACGGGAAAGGTGAGGTGGGGTGATGCATAAAACAAGGGTTTGAAATTAGCTCAGATACCGTTCCACAAGCCAAATATGTAATAGACAAGACCTACTCCCTGCTCAGTGAACTGGACTCAACAGCCCCTATTCACCGCCCAAGAATACATCTGACTAGTAAGAGTCTTAAAACCTATGTATTGACCTCTCTCTGGAAGTGAATCAAGAGGGTGTAAAGCGGCATAAACACAGCAGTGAAAAGCAGCTAAACCCCATTATAAAAATAGATTACTTAAAAAAAAACCCCATAAAACAAAGACAGTGAAAGAGAGAGAAATTCTTACAAAATCCGTTCAGGGGCTCTGATGCAACCTGGATTGACCATATCTAGACCCACAGCTGGATGAGACATAAGGCTGGACACTCTTGGGGCTGAGAGGATTGGTGAGCTTGGGTGAGCAAACGCAGACCCTTTAAAGTCATACTGCGTGGTACCCATGCCGTGGGTCCCAAATCTCCAGGTTCAAGGGCATCTTCCTACATCGAAAACATGCGTGGGAAACCCAGAAGATGGTACACCGTGTGACCGGGAAAGGTTTCTCAAACGCACCTCATTTCTCCTCTCCTTGTGCTCGGGTTCGCCATTCCAGCCGCTCGACTAACCATCTCCCTACTTGGAGAATCAGCACCTTTAACCTCCTGTTTCGGACAGGTCGCAATTTGGCCTGAGGATGAACGGGAAGAGGGGGAACCAATGAGAGACTAGCTCTAGGTGTTGGGACAGGCACAGGTCACTCTATTTTCCCATCAGGAAGAAGAATGAACCACAGGCTCAGCCTGCCCCCCGGAACCAGAATACGGCCTGAAGCAATCCTGCGCTTTGGCGGCCAGCTCCCAAAAAAGCGAGTTGACAAATGGAGCTCAGGGGCACTGCAACTCACAAACCTGCAGAGTTATAAATGATAACTCTCGTCCACAAATATATTGAGGGAAGGCAACGAGGAGGATTGGAAAGCAAGGCAGAATTGCAGGAAACAGGTGTCAGGAGGCAGACTCGACTCGCCTTGAAAGCACATGAAAAGCGGCAAAGCGTTGACAATGATGCCCTTGGCCAAAAAGGGCGTATGCGTTTTTTCCTGAATATATTCAGGAAAAAACGCATACGCCCTTTTTGGCCAACCAGGCAAGCCGGAAAGGCAAATCAGCGCTACAAAGAAGTCTAGCTTGCCATCGGTCAAAAGGGCCATGCTGAAAAAAGTGTAAAAACCAGAAATGCAGGACAGGCCATGGAGACATGGGAGCCTTGCTACGCTGATGGGCGGGCTGTAAATTGCCAACAGCCACTCTGGAGAAGTGTACGGCGTGTCCTGAAACATGTAATAAGCACAGCTTAGAGAGCATAGGGCACTTCCACTCATGGGCGTATAAATCGGGAAACCTAAAAATCAACAAGACACAGGCACCCCAAAGTTTAGGGCTGCTCTGTTTCCAAGAACCTCCACTTCGGTACACCTTCAATATCCCAGGAAAGCGAAAAATGGATAAAGAAGTTGTGGTACTTAGGCACAAGGGAATATCACTCAGCCATGAAATCAATGTCATAAGGCTAGTAGCAGCAGGATGAGTGGATTTAGGTACGATGACTCTCAGTGAAATAAGTCACAGAGAAAAAGACACTTATCCTAAGATATCACTGAGAGAGGGAATGTCAAAGTCGCTACACTTGAACTGAATTACAAAACAGAACAGAGTCACACATTTAGAAAACACACTATGGCTGCTTAACGGGAAAGGTGAGGTGGGGTGATGCATAAAACAAGGGTTTGAAATTAGCTCAGATACCGTTCCACAAGCCAAATATGTAATAGACAAGACCTACTCCCTGCTCAGTGAACTGGACTCAACAGCCCCTATTCACCGCCCAAGAATACATCTGACTAGTAAGAGTCTTAAAACCTATGTATTGACCTCTCTCTGGAAGTGAATCAAGAGGGGGTAAAGCGGCATAAACACAGCAGTGAAAAGCAGGTAAACCCCATTATAAAAATTGATTACTTAAAAAAAAAACCCCATAAAACAAAGACAGTGAAAGAGAGAGAAATTCTTACAAAATCCGTTCAGGGGCTCTGATGCAACCTGGATTGACCATATCTAGACCCACAGCTGGATGAGACATAAGGCTGGACACTCTTGGGGCTGAGAGGATTGGTGAGCTTGGGTGAGCAAACGCAGACCCTTTAAAGTCATACTGCGTGGTACCCATGCCGTGGGTCCCAAATCTCCAGGTTCAAGGGCATCTTCCTACATCGAAAACATGCGTGGGAAACCCAGAAGATGGTACACCGTGTGACCGGGAAAGGTTTCTCAAACGCACCTCATTTCTCCTCTCCTTGTGCTCGGGTTCGCCATTCCAGCCGCTCGACTAACCATCTCCCTACTTGGAGAATCAGCACCTTTAACCTCCTGTTTCGGACAGGTCGCAATTTGGCCTGAGGATGAACGGGAAGAGGGGGAACCAATGAGAGACTAGCTCTAGGTGTTGGGACAGGCACAGGTCACTCTATTTTCCCATCAGGAAGAAGAATGAACCACAGGCTCAGCCTGCCCCCCGGAACCAGAATACGGCCTGAAGCAATCCTGCGCTTTGGCGGCCAGCTCCCAAAACAGCGAGTTGACAAATGGAGCTCAGGGGCACTGCAACTCACAAACCTGCAGAGTTATAAATGATAACTCTCGTCCACAAATATATTGAGGGAAGGCAACGAGGAGGATTGGAAAGCAAGGCAGAATTGCAGGAAACAGGTTTCAGGAGGCAGACTCGACTCGCCTTGAAAGCACATGAAAAGCGGCAAAGCGTTGACAATGATGCCCTTGGCCAAAAAGGGCGTATGCGTTTTTTCCTGAATATATTCAGGAAAAAACGCATACGCCCTTTTTGGCCAACCAGGCAAGCCGGAAAGGCAAATCAGCGCTACAATGAAGTCTCGCTTGCCATCGGTCAAAAGGGCCATGCTGAAAAAAGTGTAAAAACCAGAAATGCAGGACAGGCCATGGAGACATGGGAGCCTTGCTACGCTGATGGGCGGGCTGTAAATTGCCAACAGCCACTCTGGAGAAGTGTACGGCGTGTCCTGAAACATGTAATAAGCACAGCTTAGAGAGCATAGGGCACTTCCACTCATGGGCGTCTAAATCGGGAAACCTAAAAATCAACAAGACACAGGCACCCCAAAGTTTAGGGCTGCTCTGTTTCCAAGAACCTCCACTTCGGTACACCTTCAATATCCCAGGAAAGCGAAAAATGGATAAAGAAGTTGTGGTACTTAGGCACAAGGGAATATCACTCAGCCATGAAATCAATGTCATAAGGCTAGTAGCAGCAGGATGAGTGGATTTAGGTACGATGACTCTCAGTGAAATAAGTCACAGAGAAAAAGACACTTATCCTAAGATATCACTGAGAGAGGGAATGTCAAAGTCGCTACACTTGAACTGAATTACAAAACAGAACAGAGTCACACATTTAGAAAACACACTATGGCTGCTTAACGGGAAAGGTGAGGTGGGGTGATGCATAAAACAAGGGTTTGAAATTAGCTCAGATACCGTTCCACAAGCCAAATATGTAATAGACAAGACCTACTCCCTGCTCAGTGAACTGGACTCAACAGCCCCTATTCACCGCCCAAGAATACATCTGACTAGTAAGAGTCTTAAAACCTATGTATTGACCTCTCTCTGGAAGTGAATCAAGAGGGGGTAAAGCGGCATAAACACAGCAGTGAAAAGCAGGTAAACCCCATTATAAAAATTGATTACTTAAAAAAAAAACCCCATAAAACAAAGACAGTGAAAGAGAGAGAAATTCTTACAAAATCCGTTCAGGGGCTCTGATGCAACCTGGATTGACCATATCTAGACACACAGCTGGATGAGACATAAGGCTGGACACTCTTGGGGCTGAGAGGATTGGTGAGCTTGGGTGAGCAAACGCAGACCCTTTAAAGTCATACTGCGTGGTACCCATGCCGTGGGTCCCAAATCTCCAGGTTCAAGGGCATCTTCCTACATCGAAAACATGCGTGGGAAACCCAGAAGACGGTACACCGTGTGACCGGGAAAGGTTTCTCAAACGCACCTCATTTCTCCTCTCCTTGTGCTCGGGTTCGCCATTCCAGCCGCTCGACTAACCATCTCCCTACTTGGAGAATCAGCACCTTTAACCTCCTGTTTCGGACAGGTCGCAATTTGGCCTGAGGATGAACGGGAAGAGGGGGAACCAATGAGAGACTAGCTCTAGGTGTTGGGACAGGCACAGGTCACTCTATTTTCCCATCAGGAAGAAGAATGAACCACAGGCTCAGCCTGCCCCCCGGAACCAGAATACGGCCTGAAGCAATCCTGCGCTTTGGCGGCCAGCTCCCAAAAAAGCGAGTTGACAAATGGAGCTCAGGGGCACTGCAACTCACAAACCTGCAGAGTTATAAATGATAACTCTCGTCCACAAATATATTGAGGGAAGGCAACGAGGAGGATTGGAAAGCAAGGCAGAATTGCAGGAAACAGGTGTCAGGAGGCAGACTCGACTCGCCTTGAAAGCACATGAAAAGCGGCAAAGCGTTGACAATGATGCCCTTGGCCAAAAAGGGCGTATGCGTTTTTTCCTGAATATATTCAGGAAAAAACGCATACGCCCTTTTTGGCCAACCAGGCAAGCCGGAAAGGCAAATCAGCGCTACAAAGAAGTCTCGCTTGCCATCGGTCAAAAGGGCCATGCTGAAAAAAGTGTAAAAACCAGAAATGCAGGACAGGCCATGGAGACATGGGAGCCTTGCTACGCTGATGGGCGGGCTGTAAATTGCCAACAGCCACTCTGGAGAAGTGTACGGCGTGTCCTGAAACATGTAATAAGCACAGCTTAGAGAGCATAGGGCACTTCCACTCATGGGCGTCTAAATCGGGAAACCTAAAAATCAACAAGACACAGGCACCCCAAAGTTTAGGGCTGCTCTGTTTCCAAGAACCTCCACTTCGGTACACCTTCAATATCCCAGGAAAGCGAAAAATGGATAAAGAAGTTCTGGTACTTAGGCACAAGGGAATATCACTCAGCCATGAAATCAATGTCATAAGGCTAGTAGCAGCAGGATGAGTGGATTTAGGTACGATGACTCTCAGTGAAATAAGTCACAGAGAAAAAGACACTTATCCTAAGATATCACTGAGAGAGGGAATGTCAAAGTCGCTACACTTGAACTGAATTACAAAACAGAACAGAGTCACACATTTAGAAAACACACTATGGCTGCTTAACGGGAAAGGTGAGGTGGGGTGATGCATAAAACAAGGGTTTGAAATTAGCTCAGATACCGTTCCACAAGCCAAATATGTAATAGACAAGACCTACTCCCTGCTCAGTGAACTGGACTCAACAGCCCCTATTCACCGCCCAAGAATACATCTGACTAGTTAAGAGTCTTAAAACCTATGTATTGACCTCTCTCTGGAAGTGAATCAAGAGGGGGTAAAGCGGCATAAACACAGCAGTGAAAAGCAGGTAAACCCCATTATAAAAATTGATTACTTAAAAAAAAACCCCATAAAACAAAGACAGTGAAAGAGAGAGAAATTCTTACAAAATCCGTTCAGGGGCTCTGATGCAACCTGGATTGACCATATCTAGACCCACAGCTGGATGAGACATAAGGCTGGACACTCTTGGGGCTGAGAGGATTGGTGAGCTTGGGTGAGCAAACGCAGACCCTTTAAAGTCATACTGCGTGGTACCCATGCCGTGGGTCCCAAATCTCCAGGTTCAAGGGCATCTTCCTACATCGAAAACATGCGTGGGAAACCCAGAAGATGGTACACCGTGTGACCGGGAAAGGTTTCTCAAACGCACCTCATTTCTCCTCTCCTTGTGCTCGGGTTCGCCATTCCAGCCGCTCGACTAACCATCTCCCTACTTGGAGAATCAGCACCTTTAACCTCCTGTTTCGGACAGGTCGCAATTTGGCCTGAGGATGAACGGGAAGAGGGGGAACCAATGAGAGACTAGCTCTAGGTGTTGGGACAGGCACAGGTCACTCTATTTTCCCATCAGGAAGAAGAATGAACCACAGGCTCAGCCTGCCCCCCGGAACCAGAATACGGCCTGAAGCAATCCTGCGCTTTGGCGGCCAGCTCCCAAAAAAGCGAGTTGAGAAATGGAGCTCAGGGGCACTGCAACTCACAAACCTGCAGAGTTATAAATGATAACTCTCGTCCACAAATATATTGAGGGAAGGCAACGAGGAGGATTGGAAAGCAAGGCAGAATTGCAGGAAACAGGTGTCAGGAGGCAGACTCGACTCGCCTTGAAAGCACATGAAAAGCGGCAAAGCGTTGACAATGATGCCCTTGGCCAAAAAGGGCGTATGCGTTTTTTCCTGAATATATTCAGGAAAAAACGCATACGCCCTTTTTGGCCAACCAGGCAAGCCGGAAAGGCAAATCAGCGCTACAAAGAAGTCTCGCTTGCCATCGGTCAAAAGGGCCATGCTGAAAAAAGTGTAAAAACCAGAAATGCAGGACAGGCCATGGAGACATGGGAGCCTTGCTACGCTGATGGGCGGGCTGTAAATTGCCAACAGCCACTCTGGAGAAGTGTACGGCGTGTCCTGAAACATGTAATAAGCACAGCTTAGAGAGCATAGGGCACTTCCACTCATGGGCGTATAAATCGGGAAACCTAAAAATCAACAAGACACAGGCACCCCAAAGTTTAGGGCTGCTCTGTTTCCAAGAACCTCCACTTCGGTACACCTTCAATATCCCAGGAAAGCGAAAAATGGATAAAGAAGTTGTGGTACTTAGGCACAAGGGAATATCACTCAGCCATGAAATCAATGTCATAAGGCTAGTAGCAGCAGGATGAGTGGATTTAGGTACGATGACTCTCAGTGAAATAAGTCACAGAGAAAAAGACACTTATCCTAAGATATCACTGAGAGAGGGAATGTCAAAGTCGCTACACTTGAACTGAATTACAAAACAGAACAGAGTCACACATTTAGAAAACACACTATGGCTGCTTAACGGGAAAGGTGAGGTGGGGTGATGCATAAAACAAGGGTTTGAAATTAGCTCAGATACCGTTCCACAAGCCAAATATGTAATAGACAAGACCTACTCCCTGCTCAGTGAACTGGACTCAACAGCCCCTATTCACCGCCCAAGAATACATCTGACTAGTAAGAGTCTTAAAACCTATGTATTGACCTCTCTCTGGAAGTGAATCAAGAGGGGGTAAAGCGGCATAAACACAGCAGTGAAAAGCAGGTAAACCCCATTATAAAAATTGATTACTTAAAAAAAAAACCCCATAAAACAAAGACAGTGAAAGAGAGAGAAATTCTTACAAAATCCGTTCAGGGGCTCTGATGCAACCTGAATTGACCATATCTAGACCCACAGCTGGATGAGACATAAGGCTGGACACTCTTGGGGCTGAGAGGATTGGTGAGCTTGGGTGAGCAAACGCAGACCCTTTAAAGTCATACTGCGTGGTACCCATGCCGTGGGTCCCAAATCTCCAGGTTCAAGGGCATCTTCCTACATCGAAAACATGCGTGGGAAACCCAGAAGATGGTACACCGTGTGACCGGGAAAGGTTTCTCAAACGCACCTCATTTCTCCTCTCCTTGTGCTCGGGTTCGCCATTCCAGCCGCTCGACTAACCATCTCCCTACTTGGAGAATCAGCACCTTTAACCTCCTGTTTCGGACAGGTCGCAATTTGGCCTGAGGATGAACGGGAAGAGGGGGAACCAATGAGAGACTAGCTCTAGGTGTTGGGACAGGCACAGGTCACTCTATTTTCCCATCAGGAAGAAGAATGAACCACAGGCTCAGCCTGCCCCCGGGAACCAGAATACGGCCTGAAGCAATCCTGCGCTTTGGCGGCCAGCTCCCAAAAAAGCGAGTTGACAAATGGAGCTCAGGGGCACTGCAACTCACAAACCTGCAGAGTTATAAATGATAACTCTCGTCCACAAATATATTGAGGGAAGGCAACGAGGAGGATTGGAAAGCAAGGCAGAATTGCAGGAAACAGGTTTCAGGAGGCAGACTCGACTCGCCTTGAAAGCACATGAAAAGCGGCAAAGCGTTGACAATGATGCCCTTGGCCAAAAAGGGCGTATGCGTTTTTTCCTGAATATATTCAGGAAAAAACGCATACGCCCTTTTTGGCCAACCAGGCAAGCCGGAAAGGCAAATCAGCGCTACAAAGAAGTCTCGCTTGCCATCGGTCAAAAGGGCCATGCTGAAAAAAGTGTAAAAACCAGAAATGCAGGACAGGCCATGGAGACATGGGAGCCTTGCTACGCTGATGGGCGGGCTGTAAATTGCCAACAGCCACTCTGGAGAAGTGTACGGCGTGTCCTGAAACATGTAATAAGCACAGCTTAGAGAGCATAGGGCACTTCCACTCATGGGCGTCTAAATCGGGAAACCTAAAAATCAACAAGACACAGGCACCCCAAAGTTTAGGGCTGCTCTGTTTCCAAGAACCTCCACTTCGGTACACCTTCAATATCCCAGGAAAGCGAAAAATGGATAAAGAAGTTGTGGTACTTAGGCACAAGGGAATATCACTCAGCCATGAAATCAATGTCATAAGGCTAGTAGCAGCAGGATGAGTGGATTTAGGTACGATGACTCTCAGTGAAATAAGTCACAGAGAAAAAGACACTTATCCTAAGATATCACTGAGAGAGGGAATGTCAAAGTCGCTACACTTGAACTGAATTACAAAACAGAACAGAGTCACACATTTAGAAAACACACTATGGCTGCTTAACGGGAAAGGTGAGGTGGGGTGATGCATAAAACAAGGGTTTGAAATTAGCTCAGATACCGTTCCACAAGCCAAATATGTAATACACAAGACCTACTCCCTGCTCAGTGAACTGGACTCAACAGCCCCTATTCACCGCCCAAGAATACATCTGACTAGTAAGAGTCTTAAAACCTATGTATTGACCTCTCTCTGGAAGTGAATCAAGAGGGGGTAAAGCGGCATAAACACAGCAGTGAAAAGCAGGTAAACCCCATTATAAAAATTGATTACTTAAAAAAAAAAACCCCATAAAACAAAGACAGTGAAAGAGAGAGAAATTCTTACAAAATCCGTTCAGGGGCTCTGATGCAACCTGGATTGACCATATCTAGACCCACAGCTGGATGAGACATAAGGCTGGACACTCTTGGGGCTGAGAGGATTGGTGAGCTTGGGTGAGCAAACGCAGACCCTTTAAAGTCATACTGCGTGGTACCCATGCCGTGGGTCCCAAATCTCCAGGTTCAAGGGCATCTTCCTACATCGAAAACATGCGTGGGAAACCCAGAAGACGGTACACCGTGTGACCGGGAAAGGTTTCTCAAACGCACCTCATTTCTCCTCTCCTTGTGCTCGGGTTCGCCATTCCAGCCGCTCGACTAACCATCTCCCTACTTGGAGAATCAGCACCTTTAACCTCCTGTTTCGGACAGGTCGCAATTTGGCCTGAGGATGAACGGGAAGAGGGGGAACCAATGAGAGACTAGCTCTAGGTGTTGGGACAGGCACAGGTCACTCTATTTTCCCATCAGGAAGAAGAATGAACCACAGGCTCAGCCTGCCCCCCGGAACCAGAATACGGCCTGAAGCAATCCTGCGCTTTGGCGGCCAGCTCCCAAAAAAGCGAGTTGACAAATGGAGCTCAGGGGCACTGCAACTCACAAACCTGCAGAGTTATAAATGATAACTCTCGTCCACAAATATATTGAGGGAAGGCAACGAGGAGGATTGGAAAGCAAGGCAGAATTGCAGGAAACAGGTGTCAGGAGGCAGACTCGACTCGCCTTGAAAGCACATGAAAAGCGGCAAAGCGTTGACAATGATGCCCTTGGCCAAAAAGGGCGTATGCGTTTTTTCCTGAATATATTCAGGAAAAAACGCATACGCCCTTTTTGGCCAACCAGGCAAGCCGGAAAGGCAAATCAGCGCTACAAAGAAGTCTCGCTTGCCATCGGTCAAAAGGGCCATGCTGAAAAAAGTGTAAAAACCAGAAATGCAGGACAGGCCATGGAGACATGGGAGCCTTGCTACGCTGATGGGCGGGCTGTAAATTGCCAACAGCCACTCTGGAGAAGTGTACGGTGTGTCCTGAAACATGTAATAAGCACAGCTTAGAGAGCATAGGGCACTTCCACTCATGGGCGTATAAATCGGGAAACCTAAAAATCAACAAGACACAGGCACCCCAAAGTTTAGGGCTGCTCTGTTTCCAAGAACCTCCACTTCGGTACACCTTCAATATCCCAGGAAAGTGAAAAATGGATAAAGAAGTTGTGGTACTTAGGCACAATGGAATATCACTCAGCCATGAAATCAATGTCATAAGGCTAGTAGCAGCAGGATGAGTGGATTTAGGTACGATGACTCTCAGTGAAATAAGTCACAGAGAAAAAGACACTTATCCTAAGATATCACTGAGAGAGGGAATGTCAAAATCGCTACACTTGAACTGAATTACAAAACAGAACAGAGTCACACATTTAGAAAACACACTATGGCTGCTTAACGGGAAAGGTGAGGTGGGGTGATGCATAAAACAAGGGTTTGAAATTAGCTCAGATACCGTTCCACAAGCCAAATATGTAATAGACAAGACCTACTCCCTGCTCAGTGAACTGGACTCAACAGCCCCTATTCACCGCCCAAGAATACATCTGACTAGTAAGAGTCTTAAAACCTATGTATTGACCTCTCTCTGGAAGTGAATCAAGAGGGTGTAAGGCGGCATAAACACAGCAGTGAAAAGCAGCTAAACCCCATTATAAAAATAGATTACTTAAAAAAAAACCCCATAAAACAAAGACAGTGAAAGAGAGAGAAATTCTTACAAAATCCGTTCAGGGGCTCTGATGCAACCTGGATTGACCATATCTAGACCCACAGCTGGATGAGACATGAGGCTGGACACTCTTGGGGCTGAGAGGATTGGTGAGCTTGGGTGAGCAAACGCAGACCCTTTAAAGTCATACTGCGTGGTACCCATGCCGTGGGTCCCAAATCTCCAGGTTCAAGGGCATCTTCCTACATCGAAAACATGCGTGCGAAACCCAGAAGATGGTACACCGTGTGATCGGGAAAGGTTTCTCAAACGCACCTCATTTCTCCTCTCCTTGTGCTCGGGTTCGCCATTCCAGCCGCTCGACTAACCATCTCCCTACTTGGAGAATCAGCACCTTTAACCTCCTGTTTCGGACAGGTCGCAATTTGGCCTGAGGATGAACGGGAAGAGGGGGAACCAATGAGAGACTAGCTCTAGGTGTTGGGACAGGCACAGGTCACTCTATTTTCCCATCAGGAAGAAGAATGAACCACAGGCTCAGCCTGCCCCCCGGAACCAGAATACGGCCTGAAGCAATCCTGCGCTTTGGCGGCCAGCTCCCAAAAAAGCCAGTTGACAAATGGAGCTCAGGGGCACTGCAACTCACAAACCTGCAGAGTTATAAATGATAACTCTCGTCCACAAATATATTGAGGGAAGGCAACGAGGAGGATTGGAAAGCAAGGCAGAATTGCAGGAAACAGGTGTCAGGAGGCAGACTCGACTCGCCTTGAAAGCACATGAAAAGCGGCAAAGCGTTGACAATGATGCCCTTGGCCAAAAAGGGCGTATGCGTTTTTTCCTGAATATATTCAGGAAAAAACGCATACGCCCTTTTTGGCCAACCAGGCAAGCCGGAAAGGCAAATCAGCGCTACAAAGAAGTCTCGCTTGCCATCGGTCAAAAGGGCCATGCTGAAAAAAGTGTAAAAACCAGAAATGCAGGACAGGCCATGGAGACATGGGAGCCTTGCTACGCTGATGGGCGGGCTGTAAATTGCCAACAGCCACTCTGGAGAAGTGTACGGCGTGTCCTGAAACATGTAATAAGCACAGCTTAGAGAGCATAGGGCACTTCCACTCATGGGCGTCTAAATCGGGAAACCTAAAAATCAACAAGACACAGGCACCCCAAAGTTTAGGGCTGCTCTGTTTCCAAGAACCTCCACTTCGGTACACCTTCAATATCCCAGGAAAGCGAAAAATGGATAAAGAAGTTGTGGTACTTAGGCACAAGGGAATATCACTCAGCCATGAAATCAATGTCATAAGGCTAGTAGCAGCAGGATGAGTGGATTTAGGTACGATGACTCTCAGTGAAATAAGTCACAGAGAAAAAGACACTTATCCTAAGATATCACTGAGAGAGGGAATGTCAAAGTCGCTACACTTGAACTGAATTACAAAACAGAACAGAGTCACACATTTAGAAAACACACTATGGCTGCTTAACGGGAAAGGTGAGGTGGGGTGATGCATAAAACAAGGGTTTGAAATTAGCTCAGATACCGTTCCACAAGCCAAATATGTAATAGACAAGACCTACTCCCTGCTCAGTGAACTGGACTCAACAGCCCCTATTCACCGCCCAAGAATACATCTGACTAGTAAGAGTCTTAAAACCTATGTATTGACCTCTCTCTGGAAGTGAATCAAGAGGGTGTAAAGCGGCATAAAGACAGCAGTGAAAAGCAGGTAAACCCCATTATAAAAATTGATTACTTAAAAAAAAAAACCCCATAAAACAAAGACAGTGAAAGAGAGAGAAATTCTTACAAAATCCGTTCAGGGGCTCTGATGCAACCTGGATTGACCATATCTAGACCCACAGCTGGATGAGACATAAGGCTGGACACTCTTGGGGCTGAGAGGATTGGTGAGCTTGGGTGAGCAAACGCAGACCCTTTAAAGTCATACTGCGTGGTACCCATGCCGTGGGTCCCAAATCTCCAGGTTCAAGGGCATCTTCCTACATCGAAAACATGCGTGCGAAACCCAGAAGATGGTACACCGTGTGACCGGGAAAGTTTTCTCAAACGCACCTCATTTCTCCTATCCTTGTGCTCGGGTTCGCCATTCCAGCCGCTCGACTAACCATCTCCCTACTTGGAGAATCAGCACCTTTAACCTCCTGTTTCGGACAGGTCGCAATTTGGCCTGAGGATGAATGGGAAGAGGGAGAACCAATGAGAGACTAGCTCTAGGTGTTGGGACAGGCACAGGTCACTCTATTTTCCCATCAGGAAGAAGAATGAACCACAGGCTCAGCCTGCCCCCCGGAACCAGAATACGGCCTGAAGCAATCCTGCGCTTTGGCGGCCAGCTCCCAAAAAAGCGAGTTGAGAAATGGAGCTCAGGGGCACTGCAACTCACAAACCTGCAGAGTTATAAATGATAACTCTCGTCCACAAATATATTGAGGGAAGGCAACGAGGAGGATTGGAAAGCAAGGCAGAATTGCAGGAAACAGGTGTCAGGAGGCAGACTCGACTCGCCTTGAAAGCACATGAAAAGCGGCAAAGCATTGACAATGATGCCCTTGGCCAAAAAGGGCGTATGCGTTTTTTCCTGAATATATTCAGGAAAAAACGCATACGCCCTTTTTGGCCAACCAGGCAAGCCGGAAAGGCAAATCAGCGCTACAAAGAAGTCTCGCTTGCCATCGGTCAAAAGGGCCATGCTGAAAAAAGTGTAAAAACCAGAAATGCAGGACAGGCCATGGAGACATGGGAGCCTTGCTACGCTGATGGGCGGGCTGTAAATTGCCAACAGCCACTCTGGAGAAGTGTACGGCGTGTCCTGAAACATGTAATAAGCACAGCTTAGAGAGCATAGGGCACTTCCACTCATGGGCGTATCAATCGGGAAACCTAAAAATCAACAAGACACAGGCACCCCAAAGTTTAGGGCTGCTCTGTTTCCAAGAACCTCCACTTCGGTACACCTTCAATATCCCAGGAAAGCGAAAAATGGATAAAGAAGTTGTGGTACTTAGGCACAAGGGAATATCACTCAGCCATGAAATCAATGTCATAAGGCTAGTAGCAGCCGG
This sequence comes from Eubalaena glacialis, assembly GCF_028564815.1. NCBI lineage: Eukaryota > Metazoa > Chordata > Mammalia > Artiodactyla > Balaenidae > Eubalaena > Eubalaena glacialis. The sequence continues at coordinate 120,352,741 of NC_083722.1, forward strand.
ATGAGTGGATTTAGGTACGATGACTCTCAGTGAAATAAGTCACAGAGAAAAAGACACTTATCCTAAGATATCACTGAGAGAGGGAATGTCAAAGTCGCTACACTTGACCTGAATTACAAAACAGAACAGAGTCACACATTTAGAAAACACACTATGGCTGCTTAACGGGAAAGGTGAGGTGGGGTGATGCATAAAACAAGGGTTTGAAATTAGCTCAGATACCGTTCCACAAGCCAAATATGTAATAGACAAGACCTACTCCCTGCTCAGTGAACTGGACTCAACAGCCCCTATTCACCGCCCAAGAATACATCTGACTAGTAAGAGTCTTAAAACCTATGTATTGACCTCTCTCTGGAAGTGAATCAAGAGGGTGTAAAGCGGCATAAACACAGCAGTGAAAAGCAGCTAAACCCCATTATAAAAATAGATTACTTAAAAAAAAAACCCCATAAAACAAAGACAGTGAAAGAGAGAGAAATTCTTACAAAATCCGTTCAGGGGCTCTGATGCAACCTGGATTGACCATATCTAGACCCACAGCTGGATGAGACATAAGGCTGGACACTCTTGGGGCTGAGAGGATTGGTGAGCTTGGGTGAGCAAACGCAGACCCTTTAAAGTCATACTGCGTGGTACCCATGCCGTGGGTCCCAAATCTCCAGGTTCAAGGGCATCTTCCTACATCGAAAACATGCGTGGGAAACCCAGAAGATGGTACACCGTGTGATCGGGAAAGGTTTCTCAAACGCACCTCATTTCTCCTCTCCGTGTGCTCGGGTTCGGCATTCCAGCCGCTCGACTAACCATCTCCCTACTTGGAGAATCAGCACCTTTAACCTCCTGTTTCGGACAGGTCGCAATTTGGCCTGAGGATGAACGGGAAGAGGGGGAACCAATGAGAGACTAGCTCTAGGTGTTGGGACAGGCACAGGTCACTCTATTTTCCCATCAGGAAGAAGAATGAACCACAGGCTCAGCCTGCCCCCCGGAACCAGAATACGGCCTGAAGCAATCCTGCGCTTTGGCGGCCAGCTCCCAAAAAAGCGAGTTGACAAATGGAGCTCAGGGGCACTGCAACTCACAAACCTGCAGAGTTATAAATGATAACTCTCGTCCACAAATATATTGAGGGAAGGCAACGAGGAGGATTGGAAAGCAAGGAAGAATTGCAGGAAACAGGTTTCAGGAGGCAGACTCGACTCGCCTTGAAAGCACATGAAAAGCGGCAAAGCGTTGACAATGATGCCCTTGGCCAAAAAGGGCGTATGCGTTTTTTCCTGAATATATTCAGGAAAAAACGCATACGCCCTTTTTGGCCAACCAGGCAAGCCGGAAAGGCAAATCAGCGCTACAAAGAAGTCTCGCTTGCCATCGGTCAAAAGGGCCATGCTGAAAAAAGTGTAAAAACCAGAAATGCAGGACAGGCCATGGAGACATGGGAGCCTTGCTACGCTGATGGGCGGGCTGTAAATTGCCAACAGCCACTCTGGAGAAGTGTACGGCGTGTCCTGAAACATGTAATAAGCACAGCTTAGAGAGCATAGGGCACTTCCACTCATGGGCGTATCAATCGGGAAACCTAAAAATCAACAAGACACAGGCACCCCAAAGTTTAGGGCTGCTCTGTTTCCAAGAACCTCCACTTCGGTACACCTTCAATATCCCAGGAAAGCGAAAAATGGATAAAGAAGTTGTGGTACTTAGGCACAAGGGAATATCACTCAGCCATGAAATCAATGTCATAAGGCTAGTAGCAGCAGGATGAGTGGATTTAGGTACGATGACTCTCAGTGAAATAAGTCACAGAGAAAAAGACACTTATCCTAAGATATCACTGAGAGAGGGAATGTCAAAGTCGCTACACTTGAACTGAATTACAAAACAGAACAGAGTCACACATTTAGAAAACACACTATGGCTGCTTAACGGGAAAGGTGAGGTGGGGTGATGCATAAAACAAGGGTTTGAAATTAGCTCAGATACCGTTCCACAAGCCAAATATGTAATAGACAAGACCTACTCCCTGCTCAGTGAACTGGACTCAACAGCCCCTATTCACCGCCCAAGAATATATCTGACTAGTAAGAGTCTTAAAACCTATGTATTGACCTCTCTCTGGAAGTGAATCAAGAGGGTGTAAAGCGGCATAAACACAGCAGTGAAAAGCAGGTAAACCCCATTATAAAAATAGATTACTTAAAAAAAAAACCCCATAAAACAAAGACAGTGAAAGAGAGAGAAATTCTTACAAAATCCGTTCAGGGGCTCTGATGCAACCTGGATTGACCATATCTAGACCCACAGCTGGATGAGACATGAGGCTGGACACTCTTGGGGCTGAGAGGATTGGTGAGCTTGGGTGAGCAAACGCAGACCCTTTAAAGTCATACTGCGTGGTACCCATGCCGTGGGTCCCAAATCTCCAGGTTCAAGGGCATCTTCCTACATCGAAAACATGCGTGCGAAACCCAGAAGATGGTACACCGTGTGATCGGGAAAGGTTTCTCAAACGCACCTCATTTCTCCTCTCCTTGTGCTCGGGTTCGCCATTCCAGCCGCTCGACTAACCATCTCCCTACTTGGAGAATCAGCACCTTTAACCTCCTGTTTCGGACAGGTCGCAATTTGGCCTGAGGATGAACGGGAAGAGGGGGAACCAATGAGAGACTAGCTCTAGGTGTTGGGACAGGCACAGGTCACTCTATTTTCCCATCAGGAAGAAGAATGAACCACAGGCTCAGCCTGCCCCCCGGAACCAGAATACGGCCTGAAGCAATCCTGCGCTTTGGCGGCCAGCTCCCAAAAAAGCGAGTTGACAAATGGAGCTCAGGGGCACTGCAACTCACAAACCTGCAGAGTTATAAATGATAACTCTCGTCCACAAATATATTGAGGGAAGGCAACGAGGAGGATTGGAAAGCAAGGCAGAATTGCAGGAAACAGGTTTCAGGAGGCAGACTCGTCTCGCCTTGAAAGCACATGAAAAGCGGCAAAGCGTTGACAATGATGCCCTTGGCCAAAAAGGGCGTATGCGTTTTTTCCTGAATATATTCAGGAAAAAACGCATACGCCCTTTTTGGCCAACCAGGCAAGCCGGAAAGGCAAATCAGCGCTACAAAGAAGTCTCGCTTGCCATCGGTCAAAAGGGCCATGCTGAAAAAAGTGTAAAAACCAGAAATGCAGGACAGGCCATGGAGACATGGGAGCCTTGCTACGCTGATGGGCGGGCTGTAAATTGCCAACAGCCACTCTGGAGAAGTGTACGGCGTGTCCTGAAACATGTAATAAGCACAGCTTAGAGAGCATAGGGCACTTCCACTCATGGGCGTCTAAATCGGGAAACCTAAAAATCAACAAGACACAGGCACCCCAAAGTTTAGGGCTGCTCTGTTTCCAAGAACCTCCACTTCGGTACACCTTCAATATCCCAGGAAAGCGAAAAATGGATAAAGAAGTTGTGGTACTTAGGCACAAGGGAATATCACTCAGCCATGAAATCAATGTCATAAGGCTAGTAGCAGCAGGATGAGTGGATTTAGGTACGATGACTCTCAGTGAAATAAGTCACAGAGAAAAAGACACTTATCCTAAGATATCACTGAGAGAGGGAATGTCAAAGTCGCTACACTTGAACTGAATTACAAAACAGAACAGAGTCACACATTTAGAAAACACACTATGGCTGCTTAACGGGAAAGGTGAGGTGGGGTGATGCATAAAACAAGGGTTTGAAATTAGCTCAGATACCGTTCCACAAGCCAAATATGTAATAGACAAGACCTACTCCCTGCTCAGTGAACTGGACTCAACAGCCCCTATTCACCGCCCAAGAATACATCTGACTAGTAAGAGTCTTAAAACCTATGTATTGACCTCTCTCTGGAAGTGAATCAAGAGGGTGTAAAGCGGCATAAAGACAGCAGTGAAAAGCAGGTAAACCCCATTATAAAAATTGATTACTTAAAAAAAAAAACCCCATAAAACAAAGACAGTGAAAGAGAGAGAAATTCTTACAAAATCCGTTCAGGGGCTCTGATGCAACCTGGATTGACCATATCTAGACCCACAGCTGGATGAGACATAAGGCTGGACACTCTTGGGGCTGAGAGGATTGGTGAGCTTGGGTGAGCAAACGCAGACCCTTTAAAGTCATACTGCGTGGTACCCATGCCGTGGGTCCCAAATCTCCAGGTTCAAGGGCATCTTCCTACATCGAAAACATGCGTGCGAAACCCAGAAGATGGTACACCGTGTGACCGGGAAAGTTTTCTCAAACGCACCTCATTTCTCCTATCCTTGTGCTCGGGTTCGCCATTCCAGCCGCTCGACTAACCATCTCCCTACTTGGAGAATCAGCACCTTTAACCTCCTGTTTCGGACAGGTCGCAATTTGGCCTGAGGATGAATGGGAAGAGGGAGAACCAATGAGAGACTAGCTCTAGGTGTTGGGACAGGCACAGGTCACTCTATTTTCCCATCAGGAAGAAGAATGAACCACAGGCTCAGCCTGCCCCCCGGAACCAGAATACGGCCTGAAGCAATCCTGCGCTTTGGCGGCCAGCTCCCAAAAAAGCGAGTTGAGAAATGGAGCTCAGGGGCACTGCAACTCACAAACCTGCAGAGTTATAAATGATAACTCTCGTCCACAAATATATTGAGGGAAGGCAACGAGGAGGATTGGAAAGCAAGGCAGAATTGCAGGAAACAGGTGTCAGGAGGCAGACTCGACTCGCCTTGAAAGCACATGAAAAGCGGCAAAGCGTTGACAATGATGCCCTTGGCCAAAAAGGGCGTATGCGTTTTTTCCTGAATATATTCAGGAAAAAACGCATACGCCCTTTTTGGCCAACCAGGCAAGCCGGAAAGGCAAATCAGCGCTACAAAGAAGTCTCGCTTGCCATCGGTCAAAAGGGCCATGCTGAAAAAAGTGTAAAAACCAGAAATGCAGGACAGGCCATGGAGACATGGGAGCCTTGCTACGCTGATGGGCGGGCTGTAAATTGCCAACAGCCACTCTGGAGAAGTGTACGGCGTGTCCTGAAACATGTAATAAGCACAGCTTAGAGAGCATAGGGCACTTCCACTCATGGGCGTATCAATCGGGAAACCTAAAAATCAACAAGACACAGGCACCCCAAAGTTTAGGGCTGCTCTGTTTCCAAGAACCTCCACTTCGGTACACCTTCAATATCCCAGGAAAGCGAAAAATGGATAAAGAAGTTGTGGTACTTAGGCACAAGGGAATATCACTCAGCCATGAAATCAATGTCATAAGGCTAGTAGCAGCCGGATGAGTGGATTTAGGTACGATGACTCTCAGTGAAATAAGTCACAGAGAAAAAGACACTTATCCTAAGATATCACTGAGAGAGGGAATGTCAAAGTCGCTACACTTGACCTGAATTACAAAACAGAACAGAGTCACACATTTAGAAAACACACTATGGCTGCTTAACGGGAAAGGTGAGGTGGGGTGATGCATAAAACAAGGGTTTGAAATTAGCTCAGATACCGTTCCACAAGCCAAATATGTAATAGACAAGACCTACTCCCTGCTCAGTGAACTGGACTCAACAGCCCCTATTCACCGCCCAAGAATACATCTGACTAGTAAGAGTCTTAAAACCTATGTATTGACCTCTCTCTGGAAGTGAATCAAGAGGGTGTAAAGCGGCATAAACACAGCAGTGAAAAGCAGCTAAACCCCATTATAAAAATAGATTACTTAAAAAAAAAACCCCATAAAACAAAGACAGTGAAAGAGAGAGAAATTCTTACAAAATCCGTTCAGGGGCTCTGATGCAACCTGGATTGACCATATCTAGACCCACAGCTGGATGAGACATAAGGCTGGACACTCTTGGGGCTGAGAGGATTGGTGAGCTTGGGTGAGCAAACGCAGACCCTTTAAAGTCATACTGCCTGGTACCCATGCCGTGGGTCCCAAATCTCCAGGTTCAAGGGCATCTTCCTACATCGAAAACATGCGTGGGAAACCCAGAAGATGGTACACCGTGTGATCGGGAAAGGTTTCTCAAACGCACCTCATTTCTCCTCTCCGTGTGCTCGGGTTCGGCATTCCAGCCGCTCGACTAACCATCTCCCTACTTGGAGAATCAGCACCTTTAACCTCCTGTTTCGGACAGGTCGCAATTTGGCCTGAGGATGAACGGGAAGAGGGGGAACCAATGAGAGACTAGCTCTAGGTGTTGGGACAGGCACAGGTCACTCTATTTTCCCATCAGGAAGAAGAATGAACCACAGGCTCAGCCTGCCCCCCGGAACCAGAATACGGCCTGAAGCAATCCTGCGCTTTGGCGGCCAGCTCCCAAAAAAGCGAGTTGACAAATGGAGCTCAGGGGCACTGCAACTCACAAACCTGCAGAGTTATAAATGATAACTCTCGTCCACAAATATATTGAGGGAAGGCAACGAGGAGGATTGGAAAGCAAGGAAGAATTGCAGGAAACAGGTTTCAGGAGGCAGACTCGACTCGCCTTGAAAGCACATGAAAAGCGGCAAAGCGTTGACAATGATGCCCTTGGCCAAAAAGGGCGTATGCGTTTTTTCCTGAATATATTCAGGAAAAAACGCATACGCCCTTTTTGGCCAACCAGGCAAGCCGGAAAGGCAAATCAGCGCTACAAAGAAGTCTCGCTTGCCATCGGTCAAAAGGGCCATGCTGAAAAAAGTGTAAAAACCAGAAATGCAGGACAGGCCATGGAGACATGGGAGCCTTGCTACGCTGATGGGCGGGCTGTAAATTGCCAACAGCCACTCTGGAGAAGTGTACGGCGTGTCCTGAAACATGTAATAAGCACAGCTTAGAGAGCATAGGGCACTTCCACTCATGGGCGTATCAATCGGGAAACCTAAAAATCAACAAGACACAGGCACCCCAAAGTTTAGGGCTGCTCTGTTTCCAAGAACCTCCACTTCGGTACACCTTCAATATCCCAGGAAAGCGAAAAATGGATAAAGAAGTTGTGGTACTTAGGCACAAGGGAATATCACTCAGCCATGAAATCAATGTCATAAGGCTAGTAGCAGCAGGATGAGTGGATTTAGGTACGATGACTCTCAGTGAAATAAGTCACAGAGAAAAAGACACTTATCCTAAGATATCACTGAGAGAGGGAATGTCAAAGTCGCTACACTTGAACTGAATTACAAAACAGAACAGAGTCACACATTTAGAAAACACACTATGGCTGCTTAACGGGAAAGGTGAGGTGGGGTGATGCATAAAACAAGGGTTTGAAATTAGCTCAGATACCGTTCCACAAGCCAAATATGTAATAGACAAGACCTACTCCCTGCTCAGTGAACTGGACTCAACAGCCCCTATTCACCGCCCAAGAATATATCTGACTAGTAAGAGTCTTAAAACCTATGTATTGACCTCTCTCTGGAAGTGAATCAAGAGGGTGTAAAGCGGCATAAACACAGCAGTGAAAAGCAGGTAAACCCCATTATAAAAATAGATTACTTAAAAAAAAAACCCCATAAAACAAAGACAGTGAAAGAGAGAGAAATTCTTACAAAATCCGTTCAGGGGCTCTGATGCAACCTGGATTGACCATATCTAGACCCACAGCTGGATGAGACATGAGGCTGGACACTCTTGGGGCTGAGAGGATTGGTGAGCTTGGGTGAGCAAACGCAGACCCTTTAAAGTCATACTGCGTGGTACCCATGCCGTGGGTCCCAAATCTCCAGGTTCAAGGGCATCTTCCTACATCGAAAACATGCGTGCGAAACCCAGAAGATGGTACACCGTGTGATCGGGAAAGGTTTCTCAAACGCACCTCATTTCTCCTCTCCTTGTGCTCGGGTTCGCCATTCCAGCCGCTCGACTAACCATCTCCCTACTTGGAGAATCAGCACCTTTAACCTCCTGTTTCGGACAGGTCGCAATTTGGCCTGAGGATGAACGGGAAGAGGGGGAACCAATGAGAGACTAGCTCTAGGTGTTGGGACAGGCACAGGTCACTCTATTTTCCCATCAGGAAGAAGAATGAACCACAGGCTCAGCCTGCCCCCCGGAACCAGAATACGGCCTGAAGCAATCCTGCGCTTTGGCGGCCAGCTCCCAAAAAAGCGAGTTGAGAAATGGAGCTCAGGGGCACTGCAACTCACAAACCTGCAGAGTTATAAATGATAACTCTCGTCCACAAATATATTGAGGGAAGGCAACGAGGAGGATTGGAAAGCAAGGCAGAATTGCAGGAAACAGGTTTCAGGAGGCAGACTCGTCTCGCCTTGAAAGCACATGAAAAGCGGCAAAGCGTTGACAATGATGCCCTTGGCCAAAAAGGGCGTATGCGTTTTTTCATGAATATATTCAGGAAAAAACGCATACGCCCTTTTTGGCCAACCAGGCAAGCCGGAAAGGCAAATCAGCGCTACAAAGAAGTCTCGCTTGCCATCGGTCAAAAGGGCCATGCTGAAAAAAGTGTAAAAACCAGAAATGCAGGACAGGCCATGGAGACATGGGAGCCTTGCTACGCTGATGGGCGGGCTGTAAATTGCCAACAGCCACTCTGGAGAAGTCTACGGCGTGTCCTGAAACATGTAATAAGCACAGCTTAGAGAGCATAGGGCACTTCCACTCATGGGCGTCTAAATCGGGAAACCTAAAAATCAACAAGACACAGGCACCCCAAAGTTTAGGGCTGCTCTGTTTCCAAGAACCTCCACTTCGGTACACCTTCAATATCCCAGGAAAGCGAAAAATGGATAAAGAAGTTGTGGTACTTAGGCACAATGGAATATCACTCAGCCATGAAATCAATGTCATAAGGCTAGTAGCAGCAGGATGAGTGGATTTAGGTACGATGACTCTCAGTGAAATAAGTCACAGAGAAAAAGACACTTATCCTAAGATATCACTGAGAGAGGGAATGTCAAAGTCGCTACACTTGAACTGAATTACAAAACAGAACAGAGTCACACATTTAGAAAACACACTATGGCTGCTTAACGGGAAAGGTGAGGTGGGGTGATGCATAAAACAAGGGTTTGAAATTAGCTCAGATACCGTTCCACAAGCCAAATATGTAATAGACAAGACCTACTCCCTGCTCAGTGAACTGGACTCAACAGCCCCTATTCACCGCCCAAGAATACATCTGACTAGTAAGAGTCTTAAAACCTATGTATTGACCTCTCTCTGGAAGTGAATCAAGAGGGTGTAAAGCGGCATAAACACAGCAGTGAAAAGCAGGTAAACCCCATTATAAAAATTGATTACTTAAAAAAAAAACCCCATAAAACAAAGACAGTGAAAGAGAGAGAAATTCTTACAAAATCCGTTCAGGGGCTCTGATGCAACCTGGATTGACCATATCTAGACCCACAGCTGGATGAGACATAAGGCTGGACACTCTTGGGGCTGAGAGGATTGGTGAGCTTGGGTGAGCAAACGCAGACCCTTTAAAGTCATACTGCGTGGTACCCATGCCGTGGGTCCCAAATCTCCAGGTTCAAGGGCATCTTCCTACATCGAAAACATGCGTGCGAAACCCAGAAGATGGTACACCGTGTGACCGGGAAAGTTTTCTCAAACGCACCTCATTTCTCCTCTCCTTGTGCTCGGGTTCGCCATTCCAGCCGCTCGACTAACCATCTCCCTACTTGGAGAATCACCACCTTTAACCTCCTGTTTCGGACAGGTCGCAATTTGGCCTGAGGATGAACGGGAAGAGGGAGAACCAATGAGAGACTAGCTCTAGGTGTTGGGACAGGCACAGGTCACTCTATTTTCCCATCAGGAAGAAGAATGAACCACAGGCTCAGCCTGCCCCCCGGAACCAGAATACGGCCTGAAGCAATCCTGCGCTTTGGCGGCCAGCTCCCAAAAAAGCCAGTTGACAAATGGAGCTCAGGGGCACTGCAACTCACAAACCTGCAGAGTTATAAATGATAACTCTCGTCCACAAATATATTGAGGGAAGGCAACGAGGAGGATTGGAAAGCAAGGCAGAATTGCAGGAAACAGGTTTCAGGAGGCAGACTCGACTCGCCTTGAAAGCACATGAAAAGCGGCAAAGCGTTGACAATGATGCCCTTGGCCAAAAAGGGCGTATGCGTTTTTTCCTGAATATATTCAGGAAAAAACGCATACGCCCTTTTTGGCCAACCAGGCAAGCCGGAAAGGCAAATCAGCGCTACAAAGAAGTCTCGCTTGCCATCGGTGAAAAGGGCCATGCTGAAAAAAGTGTAAAAACCAGAAATGCAGGACAGGCCATGGAGACATGGGAGCCTTGCTACGCTGATGGGCGGGCTGTAAATTGCCAACAGCCACTCTGGAGAAGTGTACGGCGTGTCCTGAAACATGTAATAAGCACAGCTTAGAGAGCATAGGGCACTTCCACTCATGGGCGTCTAAATCGGGAAACCTAAAAATCAACAAGACACAGGCACCCCAAAGTTTAGGGCTGCTCTGTTTCCAAGAACCTCCACTTCGGTACACCTTCAATATCCCAGGAAAGCGAAAAATGGATAAAGAAGTTGTGGTACTTAGGCACAAGGGAATATCACTCAGCCATGAAATCAATGTCATAAGGCTAGTAGCAGCAGGATGAGTGGATTTAGGTACGATGACTCTCAGTGAAATAAGTCACAGAGAAAAAGACACTTATCCTAAGATATCACTGAGAGAGGGAATGTCAAAGTCGCTACACTTGAACTGAATTACAAAACAGAACAGAGTCACACATTTAGAAAACACACTATGGCTGCTTAACGGGAAAGGTGAGGTGGGGTGATGCATAAAACAAGGGTTTGAAATTAGCTCAGATACCGTTCCACAAGCCAAATATGTAATAGACAAGACCTACTCCCTGCTCAGTGAACTGGACTCAACAGCCCCTATTCACCGCCCAAGAATACATCTGACTAGTAAGAGTCTTAAAACCTATGTATTGACCTCTCTCTGGAAGTGAATCAAGAGGGTGTAAAGCGGCATAAACACAGCAGTGAAAAGCAGGTAAACCCCATTATAAAAATTGATTACTTAAAAAAAAAACCCCATAAAACAAAGACAGTGAAAGAGAGAGAAATTCTTACAAAATCCGTTCAGGGGCTCTGATGCAACCTGGATTGACCATATCTAGACCCACAGCTGGATGAGACATAAGGCTGGACACTCTTGGGGCTGAGAGGATTGGTGAGCTTGGGTGAGCAAACGCAGACCCTTTAAAGTCATACTGCGTGGTACCCATGCCGTGGGTCCCAAATCTCCAGGTTCAAGGGCATCTTCCTACATCGAAAACATGCGTGCGAAACCCAGAAGATGGTACACCGTGTGACCGGGAAAGGTTTCTCAAACGCACCTCATTTCTCCTCTCCTTGTGCTCGGGTTCGCCATTCCAGCCGCTCGACTAACCATCTCCCTACTTGGAGAATCAGCACCTTTAACCTCCTGTTTCGGACAGGTCGCAATTTGGCCTGAGGATGAACGGGAAGAGGGGGAACCAATGAGAGACTAGCTCTAGGTGTTGGGACAGGCACAGGTCACTCTATTTTCCCATCAGGAAGAAGAATGAACCACAGGCTCAGCCTGCCCCCCGGAACCAGAATACGGCCTGAAGCAATCCTGCGCTTTGGCGGCCAGCTCCCAAAAAAGCGAGTTGACAAATGGAGCTCAGGGGCACTGCAACTCACAAACCTGCAGAGTTATAAATGATAACTCTCGTCCACAAATATATTGAGGGAAGGCAACGAGGAGGATTGGAAAGCAAGGCAGAATTGCAGGAAACAGGTGTCAGGAGGCAGACTCGACTCGCCTTGAAAGCACATGAAAAGCGGCAAAGCGTTGACCATGATGCCCTTGGCCAAAAAGGGCGTATGCGTTTTTTCCTGAATATATTCAGGAAAAAACGCATACGCCCTTTTTGGCCAACCAGGCAAGCCGGAAAGGCAAATCAGCGCTACAAAGAAGTCTCGCTTGCCATCGGTCAAAAGGGCCATGCTGAAAAAAGTGTAAAAACCAGAAATGCAGGACAGGCCATGGAGACATGGGAGCCTTGCTACGCTGATGGGCGGGCTGTAAATTGCCAACAGCCACTCTGGAGAAGTGTACGGCGTGTCCTGAAACATGTAATAAGCACAGCTTAGAGAGCATAGGGCACTTCCACTCATGGGCGTCTAAATCGGGAAACCTAAAAATCAACAAGACACAGGCACCCCAAAGTTTAGGGCTGCTCTGTTTCCAAGAACCTCCACTTCGGTACACCTTCAATATCCCAGGAAAGCGAAAAATGGATAAAGAAGTTGTGGTACTTAGGCACAAGGGAATATCACTCAGCCATGAAATCAATGTCATAAGGCTAGTAGCAGCAGGATGAGTGGATTTAGGTACGATGACTCTCAGTGAAATAAGTCACAGAGAAAAAGACACTTATCCTAAGATATCACTGAGAGAGGGAATGTCAAAGTCGCTACACTTGAACTGAATTACAAAACAGAACAGAGTCACACATTTAGAAAACACACTATGGCTGCTTAACGGGAAAGGTGAGGTGGGGTGATGCATAAAACAAGGGTTTGAAATTAGCTCAGATACCGTTCCACAAGCCAAATATGTAATAGACAAGACCTACTCCCTGCTCAGTGAACTGGACTCAACAGCCCCTATTCACCGCCCAAGAATACATCTGACTAGTAAGAGTCTTAAAACCTATGTATTGACCTCTCTCTGGAAGTGAATCAAGAGGGGGTAAAGCGGCATAAACACAGCAGTGAAAAGCAGGTAAACCCCATTATAAAAATTGATTACTTAAAAAAAAAACCCCATAAAACAAAGACAGTGAAAGAGAGAGAAATTCTTACAAAATCCGTTCAGGGGCTCTGATGCAACCTGGATTGACCATATCTAGACCCACAGCTGGATGAGACATAAGGCTGGACACTCTTGGGGCTGAGAGGATTGGTGAGCTTGGGTGAGCAAACGCAGACCCTTTAAAGTCATACTGCGTGGTACCCATGCCGTGGGTCCCAAATCTCCAGGTTCAAGGGCATCTTCCTACATCGAAAACATGCGTGGGAAACCCAGAAGATGGTACACCGTGTGATCGGGAAAGGTTTCTCAAACGCACCTCATTTCTCCTCTCCGTGTGCTCGGGTTCGGCATTCCAGCCGCTCGACTAACCATCTCCCTACTTGGAGAATCAGCACCTTTAACCTCCTGTTTCGGACAGGTCGCAATTTGGCCTGAGGATGAACGGGAAGAGGGGGAACCAATGAGAGACTAGCTCTAGGTGTTGGGACAGGCACAGGTCACTCTATTTTCCCATCAGGAAGAAGAATGAACCACAGGCTCAGCCTGCCCCCCGGAACCAGAATACGGCCTGAAGCAATCCTGCGCTTTGGCGGCCAGCTCCCAAAAAAGCGAGTTGACAAATGGAGCTCAGGGGCACTGCAACTCACAAACCTGCAGAGTTATAAATGATAACTCTCGTCCACAAATATATTGAGGGAAGGCAACGAGGAGGATTGGAAAGCAAGGAAGAATTGCAGGAAACAGGTTTCAGGAGGCAGACTCGACTCGCCTTGAAAGCACATGAAAAGCGGCAAAGCGTTGACAATGATGCCCTTGGCCAAAAAGGGCGTATGCGTTTTTTCCTGAATATATTCAGGAAAAAACGCATACGCCCTTTTTGGCCAACCAGGCAAGCCGGAAAGGCAAATCAGCGCTACAAAGAAGTCTCGCTTGCCATCGGTCAAAAGGGCCATGCTGAAAAAAGTGTAAAAACCAGAAATGCAGGACAGGCCATGGAGACATGGGAGCCTTGCTACGCTGATGGGCGGGCTGTAAATTGCCAACAGCCACTCTGGAGAAGTGTACGGCGTGTCCTGAAACATGTAATAAGCACAGCTTAGAGAGCATAGGGCACTTCCACTCATGGGCGTCTAAATCGGGAAACCTAAAAATCAACAAGACACAGGCACCCCAAAGTTTAGGGCTGCTCTGTTTCCAAGAACCTCCACTTCGGTACACCTTCAATATCCCAGGAAAGCGAAAAATGGATAAAGAAGTTGTGGTACTTAGGCACAAGGGAATATCACTCAGCCATGAAATCAATGTCATAAGGCTAGTAGCAGCAGGATGAGTGGATTTAGGTACGATGACTCTCAGTGAAATAAGTCACAGAGAAAAAGACACTTATCCTAAGATATCACTGAGAGAGGGAATGTCAAAGTCGCTACACTTGAACTGAATTACAAAACAGAACAGAGTCACACATTTAGAAAACACACTATGGCTGCTTAACGGGAAAGGTGAGGTGGGGTGATGCATAAAACAAGGGTTTGAAATTAGCTCAGATACCGTTCCACAAGCCAAATATGTAATAGACAAGACCTACTCCCTGCTCAGTGAACTGGACTCAACAGCCCCTATTCACCGCCCAAGAATATATCTGACTAGTAAGAGTCTTAAAACCTATGTATTGACCTCTCTCTGGAAGTGAATCAAGAGGGTGTAAAGCGGCATAAACACAGCAGTGAAAAGCAGGTAAACCCCATTATAAAAATAGATTACTTAAAAAAAAAACCCCATAAAACAAAGACAGTGAAAGAGAGAGAAATTCTTACAAAATCCGTTCAGGGGCTCTGATGCAACCTGGATTGACCATATCTAGACCCACAGCTGGATGAGACATAAGGCTGGACACTCTTGGGGCTGAGAGGATTGGTGAGCTTGGGTGAGCAAACGCAGACCCTTTAAAGTCATACTGCCTGGTACCCATGCCGTGGGTCCCAAATCTCCAGGTTCAAGGGCATCTTCCTACATCGAAAACATGCGTGGGAAACCCAGAAGATGGTACACCGTGTGACCGGGAAAGGTTTCTCAAACGCACCTCATTTCTCCTCTCCTTGTGCTCGGGTTCGGCATTCCAGCCGCTCGACTAACAATCTCCCTACTTGGAGAATCAGCACCTTTAACCTCCTGTTTCGGACAGGTCGCAATTTGGCCTGAGGATGAACGGGAAGAGGGGGAACCAATGAGAGACCAGCTCTAGGTGTTGGGACAGGCACAGGTCACTCTATTTTCCCATCAGGAAGAAGAATGAACCACAGGCTCAGCCTGCCCCCCGGAACCAGAATACGGCCTGAAGCAATCCTGCGCTTTGGCGGCCAGCTCCCAAAAAAGCGAGTTGACAAATGGAGCTCAGGGCCACTGCAACTCACAAACCTGCAGAGTTATAAATAAAAACTCTCGTCCACAAATATATTGAGGGAAGGCAACGAGGAGGATTGGAAAGCAAGGCAGAATTGCAGGAAACAGGTTTCAGGAGGCAGACTCGACTCGCCTTGAAAGCACATGAAAAGCGGCAAAGCGTTGACAATGATGCCCTTGGCCAAAAAGGGCGTATGCGTTTTTTCCTGAATATATTCAGGAAAAAACGCATACGCCCTTTTTGGCCAACCAGGCAAGCCGGAAAGGCAAATCAGCGCTACAAAGAAGTCTCGCTTGCCATCGGTGAAAAGGGCCATGCTGAAAAAAGTGTAAAAACCAGAAATGCAGGACAGGCCATGGAGACATGGGAGCCTTGCTACGCTGATGGGCGGGCTGTAAATTGCCAACAGCCACTCTGGAGAAGTGTACGGCGTGTCCTGAAACATGTAATAAGCACAGCTTAGAGAGCATAGGGCACTTCCACTCATGGGCGTATCAATCGGGAAACCTAAAAATCAACAAGACACAGGCACCCCAAAGTTTAGGGCTGCTCTGTTTCCAAGAACCTCCACTTCGGTACACCTTCAATATCCCAGGAAAGCGAAAAATGGATAAAGAAGTTGTGGTACTTAGGCACAAGGGAATATCACTCAGCCATGAAATCAATGTCATAAGGCTAGTAGCAGCAGGATGAGTGGATTTAGGTACGATGACTCTCAGTGAAATAAGTCACAGAGAAAAAGACACTTATCCTAAGATATCACTGAGAGAGGGAATGTCAAAGTCGCTACACTTGAACTGAATTACAAAACAGAACAGAGTCACACATTTAGAAAACACACTATGGCTGCTTAACGGGAAAGGTGAGGTGGGGTGATGCATAAAACAAGGGTTTGAAATTAGCTCAGATACCGTTCCACAAGCCAAATATGTAATAGACAAGACCTACTCCCTGCTCAGTGAACTGGACTCAACAGCCCCTATTCACCGCCCAAGAATATATCTGACTAGTAAGAGTCTTAAAACCTATGTATTGACCTCTCTCTGGAAGTGAATCAAGAGGGTGTAAAGCGGCATAAACACAGCAGTGAAAAGCAGGTAAACCCCATTATAAAAATAGATTACTTAAAAAAAAACCCCATAAAACAAAGACAGTGAAAGAGAGAGAAATTCTTACAAAATCCGTTCAGGGGCTCTGATGCAACCTGAATTGACCATATCTAGACCCACAGCTGGATGAGACATAAGGCTGGACACTCTTGGGGCTGAGAGGATTGGTGAGCTTGGGTGAGCAAACGCAGACCCTTTAAAGTCATACTGCGTGGTACCCATGCCGTGGGTCCCAAATCTCCAGGTTCAAGGGCATCTTCCTACATCGAAAACATGCGTGGGAAACCCAGAAGATGGTACACCGTGTGATCGGGAAAGGTTTCTCAAACGCACCTCATTTCTCCTCTCCGTGTGCTCGGGTTCGCCATTCCAGCCGCTCGAATAACAATCTCCCTACTTGGAGAATCAGCACCTTTAACCTCCTGTTTCGGACAGGTCGCAATTTGGCCTGAGGATGAACGGGAAGAGGGGGAACCAATGAGAGACTAGCTCTAGGTGTTGGGACAGGCACAGGTCACTCTATTTTCCCATCAGGAAGAAGAATGAACCACAGGCGCAGCCTGCCCCCCGGAACCAGAATACGGCCTGAAGCAATCCTGCGCTTTGGCGGCCAGCTCCCAAAAAAGCCAGTTGACAAATGGAGCTCAGGGGCACTGCAACTCACAAACCTGCAGAGTTATAAATGATAACTCTCGTCCACAAATATATTGAGGGAAGGCAACGAGGAGGATTGGAAAGCAAGGCAGAATTGCAGGAAACAGGTTTCAGGAGGCAGACTCGACTCGCCTTGAAAGCACATGAAAAGCGGCAAAGCGTTGACAATGATGCCCTTGGCCAAAAAGGGCGTATGCGTTTTTTCCTGAATATATTCAGGAAAAAACGCATACGCCCTTTTTGGCCAACCAGGCAAGCCCGAAAGGCAAATCAGCGCTACAAAGAAGTCTCGCTTGCCATCGGTCAAAAGGGCCATGCTGAAAAAAGTGTAAAAACCAGAAATGCAGGACAGGCCATGGAGACATGGGAGCCTTGCTACGCTGATGGGCGGGCTGTAAATTGCCAACAGCCACTCTGGAGAAGTGTACGGCGTGTCCTGAAACATGTAATAAGCACAGCTTAGAGAGCATAGGGCACTTCCACTCATGGGCGTATCAATCGGGAAACCTAAAAATCAACAAGACACAGGCACCCCAAAGTTTAGGGCTGCTCTGTTTCCAAGAACCTCCACTTCGGTACACCTTCAATATCCCAGGAAAGCGAAAAATGGATAAAGAAGTTGTGGTACTTAGGCACAAGGGAATATCACTCAGCCATGAAATCAATGTCATAAGGCTAGTAGCAGCAGGATGAGTGGATTTAGGTACGATGACTCTCAGTGAAATAAGTCACAGAGAAAAAGACACTTATCCTAAGATATCACTGAGAGAGGGAATGTCAAAGTCGCTACACTTGAACTGAATTACAAAACAGAACAGAGTCACACATTTAGAAAACACACTATGGCTGCTTAACGGGAAAGGTGAGGTGGGGTGATGCATAAAACAAGGGTTTGAAATTAGCTCAGATACCGTTCCACAAGCCAAATATGTAATAGACAAGACCTACTCCCTGCTCAGTGAACTGGACTCAACAGCCCCTATTCACCGCCCAAGAATATATCTGACTAGTAAGAGTCTTAAAACCTATGTATTGACCTCTCTCTGGAAGTGAATCAAGAGGGTGTAAAGCGGCATAAACACAGCAGTGAAAAGCAGGTAAACCCCATTATAAAAATAGATTACTTAAAAAAAAAACCCCATAAAACAAAGACAGTGAAAGAGAGAGAAATTCTTACAAAATCCGTTCAGGGGCTCTGATGCAACCTGGATTGACCATATCTAGACCCACAGCTGGATGAGACATAAGGCTGGACACTCTTGGGGCTGAGAGGATTGGTGAGCTTGGGTGAGCAAACGCAGACCCTTTAAAGTCATACTGCGTGGTACCCATGCCGTGGGTCCCAAATCTCCAGGTTCAAGGGCATCTTCCTACATCGAAAACATGCGTGCGAAACCCAGAAGATGG
The DNA here is from genome assembly GCF_028564815.1 of Eubalaena glacialis. Taxonomy (NCBI): domain Eukaryota; kingdom Metazoa; phylum Chordata; class Mammalia; order Artiodactyla; family Balaenidae; genus Eubalaena; species Eubalaena glacialis. The sequence goes on from NC_083722.1 coordinate 120,371,099, forward strand.
TACACCGTGTGATCGGGAAAGGTTTCTCAAACGCACCTCATTTCTCCTCTCCTTGTGCTCGGGTTCGCCATTCCAGCCGCTCGACTAACCATCTCCCTACTTGGAGAATCAGCACCTTTAACCTCCTGTTTCGGACAGGTCGCAATTTGGCCTGAGGATGAACGGGACGAGGGGGAACCAATGAGAGACTAGCTCTAGGTGTTGGGACAGGCACAGGTCACTCTATTTTCCCATCAGGAAGAAGAATGAACCACAGGCTCAGCCTGCCCCCCGGAACCAGAATACGGCCTGAAGCAATCCTGCGCTTTGGCGGCCAGCTCCCAAAAAAGCCAGTTGACAAATGGAGCTCAGGGGCACTGCAACTCACAAACCTGCAGAGTTATAAATGATAACTCTCGTCCACAAATATATTGAGGGAAGGCAACGAGGAGGATTGGAAAGCAAGGCAGAATTGCAGGAAACAGGTTTCAGGAGGCAGACTCGACTCGCCTTGAAAGCACATGAAAAGCGGCAAAGCGTTGACAATGATGCCCTTGGCCAAAAAGGGCGTATGCGTTTTTTCCTGAATATATTCAGGAAAAAACGCATACGCCCTTTTTGGCCAACCAGGCAAGCCGGAAAGGCAAATCAGCGCTACAAAGAAGTCTCGCTTGCCATCGGTCAAAAGGGCCATGCTGAAAAAAGTGTAAAAACCAGAAATGCAGGACAGGCCATGGAGACATGGGAGCCTTGCTACGCTGATGGGCGGGCTGTAAATTGCCAACAGCCACTCTGGAGAAGTGTACGGCGTGTCCTGAAACATGTAATAAGCACAGCTTAGAGAGCATAGGGCACTTCCACTCATGGGCGTATCAATCGGGAAACCTAAAAATCAACAAGACACAGGCACCCCAAAGTTTAGGGCTGCTCTGTTTCCAAGAACCTCCACTTCGGTACACCTTCAATATCCCAGGAAAGCGAAAAATGGATAAAGAAGTTGTGGTACTTAGGCACAAGGGAATATCACTCAGCCATGAAATCAATGTCATAAGGCTAGTAGCAGCAGGATGAGTGGATTTAGGTACGATGACTCTCAGTGAAATAAGTCACAGAGAAAAAGACACTTATCCTAAGATATCACTGAGAGAGGGAATGTCAAAATCGCTACACTTGAACTGAATTACAAAACAGAACAGAGTCACACATTTAGAAAACACACTATGGCTGCTTAACGGGAAAGGTGAGGTGGGGTGATGCATAAAACAAGGGTTTGAAATTAGCTCAGATACCGTTCCACAAGCCAAATATGTAATAGACAAGACCTACTCCCTGCTCAGTGAACTGGACTCAACAGCCCCTATTCACCGCCCAAGAATACATCTGACTAGTAAGAGTCTTAAAACCTATGTATTGACCTCTCTCTGGAAGTGAATCAAGAGGGTGTAAAGCGGCATAAACACAGCAGTGAAAAGCAGCTAAACCCCATTATAAAAATTGATTACTTAAAAAAAAAACCCCATAAAACAAAGACAGTGAAAGAGAGAGAAATTCTTACAAAATCCGTTCAGGGGCTCTGATGCAACCTGGATTGACCATATCTAGACCCACAGCTGGATGAGACATAAGGCTGGACACTCTTGGGGCTGAGAGGATTGGTGAGCTTGGGTGAGCAAACGCAGACCCTTTAAAGTCATACTGCGTGGTACCCATGCCGTGGGTCCCAAATCTCCAGGTTCAAGGGCATCTTCCTACATCGAAAACATGCGTGGGAAACCCAGAAGATGGTACACCGTGTGACCGGGAAAGGTTTCTCAAACGCACCTCATTTCTCCTCTCCGTGTGCTCGGGTTCGCCATTCCAGCCGCTCGACTAACCATCTCCCTACTTGGAGAATCAGCACCTTTAACCTCCTGTTTCGGACAGGTCGCAATTTGGCCTGAGGATGAACGGGACGAGGGGGAACCAATGAGAGACTAGCTCTAGGTGTTGGGACAGGCACAGGTCACTCTATTTTCCCATCAGGAAGAAGAATGAACCACAGGCTCAGCCTGCCCCCCGGAACCAGAATACGGCCTGAAGCAATCCTGCGCTTTGGCGGCCAGCTCCCAAAAAAGCCAGTTGACAAATGGAGCTCAGGGGCACTGCAACTCACAAACCTGCAGAGTTATAAATGATAACTCTCGTCCACAAATATATTGAGGGAAGGCAACGAGGAGGATTGGAAAGCAAGGCAGAATTGCAGGAAACAGGTTTCAGGAGGCAGACTCGACTCGCCTTGAAAGCACATGAAAAGCGGCAAAGCGTTGACAATGATGCCCTTGGCCAAAAAGGGCGTATGCGTTTTTCCCTGAATATATTCAGGGAAAAACGCATACGCCCTTTTTGGCCAACCAGGCAAGCCGGAAAGGCAAATCAGCGCTACAAAGAAGTCTCGCTTGCCATCGGTCAAAAGGGCCATGCTGAAAAAAGTGTAAAAACCAGAAATGCAGGACAGGCCATGGAGACATGGGAGCCTTGCTACGCTGATGGGCGGGCTGTAAATTGCCAACAGCCACTCTGGAGAAGTGTACGGCGTGTCCTGAAACATGTAATAAGCACAGCTTAGAGAGCATAGGGCACTTCCACTCATGGGCGTATCAATCGGGAAACCTAAAAATCAACAAGACACAGGCACCCCAAAGTTTAGGGCTGCTCTGTTTCCAAGAACCTCCACTTCGGTACACCTTCAATATCCCAGGAAAGCGAAAAATGGATAAAGAAGTTGTGGTACTTAGGCACAAGGGAATATCACTCAGCCATGAAATCAATGTCATAAGGCTAGTAGCAGCAGGATGAGTGGATTTAGGTACGATGACTCTCAGTGAAATAAGTCACAGAGAAAAAGACACTTATCCTAAGATATCACTGAGAGAGGGAATGTCAAAGTCGCTACACTTGAACTGAATTACAAAACAGAACAGAGTCACACATTTAGAAAACACACTATGGCTGCTTAACGGGAAAGGTGAGGTGGGGTGATGCATAAAACAAGGGTTTGAAATTAGCTCAGATACCGTTCCACAAGCCAAATATGTAATAGACAAGACCTACTCCCTGCTCAGTGAACTGGACTCAACAGCCCCTATTCACCGCCCAAGAATATATCTGACTAGTAAGAGTCTTAAAACCTATGTATTGACCTCTCTCTGGAAGTGAATCAAGAGGGTGTAAAGCGGCATAAACACAGCAGTGAAAAGCAGGTAAACCCCATTATAAAAATAGATTACTTAAAAAAAAAACCCCATAAAACAAAGACAGTGAAAGAGAGAGAAATTCTTACAAAATCCGTTCAGGGGCTCTGATGCAACCTGGATTGACCATATCTAGACCCACAGCTGGATGAGACATGAGGCTGGACACTCTTGGGGCTGAGAGGATTGGTGAGCTTGGGTGAGCAAACGCAGACCCTTTAAAGTCATACTGCGTGGTACCCATGCCGTGGGTCCCAAATCTCCAGGTTCAAGGGCATCTTCCTACATCGAAAACATGCGTGCGAAACCCAGAAGATGGTACACCGTGTGATCGGGAAAGGTTTCTCAAACGCACCTCATTTCTCCTCTCCTTGTGCTCGGGTTCGCCATTCCAGCCGCTCGACTAACCATCTCCCTACTTGGAGAATCAGCACCTTTAACCTCCTGTTTCGGACAGGTCGCAATTTGGCCTGAGGATGAACGGGAAGAGGGGGAACCAATGAGAGACTAGCTCTAGGTGTTGGGACAGGCACAGGTCACTCTATTTTCCCATCAGGAAGAAGAATGAACCACAGGCTCAGCCTGCCCCCCGGAACCAGAATACGGCCTGAAGCAATCCTGCGCTTTGGCGGCCAGCTCCCAAAAAAGCGAGTTGAGAAATGGAGCTCAGGGGCACTGCAACTCACAAACCTGCAGAGTTATAAATGATAACTCTCGTCCACAAATATATTGAGGGAAGGCAACGAGGAGGATTGGAAAGCAAGGCAGAATTGCAGGAAACAGGTTTCAGGAGGCAGACTCGTCTCGCCTTGAAAGCACATGAAAAGCGGCAAAGCGTTGACAATGATGCCCTTGGCCAAAAAGGGCGTATGCGTTTTTTCATGAATATATTCAGGAAAAAACGCATACGCCCTTTTTGGCCAACCAGGCAAGCCGGAAAGGCAAATCAGCGCTACAAAGAAGTCTCGCTTGCCATCGGTCAAAAGGGCCATGCTGAAAAAAGTGTAAAAACCAGAAATGCAGGACAGGCCATGGAGACATGGGAGCCTTGCTACGCTGATGGGCGGGCTGTAAATTGCCAACAGCCACTCTGGAGAAGTCTACGGCGTGTCCTGAAACATGTAATAAGCACAGCTTAGAGAGCATAGGGCACTTCCACTCATGGGCGTCTAAATCGGGAAACCTAAAAATCAACAAGACACAGGCACCCCAAAGTTTAGGGCTGCTCTGTTTCCAAGAACCTCCACTTCGGTACACCTTCAATATCCCAGGAAAGCGAAAAATGGATAAAGAAGTTGTGGTACTTAGGCACAATGGAATATCACTCAGCCATGAAATCAATGTCATAAGGCTAGTAGCAGCAGGATGAGTGGATTTAGGTACGATGACTCTCAGTGAAATAAGTCACAGAGAAAAAGACACTTATCCTAAGATATCACTGAGAGAGGGAATGTCAAAGTCGCTACACTTGAACTGAATTACAAAACAGAACAGAGTCACACATTTAGAAAACACACTATGGCTGCTTAACGGGAAAGGTGAGGTGGGGTGATGCATAAAACAAGGGTTTGAAATTAGCTCAGATACCGTTCCACAAGCCAAATATGTAATAGACAAGACCTACTCCCTGCTCAGTGAACTGGACTCAACAGCCCCTATTCACCGCCCAAGAATACATCTGACTAGTAAGAGTCTTAAAACCTATGTATTGACCTCTCTCTGGAAGTGAATCAAGAGGGTGTAAAGCGGCATAAACACAGCAGTGAAAAGCAGGTAAACCCCATTATAAAAATTGATTACTTAAAAAAAAAACCCCATAAAACAAAGACAGTGAAAGAGAGAGAAATTCTTACAAAATCCGTTCAGGGGCTCTGATGCAACCTGGATTGACCATATCTAGACCCACAGCTGGATGAGACATAAGGCTGGACACTCTTGGGGCTGAGAGGATTGGTGAGCTTGGGTGAGCAAACGCAGACCCTTTAAAGTCATACTGCGTGGTACCCATGCCGTGGGTCCCAAATCTCCAGGTTCAAGGGCATCTTCCTACATCGAAAACATGCGTGCGAAACCCAGAAGATGGTACACCGTGTGACCGGGAAAGTTTTCTCAAACGCACCTCATTTCTCCTCTCCTTGTGCTCGGGTTCGCCATTCCAGCCGCTCGACTAACCATCTCCCTACTTGGAGAATCACCACCTTTAACCTCCTGTTTCGGACAGGTCGCAATTTGGCCTGAGGATGAACGGGAAGAGGGAGAACCAATGAGAGACTAGCTCTAGGTGTTGGGACAGGCACAGGTCACTCTATTTTCCCATCAGGAAGAAGAATGAACCACAGGCTCAGCCTGCCCCCCGGAACCAGAATACGGCCTGAAGCAATCCTGCGCTTTGGCGGCCAGCTCCCAAAAAAGCCAGTTGACAAATGGAGCTCAGGGGCACTGCAACTCACAAACCTGCAGAGTTATAAATGATAACTCTCGTCCACAAATATATTGAGGGAAGGCAACGAGGAGGATTGGAAAGCAAGGCAGAATTGCAGGAAACAGGTTTCAGGAGGCAGACTCGACTCGCCTTGAAAGCACATGAAAAGCGGCAAAGCGTTGACAATGATGCCCTTGGCCAAAAAGGGCGTATGCGTTTTTTCCTGAATATATTCAGGAAAAAACGCATACGCCCTTTTTGGCCAACCAGGCAAGCCGGAAAGGCAAATCAGCGCTACAAAGAAGTCTCGCTTGCCATCGGTGAAAAGGGCCATGCTGAAAAAAGTGTAAAAACCAGAAATGCAGGACAGGCCATGGAGACATGGGAGCCTTGCTACGCTGATGGGCGGGCTGTAAATTGCCAACAGCCACTCTGGAGAAGTGTACGGCGTGTCCTGAAACATGTAATAAGCACAGCTTAGAGAGCATAGGGCACTTCCACTCATGGGCGTCTAAATCGGGAAACCTAAAAATCAACAAGACACAGGCACCCCAAAGTTTAGGGCTGCTCTGTTTCCAAGAACCTCCACTTCGGTACACCTTCAATATCCCAGGAAAGCGAAAAATGGATAAAGAAGTTGTGGTACTTAGGCACAAGGGAATATCACTCAGCCATGAAATCAATGTCATAAGGCTAGTAGCAGCAGGATGAGTGGATTTAGGTACGATGACTCTCAGTGAAATAAGTCACAGAGAAAAAGACACTTATCCTAAGATATCACTGAGAGAGGGAATGTCAAAGTCGCTACACTTGAACTGAATTACAAAACAGAACAGAGTCACACATTTAGAAAACACACTATGGCTGCTTAACGGGAAAGGTGAGGTGGGGTGATGCATAAAACAAGGGTTTGAAATTAGCTCAGATACCGTTCCACAAGCCAAATATGTAATAGACAAGACCTACTCCCTGCTCAGTGAACTGGACTCAACAGCCCCTATTCACCGCCCAAGAATACATCTGACTAGTAAGAGTCTTAAAACCTATGTATTGACCTCTCTCTGGAAGTGAATCAAGAGGGTGTAAAGCGGCATAAACACAGCAGTGAAAAGCAGGTAAACCCCATTATAAAAATTGATTACTTAAAAAAAAAACCCCATAAAACAAAGACAGTGAAAGAGAGAGAAATTCTTACAAAATCCGTTCAGGGGCTCTGATGCAACCTGGATTGACCATATCTAGACCCACAGCTGGATGAGACATAAGGCTGGACACTCTTGGGGCTGAGAGGATTGGTGAGCTTGGGTGAGCAAACGCAGACCCTTTAAAGTCATACTGCGTGGTACCCATGCCGTGGGTCCCAAATCTCCAGGTTCAAGGGCATCTTCCTACATCGAAAACATGCGTGCGAAACCCAGAAGATGGTACACCGTGTGACCGGGAAAGGTTTCTCAAACGCACCTCATTTCTCCTCTCCTTGTGCTCGGGTTCGCCATTCCAGCCGCTCGACTAACCATCTCCCTACTTGGAGAATCAGCACCTTAACCTCCTGTTTCGGACAGGTCGCAATTTGGCCTGAGGATGAACGGGAAGAGGGGGAACCAATGAGAGACTAGCTCTAGGTGTTGGGACAGGCACAGGTCACTCTATTTTCCCATCAGGAAGAAGAATGAACCACAGGCTCAGCCTGCCCCCCGGAACCAGAATACGGCCTGAAGCAATCCTGCGCTTTGGCGGCCAGCTCCCAAAAAAGCGAGTTGACAAATGGAGCTCAGGGGCACTGCAACTCACAAACCTGCAGAGTTATAAATGATAACTCTCGTCCACAAATATATTGAGGGAAGGCAACGAGGAGGATTGGAAAGCAAGGCAGAATTGCAGGAAACAGGTGTCAGGAGGCAGACTCGACTCGCCTTGAAAGCACATGAAAAGCGGCAAAGCGTTGACCATGATGCCCTTGGCCAAAAAGGGCGTATGCGTTTTTTCCTGAATATATTCAGGAAAAAACGCATACGCCCTTTTTGGCCAACCAGGCAAGCCGGAAAGGCAAATCAGCGCTACAAAGAAGTCTCGCTTGCCATCGGTCAAAAGGGCCATGCTGAAAAAAGTGTAAAAACCAGAAATGCAGGACAGGCCATGGAGACATGGGAGCCTTGCTACGCTGATGGGCGGGCTGTAAATTGCCAACAGCCACTCTGGAGAAGTGTACGGCGTGTCCTGAAACATGTAATAAGCACAGCTTAGAGAGCATAGGGCACTTCCACTCATGGGCGTCTAAATCGGGAAACCTAAAAATCAACAAGACACAGGCACCCCAAAGTTTAGGGCTGCTCTGTTTCCAAGAACCTCCACTTCGGTACACCTTCAATATCCCAGGAAAGCGAAAAATGGATAAAGAAGTTGTGGTACTTAGGCACAAGGGAATATCACTCAGCCATGAAATCAATGTCATAAGGCTAGTAGCAGCAGGATGAGTGGATTTAGGTACGATGACTCTCAGTGAAATAAGTCACAGAGAAAAAGACACTTATCCTAAGATATCACTGAGAGAGGGAATGTCAAAGTCGCTACACTTGAACTGAATTACAAAACAGAACAGAGTCACACATTTAGAAAACACACTATGGCTGCTTAACGGGAAAGGTGAGGTGGGGTGATGCATAAAACAAGGGTTTGAAATTAGCTCAGATACCGTTCCACAAGCCAAATATGTAATAGACAAGACCTACTCCCTGCTCAGTGAACTGGACTCAACAGCCCCTATTCACCGCCCAAGAATACATCTGACTAGTAAGAGTCTTAAAACCTATGTATTGACCTCTCTCTGGAAGTGAATCAAGAGGGGGTAAAGCGGCATAAACACAGCAGTGAAAAGCAGGTAAACCCCATTATAAAAATTGATTACTTAAAAAAAAAACCCCATAAAACAAAGACAGTGAAAGAGAGAGAAATTCTTACAAAATCCGTTCAGGGGCTCTGATGCAACCTGGATTGACCATATCTAGACCCACAGCTGGATGAGACATAAGGCTGGACACTCTTGGGGCTGAGAGGATTGGTGAGCTTGGGTGAGCAAACGCAGACCCTTTAAAGTCATACTGCGTGGTACCCATGCCGTGGGTCCCAAATCTCCAGGTTCAAGGGCATCTTCCTACATCGAAAACATGCGTGGGAAACCCAGAAGATGGTACACCGTGTGATCGGGAAAGGTTTCTCAAACGCACCTCATTTCTCCTCTCCGTGTGCTCGGGTTCGGCATTCCAGCCGCTCGACTAACCATCTCCCTACTTGGAGAATCAGCACCTTTAACCTCCTGTTTCGGACAGGTCGCAATTTGGCCTGAGGATGAACGGGAAGAGGGGGAACCAATGAGAGACTAGCTCTAGGTGTTGGGACAGGCACAGGTCACTCTATTTTCCCATCAGGAAGAAGAATGAACCACAGGCTCAGCCTGCCCCCCGGAACCAGAATACGGCCTGAAGCAATCCTGCGCTTTGGCGGCCAGCTCCCAAAAAAGCGAGTTGACAAATGGAGCTCAGGGGCACTGCAACTCACAAACCTGCAGAGTTATAAATGATAACTCTCGTCCACAAATATATTGAGGGAAGGCAACGAGGAGGATTGGAAAGCAAGGAAGAATTGCAGGAAACAGGTTTCAGGAGGCAGACTCGACTCGCCTTGAAAGCACATGAAAAGCGGCAAAGCGTTGACAATGATGCCCTTGGCCAAAAAGGGCGTATGCGTTTTTTCCTGAATATATTCAGGAAAAAACGCATACGCCCTTTTTGGCCAACCAGGCAAGCCGGAAAGGCAAATCAGCGCTACAAAGAAGTCTCGCTTGCCATCGGTCAAAAGGGCCATGCTGAAAAAAGTGTAAAAACCAGAAATGCAGGACAGGCCATGGAGACATGGGAGCCTTGCTACGCTGATGGGCGGGCTGTAAATTGCCAACAGCCACTCTGGAGAAGTGTACGGCGTGTCCTGAAACATGTAATAAGCACAGCTTAGAGAGCATAGGGCACTTCCACTCATGGGCGTCTAAATCGGGAAACCTAAAAATCAACAAGACACAGGCACCCCAAAGTTTAGGGCTGCTCTGTTTCCAAGAACCTCCACTTCGGTACACCTTCAATATCCCAGGAAAGCGAAAAATGGATAAAGAAGTTGTGGTACTTAGGCACAAGGGAATATCACTCAGCCATGAAATCAATGTCATAAGGCTAGTAGCAGCAGGATGAGTGGATTTAGGTACGATGACTCTCAGTGAAATAAGTCACAGAGAAAAAGACACTTATCCTAAGATATCACTGAGAGAGGGAATGTCAAAGTCGCTACACTTGAACTGAATTACAAAACAGAACAGAGTCACACATTTAGAAAACACACTATGGCTGCTTAACGGGAAAGGTGAGGTGGGGTGATGCATAAAACAAGGGTTTGAAATTAGCTCAGATACCGTTCCACAAGCCAAATATGTAATAGACAAGACCTACTCCCTGCTCAGTGAACTGGACTCAACAGCCCCTATTCACCGCCCAAGAATATATCTGACTAGTAAGAGTCTTAAAACCTATGTATTGACCTCTCTCTGGAAGTGAATCAAGAGGGTGTAAAGCGGCATAAACACAGCAGTGAAAAGCAGGTAAACCCCATTATAAAAATAGATTACTTAAAAAAAAAACCCCATAAAACAAAGACAGTGAAAGAGAGAGAAATTCTTACAAAATCCGTTCAGGGGCTCTGATGCAACCTGGATTGACCATATCTAGACCCACAGCTGGATGAGACATAAGGCTGGACACTCTTGGGGCTGAGAGGATTGGTGAGCTTGGGTGAGCAAACGCAGACCCTTTAAAGTCATACTGCCTGGTACCCATGCCGTGGGTCCCAAATCTCCAGGTTCAAGGGCATCTTCCTACATCGAAAACATGCGTGGGAAACCCAGAAGATGGTACACCGTGTGACCGGGAAAGGTTTCTCAAACGCACCTCATTTCTCCTCTCCTTGTGCTCGGGTTCGGCATTCCAGCCGCTCGACTAACAATCTCCCTACTTGGAGAATCAGCACCTTTAACCTCCTGTTTCGGACAGGTCGCAATTTGGCCTGAGGATGAACGGGAAGAGGGGGAACCAATGAGAGACCAGCTCTAGGTGTTGGGACAGGCACAGGTCACTCTATTTTCCCATCAGGAAGAAGAATGAACCACAGGCTCAGCCTGCCCCCCGGAACCAGAATACGGCCTGAAGCAATCCTGCGCTTTGGCGGCCAGCTCCCAAAAAAGCGAGTTGACAAATGGAGCTCAGGGCCACTGCAACTCACAAACCTGCAGAGTTATAAATAATAACTCTCGTCCACAAATATATTGAGGGAAGGCAACGAGGAGGATTGGAAAGCAAGGCAGAATTGCAGGAAACAGGTTTCAGGAGGCAGACTCGACTCGCCTTGAAAGCACATGAAAAGCGGCAAAGCGTTGACAATGATGCCCTTGGCCAAAAAGGGCGTATGCGTTTTTTCCTGAATATATTCAGGAAAAAACGCATACGCCCTTTTTGGCCAACCAGGCAAGCCGGAAAGGCAAATCAGCGCTACAAAGAAGTCTCGCTTGCCATCGGTGAAAAGGGCCATGCTGAAAAAAGTGTAAAAACCAGAAATGCAGGACAGGCCATGGAGACATGGGAGCCTTGCTACGCTGATGGGCGGGCTGTAAATTGCCAACAGCCACTCTGGAGAAGTGTACGGCGTGTCCTGAAACATGTAATAAGCACAGCTTAGAGAGCATAGGGCACTTCCACTCATGGGCGTATCAATCGGGAAACCTAAAAATCAACAAGACACAGGCACCCCAAAGTTTAGGGCTGCTCTGTTTCCAAGAACCTCCACTTCGGTACACCTTCAATATCCCAGGAAAGCGAAAAATGGATAAAGAAGTTGTGGTACTTAGGCACAAGGGAATATCACTCAGCCATGAAATCAATGTCATAAGGCTAGTAGCAGCAGGATGAGTGGATTTAGGTACGATGACTCTCAGTGAAATAAGTCACAGAGAAAAAGACACTTATCCTAAGATATCACTGAGAGAGGGAATGTCAAAGTCGCTACACTTGAACTGAATTACAAAACAGAACAGAGTCACACATTTAGAAAACACACTATGGCTGCTTAACGGGAAAGGTGAGGTGGGGTGATGCATAAAACAAGGGTTTGAAATTAGCTCAGATACCGTTCCACAAGCCAAATATGTAATAGACAAGACCTACTCCCTGCTCAGTGAACTGGACTCAACAGCCCCTATTCACCGCCCAAGAATATATCTGACTAGTAAGAGTCTTAAAACCTATGTATTGACCTCTCTCTGGAAGTGAATCAAGAGGGTGTAAAGCGGCATAAACACAGCAGTGAAAAGCAGGTAAACCCCATTATAAAAATAGATTACTTAAAAAAAAACCCCATAAAACAAAGACAGTGAAAGAGAGAGAAATTCTTACAAAATCCGTTCAGGGGCTCTGATGCAACCTGAATTGACCATATCTAGACCCACAGCTGGATGAGACATAAGGCTGGACACTCTTGGGGCTGAGAGGATTGGTGAGCTTGGGTGAGCAAACGCAGACCCTTTAAAGTCATACTGCGTGGTACCCATGCCGTGGGTCCCAAATCTCCAGGTTCAAGGGCATCTTCCTACATCGAAAACATGCGTGGGAAACCCAGAAGATGGTACACCGTGTGATCGGGAAAGGTTTCTCAAACGCACCTCATTTCTCCTCTCCGTGTGCTCGGGTTCGCCATTCCAGCCGCTCGAATAACAATCTCCCTACTTGGAGAATCAGCACCTTTAACCTCCTGTTTCGGACAGGTCGCAATTTGGCCTGAGGATGAACGGGAAGAGGGGGAACCAATGAGAGACTAGCTCTAGGTGTTGGGACAGGCACAGGTCACTCTATTTTCCCATCAGGAAGAAGAATGAACCACAGGCGCAGCCTGCCCCCCGGAACCAGAATACGGCCTGAAGCAATCCTGCGCTTTGGCGGCCAGCTCCCAAAAAAGCCAGTTGACAAATGGAGCTCAGGGGCACTGCAACTCACAAACCTGCAGAGTTATAAATGATAACTCTCGTCCACAAATATATTGAGGGAAGGCAACGAGGAGGATTGGAAAGCAAGGCAGAATTGCAGGAAACAGGTTTCAGGAGGCAGACTCGACTCGCCTTGAAAGCACATGAAAAGCGGCAAAGCGTTGACAATGATGCCCTTGGCCAAAAAGGGCGTATGCGTTTTTTCCTGAATATATTCAGGAAAAAACGCATACGCCCTTTTTGGCCAACCAGGCAAGCCCGAAAGGCAAATCAGCGCTACAAAGAAGTCTCGCTTGCCATCGGTCAAAAGGGCCATGCTGAAAAAAGTGTAAAAACCAGAAATGCAGGACAGGCCATGGAGACATGGGAGCCTTGCTACGCTGATGGGCGGGCTGTAAATTGCCAACAGCCACTCTGGAGAAGTGTACGGCGTGTCCTGAAACATGTAATAAGCACAGCTTAGAGAGCATAGGGCACTTCCACTCATGGGCGTATCAATCGGGAAACCTAAAAATCAACAAGACACAGGCACCCCAAAGTTTAGGGCTGCTCTGTTTCCAAGAACCTCCACTTCGGTACACCTTCAATATCCCAGGAAAGCGAAAAATGGATAAAGAAGTTGTGGTACTTAGGCACAAGGGAATATCACTCAGCCATGAAATCAATGTCATAAGGCTAGTAGCAGCAGGATGAGTGGATTTAGGTACGATGACTCTCAGTGAAATAAGTCACAGAGAAAAAGACACTTATCCTAAGATATCACTGAGAGAGGGAATGTCAAAGTCGCTACACTTGAACTGAATTACAAAACAGAACAGAGTCACACATTTAGAAAACACACTATGGCTGCTTAACGGGAAAGGTGAGGTGGGGTGATGCATAAAACAAGGGTTTGAAATTAGCTCAGATACCGTTCCACAAGCCAAATATGTAATAGACAAGACCTACTCCCTGCTCAGTGAACTGGACTCAACAGCCCCTATTCACCGCCCAAGAATATATCTGACTAGTAAGAGTCTTAAAACCTATGTATTGACCTCTCTCTGGAAGTGAATCAAGAGGGTGTAAAGCGGCATAAACACAGCAGTGAAAAGCAGGTAAACCCCATTATAAAAATAGATTACTTAAAAAAAAAACCCCATAAAACAAAGACAGTGAAAGAGAGAGAAATTCTTACAAAATCCGTTCAGGGGCTCTGATGCAACCTGGATTGACCATATCTAGACCCACAGCTGGATGAGACATAAGGCTGGACACTCTTGGGGCTGAGAGGATTGGTGAGCTTGGGTGAGCAAACGCAGATCCTTTAAAGTCATACTGCGTGGTACCCATGCCGTGGGTCCCAAATCTCCAGGTTCAAGGGCATCTTCCTACATCGAAAACATGCGTGCGAAACCCAGAAGATGGTACACCGTGTGATCGGGAAAGGTTTCTCAAACGCACCTCATTTCTCCTCTCCTTGTGCTCGGGTTCGCCATTCCAGCCGCTCGACTAACCATCTCCCTACTTGGAGAATCAGCACCTTTAACCTCCTGTTTCGGACAGGTCGCAATTTGGCCTGAGGATGAACGGGACGAGGGGGAACCAATGAGAGACTAGCTCTAGGTGTTGGGACAGGCACAGGTCACTCTATTTTCCCATCAGGAAGAAGAATGAACCACAGGCTCAGCCTGCCCCCCGGAACCAGAATACGGCCTGAAGCAATCCTGCGCTTTGGCGTCCAGCTCCCAAAAAAGCCAGTTGACAAATGGAGCTCAGGGGCACTGCAACTCACAAACCTGCAGAGTTATAAATGATAACTCTCGTCCACAAATATATTGAGGGAAGGCAACGAGGAGGATTGGAAAGCAAGGCAGAATTGCAGGAAACAGGTTTCAGGAGGCAGACTCGACTCGCCTTGAAAGCACATGAAAAGCGGCAAAGCGTTGACAATGATGCCCTTGGCCAAAAAGGGCGTATGCGTTTTTTCCTGAATATATTCAGGAAAAAACGCATACGCCCTTTTTGGCCAACCAGGCAAGCCGGAAAGGCAAATCAGCGCTACAAAGAAGTCTCGCTTGCCATCGGTCAAAAGGGCCATGCTGAAAAAAGTGTAAAAACCAGAAATGCAGGACAGGCCATGGAGACATGGGAGCCTTGCTACGCTGATGGGCGGGCTGTAAATTGCCAACAGCCACTCTGGAGAAGTGTACGGCGTGTCCTGAAACATGTAATAAGCACAGCTTAGAGAGCATAGGGCACTTCCACTCATGGGCGTATCAATCGGGAAACCTAAAAATCAACAAGACACAGGCACCCCAAAGTTTAGGGCTGCTCTGTTTCCAAGAACCTCCACTTCGGTACACCTTCAATATCCCAGGAAAGCGAAAAATGGATAAAGAAGTTGTGGTACTTAGGCACAAGGGAATATCACTCAGCCATGAAATCAATGTCATAAGGCTAGTAGCAGCAGGATGAGTGGATTTAGGTACGATGACTCTCAGTGAAATAAGTCACAGAGAAAAAGACACTTATCCTAAGATATCACTGAGAGAGGGAATGTCAAAATCGCTACACTTGAACTGAATTACAAAACAGAACAGAGTCACACATTTAGAAAACACACTATGGCTGCTTAACGGGAAAGGTGAGGTGGGGTGATGCATAAAACAAGGGTTTGAAATTAGCTCAGATACCGTTCCACAAGCCAAATATGTAATAGACAAGACCTACTCCCTGCTCAGTGAACTGGACTCAACAGCCCCTATTCACCGCCCAAGAATACATCTGACTAGTAAGAGTCTTAAAACCTATGTATTGACCTCTCTCTGGAAGTGAATCAAGAGGGTGTAAAGCGGCATAAACACAGCAGTGAAAAGCAGCTAAACCCCATTATAAAAATTGATTACTTAAAAAAAAAACCCCATAAAACAAAGACAGTGAAAGAGAGAGAAATTCTTACAAAATCCGTTCAGGGGCTCTGATGCAACCTGGATTGACCATATCTAGACCCACAGCTGGATGAGACATAAGGCTGGACACTCTTGGGGCTGAGAGGATTGGTGAGCTTGGGTGAGCAAACGCAGACCCTTTAAAGTCATACTGCGTGGTACCCATGCCGTGGGTCCCAAATCTCCAGGTTCAAGGGCATCTTCCTACATCGAAAACATGCGTGGGAAACCCAGAAGATGGTACACCGTGTGACCGGGAAAGGTTTCTCAAACGCACCTCATTTCTCCTCTCCGTGTGCTCGGGTTCGCCATTCCAGCCGCTCGACTAACCATCTCCCTACTTGGAGAATCAGCACCTTTAACCTCCTGTTTCGGACAGGTCGCAATTTGGCCTGAGGATGAACGGGACGAGGGGGAACCAATGAGAGACTAGCTCTAGGTGTTGGGACAGGCACAGGTCACTCTATTTTCCCATCAGGAAGAAGAATGAACCACAGGCTCAGCCTGCCCCCCGGAACCAGAATACGGCCTGAAGCAATCCTGCGCTTTGGCGGCCAGCTCCCAAAAAAGCGAGTTGACAAATGGAGCTCAGGGGCACTGCAACTCACAAACTTGCAGAGTTATAAATGATAACTCTCGTCCACAAATATATTGAGGGAAGGCAACGAGGAGGATTGGAAAGCAAGGCAGAATTGCAGGAAACAGGTTTCAGGAGGCAGACTCGACTCGCCTTGAAAGCACATGAAAAGCGGCAAAGCGTTGACAATGATGCCCTTGGCCAAAAAGGGCGTATGCGTTTTTTCCTGAATATATTCAGGAAAAAACGCATACGCCCTTTTTGGCCAACCAGGCAAGCCGGAAAGGCAAATCAGCGCTACAAAGAAGTCTCGCTTGCCATCGGTCAAAAGGGCCATGCTGAAAAAAGTGTAAAAACCAGAAATGCAGGACAGGCCATGGAGACATGGGAGCCTTGCTACGCTGATGGGCGGGCTGTAAATTGCCAACAGCCACTCTGGAGAAGTGTACGGCGTGTCCTGAAACATGTAATAAGCACAGCTTAGAGAGCATAGGGCACTTCCACTCATGGGCGTATCAATCGGGAAACCTAAAAATCAACAAGACACAGGCACCCCAAAGTTTAGGGCTGCTCTGTTTCCAAGAACCTCCACTTCGGTACACCTTCAATATCCCAGGAAAGCGAAAAATGGATAAAGAAGTTGTGGTACTTAGGCACAAGGGAATATCACTCAGCCATGAAATCAATGTCATAAGGCTAGTAGCAGCAGGATGAGTGGATTTAGGTACGATGACTCTCAGTGAAATAAGTCACAGAGAAAAAGACACTTATCCTAAGATATCACTGAGAGAGGGAATGTCAAAGTCGCTACACTTGAACTGAATTACAAAACAGAACAGAGTCACACATTTAGAAAACACACTATGGCTGCTTAACGGGAAAGGTGAGGTGGGGTGATGCATAAAACAAGGGTTTGAAATTAGCTCAGATACCGTTCCACAAGCCAAATATGTAATAGACAAGACCTACTCCCTGCTCAGTGAACTGGACTCAACAGCCCCTATTCACCGCCCAAGAATACATCTGACTAGTAAGAGTCTTAAAACCTATGTATTGACCTCTCTCTGGAAGTGAATCAAGAGGGTGTAAAGCGGCATAAACACAGCAGTGAAAAGCAGCTAAACCCCATTATAAAAATTGATTACTTAAAAAAAAAACCCCATAAAACAAAGACAGTGAAAGAGAGAGAAATTCTTACAAAATCCGTTCAGGGGCTCTGATGCAACCTGGATTGACCATATCTAGACCCACAGCTGGATGAGACATAAGGCTGGACACTCTTGGGGCTGAGAGGATTGGTGAGCTTGGGTGAGCAAACGCAGACCCTTTAAAGTCATACTGCGTGGTACCCATGCCGTGGGTCCCAAATCTCCAGGTTCAAGGGCATCTTCCTACATCGAAAACATGCGTGGGAAACCCAGAAGATGGTACACCGTGTGACCGGGAAAGGTTTCTCAAACGCACCTCATTTCTCCTCTCCGTGTGCTCGGGTTCGCCATTCCAGCCGCTCGACTAACCATCTCCCTACTTGGAGAATCAGCACCTTTAACCTCCTGTTTCGGACAGGTCGCAATTTGGCCTGAGGATGAACGGGAAGAGGGGGAACCAATGAGAGACTAGCTCTAGGTGTTGGGACAGGCACAGGTCACTCTATTTTCCCATCAGGAAGAAGAATGAACCACAGGCTCAGCCTGCCCCCCGGAACCAGAATACGGCCTGAAGCAATCCTGCGCTTTGGCGGCCAGCTCCCAAAAAAGCGAGTTGACAAATGGAGCTCAGGGGCACTGCAACTCACAAACCTGCAGAGTTATAAATGATAACTCTCGTCCACAAATATATTGAGGGAAGGCAACGAGGAGGATTGGAAAGCAAGGCAGAATTGCAGGAAACAGGTTTCAGGAGGCAGACTCGACTCGCCTTGAAAGCACATGAAAAGCGGCAAAGCGTTGACAATGATGCCCTTGGCCAAAAAGGGCGTATGTGTTTTTTCCTGAATATATTCAGGAAAAAACGCATACGCCCTTTTTGGCCAACCAGGCAAGCCGGAAAGGCAAATCAGCGCTACAAAGAAGTCTCGCTTGCCATCGGTGAAAAGGGCCATGCTGAAAAAAGTGTAAAAACCAGAAATGCAGGACAGGCCATGGAGACATGGGAGCCTTGCTACGCTGATGGGCGGGCTGTAAATTGCCAACAGCCACTCTGAAGAAGTGTACGGCGTGTCCTGAAACATGTAATAAGCACAGCTTAGAGAGCATAGGGCACTTCCACTCATGGGCGTATCAATCGGGAAACCTAAAAATCAACAAGACACAGGCACCCCAAAGTTTAGGGCTGCTCTGTTTCCAAGAACCTCCACTTCGGTACACCTTCAATATCCCAGGAAAGCGAAAAATGGATAAAGAAGTTGTGGTACTTAGGCACAAGGGAATATCACTCAGCCATGAAATCAATGTCATAAGGCTAGTAGCAGCAGGATGAGTGGATTTAGGTACGATGACTCTCAGTGAAATAAGTCACAGAGAAAAAGACACTTATCCTAAGATATCACTGAGAGAGGGAATGTCAAAATCGCTACACTTGAACTGAATTACAAAACAGAACAGAGTCACAC
This sequence comes from Eubalaena glacialis, assembly GCF_028564815.1. Lineage (NCBI taxonomy): Eukaryota > Metazoa > Chordata > Mammalia > Artiodactyla > Balaenidae > Eubalaena > Eubalaena glacialis. Next base: position 120,389,920 of record NC_083722.1, read on the forward strand.
ATTTAGAAAACACACTATGGCTGCTTAACGGGAAAGGTGAGGTGGGGTGATGCATAAAACAAGGGTTTGAAATTAGCTCAGATACCGTTCCACAAGCCAAATATGTAATAGACAAGACCTACTCCCTGCTCAGTGAACTGGACTCAACAGCCCCTATTCACCGCCCAAGAATATATCTGACTAGTAAGAGTCTTAAAACCTATGTATTGACCTCTCTCTGGAAGTGAATCAAGAGGGTGTAAAGCGGCATAAACACAGCAGTGAAAAGCAGGTAAACCCCATTATAAAAATAGATTACTTAAAAAAAAAACCCCATAAAACAAAGACAGTGAAAGAGAGAGAAATTCTTACAAAATCCGTTCAGGGGCTCTGATGCAACCTGGATTGACCATATCTAGACCCACAGCTGGATGAGACATAAGGCTGGACACTCTTGGGGCTGAGAGGATTGGTGAGCTTGGGTGAGCAAACGCAGACCCTTTAAAGTCATACTGCCTGGTACCCATGCCGTGGGTCCCAAATCTCCAGGTTCAAGGGCATCTTCCTACATCGAAAACATGCGTGGGAAACCCAGAAGATGGTACACCGTGTGATCGGGAAAGGTTTCTCAAACGCACCTCATTTCTCCTCTCCGTGTGCTCGGGTTCGCCATTCCAGCCGCTCGACTAACAATCTCCCTACTTGAAGAATCAGCACCTTTAACCTCCTGTTTCGGACAGGTCGCAATTTGGCCTGAGGATGAACGGGAAGAGGGGGAACCAATGAGAGACTAGCTCTAGGTGTTGGGACAGGCACAGGTCACTCTATTTTCCCATCAGGAAGAAGAATGAACCACAGGCTCAGCCTGCCCCCCGGAACCAGAATACGGCCTGAAGCAATCCTGCGCTTTGGCGGCCAGCTCCCAAAAAAGCGAGTTGACAAATGGAGCTCAGGGGCACTGCAACTCACAAACCTGCAGAGTTATAAATGATAACTCTCGTCCACAAATATATTGAGGGAAGGCAACGAGGAGGATTGGAAAGCAAGGCAGAATTGCAGGAAACAGGTGTCAGGAGGCAGACTCGACTCGCCTTGAAAGCACATGAAAAGCGGCAAAGCGTTGACAATGATGCCCTTGGCCAAAAAGGGCGTATGCGTTTTTTCCTGAATATATTCAGGAAAAAACGCATACGCCCTTTTTGGCCAACCAGGCAAGCCGGAAAGGCAAATCAGCGCTACAAAGAAGTCTCGCTTGCCATCGGTCAAAAGGGCCATGCTGAAAAAAGTGTAAAAACCAGAAATGCAGGACAGGCCATGGAGACATGGGAGCCTTGCTACGCTGATGGGCGGGCTGTAAATTGCCAACAGCCACTCTGGAGAAGTGTACGGCGTGTCCTGAAACATGTAATAAGCACAGCTTAGAGAGCATAGGGCACTTCCACTCATGGGCGTATCAATCGGGAAACCTAAAAATCAACAAGACACAGGCACCCCAAAGTTTAGGGCTGCTCTGTTTCCAAGAACCTCCACTTCGGTACACCTTCAATATCCCAGGAAAGCGAAAAATGGATAAAGAAGTTGTGGTACTTAGGCACAAGGGAATATCACTCAGCCATGAAATCAATGTCATAAGGCTAGTAGCAGCAGGATGAGTGGATTTAGGTACGATGACTCTCAGTGAAATAAGTCACAGAGAAAAAGACACTTATCCTAAGATATCACTGAGAGAGGGAATGTCAAAGTCGCTACACTTGAACTGAATTACAAAACAGAACAGAGTCACACATTTAGAAAACACACTATGGCTGCTTAACGGGAAAGGTGAGGTGGGGTGATGCATAAAACAAGGGTTTGAAATTAGCTCAGATACCGTTCCACAAGCCAAATATGTAATAGACAAGACCTACTCCCTGCTCAGTGAACTGGACTCAACAGCCCCTATTCACCGCCCAAGAATACATCTGACTAGTAAGAGTCTTAAAACCTATGTATTGACCTCTCTCTGGAAGTGAATCAAGAGGGTGTAAAGCGGCATAAACACAGCAGTGAAAAGCAGCTAAACCCCATTATAAAAATAGATTACTTAAAAAAAAACCCCATAAAACAAAGACAGTGAAAGAGAGAGAAATTCTTACAAAATCCGTTCAGGGGCTCTGATGCAACCCGGATTGACCATATCTAGACCCACAGCTGGATGAGACATAAGGCTGGACACTCTTGGGGCTGAGAGGATTGGTGAGCTTGGGTGAGCAAACGCAGACTCTTTAAAGTCATACTGCGTGGTACCCATGCCGTGGGTCCCAAATCTCCAGGTTCAAGGGCATCTTCCTACATCGAAAACATGCGTGCGAAACCCAGAAGATGGTACACCGTGTGATCGGGAAAGGTTTCTCAAACGCACCTCATTTCTCCTCTCCTTGTGCTCGGGTTCGCCATTCCAGCCGCTCGACTAACCATCTCCCTACTTGGAGAATCAGCACCTTTAACCTCCTGTTTCGGACAGGTCGCAATTTGGCCTGAGGATGAACGGGAAGAGGGGGAACCAATGAGAGACTAGCTCTAGGTGCTGGGACAGGCACAGGTCACTCTATTTTCCCATCAGGAAGAAGAATGAACCACAGGCTCAGCCTGCCCCCCGGAACCAGAATACGGCCTGAAGCAATCCTGTGCTTTGGCGGCCAGCTCCCAGAAAAGCGAGTTGACAAATGGAGCTCAGGGGCACTGCTACTCACAAACCTGCAGAGTTATAAATGATAACTCTCGTCCACAAATATATTGAGGGAAGGCAACGAGGAGGATTGGAAAGCAAGGCAGAATTGCAGGAAACAGGTTTCAGGAGGCAGACTCGACTCGCCTTGAAAGCACATGAAAAGCGGCAAAGCGTTGACAATGATGCCCTTGGCCAAAAAGGGCGTATGCGTTTTTTCCTGAATATATTCAGGAAAAAACGCATACGCCCTTTTTGGCCAACCAGGCAAGCCGGAAAGGCAAATCAGCGCTACAAAGAAGTCTCGCTTGCCATCGGTCAAAAGGGCCATGCTGAAAAAAGTGTAAAAACCAGAAATGCAGGACAGGCCATGGAGACATGGGAGCCTTGCTACGCTGATGGGCGGGCTGTAAATTGCCAACAGCCACTCTGGAGAAGTGTACGGCGTGTCCTGAAACATGTAATAAGCACAGCTTAGAGAGCATAGGGCACTTCCACTCATGGGCGTATCAATCGGGAAACCTAAAAATCAACAAGACACAGGCACCCCAAAGTTTAGGGCTGCTCTGTTTCCAAGAACCTCCACTTCGGTACACCTTCAATATCCCAGGAAAGCGAAAAATGGATAAAGAAGTTGTGGTACTTAGGCACAAGGGAATATCACTCAGCCATGAAATCAATGTCATAAGGCTAGTAGCAGCAGGATGAGTGGATTTAGGTACGATGACTCTCAGTGAAATAAGTCACAGAGAAAAAGACACTTATCCTAAGATATCACTGAGAGAGGGAATGTCAAAGTCGCTACACTTGAACTGAATTACAAAACAGAACAGAGTCACACATTTAGAAAACACACTATGGCTGCTTAACGGGAAAGGTGAGGTGGGGTGATGCATAAAACAAGGGTTTGAAATTAGCTCAGATACCGTTCCACAAGCCAAATATGTAATAGACAAGACCTACTCCCTGCTCAGTGAACTGGACTCAACAGCCCCTATTCACCGCCCAAGAATATATCTGACTAGTAAGAGTCTTAAAACCTATGTATTGACCTCTCTCTGGAAGTGAATCAAGAGGGTGTAAAGCGGCATAAACACAGCAGTGAAAAGCAGGTAAACCCCATTATAAAAATAGATTACTTAAAAAAAAAACCCCATAAAACAAAGACAGTGAAAGAGAGAGAAATTCTTACAAAATCCGTTCAGGGGCTCTGATGCAACCTGGATTGACCATATCTAGACCCACAGCTGGATGAGACATAAGGCTGGACACTCTTGGGGCTGAGAGGATTGGTGAGCTTGGGTGAGCAAACGCAGACCCTTTAAAGTCATACTGCGTGGTACCCATGCCGTGGGTCCCAAATCTCCAGGTTCAAGGGCATCTTCCTACATCGAAAACATGCGTGGGAAACCCAGAAGATGGTACACCGTGTGACCGGGAAAGGTTTCTCAAACGCACCTCATTTCTCCTCTCCGTGTGCTCGGGTTCGCCATTCCAGCCGCTCGACTAACCATCTCCCTACTTGGAGAATCAGCACCTTTAACCTCCTGTTTCGGACAGGTCGCAATTTGGCCTGAGGATGAACGGGAAGAGGGGGAACCAATGAGAGACCAGCTCTAGGTGTTGGGACAGGCACAGGTCACTCTATTTTCCCATCAGGAAGAAGAATGAACCACAGGCTCAGCCTGCCCCCCGGAACCAGAATACGGCCTGAAGCAATCCTGCGCTTTGGCGGCCAGCTCCCAAAAAAGCGAGTTGACAAATGGAGCTCAGGGGCACTGCAACTCACAAACCTGCAGAGTTATAAATGATAACTCTCGTCCACAAATATATTGAGGGAAGGCAACGAGGAGGATTGGAAAGCAAGGCAGAATTGCAGGAAACAGGTTTCAGGAGGCAGACTCGACTCGCCTTGAAAGCACATGAAAAGCGGCAAAGCGTTGACAATGATGCCCTTGGCCAAAAAGGGCGTATGCGTTTTTTCCTGAATATATTCAGGAAAAAACGCATACGCCCTTTTTGGCCAACCAGGCAAGCCGGAAAGGCAAATCAGCGCTACAAAGAAGTCTCGCTTGCCATCGGTCAAAAGGGCCATGCTGAAAAAAGTGTAAAAACCAGAAATGCAGGACAGGCCATGGAGACATGGGAGCCTTGCTACGCTGATGGGCGGGCTGTAAATTGCCAACAGCCACTCTGAAGAAGTGTACGGCGTGTCCTGAAACATGTAATAAGCACAGCTTAGAGAGCATAGGGCACTTCCACTCATGGGCGTATCAATCGGGAAACCTAAAAATCAACAAGACACAGGCACCCCAAAGTTTAGGGCTGCTCTGTTTCCAAGAACCTCCACTTCGGTACACCTTCAATATCCCAGGAAAGCGAAAAATGGATAAAGAAGTTGTGGTACTTAGGCACAAGGGAATATCACTCAGCCATGAAATCAATGTCATAAGGCTAGTAGCAGCAGGATGAGTGGATTTAGGTACGATGACTCTCAGTGAAATAAGTCACAGAGAAAAAGACACTTATCCTAAGATATCACTGAGAGAGGGAATGTCAAAATCGCTACACTTGAACTGAATTACAAAACAGAACAGAGTCACACATTTAGAAAACACACTATGGCTGCTTAACGGGAAAGGTGAGGTGGGGTGATGCATAAAACAAGGGTTTGAAATTAGCTCAGATACCGTTCCACAAGCCAAATATGTAATAGACAAGACCTACTCCCTGCTCAGTGAACTGGACTCAACAGCCCCTATTCACCGCCCAAGAATATATCTGACTAGTAAGAGTCTTAAAACCTATGTATTGACCTCTCTCTGGAAGTGAATCAAGAGGGTGTAAAGCGGCATAAACACAGCAGTGAAAAGCAGGTAAACCCCATTATAAAAATAGATTACTTAAAAAAAAAACCCCATAAAACAAAGACAGTGAAAGAGAGAGAAATTCTTACAAAATCCGTTCAGGGGCTCTGATGCAACCTGGATTGACCATATCTAGACCCACAGCTGGATGAGACATAAGGCTGGACACTCTTGGGGCTGAGAGGATTGGTGAGCTTGGGTGAGCAAACGCAGACCCTTTAAAGTCATACTGCCTGGTACCCATGCCGTGGGTCCCAAATCTCCAGGTTCAAGGGCATCTTCCTACATCGAAAACATGCGTGGGAAACCCAGAAGATGGTACACCGTGTGATCGGGAAAGGTTTCTCAAACGCACCTCATTTCTCCTCTCCGTGTGCTCGGGTTCGCCATTCCAGCCGCTCGACTAACAATCTCCCTACTTGAAGAATCAGCACCTTTAACCTCCTGTTTCGGACAGGTCGCAATTTGGCCTGAGGATGAACGGGAAGAGGGGGAACCAATGAGAGACTAGCTCTAGGTGTTGGGACAGGCACAGGTCACTCTATTTTCCCATCAGGAAGAAGAATGAACCACAGGCTCAGCCTGCCCCCCGGAACCAGAATACGGCCTGAAGCAATCCTGCGCTTTGGCGGCCAGCTCCCAAAAAAGCGAGTTGACAAATGGAGCTCAGGGGCACTGCAACTCACAAACCTGCAGAGTTATAAATGATAACTCTCGTCCACAAATATATTGAGGGAAGGCAACGAGGAGGATTGGAAAGCAAGGCAGAATTGCAGGAAACAGGTGTCAGGAGGCAGACTCGACTCGCCTTGAAAGCACATGAAAAGCGGCAAAGCGTTGACAATGATGCCCTTGGCCAAAAAGGGCGTATGCGTTTTTTCCTGAATATATTCAGGAAAAAACGCATACGCCCTTTTTGGCCAACCAGGCAAGCCGGAAAGGCAAATCAGCGCTACAAAGAAGTCTCGCTTGCCATCGGTCAAAAGGGCCATGCTGAAAAAAGTGTAAAAACCAGAAATGCAGGACAGGCCATGGAGACATGGGAGCCTTGCTACGCTGATGGGCGGGCTGTAAATTGCCAACAGCCACTCTGGAGAAGTGTACGGCGTGTCCTGAAACATGTAATAAGCACAGCTTAGAGAGCATAGGGCACTTCCACTCATGGGCGTATCAATCGGGAAACCTAAAAATCAACAAGACACAGGCACCCCAAAGTTTAGGGCTGCTCTGTTTCCAAGAACCTCCACTTCGGTACACCTTCAATATCCCAGGAAAGCGAAAAATGGATAAAGAAGTTGTGGTACTTAGGCACAAGGGAATATCACTCAGCCATGAAATCAATGTCATAAGGCTAGTAGCAGCAGGATGAGTGGATTTAGGTACGATGACTCTCAGTGAAATAAGTCACAGAGAAAAAGACACTTATCCTAAGATATCACTGAGAGAGGGAATGTCAAAGTCGCTACACTTGAACTGAATTACAAAACAGAACAGAGTCACACATTTAGAAAACACACTATGGCTGCTTAACGGGAAAGGTGAGGTGGGGTGATGCATAAAACAAGGGTTTGAAATTAGCTCAGATACCGTTCCACAAGCCAAATATGTAATAGACAAGACCTACTCCCTGCTCAGTGAACTGGACTCAACAGCCCCTATTCACCGCCCAAGAATACATCTGACTAGTAAGAGTCTTAAAACCTATGTATTGACCTCTCTCTGGAAGTGAATCAAGAGGGTGTAAAGCGGCATAAACACAGCAGTGAAAAGCAGCTAAACCCCATTATAAAAATAGATTACTTAAAAAAAAACCCCATAAAACAAAGACAGTGAAAGAGAGAGAAATTCTTACAAAATCCGTTCAGGGGCTCTGATGCCACCCGGATTGACCATATCTAGACCCACAGCTGGATGAGACATAAGGCTGGACACTCTTGGGGCTGAGAGGATTGGTGAGCTTGGGTGAGCAAACGCAGACTCTTTAAAGTCATACTGCGTGGTACCCATGCCGTGGGTCCCAAATCTCCAGGTTCAAGGGCATCTTCCTACATCGAAAACATGCGTGCGAAACCCAGAAGATGGTACACCGTGTGATCGGGAAAGGTTTCTCAAACGCACCTCATTTCTCCTCTCCTTGTGCTCGGGTTCGCCATTCCAGCCGCTCGACTAACCATCTCCCTACTTGGAGAATCAGCACCTTTAACCTCCTGTTTCGGACAGGTCGCAATTTGGCCTGAGGATGAACGGGAAGAGGGGGAACCAATGAGAGACTAGCTCTAGGTGTTGGGACAGGCACAGGTCACTCTATTTTCCCATCAGGAAGAAGAATGAACCACAGGCTCAGCCTGCCCCCCGGAACCAGAATACGGCCTGAAGCAATCCTGTGCTTTGGCGGCCAGCTCCCAGAAAAGCGAGTTGACAAATGGAGCTCAGGGGCACTGCAACTCACAAACCTGCAGAGTTATAAATGATAACTCTCGTCCACAAATATATTGAGGGAAGGCAACGAGGAGGATTGGAAAGCAAGGCAGAATTGCAGGAAACAGGTTTCAGGAGGCAGACTCGACTCGCCTTGAAAGCACATGAAAAGCGGCAAAGCGTTGACAATCATGCCCTTGGCCAAAAAGGGCGTATGCGTTTTTTCCTGAATATATTCAGGAAAAAACGCATACGCCCTTTTTGGCCAACCAGGCAAGCCGGAAAGGCAAATCAGCGCTACAAAGAAGGCTCGCTTGCCATCGGTCAAAAGGGCCATGCTGAAAAAAGTGTAAAAACCAGAAATGCAGGACAGGCCATGGAGATATGGGAGCCTTGCTACGCTGATGGGCGGGCTGTAAATTGCCAACAGCCACTCTGGAGAAGTGTACGGCGTGTCCTGAAACATGTAATAAGCACAGCTTAGAGAGCATAGGGCACTTCCACTCATGGGCGTATAAATCGGGAAACCTAAAAATCAACAAGACACAGGCACCCCAAAGTTTAGGGCTGCTCTGTTTCCAAGAACCTCCACTTCGGTACATCTTCAATATCCCAGGAAAGCGAAAAATGGATAAAGAAGTTCTGGTACTTAGGCACAAGGGAATATCACTCAGCCATGAAATCAATGTCATAAGGCTAGTAGCAGAAGGATGAGTGGATTTAGGTACGATGACTCTCAGTGAAAAAAGTCACAGAGAAAAAGACACTTATCCTAAGATATCACTGAGAGAGGGAATGTCAAAATCGCTACACTTGAACTGAATTACAAAACAGAATAGAGTCACACATTTAGAAAACACACTATGGCTGCTTAACGGGAAAGGTGAGGTGGGGTGATGCATAAAACAAGGGTTTGAAATTAGCTCAGATACCGTTCCACAAGCCAAATATGTAATAGACAAGACCTACTCCCTGCTCAGTGAACTGGACTCAACAGCCCCTATTCACCGCCCAAGAATACATCTGACTAGTAAGAGTCTTAAAACCTATGTATTGATCTCTCTCTGGAAGTGAATCAAGAGGGTGTAAAGCGGCATAAACACAGCAGTGAAAAGCAGCTAAACCCCATTATAAAAATAGATTACTTAAAAAAAAACCCCATAAAACAAAGACAGTGAAAGAGAGAGAAATTCTTACAAAATCCGTTCAGGGGCTCTGATGCAACCCGGATTGACCATATCTAGACCCACAGCTGGATGAGACATAAGGCTGGACACTCTTGGGGCTGAGAGGATTGGTGAGCTTGGGTGAGCAAACGCAGACTCTTTAAAGTCATACTGCGTGGTACCCATGCCGTGGGTCCCAAATCTCCAGGTTCAAGGGCATCTTCCTACATCGAAAACATGCGTGCGAAACCCAGAAGATGGTACACCGTGTGATCGGGAAAGGTTTCTCAAACGCACCTCATTTCTCCTCTCCTTGTGCTCGGGTTCGCCATTCCAGCCGCTCGACTAACCATCTCCCTACTTGGAGAATCAGCACCTTTAACCTCCTGTTTCGGACAGGTCGCAATTTGGCCTGAGGATGAACGGGAAGAGGGGGAACCAATGAGAGACTAGCTCTAGGTGCTGGGACAGGCACAGGTCACTCTATTTTCCCATCAGGAAGAAGAATGAACCACAGGCTCAGCCTGCCCCCCGGAACCAGAATACGGCCTGAAGCAATCCTGTGCTTTGGCGGCCAGCTCCCAGAAAAGCGAGTTGACAAATGGAGCTCAGGGGCACTGCAACTCACAAACCTGCAGAGTTATAAATGATAACTCTCGTCCACAAATATATTGAGGGAAGGCAACGAGGAGGATTGGAAAGCAAGGCAGAATTGCAGGAAACAGGTGTCAGGAGGCAGACTCGACTCGCCTTGAAAGCACATGAAAAGCGGCAAAGCGTTGACAATGATGCCCTTGGCCAAAAAGGGCGTATGCGTTTTTTCCTGAATATATTCAGGAAAAAACGCATACGCCCTTTTTGGCCAACCAGGCAAGCCGGAAAGGCAAATCAGCGCTACAAAGAAGTCTCGCTTGCCATCGGTCAAAAGGGCCATGCTGAAAAAAGTGTAAAAACCAGAAATGCAGGACAGGCCATGGAGACATGGGAGCCTTGCTACGCTGATGGGCGGGCTGTAAATTGCCAACAGCCACTCTGGAGAAGTGTACGGCGTGTCCTGAAACATGTAATAAGCACAGCTTAGAGAGCATAGGGCACTTCCACTCATGGGCGTATCAATCGGGAAACCTAAAAATCAACAAGACACAGGCACCCCAAAGTTTAGGGCTGCTCTGTTTCCAAGAACCTCCACTTCGGTACACCTTCAATATCCCAGGAAAGCGAAAAATGGATAAAGAAGTTGTGGTACTTAGGCACAAGGGAATATCACTCAGCCATGAAATCAATGTCATAAGGCTAGTAGCAGCAGGATGAGTGGATTTAGGTACGATGACTCTCAGTGAAATAAGTCACAGAGAAAAAGACACTTATCCTAAGATATCACTGAGAGAGGGAATGTCAAAGTCGCTACACTTGAACTGAATTACAAAACAGAACAGAGTCACACATTTAGAAAACACACTATGGCTGCTTAACGGGAAAGGTGAGGTGGGGTGATGCATAAAACAAGGGTTTGAAATTAGCTCAGATACCGTTCCACAAGCCAAATATGTAATAGACAAGACCTACTCCCTGCTCAGTGAACTGGACTCAACAGCCCCTATTCACCGCCCAAGAATATATCTGACTAGTAAGAGTCTTAAAACCTATGTATTGACCTCTCTCTGGAAGTGAATCAAGAGGGTGTAAAGCGGCATAAACACAGCAGTGAAAAGCAGGTAAACCCCATTATAAAAATAGATTACTTAAAAAAAAAACCCCATAAAACAAAGACAGTGAAAGAGAGAGAAATTCTTACAAAATCCGTTCAGGGGCTCTGATGCAACCTGGATTGACCATATCTAGACCCACAGCTGGATGAGACATAAGGCTGGACACTCTTGGGGCTGAGAGGATTGGTGAGCTTGGGTGAGCAAACGCAGACCCTTTAAAGTCATACTGCGTGGTACCCATGCCGTGGGTCCCAAATCTCCAGGTTCAAGGGCATCTTCCTACATCGAAAACATGCGTGGGAAACCCAGAAGACGGTACACCGTGTGACCGGGAAAGGTTTCTCAAACGCACCTCATTTCTCCTCTCCGTGTGCTCGGGTTCGCCATTCCAGCCACTCGACTAACCATCTCCCTACTTGGAGAATCAGCACCTTTAACCTCCTGTTTCGGACAGGTCGCAATTTGGCCTGAGGATGAACGGGAAGAGGGGGAACCAATGAGAGACTAGCTCTAGGTGTTGGGACAGGCACAGGTCACTCTATTTTCCCATCAGGAAGAAGAATGAACCACAGGCTCAGCCTGCCCCCCGGAACCAGAATACGGCCTGAAGCAATCCTGCGCTTTGGCGGCCAGCTCCCAAAAAAGCCAGTTGACAAATGGAGCTCAGGGGCACTGCAACTCACAAACCTGCAGAGTTATAAATGATAACTCTCGTCCACAAATATATTGAGGGAAGGCAACGAGGAGGATTGGAAAGCAAGGCAGAATTGCAGGAAACAGGTTTCAGGAGGCAGACTCGACTCGCCTTGAAAGCACATGAAAAGCGGCAAAGCGTTGACAATGATGCCCTTGGCCAAAAAGGGCGTATGCGTTTTTTCCTGAATATATTCAGGAAAAAACGCATACGCCCTTTTTGGCCAACCAGGCAAGCCGGAAAGGCAAATCAGCGCTACAAAGAAGTCTCGCTTGCCATCGGTCAAAAGGGCCATGCTGAAAAAAGTGTAAAAACCAGAAATGCAGGACAGGCCATGGAGACATGGGAGCCTTGCTACGCTGATGGGCGGGCTGTAAATTGCCAACAGCCACTCTGAAGAAGTGTACGGCGTGTCCTGAAACATGTAATAAGCACAGCTTAGAGAGCATAGGGCACTTCCACTCATGGGCGTATCAATCGGGAAACCTAAAAATCAACAAGACACAGGCACCCCAAAGTTTAGGGCTGCTCTGTTTCCAAGAACCTCCACTTCGGTACACCTTCAATATCCCAGGAAAGCGAAAAATGGATAAAGAAGTTGTGGTACTTAGGCACAAGGGAATATCACTCAGCCATGAAATCAATGTCATAAGGCTAGTAGCAGCAGGATGAGTGGATTTAGGTACGATGACTCTCAGTGAAATAAGTCACAGAGAAAAAGACACTTATCCTAAGATATCACTGAGAGAGGGAATGTCAAAATCGCTACACTTGAACTGAATTACAAAACAGAACAGAGTCACACATTTAGAAAACACACTATGGCTGCTTAACGGGAAAGGTGAGGTGGGGTGATGCATAAAACAAGGGTTTGAAATTAGCTCAGATACCGTTCCACAAGCCAAATATGTAATAGACAAGACCTACTCCCTGCTCAGTGAACTGGACTCAACAGCCCCTATTCACCGCCCAAGAATATATCTGACTAGTAAGAGTCTTAAAACCTATGTATTGACCTCTCTCTGGAAGTGAATCAAGAGGGTGTAAAGCGGCATAAACACAGCAGTGAAAAGCAGGTAAACCCCATTATAAAAATAGATTACTTAAAAAAAAAACCCCATAAAACAAAGACAGTGAAAGAGAGAGAAATTCTTACAAAATCCGTTCAGGGGCTCTGATGCAACCTGGATTGACCATATCTAGACCCACAGCTGGATGAGACATAAGGCTGGACACTCTTGGGGCTGAGAGGATTGGTGAGCTTGGGTGAGCAAACGCAGACCCTTTAAAGTCATACTGCCTGGTACCCATGCCGTGGGTCCCAAATCTCCAGGTTCAAGGGCATCTTCCTACATCGAAAACATGCGTGGGAAACCCAGAAGATGGTACACCGTGTGATCGGGAAAGGTTTCTCAAACGCACCTCATTTCTCCTCTCCGTGTGCTCGGGTTCGCCATTCCAGCCGCTCGACTAACAATCTCCCTACTTGAAGAATCAGCACCTTTAACCTCCTGTTTCGGACAGGTCGCAATTTGGCCTGAGGATGAACGGGAAGAGGGGGAACCAATGAGAGACTAGCTCTAGGTGTTGGGACAGGCACAGGTCACTCTATTTTCCCATCAGGAAGAAGAATGAACCACAGGCTCAGCCTGCCCCCCGGAACCAGAATACGGCCTGAAGCAATCCTGCGCTTTGGCGGCCAGCTCCCAAAAAAGCGAGTTGACAAATGGAGCTCAGGGGCACTGCAACTCACAAACCTGCAGAGTTATAAATGATAACTCTCGTCCACAAATATATTGAGGGAAGGCAACGAGGAGGATTGGAAAGCAAGGCAGAATTGCAGGAAACAGGTGTCAGGAGGCAGACTCGACTCGCCTTGAAAGCACATGAAAAGCGGCAAAGCGTTGACAATGATGCCCTTGGCCAAAAAGGGCGTATGCGTTTTTTCCTGAATATATTCAGGAAAAAACGCATACGCCCTTTTTGGCCAACCAGGCAAGCCGGAAAGGCAAATCAGCGCTACAAAGAAGTCTCGCTTGCCATCGGTCAAAAGGGCCATGCTGAAAAAAGTGTAAAAACCAGAAATGCAGGACAGGCCATGGAGACATGGGAGCCTTGCTACGCTGATGGGCGGGCTGTAAATTGCCAACAGCCACTCTGGAGAAGTGTACGGCGTGTCCTGAAACATGTAATAAGCACAGCTTAGAGAGCATAGGGCACTTCCACTCATGGGCGTATCAATCGGGAAACCTAAAAATCAACAAGACACAGGCACCCCAAAGTTTAGGGCTGCTCTGTTTCCAAGAACCTCCACTTCGGTACACCTTCAATATCCCAGGAAAGCGAAAAATGGATAAAGAAGTTGTGGTACTTAGGCACAAGGGAATATCACTCAGCCATGAAATCAATGTCATAAGGCTAGTAGCAGCAGGATGAGTGGATTTAGGTACGATGACTCTCAGTGAAATAAGTCACAGAGAAAAAGACACTTATCCTAAGATATCACTGAGAGAGGGAATGTCAAAGTCGCTACACTTGAACTGAATTACAAAACAGAACAGAGTCACACATTTAGAAAACACACTATGGCTGCTTAACGGGAAAGGTGAGGTGGGGTGATGCATAAAACAAGGGTTTGAAATTAGCTCAGATACCGTTCCACAAGCCAAATATGTAATAGACAAGACCTACTCCCTGCTCAGTGAACTGGACTCAACAGCCCCTATTCACCGCCCAAGAATACATCTGACTAGTAAGAGTCTTAAAACCTATGTATTGACCTCTCTCTGGAAGTGAATCAAGAGGGTGTAAAGCGGCATAAACACAGCAGTGAAAAGCAGCTAAACCCCATTATAAAAATAGATTACTTAAAAAAAAACCCCATAAAACAAAGACAGTGAAAGAGAGAGAAATTCTTACAAAATCCGTTCAGGGGCTCTGATGCCACCCGGATTGACCATATCTAGACCCACAGCTGGATGAGACATAAGGCTGGACACTCTTGGGGCTGAGAGGATTGGTGAGCTTGGGTGAGCAAACGCAGACTCTTTAAAGTCATACTGCGTGGTACCCATGCCGTGGGTCCCAAATCTCCAGGTTCAAGGGCATCTTCCTACATCGAAAACATGCGTGCGAAACCCAGAAGATGGTACACCGTGTGATCGGGAAAGGTTTCTCAAACGCACCTCATTTCTCCTCTCCTTGTGCTCGGGTTCGCCATTCCAGCCGCTCGACTAACCATCTCCCTACTTGGAGAATCAGCACCTTTAACCTCCTGTTTCGGACAGGTCGCAATTTGGCCTGAGGATGAACGGGAAGAGGGGGAACCAATGAGAGACTAGCTCTAGGTGTTGGGACAGGCACAGGTCACTCTATTTTCCCATCAGGAAGAAGAATGAACCACAGGCTCAGCCTGCCCCCCGGAACCAGAATACGGCCTGAAGCAATCCTGTGCTTTGGCGGCCAGCTCCCAGAAAAGCGAGTTGACAAATGGAGCTCAGGGGCACTGCAACTCACAAACCTGCAGAGTTATAAATGATAACTCTCGTCCACAAATATATTGAGGGAAGGCAACGAGGAGGATTGGAAAGCAAGGCAGAATTGCAGGAAACAGGTTTCAGGAGGCAGACTCGACTCGCCTTGAAAGCACATGAAAAGCGGCAAAGCGTTGACAATCATGCCCTTGGCCAAAAAGGGCGTATGCGTTTTTTCCTGAATATATTCAGGAAAAAACGCATACGCCCTTTTTGGCCAACCAGGCAAGCCGGAAAGGCAAATCAGCGCTACAAAGAAGGCTCGCTTGCCATCGGTCAAAAGGGCCATGCTGAAAAAAGTGTAAAAACCAGAAATGCAGGACAGGCCATGGAGATATGGGAGCCTTGCTACGCTGATGGGCGGGCTGTAAATTGCCAACAGCCACTCTGGAGAAGTGTACGGCGTGTCCTGAAACATGTAATAAGCACAGCTTAGAGAGCATAGGGCACTTCCACTCATGGGCGTATAAATCGGGAAACCTAAAAATCAACAAGACACAGGCACCCCAAAGTTTAGGGCTGCTCTGTTTCCAAGAACCTCCACTTCGGTACACCTTCAATATCCCAGGAAAGCGAAAAATGGATAAAGAAGTTCTGGTACTTAGGCACAAGGGAATATCACTCAGCCATGAAATCAATGTCATAAGGCTAGTAGCAGAAGGATGAGTGGATTTAGGTACGATGACTCTCAGTGAAAAAAGTCACAGAGAAAAAGACACTTATCCTAAGATATCACTGAGAGAGGGAATGTCAAAATCGCTACACTTGAACTGAATTACAAAACAGAATAGAGTCACACATTTAGAAAACACACTATGGCTGCTTAACGGGAAAGGTGAGGTGGGGTGATGCATAAAACAAGGGTTTGAAATTAGCTCAGATACCGTTCCACAAGCCAAATATGTAATAGACAAGACCTACTCCCTGCTCAGTGAACTGGACTCAACAGCCCCTATTCACCGCCCAAGAATACATCTGACTAGTAAGAGTCTTAAAACCTATGTATTGACCTCTCTCTGGAAGTGAATCAAGAGGGTGTAAAGCGGCATAAACACAGCAGTGAAAAGCAGCTAAACCCCATTATAAAAATAGATTACTTAAAAAAAAACCCCATAAAACAAAGACAGTGAAAGAGAGAGAAATTCTTACAAAATCCGTTCAGGGGCTCTGATGCAACCTGGATTGACCATATCTAGACCCACAGCTGGATGAGACATAAGGCTGGACACTCTTGGGGCTGAGAGGATTGGTGAGCTTGGGTGAGCAAACGCAGACCCTTTAAAGTCATACTGCGTGGTACCCATGCCGTGGGTCCCAAATCTCCAGGTTCAAGGGCATCTTCCTACATCGAAAACATGCGTGCGAAACCCAGAAGATGGTACACCGTGTGATCGGGAAAGGTTTCTCAAACGCACCTCATTTCTCCTCTCCTTGTGCTCGGGTTCGCCATTCCAGCCGCTCGACTAACCATCTCCCTACTTGGAGAATCAGCACCTTTAACCTCCTGTTTCGGACAGGTCGCAATTTGGCCTGAGGATGAACGGGAAGAGGGGGAACCAATGAGAGACTAGCTCTAGGTGTTGGGACAGGCACAGGTCACTCTATTTTCCCATCAGGAAGAAGAATGAACCACAGGCTCAGCCTGCCCCCCGGAACCAGAATACGGCCTGAAGCAATCCTGCGCTTTGGCGGCCAGCTCCCAAAAAAGCGAGTTGACAAATGGAGCTCAGGGGCACTGCAACTCACAAACCTGCAGAGTTATAAATGATAACTCTCGTCCAGAAATATATTGAGGGAAGGCAACGAGGAGGATTGGAAAGCAAGGCAGAATTGCAGGAAACAGGTTTCAGGAGGCAGACTCGACTCGCCTTGAAAGCACATGAAAAGCGGCAAAGCGTTGACAATGATGCCCTTGGCCAAAAAGGGCGTATGCGTTTTTTCCTGAATATATTCAGGAAAAAACGCATACGCCCTTTTTGGCCAACCAGGCAAGCCGGAAAGGCAAATCAGCGCTACAAAGAAGTCTCGCTTGCCATCGGTCAAAAGGGCCATGCTGAAAAAAGTGTAAAAACCAGAAATGCAGGACAGGCCATGGAGATATGGGAGCCTTGCTACGCTGATGGGCGGGCTGTAAATTGCCAACAGCCACTCTGGAGAAGTGTATGGCGTGTCCTGAAACATGTAATAAGCACAGCTTAGAGAGCATAGGGCACTTCCACTCATGGGCGTATAAATCGGGAAACCTAAAAATCAACAAGACACAGGCACCCCAAAGTTTAGGGCTGCTCTGTTTCCAAGAACCTCCACTTCGGTACACCTTCAATATCCCAGGAAAGCGAAAAATGGATAAAGAAGTTCTGGTACTTAGGCACAAGGGAATATCACTCAGCCATGAAATCAATGTCATAAGGCTAGTAGCAGCAGGGTGAGTGGATTTAGGTACGATGACTCTCAGTGAAAAAAGTCACAGAGAAAAAGACACTTATCCTAAGATATCACTGAGAGAGGGAATGTCAAAGTCGCTACACTTGAACTGAATTACAAAACAGAACAGAGTCACACATTTAGAAAACACACTATGGCTGCTTAACGGGAAAGGTGAGGTGGGGTGATGCATAAAACAAGGGTTTGAAATTAGCTCAGATACCGTTCCACAAGCCAAATATGTAATAGACAAGACCTACTCCCTGCTCAGTGAACTGGACTCAACAGCCCCTATTCACCGCCCAAGAATACATCTGACTAGTAAGAGTCTTAAAACCTATGTATTGACCTCTCTCTGGAAGTGAATCAAGAGGGTGTAAAGCGGCATAAACACAGCAGTGAAAAGCAGCTAAACCCCATTATAAAAATTGATTACTTAAAAAAAACCCCATAAAACAAAGACAGTGAAAGAGAGAGAAATTCTTACAAAATCCGTTCAGGGGCTCTGATGCAACCTGGATTGACCATATCTAGACCCACAGCTGGATGAGACATAAGGCTGGACACTCTTGGGGCTGAGAGGATTGGTGAGCTTGGGTGAGCAAACGCAGACCCTTTAAAGTCATACTGCGTGGTACCCATGCCGTGGGTCCCAAATCTCCAGGTTCAAGGGCATCTTCCTACATCGAAAACATGCGTGCGAAACCCAGAAGATGGTACACCGTGTGATCGGGAAAGGTTTCTCAAACGCACCTCATTTCTCCTCTCCTTGTGCTCGGGTTCGCCATTCCAGCCGCTCGACTAACCATCTCCCTACTTGGAGAATCAGCACCTTTAACCTCCTGTTTCGGACAGGTCGCAATTTGGCCTGAGGATGAACGGGAAGAGGGGGAACCAATGAGAGACTAGCTCTAGGTGTTGGGACAGGCACAGGTAACTCTATTTTCCCATCAGGAAGAAGAATGAACCACAGGCTCAGCCTGCCCCCCGGAACCAGAATACGGCCTGAAGCAATCCTGCGCTTTGGCGGCCAGCTCCCAAAAAAGCGAGTTGACAAATGGAGCTCAGGGGCACTGCAACTCACAAACCTGCAGAGTTATAAATGATAACTCTCGTCCACAAATATATTGAGGGAAGGCAACGAGGAGGATTGGAAAGCAAGGCAGAATTGCAGGAAACAGGTTTCAGGAGGCAGACTCGACTCGCCTTGAAAGCACATGAAAAGCGGCAAAGCGTTGACAATGATGCCCTTGGCCAAAAAGGGCGTATGGGTTTTTTCCTGAATATATTCAGGAAAAAACGCATACGCCCTTTTTGGCCAACCAGGCAAGCCGGAAAGGCAAATCAGCGCTACAAAGAAGTCTCGCTTGCCATCGGTCAAAAGGGCCATGCTGAAAAAAGTGTAAAAACCAGAAATGCAGGACAGGCCATGGAGACATGGGAGCCTTGCTACGCTGATGGGCGGGCTGTAAATTGCCAACAGCCACTCTGGAGAAGTGTACGGCGTGTCCTGAAACATGTAATAAGCACAGCTTAGAGAGCATAGGGCACTTCCACTCATGGGCGTATCAATCGGGAAACCTAAAAATCAACAAGACACAGGCACCCCAAAGTTTAGGGCTGCTCTGTTTCCAAGAACCTCCACTTCGGTACACCTTCAATATCCCAGGAAAGCGAAAAATGGATAAAGAAGTTGTGGTACTTAGGCACAAGGGAATATCACTCAGCCATGAAATCAATGTCATAAGGCTAGTAGCAGCAGGATGAGTGGATTTAGGTACGATGACTCTCAGTGAAATAAGTCACAGAGAAAAAGACACTTATCCTAAGATATCACTGAGAGAGGGAATGTCAAAGTCGCTACACTTGAACTGAATTACAAAACAGAACAGAGTCACACATTTAGAAAACACACTATGGCTGCTTAACGGGAAAGGTGAGGTGGGGTGATGCATAAAACAAGGGTTTGAAATTAGCTCAGATACCGTTCCACAAGCCAAATATGTAATAGACAAGACCTACTCCCTGCTCAGTGAACTGGACTCAACAGCCCCTATTCACCGCCCAAGAATACATCTGACTACTAAGAGTCTTAAAACCTATGTATTGACCTCTCTCTGGAAGTGAATCAAGAGGGTGTAAAGCGGCATAAACACAGCAGTGAAAAGCAGCTAAACCCCATTATAAAAATTGATTACTTAAAAAAAAACCCCATAAAACAAAGACAGTGAAAGAGAGAGAAATTCTTACAAAATCCGTTCAGGGGCTCTGATGCAACCTGGATTGACCATATCTAGACCCACAGCTGGATGAGACATAAGGCTGGATACTCTTGGGGCTGAGAGGATTGGTGAGCTTGGGTGAGCAAACGCAGACCCTTTAAAGTCATACTGCGTGGTACCCATGCCGTGGGTCCCAAATCTCCAGGTTCAAGGGCATCTTCCTACATCGAAAACATGCGTGCGAAACCCAGAAGATGGTACACCGTGTGATCGGGAAAGGTTTCTCAAACGCACCTCATTTCTCCTCTCCTTGTGCTCGGGTTCGCCATTCCAGCCGCTCGACTAACCATCTCCCTACTTGGAGAATCAGCACCTTTAACCTCCTGTTTCGGACAGGTCGCAATTTGGCCTGAGGATGAACGGGAAGAGGGGGAACCAATGAGAGACTAGCTCTAGGTGTTGGGACAGGCACAGGTCACTCTATTTTCCCATCAGGAAGAAGAATGAACCACAGGCTCAGCCTGCCCCCCGGAACCAGAATACGGCCTGAAGCAATCCTGCGCTTTGGCGGCCAGCTCCCAAAAAAGCCAGTTGACAAATGGAGCTCAGGGGCACTGCAACTCACAAACCTGCAGAGTTATAAATGATAACTCTCGTCCACAAATATATTGAGGGAAGGCAACGAGGAGGATTGGAAAGCAAGGCAGAATTGCAGGAAACAGGTTTCAGGAGGCAGACTCGACTCGCCTTGAAAGCACATGAAAAGCGGCAAAGCGTTGACAATGATGCCCTTGGCCAAAAAGGGCGTATGCGTTTTTTCCTGAATATATTCAGGAAAAAACGCATACGCCCTTTTTGGCCAACCAGGCAAGCCGGAAAGGCAAATCAGCGCTACAAAGAAGTCTCGCTTGCCATCGGTCAAAAGGGCCATGCTGAAAAAAGTGTAAAAACCAGAAATGCAGGACAGGCCATGGAGACATGGGAGCCTTGCTACGCTGATGGGCGGGCTGTAAATTGCCAACAGCCACTCTGGAGAAGTGTACGGCGTGTCCTGAAACATGTAATAAGCACAGCTTAGAGAGCATAGGGCACTTCCACTCATGGGCGTATCAATCGGGAAACCTAAAAATCAACAAGACACAGGCACCCCAAAGTTTAGGGCTGCTCTGTTTCCAAGAACCTCCACTTCGGTACACCTTCAATATCCCAGGAAAGCGAAAAATGGATAAAGAAGTTGTGGTACTTAGGCACAAGGGAATATCACTCAGCCATGAAATCAATGTCATAAGGCTAGTAGCAGCAGGATGAGTGGATTTAGGTACGATGACTCTCAGTGAAATAAGTCACAGAGAAAAAGACACTTATCCTAAGATATCACTGAGAGAGGGAATGTCAAAGTCGCTACACTTGAACTGAATTACAAAACAGAACAGAGTCACACATTTAGAAAACACACTATGGCTGCTTAACGGGAAAGGTGAGGTGGGGTGATGCATAAAACAAGGGTTTGAAATTAGCTCAGATACCGTTCCACAAGCCAAATATGTAATAGACAAGACCTACTCCCTGCTCAGTGAACTGGACTCAACAGCCCCTATTCACCGCCCAAGAATACATCTGACTAGTAAGAGTCTTAAAACCTATGTATTGACCTCTCTCTGGAAGTGAATCAAGAGGGTGTAAAGCGGCATAAACACAGCAGTGAAAAGCAGCTAAACCCCATTATAAAAATAGATTACTTAAAAAAAAACCCCATAAAACAAAGACAGTGAAAGAGAGAGAAATTCTTACAAAATCCGTTCAGGGGCTCTGATGCAACCTGGATTGACCATATCTAGACCCACAGCTGGATGAGACATAAGGCTGGACACTCTTGGGGCTGAGAGGATTGGTGAGCTTGGGTGAGCAAACGCAGACCCTTTAAAGTCATACTGCGTGGTACCCATGCCGTGGGTCCCAAATCTCCAGGTTCAAGGGCATCTTCCTACATCGAAAACATGCGTGCGAAACCCAGAAGATGGTACACCGTGTGATCGGGAAAGGTTTCTCAAACGCACCTCATTTCTCCTCTCCTTGTGCTCGGGTTCGCCATTCCAGCCGCTCGACTAACCATCTCCCTACTTGGAGAATCAGCACCTTTAACCTCCTGTTTCGGACAGGTCGCAATTTGGCCTGAGGATGAACGGGAAGAGGGGGAACCAATGAGAGACTAGCTCTAGGTGTTGGGACAGGCACAGGTCACTCTATTTTCCCATCAGGAAGAAGAATGAACCACAGGCTCAGCCTGCCCCCCGGAACCAGAATACGGCCTGAAGCAATCCTGCGCTTTGGCGGCCAGCTCCCAAATAAGCGAGTTGACAAATGGAGCTCAGGGGCACTGCAACTCACAAACCTGCAGAGTTATAAATGATAACTCTCGTCCACAAATATATTGAGGGAAGGCAACGAGGAGGATTGGAAAGCAAGGCAGAATTGCAGGAAACAGGTTTCAGGAGGCAGACTCGACTCGCCTTGAAAGCACATGAAAAGCGGCAAAGCGTTGACAATGATGCCCTTGGCCAAAAAGGGCGTATGGGTTTTTTCCTGAATATATTCAGGAAAAAACGCATACGCCCTTTTTGGCCAACCAGGCAAGCCGGAAAGGCAAATCAGCGCTACAAAGAAGTCTCGCTTGCCATCGGTCAAAAGGGCCATGCTGAAAAAAGTGTAAAAACCAGAAATGCAGGACAGGCCATGGAGACATGGGAGCCTTGCTACGCTGATGGGCGGGCTGTAAATTGCCAACAGCCACTCTGGAGAAGTGTACGGCGTGTCCTGAAACATGTAATAAGCACAGCTTAGAGAGCATAGGGCACTTCCACTCATGGGCGTCTAAATCGGGAAACCTAAAAATCAACAAGACACAGGCACCCCAAAGTTTAGGGCTGCTCTGTTTCCAAGAACCTCCACTTCGGTACACCTTCAATATCCCAGGAAAGCGAAAAATGGATAAAGAAGTTGTGGTACTTAGGCACAAGGGAATATCACTCAGCCATGAAATCAATGTCATAAGGCTAGTAGCAGCAGGATGAGTGGATTTAGGTACGATGACTCTCAGTGAAATAAGTCACAGAGAAAAAGACACTTATCCTAAGATATCACTGAGAGAGGGAATGTCAAAGTCGCTACACTTGAACTGAATTACAAAACAGAACAGAGTCACACATTTAGAAAACACACTATGGCTGCTTAACGGGAAAGGTGAGGTGGGGTGATGCATAAAACAAGGGTTTGAAATTAGCTCAGATACCGTTCCACAAGCCAAATATGTAATAGACAAGACCTACTCCCTGCTCAGTGAACTGGACTCAACAGCCCCTATTCACCGCCCAAGAATATATCTGACTAGTAAGAGTCTTAAAACCTATGTATTGATATCTCTCTGGAAGTGAATCAAGAGGGTGTAAAGCGGCATAAACACAGCAGTGAAAAGCAGCTAAACCCCATTATAAAAATAGATTACTTAAAAAAAAACCCCATAAAACAAAGACAGTGAAAGAGAGAGAAATTCTTACAAAATCCGTTCAGGGGCTCTGATGCAACCTGGATTGACCATATCTAGACCCACAGCTGGATGAGACATAAGGCTGGACACTCTTGGGGCTGAGAGGATTGGTGAGCTTGGGTGAGCAAACGCAGACCCTTTAAAGTCATACTGCGTGGTACCCATGCCGTGGGTCCCAAATCTCCAGGTTCAAGGGCATCTTCCTACATCGAAAACATGCGTGCGAAACCCAGAAGATGGTACACCGTGTGATCGGGAAAGGTTTCTCAAACGCACCTCATTTCTCCTCTCCTTGTGCTCGGGATCGCCATTCCAGCCGCTCGACTAACAATCTCCCTACTTGGAGAATCAGCACCTTTAACCTCCTGTTTCGGACAGGTCGCAATTTGGCCTGAGGATGAACGGGAAGAGGGGGAACCAATGAGAGACTAGCTCTAGGTGTTGGGACAGGCACAGGTCACTCTATTTTCCCATCAGGAAGAAGAATGAACCACAGGCTCAGCCTGCCCCCCGGAACCAGAATACGGCCTGAAGCAATCCTGCGCTTTGGCGGCCAGCTCCCAAAAAAGCCAGTTGACAAATGGAGCTCAGGGGCACTGCAACTCACAAACCTGCAGAGTTATAAATGATAACTCTCGTCCACAAATATATTGAGGGAAGGCAACGAGGAGGATTGGAAAGCAAGGCAGAATTGCAGGAAACAGGTTTCAGGAGGCAGACTCGACTCGCCTTGAAAGCACATGAAAAGCGGCAAAGCGTTGACAATGATGCCCTTGGCCAAAAAGGGCGTATGCGTTTTTTCCTGAATATATTCAGGAAAAAACGCATACGCCCTTTTTGGCCAACCAGGCAAGCCGGAAAGGCAAATCAGCGCTACAAAGAAGTCTCGCTTGCCATCGGTCAAAAGGGCCATGCTGAAAAAAGTGTAAAAACCAGAAATGCAGGACAGGCCATGGAGACATGGGAGCCTTGCTACGCTGATGGGCGGGCTGTAAATTGCCAACAGCCACTCTGGAGAAGTGTACGGCGTGTCCTGAAACATGTAATAAGCACAGCTTAGAGAGCATAGGGCACTTCCACTCATGGGCGTATCAATCGGGAAACCTAAAAATCAACAAGACACAGGCACCCCAAAGTTTAGGGCTGCTCTGTTTCCAAGAACCTCCACTTCGGTACACCTTCAATATCCCAGGAAAGCGAAAAATGGATAAAGAAGTTGTGGTACTTAGGCACAAGGGAATATCACTCAGCCATGAAATCAATGTCATAAGGCTAGTAGCAGCAGGATGAGTGGATTTAGGTACGATGACTCTCAGTGAAAAAAGTCACAGAGAAAAAGACACTTATCCTAAGATATCACTGAGAGAGGGAATGTCAAAATCGCTACACTTGAACTGAATTACAAAACAGAACAGAGTCACACATTTAGAAAACACACTATGGCTGCTTAACGGGAAAGGTGAGGTGGGGTGATGCATAAAACAAGGGTTTGAAATTAGCTCAGATACCGTTCCACAAACCAAATATGTAATAGACAAGACCTACTCCCTGCTCAGTGAACTGGACTCAACAGCCCCTATTCACCGCCCAAGAATATATCTGACTAGTAAGAGTCTTAAAACCTATGTATTGATATCTCTCTGGAAGTGAATCAAGAGGGTGTAAAGCGGCATAAACACAGCAGTGAAAAGCAGCTAAACCCCATTATAAAAATAGATTACTTAAAAAAAAACCCCATAAAACAAAGACAGTGAAAGAGAGAGAAATTCTTACAAAATCCGTTCAGGGGCTCTGATGCAACCTGGATTGACCATATCTAGACCCACAGCTGGATGAGACATAAGGCTGGACACTCTTGGGGCTGAGAGGATTGGTGAGCTTGGGTGAGCAAACGCAGACCCTTTAAAGTCATACTGCGTGGTACCCATGCCGTGGGTCCCAAATCTCCAGGTTCAAGGGCATCTTCCTACATCGAAAACATGCGTGCGAAACCCAGAAGATGGTACACCGTGTGATCGGGAAAGGTTTCTCAAACGCACCTCATTTCTCCTCTCCTTGTGCTCGGGTTCGCCATTCCAGCCGCTCGACTAACCATCTCCCTACTTGGAGAATCAGCACCTTTAACCTCCTGTTTCGGACAGGTCGCAATTTGGCCTGAGGATGAACGGGAAGAGGGGGAACCAATGAGAGACTAGCTCTAGGTGTTGGGACAGGCACAGGTCACTCTATTTTCCCATCAGGAAGAAGAATGAACCACAGGCTCAGCCTGCCCCCCGGAACCAGAATACGGCCTGAAGCAATCCTGCGCTTTGGCGGCCAGCTCCCAAAAAAGCGAGTTGACAAATGGAGCTCAGGGGCACTGCAACTCACAAACCTGCAGAGTTATAAATGATAACTCTCGTCCACAAATATATTGAGGGAAGGCAACGAGGAGGATTGGAAAGCAAGGCAGAATTGCAGGAAACAGGTGTCAGGAGGCAGACTCGACTCGCCTTGAAAGCACATGAAAAGCGGCAAAGCGTTGACAATGATGCCCTTGGCCAAAAAGGGCGTATGCTTTTTTTCCTGAATATATTCACGAAAAAACGCATACGCCCTTTTTGGCCAACCAGGCAAGCCGGAAAGGCAAATCAGCGCTACAAAGAAGTCTCGCTTGCCATCGGTCAAAAGGGCCATGCTGAAAAAAGTGTAAAAACCAGAAATGCAGGACAGGCCATGGAGACATGGGAGCCTTGCTACGCTGATGGGCGGGCTGTAAATTGCCAACAGCCACTCTGGAGAAGTGTACGGTGTGTCCTGAAACATGTAATAAGCACAGCTTAGAGAGCATAGGGCACTTCCACTCATGGGCGTATCAATCGGGAAACCTAAAAATCAACAAGACACAGGCACCCCAAAGTTTAGGGCTGCTCTGTTTCCAAGAACCTCCACTTCGGTACACCTTCAATATCCCAGGAAAGCGAAAAATGGATAAAGAAGTTCTGGTACTTAGGCACAAGGGAATATCACTCAGCCATGAAATCAATGTCATAAGGCTAGTAGCAGCAGGATGAGTGGATTTAGGTACGATGACTCTCAGTGAAATAAGTCACAGAGAAAAAGACACTTATCCTAAGATATCACTGAGAGAGGGAATGTCAAAGTCGCTACACTTGAACTGAATTACAAAACAGAACAGAGTCACACATTTAGAAAACACACTATGGCTGCTTAACGGGAAAGGTGAGGTGGGGTGATGCATAAAACAAGGGTTTGAAATTAGCTCAGATACCGTTCCACAAGCCAAATATGTAATAGACAAGACCTACTCCCTGCTCAGTGAACTGGACTCAACAGCCCCTATTCACCGCCCAAGAATATATCTGACTAGTAAGAGTCTTAAAACCTATGTATTGATATCTCTCTGGAAGTGAATCAAGAGGGTGTAAAGCGGCATAAACACAGCAGTGAAAAGCAGCTAAACCCCATTATAAAAATAGATTACTTAAAAAAAACCCCCATAAAACAAAGACAGTGAAAGAGAGAGAAATTCTTACAAAATCCGTTCAGGGGCTCTGATGCAACCTGGATTGACCATATCTAGACCCACAGCTGGATGAGACATAAGGCTGGACACTCTTGGGGCTGAGAGGATTGGTGAGCTTGGGTGAGCAAACGCAGACCCTTTAAAGTCATACTGCGTGGTACCCATGCCGTGGGTCCCAAATCTCCAGGTTCAAGGGCATCTTCCTACATCGAAAACATGCGTGCGAAACCCAGAAGATGGTACACCGTGTGATCGGGAAAGGTTTCTCAAACGCACCTCATTTCTCCTCTCCGTGTGCTCGGGATCGCCATTCCAGCCGCTCGACTAACAATCTCCCTACTTGGAGAATCAGCACCTTTAACCTCCTGTTTCGGACAGGTCGCAATTTGGCCTGAGGATGAACGGGAAGAGGGGGAACCAATGAGAGACTAGCTCTAGGTGTTGGGACAGGCACAGGTCACTCTATTTTCCCATCAGGAAGAAGAATGAACCACAGGCTCAGCCTGCCCCCCGGAACCAGAATACGGCCTGAAGCAATCCTGCGCTTTGGCGGCCAGCTCCCAAAAAAGCCAGTTGACAAATGGAGCTCAGGGGCACTGCAACTCACAAACCTGCAGAGTTATAAATGATAACTCTCGTCCACAAATATATTGAGGGAAGGCAACGAGGAGGATTGGAAAGCAAGGCAGAATTGCAGGAAACAGGTTTCAGGAGGCAGACTCGACTCGCCTTGAAAGCACATGAAAAGCGGCAAAGCGTTGACAATGATGCCCTTGGCCAAAAAGGGCGTATGCGTTTTTTCCTGAATATATTCAGGAAAAAACGCATACGCCCTTTTTGGCCAACCAGGCAAGCCGGAAAGGCAAATCAGCGCTACAAAGAAGGCTCGCTTGCCATCGGTCAAAAGGGCCATGCTGAAAAAAGTGTAAAAACCAGAAATGCAGGACAGGCCATGGAGACATGGGAGCCTTGCTACGCTGATGGGCGGGCTGTAAATTGCCAACAGCCACTCTGGAGAAGTGTACGGCGTGTCCTGAAACATGTAATAAGCACAGCTTAGAGAGCATAGGGCACTTCCACTCATGGGCGTATCAATCGGGAAACCTAAAAATCAACAAGACACAGGCACCCCAAAGTTTAGGGCTGCTCTGTTTCCAAGAACCTCCACTTCGGTACACCTTCAATATCCCAGGAAAGCGAAAAATGGATAAAGAAGTTGTGGTACTTAGGCACAAGGGAATATCACTCAGCCATGAAATCAATGTCATAAGGCTAGTAGCAGCAGGATGAGTGGATTTAGGTACGATGACTCTCAGTGAAAAAAGTCACAGAGAAAAAGACACTTATCCTAAGATATCACTGAGAGAGGGAATGTCAAAATCGCTACACTTGAACTGAATTACAAAACA
Organism: Eubalaena glacialis; assembly: GCF_028564815.1. Taxonomy (NCBI): domain Eukaryota; kingdom Metazoa; phylum Chordata; class Mammalia; order Artiodactyla; family Balaenidae; genus Eubalaena; species Eubalaena glacialis. The sequence goes on from NC_083722.1 coordinate 120,418,118, forward strand.
GAACAGAGTCACACATTTAGAAAACACACTATGGCTGCTTAACGGGAAAGGTGAGGTGGGGTGATGCATAAAACAAGGGTTTGAAATTAGCTCAGATACCGTTCCACAAGCCAAATATGTAATAGACAAGACCTACTCCCTGCTCAGTGAACTGGACTCAACAGCCCCTATTCACCGCCCAAGAATACATCTGACTAGTAAGAGTCTTAAAACCTATGTATTGACCTGTCTCTGGAAGTGAATCAAGAGGGTGTAAAGCGGCATAAACACAGCAGTGAAAAGCAGGTAAACCCCATTATAAAAATTGATTACTTAAAAAAAAAACCCCATAAAACAAAGACAGTGAAAGAGAGAGAAATTCTTACAAAATCCGTTCAGGGGCTCTGATGCAACCTGGATTGACCATATCTAGACCCACAGCTGGATGAGACATAAGGCTGGACACTCTTGGGGCTGAGAGGATTGGTGAGCTTGGGTGAGCAAACGCAGACCCTTTAAAGTCATACTGCGTGGTACCCATGCCGTGGGTCCCAAATCTCCAGGTTCAAGGGCATCTTCCTACATCGAAAACATGCGTGGGAAACCCAGAAGATGGTACACCGTGTGATCGGGAAAGGTTTCTCAAACGCACCTCATTTCTCCTCTCCTTGTGCTCGGGTTCGCCATTCCAGCCGCTCGACTAACCATCTCCCTACTTGGAGAATCAGCACCTTTAACCTCCTGTTTCGGACAGGTCGCAATTTGGCCTGAGGATGAACGGGAAGAGGGGGAACCAATGAGAGACTAGCTCTAGGTGTTGGGACAGGCACAGGTCACTCTATTTTCCCATCAGGAAGAAGAATGAACCACAGGCTCAGCCTGCCCCCCGGAACCAGAATACGGCCTGAAGCAATCCTGCGCTTTGGCGGCCAGCTCCCAAAAAAGCGAGTTGACAAATGGAGCTCAGGGGCACTGCAACTCACAAACCTGCAGAGTTATAAATGATAACTCTCGTCCACAAATATATTGAGGGAAGGCAACGAGGAGGATTGGAAAGCAAGGCAGAATTGCAGGAAACAGGTTTCAGGAGGCAGACTCGACTCGCCTTGAAAGCACATGAAAAGCGGCAAAGCGTTGACAATGATGCCCTTGGCCAAAAAGGGCGTATGCGTTTTTTCCTGAATATATTCAGGAAAAAACGCATACGCCCTTTTTGGCCAACCAGGCAAGCCGGAAAGGCAAATCAGCGCTACAAAGAAGTCTCGCTTGCCATCGGTGAAAAGGGCCATGCTGAAAAAAGTGTAAAAACCAGAAATGCAGGACAGGCCATGGAGACATGGGAGCCTTGCTACGCTGATGGGCGGGCTGTAAATTGCCAACAGCCACTCTGGAGAAGTGTACGGCGTGTCCTGAAACATGTAATAAGCACAGCTTAGAGAGCATAGGGCACTTCCACTCATGGGCGTCTAAATCGGGAAACCTAAAAATCAACAAGACACAGGCACCCCAAAGTTTAGGGCTGCTCTGTTTCCAAGAACCTCCACTTCGGTACACCTTCAATATCCCAGGAAAGCGAAAAATGGATAAAGAAGTTGTGGTACTTAGGCACAAGGGAATATCACTCAGCCATGAAATCAATGTCATAAGGCTAGTAGCAGCAGGATGAGTGGATTTAGGTACGATGACTCTCAGTGAAATAAGTCACAGAGAAAAAGACACTTATCCTAAGATATCACTGAGAGAGGGAATGTCAAAGTCGCTACACTTGAACTGAATTACAAAACAGAACAGAGTCACACATTTAGAAAACACACTATGGCTGCTTAACGGGAAAGGTGAGGTGGGGTGATGCATAAAACAAGGGTTTGAAATTAGCTCAGATACCGTTCCACAAGCCAAATATGTAATAGACAAGACCTACTCCCTGCTCAGTGAACTGGACTCAACAGCCCCTATTCACCGCCCAAGAATACATCTGACTAGTAAGAGTCTTAAAACCTATGTATTGACCTCTCTCTGGAAGTGAATCAAGAGGGGGTAAAGCGGCATAAACACAGCAGTGAAAAGCAGGTAAACCCCATTATAAAAATTGATTACTTAAAAAAAAAACCCCATAAAACAAAGACAGTGAAAGAGAGAGAAATTCTTACAAAATCCGTTCAGGGGCTCTGATGCAACCTGGATTGACCATATCTAGACACACAGCTGGATGAGACATAAGGCTGGACACTCTTGGGGCTGAGAGGATTGGTGAGCTTGGGTGAGCAAACGCAGACCCTTTAAAGTCATACTGCGTGGTACCCATGCCGTGGGTCCCAAATCTCCAGGTTCAAGGGCATCTTCCTACATCGAAAACATGCGTGGGAAACCCAGAAGATGGTACACCGTGTGACCGGGAAAGGTTTCTCAAACGCACCTCATTTCTCCTCTCCTTGTGCTCGGGTTCGCCATTCCAGCCGCTCGACTAACCATCTCCCTACTTGGAGAATCAGCACCTTTAACCTCCTGTTTCGGACAGGTCGCAATTTGGCCTGAGGATGAACGGGAAGAGGGGGAACCAATGAGAGACTAGCTCTAGGTGTTGGGACAGGCACAGGTCACTCTATTTTCCCATCAGGAAGAAGAATGAACCACAGGCTCAGCCTGCCCCCCGGAACCAGAATACGGCCTGAAGCAATCCTGCGCTTTGGCGGCCAGCTCCCAAAAAAGCGAGTTGACAAATGGAGCTCAGGGGCACTGCAACTCACAAACCTGCAGAGTTATAAATGATAACTCTCGTCCACAAATATATTGAGGGAAGGCAACGAGGAGGATTGGAAAGCAAGGCAGAATTGCAGGAAACAGGTGTCAGGAGGCAGACTCGACTCGCCTTGAAAGCACATGAAAAGCGGCAAAGCGTTGACAATGATGCCCTTGGCCAAAAAGGGCGTATGCGTTTTTTCCTGAATATATTCAGGAAAAAACGCATACGCCCTTTTTGGCCAACCAGGCAAGCCGGAAAGGCAAATCAGCGCTACAAAGAAGTCTCGCTTGCCATCGGTCAAAAGGGCCATGCTGAAAAAAGTGTAAAAACCAGAAATGCAGGACAGGCCATGGAGACATGGGAGCCTTGCTACGCTGATGGGCGGGCTGTAAATTGCCAACAGCCACTCTGGAGAAGTGTACGGCGTGTCCTGAAACATGTAATAAGCACAGCTTAGAGAGCATAGGGCACTTCCACTCATGGGCGTCTAAATCGGGAAACCTAAAAATCAACAAGACACAGGCACCCCAAAGTTTAGGGCTGCTCTGTTTCCAAGAACCTCCACTTCGGTACACCTTCAATATCCCAGGAAAGCGAAAAATGGATAAAGAAGTTGTGGTACTTAGGCACAAGGGAATATCACTCAGCCATGAAATCAATGTCATAAGGCTAGTAGCAGCAGGATGAGTGGATTTAGGTACGATTACTCTCAGTGAAATAAGTCACAGAGAAAAAGACACTTATCCTAAGATATCACTGAGAGAGGGAATGTCAAAGTCGCTACACTTGAACTGAATTACAAAACAGAACAGAGTCACATATTTAGAAAACACACTATGGCTGCTTAACGGGAAAGGTGAGGTGGGGTGATGCATAAAACAAGGGTTTGAAATTAGCTCAGATACCGTTCCACAAGCCAAATATGTAATAGACAAGACCTACTCCCTGCTCAGTGAACTGGACTCAACAGCCCCTATTCACCGCCCAAGAATACATCTGACTAGTAAGAGTCTTAAAACCTATGTATTGACCTCTCTCTGGAAGTGAATCAAGAGGGTGTAAAGCGGCATAAACACAGCAGTGAAAAGCAGGTAAACCCCATTATAAAAATTGATTACTTAAAAAAAAAAACCCCATAAAACAAAGACAGTGAAAGAGAGAGAAATTCTTACAAAATCCGTTCAGGGGCTCTGATGCAACCTGGATTGACCATATCTAGACCCACAGCTGGATGAGACATGAGGCTGGACACTCTTGGGGCTGAGAGGATTGGTGAGCTTGGGTGAGCAAACGCAGACCCTTTAAAGTCATACTGCGTGGTACCCATGCCGTGGGTCCCAAATCTCCAGGTTCAAGGGCATCTTCCTACATCGAAAACATGCGTGCGAAACCCAGAAGATGGTACACCGTGTGACCGGGAAAGTTTTCTCAAACGCACCTCATTTCTCCTATCCTTGTGCTCGGGTTCGCCATTCCAGCCGCTCGACTAACCATCTCCCTACTTGGAGAATCACCACCTTTAACCTCCTGTTTCGGACAGGTCGCAATTTGGCCTGAGGATGAATGGGAAGAGGGAGAACCAATGAGAGACTAGCTCTAGGTGTTGGGACAGGCACAGGTCACTCTATTTTCCCATCAGGAAGAAGAATGAACCACAGGCTCAGCCTGCCCCCCGGAACCAGAATACGGCCTGAAGCAATCCTGCGCTTTGGCGGCCAGCTCCCAAAAAAGCCAGTTGACAAATGGAGCTCAGGGGCACTGCAACTCACAAACCTGCAGAGTTATAAATGATAACTCTCGTCCACAAATATATTGAGGGAAGGCAACGAGGAGGATTGGAAAGCAAGGCAGAATTGCAGGAAACAGGTTTCAGGAGGCAGACTCGACTCGCCTTGAAAGCACATGAAAAGCGGCAAAGCGTTGACAATGATGCCCTTGGCCAAAAAGGGCGTATGCGTTTTTTCCTGAATATATTCAGGAAAAAACGCATACGCCCTTTTTGGCCAACCAGGCAAGCCGGAAAGGCAAATCAGCGCTACAAAGAAGTCTCGCTTGCCATCGGTCAAAAGGGCCATGCTGAAAAAAGTGTAAAAACCAGAAATGCAGGACAGGCCATGGAGACATGGGAGCCTTGCTACGCTGATGGGCGGGCTGTAAATTGCCAACAGCCACTCTGGAGAAGTGTACGGCGTGTCCTGAAACATGTAATAAGCACAGCTTAGAGAGCATAGGGCACTTCCACTCATGGGCGTATCAATCGGGAAACCTAAAAATCAACAAGACACAGGCACCCCAAAGTTTAGGGCTGCTCTGTTTCCAAGAACCTCCACTTCGGTACACCTTCAATATCCCAGGAAAGCGAAAAATGGATAAAGAAGTTGTGGTACTTAGGCACAAGGGAATATCACTCAGCCATGAAATCAATGTCATAAGGCTAGTAGCAGCCGGATGAGTGGATTTAGGTACGATGACTCTCAGTGAAATAAGTCACAGAGAAAAAGACACTTATCCTAAGATATCACTGAGAGAGGGAATGTCAAAGTCGCTACACTTGAACTGAATTACAAAACAGAACAGAGTCACACATTTAGAAAACACACTATGGCTGCTTAACGGGAAAGGTGAGGTGGGGTGATGCATAAAACAAGGGTTTGAAATTAGCTCAGATACCGTTCCACAAGCCAAATATGTAATAGACAAGACCTACTCCCTGCTCAGTGAACTGGACTCAACAGCCCCTATTCACCGCCCAAGAATACATCTGACTAGTAAGAGTCTTAAAACCTATGTATTGACCTCTCTCTGGAAGTGAATCAAGAGGGTGTAAAGCGGCATAAACACAGCAGTGAAAAGCAGCTAAACCCCATTATAAAAATAGATTACTTAAAAAAAAAACCCCATAAAACAAAGACAGTGAAAGAGAGAGAAATTCTTACAAAATCCGTTCAGGGGCTCTGATGCAACCTGGATTGACCATATCTAGACCCACAGCTGGATGAGACATAAGGCTGGACACTCTTGGGGCTGAGAGGATTGGTGAGCTTGGGTGAGCAAACGCAGACCCTTTAAAGTCATACTGCCTGGTACCCATGCCGTGGGTCCCAAATCTCCAGGTTCAAGGGCATCTTCCTACATCGAAAACATGCGTGGGAAACCCAGAAGATGGTACACCGTGTGATCGGGAAAGGTTTCTCAAACGCACCTCATTTCTCCTCTCCGTGTGCTCGGGTTCGGCATTCCAGCCGCTCGACTAACCATCTCCCTACTTGGAGAATCAGCACCTTTAACCTCCTGTTTCGGACAGGTCGCAATTTGGCCTGAGGATGAACGGGAAGAGGGGGAACCAATGAGAGACTAGCTCTAGGTGTTGGGACAGGCACAGGTCACTCTATTTTCCCATCAGGAAGAAGAATGAACCACAGGCTCAGCCTGCCCCCCGGAACCAGAATACGGCCTGAAGCAATCCTGCGCTTTGGCGGCCAGCTCCCAAAAAAGCGAGTTGACAAATGGAGCTCATGGGCACTGCAACTCACAAACCTGCAGAGTTATAAATGATAACTCTCGTCCACAAATATATTGAGGGAAGGCAACGAGGAGGATTGGAAAGCAAGGAAGAATTGCAGGAAACAGGTTTCAGGAGGCAGACTCGACTCGCCTTGAAAGCACATGAAAAGCGGCAAAGCGTTGACAATGATGCCCTTGGCCAAAAAGGGCGTATGCGTTTTTTCCTGAATATATTCAGGAAAAAACGCATACGCCCTTTTTGGCCAACCAGGCAAGCCGGAAAGGCAAATCAGCGCTACAAAGAAGTCTCGCTTGCCATCGGTCAAAAGGGCCATGCTGAAAAAAGTGTAAAAACCAGAAATGCAGGACAGGCCATGGAGACATGGGAGCCTTGCTACGCTGATGGGCGGGCTGTAAATTGCCAACAGCCACTCTGGAGAAGTGTACGGCGTGTCCTGAAACATGTAATAAGCACAGCTTAGAGAGCATAGGGCACTTCCACTCATGGGCGTATCAATCGGGAAACCTAAAAATCAACAAGACACAGGCACCCCAAAGTTTAGGGCTGCTCTGTTTCCAAGAACCTCCACTTCGGTACACCTTCAATATCCCAGGAAAGCGAAAAATGGATAAAGAAGTTGTGGTACTTAGGCACAAGGGAATATCACTCAGCCATGAAATCAATGTCATAAGGCTAGTAGCAGCAGGATGAGTGGATTTAGGTACGATGACTCTCAGTGAAATAAGTCACAGAGAAAAAGACACTTATCCTAAGATATCACTGAGAGAGGGAATGTCAAAGTCGCTACACTTGAACTGAATTACAAAACAGAACAGAGTCACACATTTAGAAAACACACTATGGCTGCTTAACGGGAAAGGTGAGGTGGGGTGATGCATAAAACAAGGGTTTGAAATTAGCTCAGATACCGTTCCACAAGCCAAATATGTAATAGACAAGACCTACTCCCTGCTCAGTGAACTGGACTCAACAGCCCCTATTCACCGCCCAAGAATATATCTGACTAGTAAGAGTCTTAAAACCTATGTATTGACCTCTCTCTGGAAGTGAATCAAGAGGGTGTAAAGCGGCATAAACACAGCAGTGAAAAGCAGGTAAACCCCATTATAAAAATAGATTACTTAAAAAAAAAACCCCATAAAACAAAGACAGTGAAAGAGAGAGAAATTCTTACAAAATCCGTTCAGGGGCTCTGATGCAACCTGGATTGACCATATCTAGACCCACAGCTGGATGAGACATAAGGCTGGACACTCTTGGGGCTGAGAGGATTGGTGAGCTTGGGTGAGCAAACGCAGACCCTTTAAAGTCATACTGCGTGGTACCCATGCCGTGGGTCCCAAATCTCCAGGTTCAAGGGCATCTTCCTACATCGAAAACATGCGTGGGAAACCCAGAAGATGGTACACCGTGTGACCGGGAAAGGTTTCTCAAACGCACCTCATTTCTCCTCTCCTTGTGCTCGGGTTCGGCATTCCAGCCGCTCGACTAACAATCTCCCTACTTGGAGAATCAGCACCTTTAACCTCCTGTTTCGGACAGGTCGCAATTTGGCCTGAGGATGAACGGGAAGAGGGGGAACCAATGAGAGACCAGCTCTAGGTGTTGGGACAGGCACAGGTCACTCTATTTTCCCATCAGGAAGAAGAATGAACCACAGGCTCAGCCTGCCCCCCGGAACCAGAATACGGCCTGAAGCAATCCTGCGCTTTGGCGGCCAGCTCCCAAAAAAGCGAGTTGACAAATGGAGCTCAGGGCCACTGCAACTCACAAACCTGCAGAGTTATAAATAATAACTCTCGTCCACAAATATATTGAGGGAAGGCAACGAGGAGGATTGGAAAGCAAGGCAGAATTGCAGGAAACAGGTTTCAGGAGGCAGACTCGACTCGCCTTGAAAGCACATGAAAAGCGGCAAAGCGTTGACAATGATGCCCTTGGCCAAAAAGGGCGTATGCGTTTTTTCCTGAATATATTCAGGAAAAAACGCATACGCCCTTTTTGGCCAACCAGGCAAGCCGGAAAGGCAAATCAGCGCTACAAAGAAGTCTCGCTTGCCATCGGTGAAAAGGGCCATGCTGAAAAAAGTGTAAAAACCAGAAATGCAGGACAGGCCATGGAGACATGGGAGCCTTGCTACGCTGATGGGCGGGCTGTAAATTGCCAACAGCCACTCTGGAGAAGTGTACGGCGTGTCCTGAAACATGTAATAAGCACAGCTTAGAGAGCATAGGGCACTTCCACTCATGGGCGTATCAATCGGGAAACCTAAAAATCAACAAGACACAGGCACCCCAAAGTTTAGGGCTGCTCTGTTTCCAAGAACCTCCACTTCGGTACACCTTCAATATCCCAGGAAAGCGAAAAATGGATAAAGAAGTTGTGGTACTTAGGCACAAGGGAATATCACTCAGCCATGAAATCAATGTCATAAGGCTAGTAGCAGCAGGATGAGTGGATTTAGGTACGATGACTCTCAGTGAAATAAGTCACAGAGAAAAAGACACTTATCCTAAGATATCACTGAGAGAGGGAATGTCAAAGTCGCTACACTTGAACTGAATTACAAAACAGAACAGAGTCACACATTTAGAAAACACACTATGGCTGCTTAACGGGAAAGGTGAGGTGGGGTGATGCATAAAACAAGGGTTTGAAATTAGCTCAGATACCGTTCCACAAGCCAAATATGTAATAGACAAGACCTACTCCCTGCTCAGTGAACTGGACTCAACAGCCCCTATTCACCGCCCAAGAATATATCTGACTAGTAAGAGTCTTAAAACCTATGTATTGACCTCTCTCTGGAAGTGAATCAAGAGGGTGTAAAGCGGCATAAACACAGCAGTGAAAAGCAGGTAAACCCCATTATAAAAATAGATTACTTAAAAAAAAACCCCATAAAACAAAGACAGTGAAAGAGAGAGAAATTCTTACAAAATCCGTTCAGGGGCTCTGATGCAACCTGAATTGACCATATCTAGACCCACAGCTGGATGAGACATAAGGCTGGACACTCTTGGGGCTGAGAGGATTGGTGAGCTTGGGTGAGCAAACGCAGACCCTTTAAAGTCATACTGCGTGGTACCCATGCCGTGGGTCCCAAATCTCCAGGTTCAAGGGCATCTTCCTACATCGAAAACATGCGTGGGAAACCCAGAAGATGGTACACCGTGTGACCGGGAAAGGTTTCTCAAACGCACCTCATTTCTCCTCTCCTTGTGCTCGGGTTCGCCATTCCAGCCGCTCGACTAACCATCTCCCTACTTGGAGAATCAGCACCTTTAACCTCCTGTTTCGGACAGGTCGCAATTTGGCCTGAGGATGAACGGGAAGAGGGGGAACCAATGAGAGACCAGCTCTAGGTGTTGGGACAGGCACAGGTCACTCTATTTTCCCATCAGGAAGAAGAATGAACCACAGGCTCAGCCTGCCCCCCGGAACCAGAATACGGCCTGAAGCAATCCTGCGCTTTGGCGGCCAGCTCCCAAAAAAGCGAGTTGACAAATGGAGCTCAGGGGCACTGCAACTCACAAACCTGCAGAGTTATAAATGATAACTCTCGTCCACAAATATATTGAGGGAAGGCAACGAGGAGGATTGGAAAGCAAGGCAGAATTGCAGGAAACAGGTTTCAGGAGGCAGACTCGACTCGCCTTGAAAGCACATGAAAAGCGGCAAAGCGTTGACAATGATGCCCTTGGCCAAAAAGGGCGTATGCGTTTTTTCCTGAATATATTCAGGAAAAAACGCATACGCCCTTTTTGGCCAACCAGGCAAGCCGGAAAGGCAAATCAGCGCTACAAAGAAGTCTCGCTTGCCATCGGTCAAAAGGGCCATGCTGAAAAAAGTGTAAAAACCAGAAATGCAGGACAGGCCATGGAGACATGGGAGCCTTGCTACGCTGATGGGCGGGCTGTAAATTGCCAACAGCCACTCTGGAGAAGTGTACGGCGTGTCCTGAAACATGTAATAAGCACAGCTTAGAGAGCATAGGGCACTTCCACTCATGGGCGTATCAATCGGGAAACCTAAAAATCAACAAGACACAGGCACCCCAAAGTTTAGGGCTGCTCTGTTTCCAAGAACCTCCACTTCGGTACACCTTCAATATCCCAGGAAAGCGAAAAATGGATAAAGAAGTTGTGGTACTTAGGCACAAGGGAATATCACTCAGCCATGAAATCAATGTCATAAGGCTAGTAGCAGCAGGATGAGTGGATTTAGGTACGATGACTCTCAGTGAAATAAGTCACAGAGAAAAAGACACTTATCCTAAGATATCACTGAGAGAGGGAATGTCAAAGTCGCTACACTTGAACTGAATTACAAAACAGAACAGAGTCACACATTTAGAAAACACACTATGGCTGCTTAACGGGAAAGGTGAGGTGGGGTGATGCATAAAACAAGGGTTTGAAATTAGCTCAGATACCGTTCCACAAGCCAAATATGTAATAGACAAGACCTACTCCCTGCTCAGTGAACTGGACTCAACAGCCCCTATTCACCGCCCAAGAATACATCTGACTAGTAAGAGTCTTAAAACCTATGTATTGACCTCTCTCTGGAAGTGAATCAAGAGGGTGTAAAGCGGCATAAACACAGCAGTGAAAAGCAGCTAAACCCCATTATAAAAATAGATTACTTTAAAAAAAACCCCATAAAACAAAGACAGTGAAAGAGAGAGAAATTCTTACAAAATCCGTTCAGGGGCTCTGATGCAACCTGGATTGACCATATCTAGACCCACAGCTGGATGAGACATAAGGCTGGACACTCTTGGGGCTGAGAGGATTGGTGAGCTTGGGTGAGCAAACGCAGACCCTTTAAAGTCATACTGCCCGGTACCCATGCCGTGGGTCCCAAATCTCCAGGTTCAAGGGCATCTTCCTACATCGAAAACATGCGTGGGAAACCCAGAAGATGGTACACCGTGTGATCGGGAAAGGTTTCTCAAACGCACCTCATTTCTCCTCTCCGTGTGCTCGGGTTCGCCATTCCAGCCGCTCGAATAACAATCTCCCTACTTGGAGAATCAGCACCTTTAACCTCCTGTTTCGGACAGGTCGCAATTTGGCCTGAGGATGAACGGGAAGAGGGGGAACCAATGAGAGACTAGCTCTAGGTGTTGGGACAGGCACAGGTCACTCTATTTTCCCATCAGGAAGAAGAATGAACCACAGGCGCAGCCTGCCCCCCGGAACCAGAATACGGCCTGAAGCAATCCTGCGCTTTGGCGGCCAGCTCCCAAAAAAGCCAGTTGACAAATGGAGCTCAGGGGCACTGCAACTCACAAACCTGCAGAGTTATAAATGATAACTCTCGTCCACAAATATATTGAGGGAAGGCAACGAGGAGGATTGGAAAGCAAGGCAGAATTGCAGGAAACAGGTTTCAGGAGGCAGACTCGACTCGCCTTGAAAGCACATGAAAAGCGGCAAAGCGTTGACAATGATGCCCTTGGCCAAAACTGGCGTATGCGTTTTTTCCTGAATATATTCAGGAAAAAACGCATACGCCCTTTTTGGCCAACCAGGCAAGCCGGAAAGGCAAATCAGCGCTACAAAGAAGTCTCGCTTGCCATCGGTCAAAAGGGCCATGCTGAAAAAAGTGTAAAAACCAGAAATGCAGGACAGGCCATGGAGACATGGGAGCCTTGCTACGCTGATGGGCGGGCTGTAAATTGCCAACAGCCACTCTGGAGAAGTGTACGGCGTGTCCTGAAACATGTAATAAGCACAGCTTAGAGAGCATAGGGCACTTCCACTCATGGGCGTATCAATCGGGAAACCTAAAAATCAACAAGACACAGGCACCCCAAAGTTTAGGGCTGCTCTGTTTCCAAGAACCTCCACTTCGGTACACCTTCAATATCCCAGGAAAGCGAAAAATGGATAAAGAAGTTGTGGTACTTAGGCACAAGGGAATATCACTCAGCCATGAAATCAATGTCATAAGGCTAGTAGCAGCAGGATGAGTGGATTTAGGTACGATGACTCTCAGTGAAATAAGTCACAGAGAAAAAGACACTTATCCTAAGATATCACTGAGAGAGGGAATGTCAAAGTCGCTACACTTGAACTGAATTACAAAACAGAACAGAGTCACACATTTAGAAAACACACTATGGCTGCTTAACGGGAAAGGTGAGGTGGGGTGATGCATAAAACAAGGGTTTGAAATTAGCTCAGATACCGTTCCACAAGCCAAATATGTAATAGACAAGACCTACTCCCTGCTCAGTGAACTGGACTCAACAGCCCCTATTCACCGCCCAAGAATATATCTGACTAGTAAGAGTCTTAAAACCTATGTATTGACCTCTCTCTGGAAGTGAATCAAGAGGGTGTAAAGCGGCATAAACACAGCAGTGAAAAGCAGGTAAACCCCATTATAAAAATTGATTACTTAAAAAAAAAACCCCATAAAACAAAGACAGTGAAAGAGAGAGAAATTCTTACAAAATCCGTTCAGGGGCTCTGATGCAACCTGGATTGACCATATCTAGACCCACAGCTGGATGAGACATAAGGCTGGACACTCTTGGGGCTGAGAGGATTGGTGAGCTTGGGTGAGCAAACGCAGACCCTTTAAAGTCATACTGCGTGGTACCCATGCCGTGGGTCCCAAATCTCCAGGTTCAAGGGCATCTTCCTACATCGAAAACATGCGTGCGAAACCCAGAAGATGGTACACCGTGTGATCGGGAAAGGTTTCTCAAACGCACCTCATTTCTCCTCTCCTTGTGCTCGGGTTCGCCATTCCAGCCGCTCGACTAACCATCTCCCTACTTGGAGAATCAGCACCTTTAACCTCCTGTTTCGGACAGGTCGCAATTTGGCCTGAGGATGAACGGGACGAGGGGGAACCAATGAGAGACTAGCTCTAGGTGTTGGGACAGGCACAGGTCACTCTATTTTCCCATCAGGAAGAAGAATGAACCACAGGCTCAGCCTGCCCCCCGGAACCAGAATACGGCCTGAAGCAATCCTGCGCTTTGGCGGCCAGCTCCCAAAAAAGCGAGTTGACAAATGGAGCTCAGGGGCACTGCAACTCACAAACCTGCAGAGTTATAAATGATAACTCTCGTCCACAAATATATTGAGGGAAGGCAACGAGGAGGATTGGAAAGCAAGGCAGAATTGCAGGAAACAGGTTTCAGGAGGCAGACTCGACTCGCCTTGAAAGCACATGAAAAGCGGCAAAGCGTTGACAATGATGCCCTTGGCCAAAAAGGGCGTATGCGTTTTTTCCTGAATATATTCAGGAAAAAACGCATACGCCCTTTTTGGCCAACCAGGCAAGCCCGAAAGGCAAATCAGCGCTACAAAGAAGTCTCGCTTGCCATCGGTCAAAAGGGCCATGCTGAAAAAAGTGTAAAAACCAGAAATGCAGGACAGGCCATGGAGACATGGGAGCCTTGCTACGCTGATGGGCGGGCTGTAAATTGCCAACAGCCACTCTGGAGAAGTGTACGGCGTGTCCTGAAACATGTAATAAGCACAGCTTAGAGAGCATAGGGCACTTCCACTCATGGGCGTCTAAATCGGGAAACCTAAAAATCAACAAGACACAGGCACCCCAAAGTTTAGGGCTGCTCTGTTTCCAAGAACCTCCACTTCGGTACACCTTCAATATCCCAGGAAAGCGAAAAATGGATAAAGAAGTTGTGGTACTTAGGCACAAGGGAATATCACTCAGCCATGAAATCAATGTCATAAGGCTAGTAGCAGCAGGATGAGTGGATTTAGGTACGATGACTCTCAGTGAAATAAGTCACAGAGAAAAAGACACTTATCCTAAGATATCACTGAGAGAGGGAATGTCAAAGTCGCTACACTTGAACTGAATTACAAAACAGAACAGAGTCACACATTTAGAAAACACACTATGGCTGCTTAACGGGAAAGGTGAGGTGGGGTGATGCATAAAACAAGGGTTTGAAATTAGCTCAGATACCGTTCCACAAGCCAAATATGTAATAGACAAGACCTACTCCCTGCTCAGTGAACTGGACTCAACAGCCCCTATTCACCGCCCAAGAATATATCTGACTAGTAAGAGTCTTAAAACCTATGTATTGACCTCTCTCTGGAAGTGAATCAAGAGGGTGTAAAGCGGCATAAACACAGCAGTGAAAAGCAGCTAAACCCCATTATAAAAATAGATTACTTAAAAAAAAAACCCCATAAAACAAAGACAGTGAAAGAGAGAGAAATTCTTACAAAATCCGTTCAGGGGCTCTGATGCAACCTGGATTGACCATATCTAGACCCACAGCTGGATGAGACATAAGGCTGGACACTCTTGGGGCTGAGAGGATTGGTGAGCTTGGGTGAGCAAACGCAGACCCTTTAAAGTCATACTGCGTGGTACCCATGCCGTGGGTCCCAAATCTCCAGGTTCAAGGGCATCTTCCTACATCGAAAACATGCGTGCGAAACCCAGAAGATGGTACACGGTGTGATCGGGAAAGGTTTTTCAAACGCACCTCATTTCTCCTCTCCTTGTGCTCGGGTTCGCCATTCCAGCCGCTCGACTAACCATCTCCCTACTTGGAGAATCAGCACCTTTAACCTCCTGTTTCGGACAGGTCGCAATTTGGCCTGAGGATGAACGGGACGAGGGGGAACCAATGAGAGACTAGCTCTAGGTGTTGGGACAGGCACAGGTCACTCTATTTTCCCATCAGGAAGAAGAATGAACCACAGGCTCAGCCTGCCCCCCGGAACCAGAATACGGCCTGAAGCAATCCTGCGCTTTGGCGGCCAGCTCCCAAAAAAGCGAGTTGACAAATGGAGCTCAGGGGCACTGCAACTCACAAACCTGCAGAGTTATAAATGATAACTCTCGTCCACAAATATATTGAGGGAAGGCAACGAGGAGGATTGGAAAGCAAGGCAGAATTGCAGGAAACAGGTTTCAGGAGGCAGACTCGACTCGCCTTGAAAGCACATGAAAAGCGGCAAAGCGTTGACAATGATGCCCTTGGCCAAAAAGGGCGTATGCGTTTTTTCCTGAATATATTCAGGAAAAAACGCATACGCCCTTTTTGGCCAACCAGGCAAGCCGGAAAGGCAAATCAGCGCTACAAAGAAGTCTCGCTTGCCATCGGTCAAAAGGGCCATGCTGAAAAAAGTGTAAAAACCAGAAATGCAGGACAGGCCATGGAGACATGGGAGCCTTGCTACGCTGATGGGCGGGCTGTAAATTGCCAACAGCCACTCTGGAGAAGTGTACGGCGTGTCCTGAAACATGTAATAAGCACAGCTTAGAGAGCATAGGGCACTTCCACTCATGGGCGTATCAATCGGGAAACCTAAAAATCAACAAGACACAGGCACCCCAAAGTTTAGGGCTGCTCTGTTTCCAAGAACCTCCACTTCGGTACACCTTCAATATCCCAGGAAAGCGAAAAATGGATAAAGAAGTTGTGGTACTTAGGCACAAGGGAATATCACTCAGCCATGAAATCAATGTCATAAGGCTAGTAGCAGCAGGATGAGTGGATTTAGGTACGATGACTCTCAGTGAAATAAGTCACAGAGAAAAAGACACTTATCCTAAGATATCACTGAGAGAGGGAATGTCAAAATCGCTACACTTGAACTGAATTACAAAACAGAACAGAGTCACACATTTAGAAAACACACTATGGCTGCTTAACGGGAAAGGTGAGGTGGGGTGATGCATAAAACAAGGGTTTGAAATTAGCTCAGATACCGTTCCACAAGCCAAATATGTAATAGACAAGACCTACTCCCTGCTCAGTGAACTGGACTCAACAGCCCCTATTCACCGCCCAAGAATACATCTGACTAGTAAGAGTCTTAAAACCTATGTATTGACCTCTCTCTGGAAGTGAATCAAGAGGGTGTAAAGCGGCATAAACACAGCAGTGAAAAGCAGCTAAACCCCATTATAAAAATTGATTACTTAAAAAAAAAACCCCATAAAACAAAGACAGTGAAAGAGAGAGAAATTCTTACAAAATCCGTTCAGGGGCTCTGATGCAACCTGGATTGACCATATCTAGACCCACAGCTGGATGAGACATAAGGCTGGACACTCTTGGGGCTGAGAGGATTGGTGAGCTTGGGTGAGCAAACGCAGACCCTTTAAAGTCATACTGCGTGGTACCCATGCCGTGGGTCCCAAATCTCCAGGTTCAAGGGCATCTTCCTACATCGAAAACATGCGTGGGAAACCCAGAAGATGGTACACCGTGTGACCGGGAAAGGTTTCTCAAACGCACCTCATTTCTCCTCTCCGTGTGCTCGGGTTCGCCATTCCAGCCGCTCGACTAACCATCTCCCTACTTGGAGAATCAGCACCTTTAACCTCCTGTTTCGGACAGGTCGCAATTTGGCCTGAGGATGAACGGGAAGAGGGGGAACCAATGAGAGACTAGCTCTAGGTGTTGGGACAGGCACAGGTCACTCTATTTTCCCATCAGGAAGAAGAATGAACCACAGGCTCAGCCTGCCCCCTGGAACCAGAATACGGCCTGAAGCAATCCTGCGCTTTGGCGGCCAGCTCCCAAAAAAGCGAGTTGACAAATGGAGCTCAGGGGCACTGCAACTCACAAACTTGCAGAGTTATAAATGATAACTCTCGTCCACAAATATATTGAGGGAAGGCAACGAGGAGGATTGGAAAGCAAGGCAGAATTGCAGGAAACAGGTTTCAGGAGGCAGACTCGACTCGCCTTGAAAGCACATGAAAAGCGGCAAAGCGTTGACAATGATGCCCTTGGCCAAAAAGGGCGTATGCGTTTTTTCCTGAATATATTCAGGAAAAAACGCATACGCCCTTTTTGGCCAACCAGGCAAGCCGGAAAGGCAAATCAGCGCTACAAAGAAGTCTCGCTTGCCATCGGTCAAAAGGGCCATGCTGAAAAAAGTGTAAAAACCAGAAATGCAGGACAGGCCATGGAGACATGGGAGCCTTGCTACGCTGATGGGCGGGCTGTAAATTGCCAACAGCCACTCTGGAGAAGTGTACGGCGTGTCCTGAAACATGTAATAAGCACAGCTTAGAGAGCATAGGGCACTTCCACTCATGGGCGTATCAATCGGGAAACCTAAAAATCAACAAGACACAGGCACCCCAAAGTTTAGGGCTGCTCTGTTTCCAAGAACCTCCACTTCGGTACACCTTCAATATCCCAGGAAAGCGAAAAATGGATAAAGAAGTTGTGGTACTTAGGCACAAGGGAATATCACTCAGCCATGAAATCAATGTCATAAGGCTAGTAGCAGCAGGATGAGTGGATTTAGGTACGATGACTCTCAGTGAAATAAGTCACAGAGAAAAAGACACTTATCCTAAGATATCACTGAGAGAGGGAATGTCAAAGTCGCTACACTTGAACTGAATTACAAAACAGAACAGAGTCACACATTTAGAAAACACACTATGGCTGCTTAACGGGAAAGGTGAGGTGGGGTGATGCATAAAACAAGGGTTTGAAATTAGCTCAGATACCGTTCCACAAGCCAAATATGTAATAGACAAGACCTACTCCCTGCTCAGTGAACTGGACTCAACAGCCCCTATTCACCGCCCAAGAATATATCTGACTAGTAAGAGTCTTAAAACCTATGTATTGACCTCTCTCTGGAAGTGAATCAAGAGGGTGTAAAGCGGCATAAACACAGCAGTGAAAAGCAGGTAAACCCCATTATAAAAATAGATTACTTAAGAAAAAAACCCCATAAAACAAAGACAGTGAAAGAGAGAGAAATTCTTACAAAATCCGTTCAGGGGCTCTGATGCAACCTGGATTGACCATATCTAGACCCACAGCTGGATGAGACATAAGGCTGGACACTCTTGGGGCTGAGAGGATTGGTGAGCTTGGGTGAGCAAACGCAGACCCTTTAAAGTCATACTGCGTGGTACCCATGCCGTGGGTCCCAAATCTCCAGGTTCAAGGGCATCTTCCTACATCGAAAACATGCGTGGGAAACCCAGAAGATGGTACACCGTGTGACCGGGAAAGGTTTCTCAAACGCACCTCATTTCTCCTCTCCGTGTGCTCGGGTTCGCCATTCCAGCCGCTCGACTAACCATCTCCCTACTTGGAGAATCAGCACCTTTAACCTCCTGTTTCGGACAGGTCGCAATTTGGCCTGAGGATGAACGGGAAGAGGGGGAACCAATGAGAGACTAGCTCTAGGTGTTGGGACAGGCACAGGTCACTCTATTTTCCCATCAGGAAGAAGAATGAACCACAGGCTCAGCCTGCCCCCCGGAACCAGAATACGGCCTGAAGCAATCCTGCGCTTTGGCGGCCAGCTCCCAAAAAAGCGAGTTGACAAATGGAGCTCAGGGGCACTGCAACTCACAAACCTGCAGAGTTATAAATGATAACTCTCGTCCACAAATATATTGAGGGAAGGCAACGAGGAGGATTGGAAAGCAAGGCAGAATTGCAGGAAACAGGTTTCAGGAGGCAGACTCGACTCGCCTTGAAAGCACATGAAAAGCGGCAAAGCGTTGACAATGATGCCCTTGGCCAAAAAGGGCGTATGCGTTTTTTCCTGAATATATTCAGGAAAAAACGCATACGCCCTTTTTGGCCAACCAGGCAAGCCGGAAAGGCAAATCAGCGCTACAAAGAAGTCTCGCTTGCCATCGGTGAAAAGGGCCATGCTGAAAAAAGTGTAAAAACCAGAAATGCAGGACAGGCCATGGAGACATGGGAGCCTTGCTACGCTGATGGGCGGGCTGTAAATTGCCAACAGCCACTCTGAAGAAGTGTACGGCGTGTCCTGAAACATGTAATAAGCACAGCTTAGAGAGCATAGGGCACTTCCACTCATGGGCGTATCAATCGGGAAACCTAAAAATCAACAAGACACAGGCACCCCAAAGTTTAGGGCTGCTCTGTTTCCAAGAACCTCCACTTCGGTACACCTTCAATATCCCAGGAAAGCGAAAAATGGATAAAGAAGTTGTGGTACTTAGGCACAAGGGAATATCACTCAGCCATGAAATCAATGTCATAAGGCTAGTAGCAGCAGGATGAGTGGATTTAGGTACGATGACTCTCAGTGAAATAAGTCACAGAGAAAAAGACACTTATCCTAAGATATCACTGAGAGAGGGAATGTCAAAATCGCTACACTTGAACTGAATTACAAAACAGAACAGAGTCACACATTTAGAAAACACACTATGGCTGCTTAACGGGAAAGGTGAGGTGGGGTGATGCATAAAACAAGGGTTTGAAATTAGCTCAGATACCGTTCCACAAGCCAAATATGTAATAGACAAGACCTACTCCCTGCTCAGTGAACTGGACTCAACAGCCCCTATTCACCGCCCAAGAATATATCTGACTAGTAAGAGTCTTAAAACCTATGTATTGACCTCTCTCTGGAAGTGAATCAAGAGGGTGTAAAGCGGCATAAACACAGCAGTGAAAAGCAGGTAAACCCCATTATAAAAATAGATTACTTAAAAAAAAAACCCCATAAAACAAAGACAGTGAAAGAGAGAGAAATTCTTACAAAATCCGTTCAGGGGCTCTGATGCAACCTGGATTGACCATATCTAGACCCACAGCTGGATGAGACATAAGGCTGGACACTCTTGGGGCTGAGAGGATTGGTGAGCTTGGGTGAGCAAACGCAGACCCTTTAAAGTCATACTGCCTGGTACCCATGCCGTGGGTCCCAAATCTCCAGGTTCAAGGGCATCTTCCTACATCGAAAACATGCGTGGGAAACCCAGAAGATGGTACACCGTGTGATCGGGAAAGTTTTCTCAAACGCACCTCATTTCTCCTCTCCGTGTGCTCGGGTTCGCCATTCCAGCCGCTCGACTAACAATCTCCCTACTTGAAGAATCAGCACCTTTAACCTCCTGTTTCGGACAGGTCGCAATTTGGCCTGAGGATGAACGGGAAGAGGGGGAACCAATGAGAGACTAGCTCTAGGTGTTGGGACAGGCACAGGTCACTCTATTTTCCCATCAGGAAGAAGAATGAACCACAGGCTCAGCCTGCCCCCCGGAACCAGAATACGGCCTGAAGCAATCCTGCGCTTTGGCGGCCAGCTCCCAAAAAAGCGAGTTGACAAATGGAGCTCAGGGGCACTGCAACTCACAAACCTGCAGAGTTATAAATGATAACTCTCGTCCACAAATATATTGAGGGAAGGCAACGAGGAGGATTGGAAAGCAAGGCAGAATTGCAGGAAACAGGTGTCAGGAGGCAGACTCGACTCGCCTTGAAAGCACATGAAAAGCGGCAAAGCGTTGACAATGATGCCCTTGGCCAAAAAGGGCGTATGCGTTTTTTCCTGAATATATTCAGGAAAAAACGCATACGCCCTTTTTGGCCAACCAGGCAAGCCGGAAAGGCAAATCAGCGCTACAAAGAAGTCTCGCTTGCCATCGGTCAAAAGGGCCATGCTGAAAAAAGTGTAAAAACCAGAAATGCAGGACAGGCCATGGAGACATGGGAGCCTTGCTACGCTGATGGGCGGGCTGTAAATTGCCAACAGCCACTCTGGAGAAGTGTACGGCGTGTCCTGAAACATGTAATAAGCACAGCTTAGAGAGCATAGGGCACTTCCACTCATGGGCGTATCAATCGGGAAACCTAAAAATCAACAAGACACAGGCACCCCAAAGTTTAGGGCTGCTCTGTTTCCAAGAACCTCCACTTCGGTACACCTTCAATATCCCAGGAAAGCGAAAAATGGATAAAGAAGTTGTGGTACTTAGGCACAAGGGAATATCACTCAGCCATGAAATCAATGTCATAAGGCTAGTAGCAGCAGGATGAGTGGATTTAGGTACGATGACTCTCAGTGAAATAAGTCACAGAGAAAAAGACACTTATCCTAAGATATCACTGAGAGAGGGAATGTCAAAGTCGCTACACTTGAACTGAATTACAAAACAGAACAGAGTCACACATTTAGAAAACACACTATGGCTGCTTAACGGGAAAGGTGAGGTGGGGTGATGCATAAAACAAGGGTTTGAAATTAGCTCAGATACCGTTCCACAAGCCAAATATGTAATAGACAAGACCTACTCCCTGCTCAGTGAACTGGACTCAACAGCCCCTATTCACCGCCCAAGAATACATCTGACTAGTAAGAGTCTTAAAACCTATGTATTGACCTCTCTCTGGAAGTGAATCAAGAGGGTGTAAAGCGGCATAAACACAGCAGTGAAAAGCAGCTAAACCCCATTATAAAAATAGATTACTTAAAAAAAAACCCCATAAAACAAAGACAGTGAAAGAGAGAGAAATTCTTACAAAATCCGTTCAGGGGCTCTGATGCAACCCGGATTGACCATATCTAGACCCACAGCTGGATGAGACATAAGGCTGGACACTCTTGGGGCTGAGAGGATTGGTGAGCTTGGGTGAGCAAACGCAGACTCTTTAAAGTCATACTGCGTGGTACCCATGCCGTGGGTCCCAAATCTCCAGGTTCAAGGGCATCTTCCTACATCGAAAACATGCGTGCGAAACCCAGAAGATGGTACACCGTGTGATCGGGAAAGGTTTCTCAAACGCACCTCATTTCTCCTCTCCTTGTGCTCGGGTTCGCCATTCCAGCCGCTCGACTAACCATCTCCCTACTTGGAGAATCAGCACCTTTAACCTCCTGTTTCGGACAGGTCGCAATTTGGCCTGAGGATGAACGGGAAGAGGGGGAACCAATGAGAGACTAGCTCTAGGTGCTGGGACAGGCACAGGTCACTCTATTTTCCCATCAGGAAGAAGAATGAACCACAGGCTCAGCCTGCCCCCCGGAACCAGAATACGGCCTGAAGCAATCCTGTGCTTTGGCGGCCAGCTCCCAGAAAAGCGAGTTGACAAATGGAGCTCAGGGGCACTGCTACTCACAAACCTGCAGAGTTATAAATGATAACTCTCGTCCACAAATATATTGAGGGAAGGCAACGAGGAGGATTGGAAAGCAAGGCAGAATTGCAGGAAACAGGTTTCAGGAGGCAGACTCGACTCGCCTTGAAAGCACATGAAAAGCGGCAAAGCGTTGACAATGATGCCCTTGGCCAAAAAGGGCGTATGCGTTTTTTCCTGAATATATTCAGGAAAAAACGCATACGCCCTTTTTGGCCAACCAGGCAAGCCGGAAAGGCAAATCAGCGCTACAAAGAAGTCTCGCTTGCCATCGGTCAAAAGGGCCATGCTGAAAAAAGTGTAAAAACCAGAAATGCAGGACAGGCCATGGAGACATGGGAGCCTTGCTACGCTGATGGGCGGGCTGTAAATTGCCAACAGCCACTCTGGAGAAGTGTACGGCGTGTCCTGAAACATGTAATAAGCACAGCTTAGAGAGCATAGGGCACTTCCACTCATGGGCGTATCAATCGGGAAACCTAAAAGTCAACAAGACACAGGCACCCCAAAGTTTAGGGCTGCTCTGTTTCCAAGAACCTCCACTTCGGTACACCTTCAATATCCCAGGAAAGCGAAAAATGGATAAAGAAGTTGTGGTACTTAGGCAAAAGGGAATATCACTCAGCCATGAAATCAATGTCATAAGGCTAGTAGCAGCAGGATGAGTGGATTTAGGTACGATGACTCTCAGTGAAATAAGTCACAGAGAAAAAGACACTTATCCTAAGATATCACTGAGAGAGGGAATGTCAAAGTCGCTACACTTGAACTGAATTACAAAACAGAACAGAGTCACACATTTAGAAAACACACTATGGCTGCTTAACGGGAAAGGTGAGGTGGGGTGATGCATAAAACAAGGGTTTGAAATTAGCTCAGATACCGTTCCACAAGCCAAATATGTAATAGACAAGACCTACTCCCTGCTCAGTGAACTGGACTCAACAGCCCCTATTCACCGCCCAAGAATATATCTGACTAGTAAGAGTCTTAAAACCTATGTATTGACCTCTCTCTGGAAGTGAATCAAGAGGGTGTAAAGCGGCATAAACACAGCAGTGAAAAGCAGGTAAACCCCATTATAAAAATAGATTACTTAAAAAAAAAACCCCATAAAACAAAGACAGTGAAAGAGAGAGAAATTCTTACAAAATCCGTTCAGGGGCTCTGATGCAACCTGGATTGACCATATCTAGACCCACAGCTGGATGAGACATAAGGCTGGACACTCTTGGGGCTGAGAGGATTGGTGAGCTTGGGTGAGCAAACGCAGACCCTTTAAAGTCATACTGCGTGGTACCCATGCCGTGGGTCCCAAATCTCCAGGTTCAAGGGCATCTTCCTACATCGAAAACATGCGTGGGAAACCCAGAAGATGGTACACCGTGTGACCGGGAAAGGTTTCTCAAACGCACCTCATTTCTCCTCTCCGTGTGCTCGGGTTCGCCATTCCAGCCGCTCGACTAACCATCTCCCTACTTGGAGAATCAGCACCTTTAACCTCCTGTTTCGGACAGGTCGCAATTTGGCCTGAGGATGAACGGGAAGAGGGGGAACCAATGAGAGACTAGCTCTAGGTGTTGGGACAGGCACAGGTCACTCTATTTTCCCATCAGGAAGAAGAATGAACCACAGGCTCAGCCTGCCCCCCGGAACCAGAATACGGCCTGAAGCAATCCTGCGCTTTGGCGGCCAGCTCCCAAAAAAGCGAGTTGACAAATGGAGCTCAGGGGCACTGCAACTCACAAACCTGCAGAGTTATAAATGATAACTCTCGTCCACAAATATATTGAGGGAAGGCAACGAGGAGGATTGGAAAGCAAGGCAGAATTGCAGGAAACAGGTTTCAGGAGGCAGACTCGACTCGCCTTGAAAGCACATGAAAAGCGGCAAAGCGTTGACAATGATGCCCTTGGCCAAAAAGGGCGTATGCGTTTTTTCCTGAATATATTCAGGAAAAAACGCATACGCCCTTTTTGGCCAACCAGGCAAGCCGGAAAGGCAAATCAGCGCTACAAAGAAGTCTCGCTTGCCATCGGTCAAAAGGGCCATGCTGAAAAAAGTGTAAAAACCAGAAATGCAGGACAGGCCATGGAGACATGGGAGCCTTGCTACGCTGATGGGCGGGCTGTAAATTGCCAACAGCCACTCTGAAGAAGTGTACGGCGTGTCCTGAAACATGTAATAAGCACAGCTTAGAGAGCATAGGGCACTTCCACTCATGGGCGTATCAATCGGGAAACCTAAAAATCAACAAGACACAGGCACCCCAAAGTTTAGGGCTGCTCTGTTTCCAAGAACCTCCACTTCGGTACACCTTCAATATCCCAGGAAAGCGAAAAATGGATAAAGAAGTTGTGGTACTTAGGCACAAGGGAATATCACTCAGCCATGAAATCAATGTCATAAGGCTAGTAGCAGCAGGATGAGTGGATTTAGGTACGATGACTCTCAGTGAAATAAGTCACAGAGAAAAAGACACTTATCCTAAGATATCACTGAGAGAGGGAATGTCAAAGTCGCTACA
Organism: Eubalaena glacialis; assembly: GCF_028564815.1. NCBI lineage: Eukaryota > Metazoa > Chordata > Mammalia > Artiodactyla > Balaenidae > Eubalaena > Eubalaena glacialis. The sequence goes on from NC_083722.1 coordinate 120,442,791, forward strand.
CTTGAACTGAATTACAAAACAGAACAGAGTCACACATTTAGAAAACACACTATGGCTGCTTAACGGGAAAGGTGAGGTGGGGTGATGCATAAAACAAGGGTTTGAAATTAGCTCAGATACCGTTCCACAAGCCAAATATGTAATAGACAAGACCTACTCCCTGCTCAGTGAACTGGACTCAACAGCCCCTATTCACCGCCCAAGAATATATCTGACTAGTAAGAGTCTTAAAACCTATGTATTGACCTCTCTCTGGAAGTGAATCAAGAGGGTGTAAAGCGGCATAAACACAGCAGTGAAAAGCAGGTAAACCCCATTATAAAAATAGATTACTTAAGAAAAAAACCCCATAAAACAAAGACAGTGAAAGAGAGAGAAATTCTTACAAAATCCGTTCAGGGGCTCTGATGCAACCTGGATTGACCATATCTAGACCCACAGCTGGATGAGACATAAGGCTGGACACTCTTGGGGCTGAGAGGATTGGTGAGCTTGGGTGAGCAAACGCAGACCCTTTAAAGTCATACTGCGTGGTACCCATGCCGTGGGTCCCAAATCTCCAGGTTCAAGGGCATCTTCCTACATCGAAAACATGCGTGGGAAACCCAGAAGATGGTACACCGTGTGACCGGGAAAGGTTTCTCAAACGCACCTCATTTCTCCTCTCCGTGTGCTCGGGTTCGCCATTCCAGCCGCTCGACTAACCATCTCCCTACTTGGAGAATCAGCACCTTTAACCTCCTGTTTCGGACAGGTCGCAATTTGGCCTGAGGATGAACGGGAAGAGGGGGAACCAATGAGAGACTAGCTCTAGGTGTTGGGACAGGCACAGGTCACTCTATTTTCCCATCAGGAAGAAGAATGAACCACAGGCTCAGCCTGCCCCCCGGAACCAGAATACGGCCTGAAGCAATCCTGCGCTTTGGCGGCCAGCTCCCAAAAAAGCGAGTTGACAAATGGAGCTCAGGGGCACTGCAACTCACAAACCTGCAGAGTTATAAATGATAACTCTCGTCCACAAATATATTGAGGGAAGGCAACGAGGAGGATTGGAAAGCAAGGCAGAATTGCAGGAAACAGGTTTCAGGAGGCAGACTCGACTCGCCTTGAAAGCACATGAAAAGCGGCAAAGCGTTGACAATGATGCCCTTGGCCAAAAAGGGCGTATGCGTTTTTTCCTGAATATATTCAGGAAAAAACGCATACGCCCTTTTTGGCCAACCAGGCAAGCCGGAAAGGCAAATCAGCGCTACAAAGAAGTCTCGCTTGCCATCGGTGAAAAGGGCCATGCTGAAAAAAGTGTAAAAACCAGAAATGCAGGACAGGCCATGGAGACATGGGAGCCTTGCTACGCTGATGGGCGGGCTGTAAATTGCCAACAGCCACTCTGAAGAAGTGTACGGCGTGTCCTGAAACATGTAATAAGCACAGCTTAGAGAGCATAGGGCACTTCCACTCATGGGCGTATCAATCGGGAAACCTAAAAATCAACAAGACACAGGCACCCCAAAGTTTAGGGCTGCTCTGTTTCCAAGAACCTCCACTTCGGTACACCTTCAATATCCCAGGAAAGCGAAAAATGGATAAAGAAGTTGTGGTACTTAGGCACAAGGGAATATCACTCAGCCATGAAATCAATGTCATAAGGCTAGTAGCAGCAGGATGAGTGGATTTAGGTACGATGACTCTCAGTGAAATAAGTCACAGAGAAAAAGACACTTATCCTAAGATATCACTGAGAGAGGGAATGTCAAAATCGCTACACTTGAACTGAATTACAAAACAGAACAGAGTCACACATTTAGAAAACACACTATGGCTGCTTAACGGGAAAGGTGAGGTGGGGTGATGCATAAAACAAGGGTTTGAAATTAGCTCAGATACCGTTCCACAAGCCAAATATGTAATAGACAAGACCTACTCCCTGCTCAGTGAACTGGACTCAACAGCCCCTATTCACCGCCCAAGAATATATCTGACTAGTAAGAGTCTTAAAACCTATGTATTGACCTCTCTCTGGAAGTGAATCAAGAGGGTGTAAAGCGGCATAAACACAGCAGTGAAAAGCAGGTAAACCCCATTATAAAAATAGATTACTTAAAAAAAAAACCCCATAAAACAAAGACAGTGAAAGAGAGAGAAATTCTTACAAAATCCGTTCAGGGGCTCTGATGCAACCTGGATTGACCATATCTAGACCCACAGCTGGATGAGACATAAGGCTGGACACTCTTGGGGCTGAGAGGATTGGTGAGCTTGGGTGAGCAAACGCAGACCCTTTAAAGTCATACTGCCTGGTACCCATGCCGTGGGTCCCAAATCTCCAGGTTCAAGGGCATCTTCCTACATCGAAAACATGCGTGGGAAACCCAGAAGATGGTACACCGTGTGATCGGGAAAGTTTTCTCAAACGCACCTCATTTCTCCTCTCCGTGTGCTCGGGTTCGCCATTCCAGCCGCTCGACTAACAATCTCCCTACTTGAAGAATCAGCACCTTTAACCTCCTGTTTCGGACAGGTCGCAATTTGGCCTGAGGATGAACGGGAAGAGGGGGAACCAATGAGAGACTAGCTCTAGGTGTTGGGACAGGCACAGGTCACTCTATTTTCCCATCAGGAAGAAGAATGAACCACAGGCTCAGCCTGCCCCCCGGAACCAGAATACGGCCTGAAGCAATCCTGCGCTTTGGCGGCCAGCTCCCAAAAAAGCGAGTTGACAAATGGAGCTCAGGGGCACTGCAACTCACAAACCTGCAGAGTTATAAATGATAACTCTCGTCCACAAATATATTGAGGGAAGGCAACGAGGAGGATTGGAAAGCAAGGCAGAATTGCAGGAAACAGGTGTCAGGAGGCAGACTCGACTCGCCTTGAAAGCACATGAAAAGCGGCAAAGCGTTGACAATGATGCCCTTGGCCAAAAAGGGCGTATGCGTTTTTTCCTGAATATATTCAGGAAAAAACGCATACGCCCTTTTTGGCCAACCAGGCAAGCCGGAAAGGCAAATCAGCGCTACAAAGAAGTCTCGCTTGCCATCGGTCAAAAGGGCCATGCTGAAAAAAGTGTAAAAACCAGAAATGCAGGACAGGCCATGGAGACATGGGAGCCTTGCTACGCTGATGGGCGGGCTGTAAATTGCCAACAGCCACTCTGGAGAAGTGTACGGCGTGTCCTGAAACATGTAATAAGCACAGCTTAGAGAGCATAGGGCACTTCCACTCATGGGCGTATCAATCGGGAAACCTAAAAATCAACAAGACACAGGCACCCCAAAGTTTAGGGCTGCTCTGTTTCCAAGAACCTCCACTTCGGTACACCTTCAATATCCCAGGAAAGCGAAAAATGGATAAAGAAGTTGTGGTACTTAGGCACAAGGGAATATCACTCAGCCATGAAATCAATGTCATAAGGCTAGTAGCAGCAGGATGAGTGGATTTAGGTACGATGACTCTCAGTGAAATAAGTCACAGAGAAAAAGACACTTATCCTAAGATATCACTGAGAGAGGGAATGTCAAAGTCGCTACACTTGAACTGAATTACAAAACAGAACAGAGTCACACATTTAGAAAACACACTATGGCTGCTTAACGGGAAAGGTGAGGTGGGGTGATGCATAAAACAAGGGTTTGAAATTAGCTCAGATACCGTTCCACAAGCCAAATATGTAATAGACAAGACCTACTCCCTGCTCAGTGAACTGGACTCAACAGCCCCTATTCACCGCCCAAGAATACATCTGACTAGTAAGAGTCTTAAAACCTATGTATTGACCTCTCTCTGGAAGTGAATCAAGAGGGTGTAAAGCGGCATAAACACAGCAGTGAAAAGCAGCTAAACCCCATTATAAAAATAGATTACTTAAAAAAAAACCCCATAAAACAAAGACAGTGAAAGAGAGAGAAATTCTTACAAAATCCGTTCAGGGGCTCTGATGCAACCCGGATTGACCATATCTAGACCCACAGCTGGATGAGACATAAGGCTGGACACTCTTGGGGCTGAGAGGATTGGTGAGCTTGGGTGAGCAAACGCAGACTCTTTAAAGTCATACTGCGTGGTACCCATGCCGTGGGTCCCAAATCTCCAGGTTCAAGGGCATCTTCCTACATCGAAAACATGCGTGCGAAACCCAGAAGATGGTACACCGTGTGATCGGGAAAGGTTTCTCAAACGCACCTCATTTCTCCTCTCCTTGTGCTCGGGTTCGCCATTCCAGCCGCTCGACTAACCATCTCCCTACTTGGAGAATCAGCACCTTTAACCTCCTGTTTCGGACAGGTCGCAATTTGGCCTGAGGATGAACGGGAAGAGGGGGAACCAATGAGAGACTAGCTCTAGGTGCTGGGACAGGCACAGGTCACTCTATTTTCCCATCAGGAAGAAGAATGAACCACAGGCTCAGCCTGCCCCCCGGAACCAGAATACGGCCTGAAGCAATCCTGTGCTTTGGCGGCCAGCTCCCAGAAAAGCGAGTTGACAAATGGAGCTCAGGGGCACTGCTACTCACAAACCTGCAGAGTTATAAATGATAACTCTCGTCCACAAATATATTGAGGGAAGGCAACGAGGAGGATTGGAAAGCAAGGCAGAATTGCAGGAAACAGGTTTCAGGAGGCAGACTCGACTCGCCTTGAAAGCACATGAAAAGCGGCAAAGCGTTGACAATGATGCCCTTGGCCAAAAAGGGCGTATGCGTTTTTTCCTGAATATATTCAGGAAAAAACGCATACGCCCTTTTTGGCCAACCAGGCAAGCCGGAAAGGCAAATCAGCGCTACAAAGAAGTCTCGCTTGCCATCGGTCAAAAGGGCCATGCTGAAAAAAGTGTAAAAACCAGAAATGCAGGACAGGCCATGGAGACATGGGAGCCTTGCTACGCTGATGGGCGGGCTGTAAATTGCCAACAGCCACTCTGGAGAAGTGTACGGCGTGTCCTGAAACATGTAATAAGCACAGCTTAGAGAGCATAGGGCACTTCCACTCATGGGCGTATCAATCGGGAAACCTAAAAGTCAACAAGACACAGGCACCCCAAAGTTTAGGGCTGCTCTGTTTCCAAGAACCTCCACTTCGGTACACCTTCAATATCCCAGGAAAGCGAAAAATGGATAAAGAAGTTGTGGTACTTAGGCAAAAGGGAATATCACTCAGCCATGAAATCAATGTCATAAGGCTAGTAGCAGCAGGATGAGTGGATTTAGGTACGATGACTCTCAGTGAAATAAGTCACAGAGAAAAAGACACTTATCCTAAGATATCACTGAGAGAGGGAATGTCAAAGTCGCTACACTTGAACTGAATTACAAAACAGAACAGAGTCACACATTTAGAAAACACACTATGGCTGCTTAACGGGAAAGGTGAGGTGGGGTGATGCATAAAACAAGGGTTTGAAATTAGCTCAGATACCGTTCCACAAGCCAAATATGTAATAGACAAGACCTACTCCCTGCTCAGTGAACTGGACTCAACAGCCCCTATTCACCGCCCAAGAATATATCTGACTAGTAAGAGTCTTAAAACCTATGTATTGACCTCTCTCTGGAAGTGAATCAAGAGGGTGTAAAGCGGCATAAACACAGCAGTGAAAAGCAGGTAAACCCCATTATAAAAATAGATTACTTAAAAAAAAAACCCCATAAAACAAAGACAGTGAAAGAGAGAGAAATTCTTACAAAATCCGTTCAGGGGCTCTGATGCAACCTGGATTGACCATATCTAGACCCACAGCTGGATGAGACATAAGGCTGGACACTCTTGGGGCTGAGAGGATTGGTGAGCTTGGGTGAGCAAACGCAGACCCTTTAAAGTCATACTGCGTGGTACCCATGCCGTGGGTCCCAAATCTCCAGGTTCAAGGGCATCTTCCTACATCGAAAACATGCGTGGGAAACCCAGAAGATGGTACACCGTGTGACCGGGAAAGGTTTCTCAAACGCACCTCATTTCTCCTCTCCGTGTGCTCGGGTTCGCCATTCCAGCCGCTCGACTAACCATCTCCCTACTTGGAGAATCAGCACCTTTAACCTCCTGTTTCGGACAGGTCGCAATTTGGCCTGAGGATGAACGGGAAGAGGGGGAACCAATGAGAGACTAGCTCTAGGTGTTGGGACAGGCACAGGTCACTCTATTTTCCCATCAGGAAGAAGAATGAACCACAGGCTCAGCCTGCCCCCCGGAACCAGAATACGGCCTGAAGCAATCCTGCGCTTTGGCGGCCAGCTCCCAAAAAAGCGAGTTGACAAATGGAGCTCAGGGGCACTGCAACTCACAAACCTGCAGAGTTATAAATGATAACTCTCGTCCACAAATATATTGAGGGAAGGCAACGAGGAGGATTGGAAAGCAAGGCAGAATTGCAGGAAACAGGTTTCAGGAGGCAGACTCGACTCGCCTTGAAAGCACATGAAAAGCGGCAAAGCGTTGACAATGATGCCCTTGGCCAAAAAGGGCGTATGCGTTTTTTCCTGAATATATTCAGGAAAAAACGCATACGCCCTTTTTGGCCAACCAGGCAAGCCGGAAAGGCAAATCAGCGCTACAAAGAAGTCTCGCTTGCCATCGGTCAAAAGGGCCATGCTGAAAAAAGTGTAAAAACCAGAAATGCAGGACAGGCCATGGAGACATGGGAGCCTTGCTACGCTGATGGGCGGGCTGTAAATTGCCAACAGCCACTCTGAAGAAGTGTACGGCGTGTCCTGAAACATGTAATAAGCACAGCTTAGAGAGCATAGGGCACTTCCACTCATGGGCGTATCAATCGGGAAACCTAAAAATCAACAAGACACAGGCACCCCAAAGTTTAGGGCTGCTCTGTTTCCAAGAACCTCCACTTCGGTACACCTTCAATATCCCAGGAAAGCGAAAAATGGATAAAGAAGTTGTGGTACTTAGGCACAAGGGAATATCACTCAGCCATGAAATCAATGTCATAAGGCTAGTAGCAGCAGGATGAGTGGATTTAGGTACGATGACTCTCAGTGAAATAAGTCACAGAGAAAAAGACACTTATCCTAAGATATCACTGAGAGAGGGAATGTCAAAATCGCTACACTTGAACTGAATTACAAAACAGAACAGAGTCACACATTTAGAAAACACACTATGGCTGCTTAACGGGAAAGGTGAGGTGGGGTGATGCATAAAACAAGGGTTTGAAATTAGCTCAGATACCGTTCCACAAGCCAAATATGTAATAGACAAGACCTACTCCCTGCTCAGTGAACTGGACTCAACAGCCCCTATTCACCGCCCAAGAATATATCTGACTAGTAAGAGTCTTAAAACCTATGTATTGACCTCTCTCTGGAAGTGAATCAAGAGGGTGTAAAGCGGCATAAACACAGCAGTGAAAAGCAGGTAAACCCCATTATAAAAATAGATTACTTAAAAAAAAAAACCCATAAAACAAAGACAGTGAAAGAGAGAGAAATTCTTACAAAATCCGTTCAGGGGCTCTGATGCAACCTGGATTGACCATATCTAGACCCACAGCTGGATGAGACATAAGGCTGGACACTCTTGGGGCTGAGAGGATTGGTGAGCTTGGGTGAGCAAACGCAGACCCTTTAAAGTCATACTGCCTGGTACCCATGCCGTGGGTCCCAAATCTCCAGGTTCAAGGGCATCTTCCTACATCGAAAACATGCGTGGGAAACCCAGAAGATGGTACACCGTGTGATCGGGAAAGGTTTCTCAAACGCACCTCATTTCTCCTCTCCGTGTGCTCGGGTTCGCCATTCCAGCCGCTCGACTAACAATCTCCCTACTTGAAGAATCAGCACCTTTAACCTCCTGTTTCGGACAGGTCGCAATTTGGCCTGAGGATGAACGGGAAGAGGGGGAACCAATGAGAGACTAGCTCTAGGTGTTGGGACAGGCACAGGTCACTCTATTTTCCCATCAGGAAGAAGAATGAACCACAGGCTCAGCCTGCCCCCCGGAACCAGAATACGGCCTGAAGCAATCCTGCGCTTTGGCGGCCAGCTCCCAAAAAAGCCAGTTGACAAATGGAGCTCAGGGGCACTGCAACTCACAAACCTGCAGAGTTATAAATGATAACTCTCGTCCACAAATATATTGAGGGAAGGCAACGAGGAGGATTGGAAAGCAAGGCAGAATTGCAGGAAACAGGTGTCAGGAGGCAGACTCGACTCGCCTTGAAAGCACATGAAAAGCGGCAAAGCGTTGACAATGATGCCCTTGGCCAAAAAGGGCGTATGCGTTTTTTCCTGAATATATTCAGGAAAAAACGCATACGCCCTTTTTGGCCAACCAGGCAAGCCGGAAAGGCAAATCAGCGCTACAAAGAAGTCTCGCTTGCCATCGGTCAAAAGGGCCATGCTGAAAAAAGTGTAAAAACCAGAAATGCAGGACAGGCCATGGAGACATGGGAGCCTTGCTACGCTGATGGGCGGGCTGTAAATTGCCAACAGCCACTCTGGAGAAGTGTACGGCGTGTCCTGAAACATGTAATAAGCACAGCTTAGAGAGCATAGGGCACTTCCACTCATGGGCGTATCAATCGGGAAACCTAAAAATCAACAAGACACAGGCACCCCAAAGTTTAGGGCTGCTCTGTTTCCAAGAACCTCCACTTCGGTACACCTTCAATATCCCAGGAAAGCGAAAAATGGATAAAGAAGTTGTGGTACTTAGGCACAAGGGAATATCACTCAGCCATGAAATCAATGTCATAAGGCTAGTAGCAGCAGGATGAGTGGATTTAGGTACGATGACTCTCAGTGAAATAAGTCACAGAGAAAAAGACACTTATCCTAAGATATCACTGAGAGAGGGAATGTCAAAGTCGCTACACTTGAACTGAATTACAAAACAGAACAGAGTCACACATTTAGAAAACACACTATGGCTGCTTAACGGGAAAGGTGAGGTGGGGTGATGCATAAAACAAGGGTTTGAAATTAGCTCAGATACCGTTCCACAAGCCAAATATGTAATAGACAAGACCTACTCCCTGCTCAGTGAACTGGACTCAACAGCCCCTATTCACCGCCCAAGAATACATCTGACTAGTAAGAGTCTTAAAACCTATGTATTGACCTCTCTCTGGAAGTGAATCAAGAGGGTGTAAAGCGGCATAAACACAGCAGTGAAAAGCAGCTAAACCCCATTATAAAAATAGATTACTTAAAAAAAAACCCCATAAAACAAAGACAGTGAAAGAGAGAGAAATTCTTACAAAATCCGTTCAGGGGCTCTGATGCCACCCGGATTGACCATATCTAGACCCACAGCTGGATGAGACATAAGGCTGGACACTCTTGGGGCTGAGAGGATTGGTGAGCTTGGGTGAGCAAACGCAGACTCTTTAAAGTCATACTGCGTGGTACCCATGCCGTGGGTCCCAAATCTCCAGGTTCAAGGGCATCTTCCTACATCGAAAACATGCGTGCGAAACCCAGAAGATGGTACACCGTGTGATCGGGAAAGGTTTCTCAAACGCACCTCATTTCTCCTCTCCTTGTGCTCGGGTTCGCCATTCCAGCCGCTCGACTAACCATCTCCCTACTTGGAGAATCAGCACCTTTAACCTCCTGTTTCGGACAGGTCGCAATTTGGCCTGAGGATGAACGGGAAGAGGGGGAACCAATGAGAGACTAGCTCTAGGTGTTGGGACAGGCACAGGTCACTCTATTTTCCCATCAGGAAGAAGAATGAACCACAGGCTCAGCCTGCCCCCCGGAACCAGAATACGGCCTGAAGCAATCCTGTGCTTTGGCGGCCAGCTCCCAGAAAAGCGAGTTGACAAATGGAGCTCAGGGGCACTGCAACTCACAAACCTGCAGAGTTATAAATGATAACTCTCGTCCACAAATATATTGAGGGAAGGCAACGAGGAGGATTGGAAAGCAAGGCAGAATTGCAGGAAACAGGTTTCAGGAGGCAGACTCGACTCGCCTTGAAAGCACATGAAAAGCGGCAAAGCGTTGACAATCATGCCCTTGGCCAAAAAGGGCGTATGCGTTTTTTCCTGAATATATTCAGGAAAAAACGCATACGCCCTTTTTGGCCAACCAGGCAAGCCGGAAAGGCAAATCAGCGCTACAAAGAAGGCTCGCTTGCCATCGGTCAAAAGGGCCATGCTGAAAAAAGTGTAAAAACCAGAAATGCAGGACAGGCCATGGAGATATGGGAGCCTTGCTACGCTGATGGGCGGGCTGTAAATTGCCAACAGCCACTCTGGAGAAGTGTACGGCGTGTCCTGAAACATGTAATAAGCACAGCTTAGAGAGCATAGGGCACTTCCACTCATGGGCGTATAAATCGGGAAACCTAAAAATCAACAAGACACAGGCACCCCAAAGTTTAGGGCTGCTCTGTTTCCAAGAACCTCCACTTCGGTACACCTTCAATATCCCAGGAAAGCGAAAAATGGATAAAGAAGTTCTGGTACTTAGGCACAAGGGAATATCACTCAGCCATGAAATCAATGTCATAAGGCTAGTAGCAGAAGGATGAGTGGATTTAGGTACGATGACTCTCAGTGAAAAAAGTCACAGAGAAAAAGACACTTATCCTAAGATATCACTGAGAGAGGGAATGTCAAAATCGCTACACTTGAACTGAATTACAAAACAGAATAGAGTCACACATTTAGAAAACACACTATGGCTGCTTAACGGGAAAGGTGAGGTGGGGTGATGCATAAAACAAGGGTTTGAAATTAGCTCAGATACCGTTCCACAAGCCAAATATGTAATAGACAAGACCTACTCCCTGCTCAGTGAACTGGACTCAACAGCCCCTATTCACCGCCCAAGAATACATCTGACTAGTAAGAGTCTTAAAACCTATGTATTGATCTCTCTCTGGAAGTGAATCAAGAGGGTGTAAAGCGGCATAAACACAGCAGTGAAAAGCAGCTAAACCCCATTATAAAAATAGATTACTTAAAAAAAAACCCCATAAAACAAAGACAGTGAAAGAGAGAGAAATTCTTACAAAATCCGTTCAGGGGCTCTGATGCAACCCGGATTGACCATATCTAGACCCACAGCTGGATGAGACATGAGGCTGGACACTCTTGGGGCTGAGAGGATTGGTGAGCTTGGGTGAGCAAACGCAGACTCTTTAAAGTCATACTGCGTGGTACCCATGCCGTGGGTCCCAAATCTCCAGGTTCAAGGGCATCTTCCTACATCGAAAACATGCGTGCGAAACCCAGAAGATGGTACACCGTGTGATCGGGAAAGGTTTCTCAAACGCACCTCATTTCTCCTCTCCTTGTGCTCGGGTTCGCCATTCCAGCCGCTCGACTAACCATCTCCCTACTTGGAGAATCAGCACCTTTAACCTCCTGTTTCGGACAGGTCGCAATTTGGCCTGAGGATGAACGGGAAGAGGGGGAACCAATGAGAGACTAGCTCTAGGTGCTGGGACAGGCACAGGTCACTCTATTTTCCCATCAGGAAGAAGAATGAACCACAGGCTCAGCCTGCCCCCCGGAACCAGAATACGGCCTGAAGCAATCCTGTGCTTTGGCGGCCAGCTCCCAGAAAAGCGAGTTGACAAATGGAGCTCAGGGGCACTGCTACTCACAAACCTGCAGAGTTATAAATGATAACTCTCGTCCACAAATATATTGAGGGAAGGCAACGAGGAGGATTGGAAAGCAAGGCAGAATTGCAGGAAACAGGTTTCAGGAGGCAGACTCGACTCGCCTTGAAAGCACATGAAAAGCGGCAAAGCGTTGACAATGATGCCCTTGGCCAAAAAGGGCGTATGCGTTTTTTCCTGAATATATTCAGGAAAAAACGCATACGCCCTTTTTGGCCAACCAGGCAAGCCGGAAAGGCAAATCAGCGCTACAAAGAAGTCTCGCTTGCCATCGGTCAAAAGGGCCATGCTGAAAAAAGTGTAAAAACCAGAAATGCAGGACAGGCCATGGAGACATGGGAGCCTTGCTACGCTGATGGGCGGGCTGTAAATTGCCAACAGCCACTCTGGAGAAGTGTACGGCGTGTCCTGAAACATGTAATAAGCACAGCTTAGAGAGCATAGGGCACTTCCACTCATGGGCGTATCAATCGGGAAACCTAAAAATCAACAAGACACAGGCACCCCAAAGTTTAGGGCTGCTCTGTTTCCAAGAACCTCCACTTCGGTACACCTTCAATATCCCAGGAAAGCGAAAAATGGATAAAGAAGTTGTGGTACTTAGGCACAAGGGAATATCACTCAGCCATGAAATCAATGTCATAAGGCTAGTAGCAGCAGGATGAGTGGATTTAGGTACGATGACTCTCAGTGAAATAAGTCACAGAGAAAAAGACACTTATCCTAAGATATCACTGAGAGAGGGAATGTCAAAGTCGCTACACTTGAACTGAATTACAAAACAGAACAGAGTCACACATTTAGAAAACACACTATGGCTGCTTAACGGGAAAGGTGAGGTGGGGTGATGCATAAAACAAGGGTTTGAAATTAGCTCAGATACCGTTCCACAAGCCAAATATGTAATAGACAAGACCTACTCCCTGCTCAGTGAACTGGACTCAACAGCCCCTATTCACCGCCCAAGAATATATCTGACTAGTAAGAGTCTTAAAACCTATGTATTGACCTCTCTCTGGAAGTGAATCAAGAGGGTGTAAAGCGGCATAAACACAGCAGTGAAAAGCAGGTAAACCCCATTATAAAAATAGATTACTTAAAAAAAAAACCCCATAAAACAAAGACAGTGAAAGAGAGAGAAATTCTTACAAAATCCGTTCAGGGGCTCTGATGCAACCTGGATTGACCATATCTAGACCCACAGCTGGATGAGACATAAGGCTGGACACTCTTGGGGCTGAGAGGATTGGTGAGCTTGGGTGAGCAAACGCAGACCCTTTAAAGTCATACTGCGTGGTACCCATGCCGTGGGTCCCAAATCTCCAGGTTCAAGGGCATCTTCCTACATCGAAAACATGCGTGGGAAACCCAGAAGATGGTACACCGTGTGACCGGGAAAGGTTTCTCAAACGCACCTCATTTCTCCTCTCCGTGTGCTCGGGTTCGCCATTCCAGCCGCTCGACTAACCATCTCCCTACTTGGAGAATCAGCACCTTTAACCTCCTGTTTCGGACAGGTCGCAATTTGGCCTGAGGATGAACGGGAAGAGGGGGAACCAATGAGAGACTAGCTCTAGGTGTTGGGACAGGCACAGGTCACTCTATTTTCCCATCAGGAAGAAGAATGAACCACAGGCTCAGCCTGCCCCCCGGAACCAGAATACGGCCTGAAGCAATCCTGCGCTTTGGCGGCCAGCTCCCAAAAAAGCCAGTTGACAAATGGAGCTCAGGGGCACTGCAACTCACAAACCTGCAGAGTTATAAATGATAACTCTCGTCCACAAATATATTGAGGGAAGGCAACGAGGAGGATTGGAAAGCAAGGCAGAATTGCAGGAAACAGGTTTCAGGAGGCAGACTCGACTCGCCTTGAAAGCACATGAAAAGCGGCAAAGCGTTGACAATGATGCCCTTGGCCAAAAAGGGCGTATGCGTTTTTTCCTGAATATATTCAGGAAAAAACGCATACGCCCTTTTTGGCCAACCAGGCAAGCCGGAAAGGCAAATCAGCGCTACAAAGAAGTCTCGCTTGCCATCGGTGAAAAGGGCCATGCTGAAAAAAGTGTAAAAACCAGAAATGCAGGACAGGCCATGGAGACATGGGAGCCTTGCTACGCTGATGGGCGGGCTGTAAATTGCCAACAGCCACTCTGAAGAAGTGTACGGCGTGTCCTGAAACATGTAATAAGCACAGCTTAGAGAGCATAGGGCACTTCCACTCATGGGCGTATCAATCGGGAAACCTAAAAATCAACAAGACACAGGCACCCCAAAGTTTAGGGCTGCTCTGTTTCCAAGAACCTCCACTTCGGTACACCTTCAATATCCCAGGAAAGCGAAAAATGGATAAAGAAGTTGTGGTACTTAGGCACAAGGGAATATCACTCAGCCATGAAATCAATGTCATAAGGCTAGTAGCAGCAGGATGAGTGGATTTAGGTACGATGACTCTCAGTGAAATAAGTCACAGAGAAAAAGACACTTATCCTAAGATATCACTGAGAGAGGGAATGTCAAAATCGCTACACTTGAACTGAATTACAAAACAGAACAGAGTCACACATTTAGAAAACACACTATGGCTGCTTAACGGGAAAGGTGAGGTGGGGTGATGCATAAAACAAGGGTTTGAAATTAGCTCAGATACCGTTCCACAAGCCAAATATGTAATAGACAAGACCTACTCCCTGCTCAGTGAACTGGACTCAACAGCCCCTATTCACCGCCCAAGAATATATCTGACTAGTAAGAGTCTTAAAACCTATGTATTGACCTCTCTCTGGAAGTGAATCAAGAGGGTGTAAAGCGGCATAAACACAGCAGTGAAAAGCAGGTAAACCCCATTATAAAAATAGATTACTTAAAAAAAAAACCCCATAAAACAAAGACAGTGAAAGAGAGAGAAATTCTTACAAAATCCGTTCAGGGGCTCTGATGCAACCTGGATTGACCATATCTAGACCCACAGCTGGATGAGACATAAGGCTGGACACTCTTGGGGCTGAGAGGATTGGTGAGCTTGGGTGAGCAAACGCAGACCCTTTAAAGTCATACTGCCTGGTACCCATGCCGTGGGTCCCAAATCTCCAGGTTCAAGGGCATCTTCCTACATCGAAAACATGCGTGGGAAACCCAGAAGATGGTACACCGTGTGATCGGGAAAGGTTTCTCAAACGCACCTCATTTCTCCTCTCCGTGTGCTCGGGTTCGCCATTCCAGCCGCTCGACTAACAATCTCCCTACTTGAAGAATCAGCACCTTTAACCTCCTGTTTCGGACAGGTCGCAATTTGGCCTGAGGATGAACGGGAAGAGGGGGAACCAATGAGAGACTAGCTCTAGGTGTTGGGACAGGCACAGGTCACTCTATTTTCCCATCAGGAAGAAGAATGAACCACAGGCTCAGCCTGCCCCCCGGAACCAGAATACGGCCTGAAGCAATCCTGCGCTTTGGCGGCCAGCTCCCAAAAAAGCCAGTTGACAAATGGAGCTCAGGGGCACTGCAACTCACAAACCTGCAGAGTTATAAATGATAACTCTCGTCCACAAATATATTGAGGGAAGGCAACGAGGAGGATTGGAAAGCAAGGCAGAATTGCAGGAAACAGGTGTCAGGAGGCAGACTCGACTCGCCTTGAAAGCACATGAAAAGCGGCAAAGCGTTGACAATGATGCCCTTGGCCAAAAAGGGCGTATGCGTTTTTTCCTGAATATATTCAGGAAAAAACGCATACGCCCTTTTTGGCCAACCAGGCAAGCCGGAAAGGCAAATCAGCGCTACAAAGAAGTCTCGCTTGCCATCGGTCAAAAGGGCCATGCTGAAAAAAGTGTAAAAACCAGAAATGCAGGACAGGCCATGGAGACATGGGAGCCTTGCTACGCTGATGGGCGGGCTGTAAATTGCCAACAGCCACTCTGGAGAAGTGTACGGCGTGTCCTGAAACATGTAATAAGCACAGCTTAGAGAGCATAGGGCACTTCCACTCATGGGCGTATCAATCGGGAAACCTAAAAATCAACAAGACACAGGCACCCCAAAGTTTAGGGCTGCTCTGTTTCCAAGAACCTCCACTTCGGTACACCTTCAATATCCCAGGAAAGCGAAAAATGGATAAAGAAGTTGTGGTACTTAGGCACAAGGGAATATCACTCAGCCATGAAATCAATGTCATAAGGCTAGTAGCAGCAGGATGAGTGGATTTAGGTACGATGACTCTCAGTGAAATAAGTCACAGAGAAAAAGACACTTATCCTAAGATATCACTGAGAGAGGGAATGTCAAAGTCGCTACACTTGAACTGAATTACAAAACAGAACAGAGTCACACATTTAGAAAACACACTATGGCTGCTTAACGGGAAAGGTGAGGTGGGGTGATGCATAAAACAAGGGTTTGAAATTAGCTCAGATACCGTTCCACAAGCCAAATATGTAATAGACAAGACCTACTCCCTGCTCAGTGAACTGGACTCAACAGCCCCTATTCACCGCCCAAGAATACATCTGACTAGTAAGAGTCTTAAAACCTATGTATTGACCTCTCTCTGGAAGTGAATCAAGAGGGTGTAAAGCGGCATAAACACAGCAGTGAAAAGCAGCTAAACCCCATTATAAAAATAGATTACTTAAAAAAAAACCCCATAAAACAAAGACAGTGAAAGAGAGAGAAATTCTTACAAAATCCGTTCAGGGGCTCTGATGCCACCCGGATTGACCATATCTAGACCCACAGCTGGATGAGACATAAGGCTGGACACTCTTGGGGCTGAGAGGATTGGTGAGCTTGGGTGAGCAAACGCAGACTCTTTAAAGTCATACTGCGTGGTACCCATGCCGTGGGTCCCAAATCTCCAGGTTCAAGGGCATCTTCCTACATCGAAAACATGCGTGCGAAACCCAGAAGATGGTACACCGTGTGATCGGGAAAGGTTTCTCAAACGCACCTCATTTCTCCTCTCCTTGTGCTCGGGTTCGCCATTCCAGCCGCTCGACTAACCATCTCCCTACTTGGAGAATCAGCACCTTTAACCTCCTGTTTCGGACAGGTCGCAATTTGGCCTGAGGATGAACGGGAAGAGGGGGAACCAATGAGAGACTAGCTCTAGGTGTTGGGACAGGCACAGGTCACTCTATTTTCCCATCAGGAAGAAGAATGAACCACAGGCTCAGCCTGCCCCCCGGAACCAGAATACGGCCTGAAGCAATCCTGTGCTTTGGCGGCCAGCTCCCAGAAAAGCGAGTTGACAAATGGAGCTCAGGGGCACTGCAACTCACAAACCTGCAGAGTTATAAATGATAACTCTCGTCCACAAATATATTGAGGGAAGGCAACGAGGAGGATTGGAAAGCAAGGCAGAATTGCAGGAAACAGGTTTCAGGAGGCAGACTCGACTCGCCTTGAAAGCACATGAAAAGCGGCAAAGCGTTGACAATCATGCCCTTGGCCAAAAAGGGCGTATGCGTTTTTTCCTGAATATATTCAGGAAAAAACGCATACGCCCTTTTTGGCCAACCAGGCAAGCCGGAAATGCAAATCAGCGCTACAAAGAAGGCTCGCTTGCCATCGGTCAAAAGGGCCATGCTGAAAAAAGTGTAAAAACCAGAAATGCAGGACAGGCCATGGAGATATGGGAGCCTTGCTACGCTGATGGGCGGGCTGTAAATTGCCAACAGCCACTCTGGAGAAGTGTACGGCGTGTCCTGAAACATGTAATAAGCACAGCTTAGAGAGCATAGGGCACTTCCACTCATGGGCGTATAAATCGGGAAACCTAAAAATCAACAAGACACAGGCACCCCAAAGTTTAGGGCTGCTCTGTTTCCAAGAACCTCCACTTCGGTACACCTTGAATATCCCAGGAAAGCGAAAAATGGATAAAGAAGTTCTGGTACTTAGGCACAAGGGAATATCACTCAGCCATGAAATCAATGTCATAAGGCTAGTAGCAGAAGGATGAGTGGATTTAGGTACGATGACTCTCAGTGAAAAAAGTCACAGAGAAAAAGACACTTATCCTAAGATATCACTGAGAGAGGGAATGTCAAAATCGCTACACTTGAACTGAATTACAAAACAGAATAGAGTCACACATTTAGAAAACACACTATGGCTGCTTAACGGGAAAGGTGAGGTGGGGTGATGCATAAAACAAGGGTTTGAAATTAGCTCAGATACCGTTCCACAAGCCAAATATGTAATAGACAAGACCTACTCCCTGCTCAGTGAACTGGACTCAACAGCCCCTATTCACCGCCCAAGAATACATCTGACTAGTAAGAGTCTTAAAACCTATGTATTGACCTCTCTCTGGAAGTGAATCAAGAGGGTGTAAAGCGGCATAAACACAGCAGTGAAAAGCAGCTAAACCCCATTATAAAAATAGATTACTTAAAAAAAAACCCCATAAAACAAAGACAGTGAAAGAGAGAGAAATTCTTACAAAATCCGTTCAGGGGCTCTGATGCAACCTGGATTGACCATATCTAGACCCACAGCTGGATGAGACATAAGGCTGGACACTCTTGGGGCTGAGAGGATTGGTGAGCTTGGGTGAGCAAACGCAGACCCTTTAAAGTCATACTGCGTGGTACCCATGCCGTGGGTCCCAAATCTCCAGGTTCAAGGGCATCTTCCTACATCGAAAACATGCGTGCGAAACCCAGAAGATGGTACACCGTGTGATCGGGAAAGGTTTCTCAAACGCACCTCATTTCTCCTCTCCTTGTGCTCGGGTTCGCCATTCCAGCCGCTCGACTAACCATCTCCCTACTTGGAGAATCAGCACCTTTAACCTCCTGTTTCGGACAGGTCGCAATTTGGCCTGAGGATGAACGGGAAGAGGGGGAACCAATGAGAGACTAGCTCTAGGTGTTGGGACAGGCACAGGTCACTCTATTTTCCCATCAGGAAGAAGAATGAACCACAGGCTCAGCCTGCCCCCCGGAACCAGAATACGGCCTGAAGCAATCCTGCGCTTTGGCGGCCAGCTCCCAAAAAAGCGAGTTGACAAATGGAGCTCAGGGGCACTGCAACTCACAAACCTGCAGAGTTATAAATGATAACTCTCGTCCACAAATATATTGAGGGAAGGCAACGAGGAGGATTGGAAAGCAAGGCAGAATTGCAGGAAACAGGTTTCAGGAGGCAGACTCGACTCGCCTTGAAAGCACATGAAAAGCGGCAAAGCGTTGACAATGATGCCCTTGGCCAAAAAGGGCGTATGCGTTTTTTCCTGAATATATTCAGGAAAAAACGCATACGCCCTTTTTGGCCAACCAGGCAAGCCGGAAAGGCAAATCAGCGCTACAAAGAAGTCTCGCTTGCCATCGGTCAAAAGGGCCATGCTGAAAAAAGTGTAAAAACCAGAAATGCAGGACAGGCCATGGAGATATGGGAGCCTTGCTACGCTGATGGGCGGGCTGTAAATTGCCAACAGCCACTCTGGAGAAGTGTACGGCGTGTCCTGAAACATGTAATAAGCACAGCTTAGAGAGCATAGGGCACTTCCACTCATGGGCGTATAAATCGGGAAACCTAAAAATCAACAAGACACAGGCACCCCAAAGTTTAGGGCTGCTCTGTTTCCAAGAACCTCCACTTCGGTACACCTTCAATATCCCAGGAAAGCGAAAAATGGATAAAGAAGTTCTGGTACTTAGGCACAAGGGAATATCACTCAGCCATGAAATCAATGTCATAAGGCTAGTAGCAGCAGGGTGAGTGGATTTAGGTACGATGACTCTCAGTGAAAAAAGTCACAGAGAAAAAGACACTTATCCTAAGATATCACTGAGAGAGGGAATGTCAAAGTCGCTACACTTGAACTGAATTACAAAACAGAACAGAGTCACACATTTAGAAAACACACTATGGCTGCTTAACGGGAAAGGTGAGGTGGGGTGATGCATAAAACAAGGGTTTGAAATTAGCTCAGATACCGTTCCACAAGCCAAATATGTAATAGACAAGACCTACTCCCTGCTCAGTGAACTGGACTCAACAGCCCCTATTCACCGCCCAAGAATACATCTGACTAGTAAGAGTCTTAAAACCTATGTATTGACCTCTCTCTGGAAGTGAATCAAGAGGGTGTAAAGCGGCATAAACACAGCAGTGAAAAGCAGCTAAACCCCATTATAAAAATAGATTACTTAAAAAAAAACCCCATAAAACAAAGACAGTGAAAGAGAGAGAAATTCTTACAAAATCCGTTCAGGGGCTCTGATGCAACCTGGATTGACCATATCTAGACCCACAGCTGGATGAGACATAAGGCTGGACACTCTTGGGGCTGAGAGGATTGGTGAGCTTGGGTGAGCAAACGCAGACCCTTTAAAGTCATACTGCGTGGTACCCATGCCGTGGGTCCCAAATCTCCAGGTTCAAGGGCATCTTCCTACATCGAAAACATGCGTGCGAAACCCAGAAGATGGTACACCGTGTGATCGGGAAAGGTTTCTCAAACGCACCTCATTTCTCCTCTCCTTGTGCTCGGGTTCGCCATTCCAGCCGCTCGACTAACCATCTCCCTACTTGGAGAATCAGCACCTTTAACCTCCTGTTTCGGACAGGTCGCAATTTGGCCTGAGGATGAACGGGAAGAGGGGGAACCAATGAGAGACTAGCTCTAGGTGTTGGGACAGGCACAGGTAACTCTATTTTCCCATCAGGAAGAAGAATGAACCACAGGCTCAGCCTGCCCCCCGGAACCAGAATACGGCCTGAAGCAATCCTGCGCTTTGGCGGCCAGCTCCCAAAAAAGCGAGTTGACAAATGGAGCTCAGGGGCACTGCAACTCACAAACCTGCAGAGTTATAAATGATAACTCTCGTCCACAAATATATTGAGGGAAGGCAACGAGGAGGATTGGAAAGCAAGGCAGAATTGCAGGAAACAGGTTTCAGGAGGCAGACTCGACTCGCCTTGAAAGCACATGAAAAGCGGCAAAGCGTTGACAATGATGCCCTTGGCCAAAAAGGGCGTATGCGTTTTTTCCTGAATATATTCAGGAAAAAACGCATACGCCCTTTTTGGCCAACCAGGCAAGCCGGAAAGGCAAATCAGCGCTACAAAGAAGTCTCGCTTGCCATCGGTCAAAAGGGCCATGCTGAAAAAAGTGTAAAAACCAGAAATGCAGGACAGGCCATGGAGACATGGGAGCCTTGCTACGCTGATGGGCGGGCTGTAAATTGCCAACAGCCACTCTGGAGAAGTGTACGGCGTGTCCTGAAACATGTAATAAGCACAGCTTAGAGAGCATAGGGCACTTCCACTCATGGGCGTATCAATCGGGAAACCTAAAAATCAACAAGACACAGGCACCCCAAAGTTTAGGGCTGCTCTGTTTCCAAGAACCTCCACTTCGGTACACCTTCAATATCCCAGGAAAGCGAAAAATGGATAAAGAAGTTGTGGTACTTAGGCACAAGGGAATATCACTCAGCCATGAAATCAATGTCATAAGGCTAGTAGCAGCAGGATGAGTGGATTTAGGTACGATGACTCTCAGTGAAATAAGTCACAGAGAAAAAGACACTTATCCTAAGATATCACTGAGAGAGGGAATGTCAAAGTCGCTACACTTGAACTGAATTACAAAACAGAACAGAGTCACACATTTAGAAAACACACTATGGCTGCTTAACGGGAAAGGTGAGGTGGGGTGATGCATAAAACAAGGGTTTGAAATTAGCTCAGATACCGTTCCACAAGCAAAATATGTAATAGACAAGACCTACTCCCTGCTCAGTGAACTGGACTCAACAGCCCCTATTCACCGCCCAAGAATACATCTGACTAGTAAGAGTCTTAAAACCTATGTATTGACCTCTCTCTGGAAGTGAATCAAGAGGGTGTAAAGCGGCATAAACACAGCAGTGAAAAGCAGCTAAACCCCATTATAAAAATTGATTACTTAAAAAAAAACCCCATAAAACAAAGACAGTGAAAGAGAGAGAAATTCTTACAAAATCCGTTCAGGGGCTCTGATGCAACCTGGATTGACCATATCTAGACCCACAGCTGGATGAGACATAAGGCTGGACACTCTTGGGGCTGAGAGGATTGGTGAGCTTGGGTGAGCAAACGCAGACCCTTTAAAGTCATACTGCGTGGTACCCATGCCGTGGGTCCCAAATCTCCAGGTTCAAGGGCATCTTCCTACATCGAAAACATGCGTGCGAAACCCAGAAGATGGTACACCGTGTGATCGGGAAAGGTTTCTCAAACGCACCTCATTTCTCCTCTCCTTGTGCTCGGGTTCGCCATTCCAGCCGCTCGACTAACCATCTCCCTACTTGGAGAATCAGCACCTTTAACCTCCTGTTTCGGACAGGTCGCAATTTGGCCTGAGGATGAACGGGAAGAGGGGGAACCAATGAGAGACTAGCTCTAGGTGTTGGGACAGGCACAGGTCACTCTATTTTCCCATCAGGAAGAAGAATGAACCACAGGCTCAGCCTGACCCCCGGAACCAGAATACGGCCTGAAGCAATCCTGCGCTTTGGCGGCCAGCTCCCAAAAAAGCGAGTTGACAAATGGAGCTCAGGGGCACTGCAACTCACAAACCTGCAGAGTTATAAATGATAACTCTCGTCCACAAATATATTGAGGGAAGGCAACGAGGAGGATTGGAAAGCAAGGCAGAATTGCAGGAAACAGGTTTCAGGAGGCAGACTCGACTCGCCTTGAAAGCACATGAAAAGCGGCAAAGCGTTGACAATGATGCCCTTGGCCAAAAAGGGCGTATGCGTTTTTTCCTGAATATATTCAGGAAAAAACGCATACGCCCTTTTTGGCCAACCAGGCAAGCCGGAAAGGCAAATCAGCGCTACAAAGAAGTCTCGCTTGCCATCGGTCAAAAGGGCCATGCTGAAAAAAGTGTAAAAACCAGAAATGCAGGACAGGCCATGGAGACATGGGAGCCTTGCTACGCTGATGGGCGGGCTGTAAATTGCCAACAGCCACTCTGGAGAAGTGTACGGCGTGTCCTGAAACATGTAATAAGCACAGCTTAGAGAGCATAGGGCACTTCCACTCATGGGCGTATCAATCGGGAAACCTAAAAATCAACAAGACACAGGCACCCCAAAGTTTAGGGCTGCTCTGTTTCCAAGAACCTCCACTTCGGTACACCTTCAATATCCCAGGAAAGCGAAAAATGGATAAAGAAGTTGTGGTACTTAGGCACAAGGGAATATCACTCAGCCATGAAATCAATGTCATAAGGCTAGTAGCAGCAGGATGAGTGGATTTAGGTACGATGACTCTCAGTGAAATAAGTCACAGAGAAAAAGACACTTATCCTAAGATATCACTGAGAGAGGGAATGTCAAAGTCGCTACACTTGAACTGAATTACAAAACAGAACAGAGTCACACATTTAGAAAACACACTATGGCTGCTTAACGGGAAAGGTGAGGTGGGGTGATGCATAAAACAAGGGTTTGAAATTAGCTCAGATACCGTTCCACAAGCCAAATATGTAATAGACAAGACCTACTCCCTGCTCAGTGAACTGGACTCAACAGCCCCTATTCACCGCCCAAGAATACATCTGACTAGTAAGAGTCTTAAAACCTATGTATTGACCTCTCTCTGGAAGTGAATCAAGAGGGTGTAAAGCGGCATAAACACAGCAGTGAAAAGCAGCTAAACCCCATTATAAAAATTGATTACTTAAAAAAAAAACCCCATAAAACAAAGACAGTGAAAGAGAGAGAAATTCTTACAAAATCCGTTCAGGGGCTCTGATGCAACCTGGATTGACCATATCTAGACCCACAGCTGGATGAGACATAAGGCTGGACACTCTTGGGGCTGAGAGGATTGGTGAGCTTGGGTGAGCAAACGCAGACCCTTTAAAGTCATACTGCGTGGTACCCATGCCGTGGGTCCCAAATCTCCAGGTTCAAGGGCATCTTCCTACATCGAAAACATGCGTGGGAAACCCAGAAGATGGTACACCGTGTGACCGGGAAAGGTTTCTCAAACGCACCTCATTTCTCCTCTCCGTGTGCTCGGGTTCGCCATTCCAGCCGCTCGACTAACCATCTCCCTACTTGGAGAATCAGCACCTTTAACCTCCTGTTTCGGACAGGTCGCAATTTGGCCTGAGGATGAACGGGAAGAGGGGGAACCAATGAGAGACTAGCTCTAGGTGTTGGGACAGGCACAGGTCACTCTATTTTCCCATCAGGAAGAAGAATGAACCACAGGCTCAGCCTGCCCCCCGGAACCAGAATACGGCCTGAAGCAATCCTGCGCTTTGGCGGCCAGCTCCCAAAAAAGCGAGTTGAGAAATGGAGCTCAGGGGCACTGCTACTCACAAACCTGCAGAGTTATAAATGATAACTCTCGTCCACAAATATATTGAGGGAAGGCAACGAGGAGGATTGGAAAGCAAGGCAGAATTGCAGGAAACAGGTTTCAGGAGGCAGACTCGACTCGCCTTGAAAGCACATGAAAAGCGGCAAAGCGTTGACAATGATGCCCTTGGCCAAAAAGGGCGTATGCGTTTTTCCCTGAATATATTCAGGGAAAAACGCATACGCCCTTTTTGGCCAACCAGGCAAGCCGGAAAGGCAAATCAGCGCTACAAAGAAGTCTCGCTTGCCATCGGTCAAAAGGGCCATGCTGAAAAAAGTGTAAAAACCAGAAATGCAGGACAGGCCATGGAGATATGGGAGCCTTGCTACGCTGATGGGCGGGCTGTAAATTGCCAACAGCCACTCTGGAGAAGTGTACGGCGTGTCCTGAAACATGTAATAAGCACAGCTTAGAGAGCATAGGGCACTTCCACTCATGGGCGTATAAATCGGGAAACCTAAAAATCAACAAGACACAGGCACCCCAAAGTTTAGGGCTGCTCTGTTTCCAAGAACCTCCACTTCGGTACACCTTCAATATCCCAGGAAAGCGAAAAATGGATAAAGAAGTTCTGGTACTTAGGCACAAGGGAATATCACTCAGCCATGAAATCAATGTCATAAGGCTAGTAGCAGCAGGATGAGTGGATTTAGGTACGATGACTCTCAGTGAAAAAAGTCACAGAGAAAAAGACACTTATCCTAAGATATCACTGAGAGAGGGAATGTCAAAGTCGCTACACTTGAACTGAATTACAAAACAGAACAGAGTCACACATTTAGAAAACACACTATGGCTGCTTAACGGGAAAGGTGAGGTGGGGTGATGCATAAAACAAGGGTTTGAAATTAGCTCAGATACCGTTCCACAAGCCAAATATGTAATAGACAAGACCTACTCCCTGCTCAGTGAACTGGACTCAACAGCCCCTATTCACCGCCCAAGAATACATCTGACTAGTAAGAGTCTTAAAACCTATGTATTGACCTCTCTCTGGAAGTGAATCAAGAGGGTGTAAAGCGGCATAAACACAGCAGTGAAAAGCAGCTAAACCCCATTATAAAAATTGATTACTTAAAAAAAAACCCCATAAAACAAAGACAGTGAAAGAGAGAGAAATTCTTACAAAATCCGTTCAGGGGCTCTGATGCAACCTGGATTGACCATATCTAGACCCACAGCTGGATGAGACATAAGGCTGGACACTCTTGGGGCTGAGAGGATTGGTGAGCTTGGGTGAGCAAACGCAGACCCTTTAAAGTCATACTGCGTGGTACCCATGCCGTGGGTCCCAAATCTCCAGGTTCAAGGGCATCTTCCTACATCGAAAACATGCGTGCGAAACCCAGAAGATGGTACACCGTGTGATCGGGAAAGGTTTCTCAAACGCACCTCATTTCTCCTCTCCTTGTGCTCGGGTTCGCCATTCCAGCCGCTCGACTAACCATCTCCCTACTTGGAGAATCAGCACCTTTAACCTCCTGTTTCGGACAGGTCGCAATTTGGCCTGAGGATGAACGGGAAGAGGGGGAACCAATGAGAGACTAGCTCTAGGTGTTGGGACAGGCACAGGTCACTCTATTTTCCCATCAGGAAGAAGAATGAACCACAGGCTCAGCCTGCCCCCCGGAACCAGAATACGGCCTGAAGCAATCCTGCGCTTTGGCGGCCAGCTCCCAAAAAAGCGAGTTGACAAATGGAGCTCAGGGGCACTGCAACTCACAAACCTGCAGAGTTATAAATGATAACTCTCGTCCACAAATATATTGAGGGAAGGCAACGAGGAGGATTGGAAAGCAAGGCAGAATTGCAGGAAACAGGTTTCAGGAGGCAGACTCGACTCGCCTTGAAAGCACATGAAAAGCGGCAAAGCGTTGACAATGATGCCCTTGGCCAAAAAGGGCGTATGGGTTTTTTCCTGAATATATTCAGGAAAAAACGCATACGCCCTTTTTGGCCAACCAGGCAAGCCGGAAAGGCAAATCAGCGCTACAAAGAAGTCTCGCTTGCCATCGGTCAAAAGGGCCATGCTGAAAAAAGTGTAAAAACCAGAAATGCAGGACAGGCCATGGAGACATGGGAGCCTTGCTACGCTGATGGGCGGGCTGTAAATTGCCAACAGCCACTCTGGAGAAGTGTACGGCGTGTCCTGAAACATGTAATAAGCACAGCTTAGAGAGCATAGGGCACTTCCACTCATGGGCGTCTAAATCGGGAAACCTAAAAATCAACAAGACACAGGCACCCCAAAGTTTAGGGCTGCTCTGTTTCCAAGAACCTCCACTTCGGTACACCTTCAATATCCCAGGAAAGCGAAAAATGGATAAAGAAGTTGTGGTACTTAGGCACAAGGGAATATCACTCAGCCATGAAATCAATGTCATAAGGCTAGTAGCAGCAGGATGAGTGGATTTAGGTACGATGACTCTCAGTGAAATAAGTCACAGAGAAAAAGACACTTATCCTAAGATATCACTGAGAGAGGGAATGTCAAAGTCGCTACACTTGAACTGAATTACAAAACAGAACAGAGTCACACATTTAGAAAACACACTATGGCTGCTTAACGGGAAAGGTGAGGTGGGGTGATGCATAAAACAAGGGTTTGAAATTAGCTCAGATACCGTTCCACAAGCCAAATATGTAATAGACAAGACCTACTCCCTGCTCAGTGAACTGGACTCAACAGCCCCTATTCACCGCCCAAGAATATATCTGACTAGTAAGAGTCTTAAAACCTATGTATTGATATCTCTCTGGAAGTGAATCAAGAGGGTGTAAAGCGGCATAAACACAGCAGTGAAAAGCAGCTAAACCCCATTATAAAAATAGATTACTTAAAAAAAAACCCCATAAAACAAAGACAGTGAAAGAGAGAGAAATTCTTACAAAATCCGTTCAGGGGCTCTGATGCAACCTGGATTGACCATATCTAGACCCACAGCTGGATGAGACATAAGGCTGGACACTCTTGGGGCTGAGAGGATTGGTGAGCTTGGGTGAGCAAACGCAGACCCTTTAAAGTCATACTGCGTGGTACCCATGCCGTGGGTCCCAAATCTCCAGGTTCAAGGGCATCTTCCTACATCGAAAACATGCGTGCGAAACCCAGAAGATGGTACACCGTGTGATCGGGAAAGGTTTCTCAAACGCACCTCATTTCTCCTCTCCGTGTGCTCGGGATCGCCATTCCAGCCGCTCGACTAACAATCTCCCTACTTGGAGAATCAGCACCTTTAACCTCCTGTTTCGGACAGGTCGCAATTTGGCCTGAGGATGAACGGGAAGAGGGGGAACCAATGAGAGACTAGCTCTAGGTGTTGGGACAGGCACAGGTCACTCTATTTTCCCATCAGGAAGAAGAATGAACCACAGGCTCAGCCTGCCCCCCGGAACCAGAATACGGCCTGAAGCAATCCTGCGCTTTGGCGGCCAGCTCCCAAAACAGCGAGTTGACAAATGGAGCTCAGGGGCACTGCAACTCACAAACCTGCAGAGTTATAAATGATAACTCTCGTCCACAAATATATTGAGGGAAGGCAACGAGGAGGATTGGAAAGCAAGGCAGAATTGCAGGAAACAGGTTTCAGGAGGCAGACTCGACTCGCCTTGAAAGCACATGAAAAGCGGCAAAGCGTTGACAATGATGCCCTTGGCCAAAAAGGGCGTATGCGTTTTTTCCTGAATATATTCAGCAAAAAACGCATACGCCCTTTTTGGCCAACCAGGCAAGCCGGAAAGGCAAATCAGCGCTACAAAGAAGGCTCGCTTGCCATCGGTCAAAAGGGCCATGCTGAAAAAAGTGTAAAAACCAGAAATGCAGGACAGGCCATGGAGACATGGGAGCCTTGCTACGCTGATGGGCGGGCTGTAAATTGCCAACAGCCACTCTGGAGAAGTGTACGGCGTGTCCTGAAACATGTAATAAGCACAGCTTAGAGAGCATAGGGCACTTCCACTCATGGGCGTATCAATCGGGAAACCTAAAAATCAACAAGACACAGGCACCCCAAAGTTTAGGGCTGCTCTGTTTCCAAGAACCTCCACTTCGGTACACCTTCAATATCCCAGGAAAGCGAAAAATGGATAAAGAAGTTGTGGTACTTAGGCACAAGGGAATATCACTCAGCCATGAAATCAATGTCATAAGGCTAGTAGCAGCAGGATGAGTGGATTTAGGTACGATGACTCTCAGTGAAAAAAGTCACAGAGAAAAAGACACTTATCCTAAGATATCACTGAGAGAGGGAATGTCAAAATCGCTACACTTGAACTGAATTACAAAACAGAACAGAGTCACACATTTAGAAAACACACTATGGCTGCTTAACGGGAAAGGTGAGGTGGGGTGATGCATAAAACAAGGGTTTGAAATTAGCTCAGATACCGTTCCACAAGCCAAATATGTAATAGACAAGACCTACTCCCTGCTCAGTGAACTGGACTCAACAGCCCCTATTCACCGCCCAAGAATATATCTGACTAGTAAGAGTCTTAAAACCTATGTATTGATATCTCTCTGGAAGTGAATCAAGAGGGTGTAAAGCGGCATAAACACAGCAGTGAAAAGCAGCTAAACCCCATTATAAAAATAGATTACTTAAAAAAAAACCCCATAAAACAAAGACAGTGAAAGAGAGAGAAATTCTTACAAAATCCGTTCAGGGGCTCTGATGCAACCTGGATTGACCATATCTAGACCCACAGCTGGATGAGACATAAGGCTGGACACTCTTGGGGCTGAGAGGATTGGTGAGCTTGGGTGAGCAAACGCAGACCCTTTAAAGTCATACTGCGTGGTACCCATGCCGTGGGTCCCAAATCTCCAGGTTCAAGGGCATCTTCCTACATCGAAAACATGCATGCGAAACCCAGAAGATGGTACACCGTGTGATCGGGAAAGGTTTCTCAAACGCACCTCATTTCTCCTCTCCGTGTGCTCGGGATCGCCATTCCAGCCACTCGACTAACAATCTCCCTACTTGGAGAATCAGCACCTTTAACCTCCTGTTTCGGACAGGTCGCAATTTGGCCTGAGGATGAACGGGAAGAGGGGGAACCAATGAGAGACTAGCTCTAGGTGTTGGGACAGGCACAGGTCACTCTATTTTCCCATCAGGAAGAAGAATGAACCACAGGCTCAGCCTGCCCCCCGGAACCAGAATACGGCCTGAAGCAATCCTGCGCTTTGGCGGCCAGCTCCCAAAACAGCGAGTTGACAAATGGAGCTCAGGGGCACTGCAACTCACAAACCTGCAGAGTTATAAATGATAACTCTCGTCCACAAATATATTGAGGGAAGGCAACGAGGAGGATTGGAAAGCAAGGCAGAATTGCAGGAAACAGGTTTCAGGAGGCAGACTCGACTCGCCTTGAAAGCACATGAAAAGCGGCAAAGCGTTGACAATGATGCCCTTGGCCAAAAAGGGCGTATGCGTTTTTTCCTGAATATATTCAGGAAAAAACGCATACGCCCTTTTTGGCCAACCAGGCAAGCCGGAAAGGCAAATCAGCGCTACAAAGAAGGCTCGCTTGCCATCGGTCAAAAGGGCCATGCTGAAAAAAGTGTAAAAACCAGAAATGCAGGACAGGCCATGGAGACATGGGAGCCTTGCTACGCTGATGGGCGGGCTGTAAATTGCCAACAGCCACTCTGGAGAAGTGTACGGCGTGTCCTGAAACATGTAATAAGCACAGCTTAGAGAGCATAGGGCACTTCCACTCATGGGCGTATCAATCGGGAAACCTAAAAATCAACAAGACACAGGCACCCCAAAGTTTAGGGCTGCTCTGTTTCCAAGAACCTCCACTTCGGTACACCTTCAATATCCCAGGAAAGCGAAAAATGGATAAAGAAGTTGTGGTACTTAGGCACAAGGGAATATCACTCAGCCATGAAATCAATGTCATAAGGCTAGTAGCAGCAGGATGAGTGGATTTAGGTACGATGACTCTCAGTGAAAAAAGTCACAGAGAAAAAGACACTTATCCTAAGATATCACTGAGAGAGGGAATGTCAAAATCGCTACACTTGAACTGAATTACAAAACAGAACAGAGTCACACATTTAGAAAACACACTATGGCTGCTTAACGGGAAAGGTGAGGTGGGGTGATGCATAAAACAAGGGTTTGAAATTAGCTCAGATACCGTTCCACAAGCCAAATATGTAATAGACAAGACCTACTCCCTGCTCAGTGAACTGGACTCAACAGCCCCTATTCACCGCCCAAGAATACATCTGACTAGTAAGAGTCTTAAAACCTATGTATTGACCTCTCTCTGGAAGTGAATCAAGAGGGTGTAAAGCGGCATAAACACAGCAGTGAAAAGCAGCTAAACCCCTTTATAATAATAGATTACTTAAAAAAAACCCCCATAAAACAAAGACAGTGAAAGAGAGAGAAATTCTTACAAAATCCGTTCAGGGGCTCTGAT
Organism: Eubalaena glacialis; assembly: GCF_028564815.1. NCBI lineage: Eukaryota > Metazoa > Chordata > Mammalia > Artiodactyla > Balaenidae > Eubalaena > Eubalaena glacialis. Next base: position 120,473,177 of record NC_083722.1, read on the forward strand.
GCAACCTGGATTGACCATATCTAGACCCACAGCTGGATGAGACATAAGGCTGGACACTCTTGGGGCTGAGAGGATTGGTGAGCTTGGGTGAGCAAACGCAGACCCTTTAAAGTCATACTGCGTGGTACCCATGCCGTGGGTCCCAAATCTCCAGGTTCAAGGGCATCTTCCTACATCGAAAACATGCGTGCGAAACCCAGAAGATGGTACACCGTGTGATCGGGAAAGGTTTCTCAAACGCACCTCATTTCTCCTCTCCTTGTGCTCGGGTTCGCCATTCCAGCCGCTCGACTAACCATCTCCCTACTTGGAGAATCAGCACCTTTAACCTCCTGTTTCGGACAGGTCGCAATTTGGCCTGAGGATGAACGGGAAGAGGGGGAACCAATGAGAGACTAGCTCTAGGTGTTGGGACAGGCACAGGTCACTCTATTTTCCCATCAGGAAGAAGAATGAACCACAGGCTCAGCCTGCCCCCCGGAACCAGAATACGGCCTGAAGCAATCCTGCGCTTTGGCGGCCAGCTCCCAAAAAAGCGAGTTGACAAATGGAGCTCAGGGGCACTGCAACTCACAAACCTGCAGAGTTATAAATGATAACTCTCGTCCACAAATATATTGAGGGAAGGCAACGAGGAGGATTGGAAAGCAAGGCAGAATTGCAGGAAACAGGTGTCAGGAGGCAGACTCGACTCGCCTTGAAAGCACATGAAAAGCGGCAAAGCGTTGACAATGATGCCCTTGGCCAAAAAGGGCGTATGCGTTTTTTCCTGAATATATTCACGAAAAAACGCATACGCCCTTTTTGGCCAACCAGGCAAGCCGGAAAGGCAAATCAGCGCTACAAAGAAGTCTCGCTTGCCATCGGTCAAAAGGGCCATGCTGAAAAAAGTGTAAAAACCAGAAATGCAGGACAGGCCATGGAGACATGGGAGCCTTGCTACGCTGATGGGCGGGCTGTAAATTGCCAACAGCCACTCTGGAGAAGTGTACGGTGTGTCCTGAAACATGTAATAAGCACAGCTTAGAGAGCATAGGGCACTTCCACTCATGGGCGTATCAATCGGGAAACCTAAAAATCAACAAGACACAGGCACCCCAAAGTTTAGGGCTGCTCTGTTTCCAAGAACCTCCACTTCGGTACACCTTCAATATCCCAGGAAAGCGAAAAATGGATAAAGAAGTTCTGGTACTTAGGCACAAGGGAATATCACTCAGCCATGAAATCAATGTCATAAGGCTAGTAGCAGCAGGATGAGTGGATTTAGGTACGATGACTCTCAGTGAAATAAGTCACAGAGAAAAAGACACTTATCCTAAGATATCACTGAGAGAGGGAATGTCAAAGTCGCTACACTTGAACTGAATTACAAAACAGAACAGAGTCACACATTTAGAAAACACACTATGGCTGCTTAACGGGAAAGGTGAGGTGGGGTGATGCATAAAACAAGGGTTTGAAATTAGCTCAGATACCGTTCCACAAGCCAAATATGTAATAGACAAGACCTACTCCCTGCTCAGTGAACTGGACTCAACAGCCCCTATTCACCGCCCAAGAATATATCTGACTAGTAAGAGTCTTAAAACCTATGTATTGATATCTCTCTGGAAGTGAATCAAGAGGGTGTAAAGCGGCATAAACACAGCAGTGAAAAGCAGCTAAACCCCATTATAAAAATAGATTACTTAAAAAAAACCCCCATAAAACAAAGACAGTGAAAGAGAGAGAAATTCTTACAAAATCCGTTCAGGGGCTCTGATGCAACCTGGATTGACCATATCTAGACCCACAGCTGGATGAGACATAAGGCTGGACACTCTTGGGGCTGAGAGGATTGGTGAGCTTGGGTGAGCAAACGCAGACCCTTTAAAGTCATACTGCGTGGTACCCATGCCGTGGGTCCCAAATCTCCAGGTTCAAGGGCATCTTCCTACATCGAAAACATGCGTGCGAAACCCAGAAGATGGTACACCGTGTGATCGGGAAAGGTTTCTCAAACGCACCTCATTTCTCCTCTCCGTGTGCTCGGGATCGCCATTCCAGCCGCTCGACTAACAATCTCCCTACTTGGAGAATCAGCACCTTTAACCTCCTGTTTCGGACAGGTCGCAATTTGGCCTGAGGATGAACGGGAAGAGGGGGAACCAATGAGAGACTAGCTCTAGGTGTTGGGACAGGCACAGGTCACTCTATTTTCCCATCAGGAAGAAGAATGAACCACAGGCTCAGCCTGCCCCCCGGAACCAGAATACGGCCTGAAGCAATCCTGCGCTTTGGCGGCCAGCTCCCAAAAAAGCGAGTTGACAAATGGAGCTCAGGGGCACTGCAACTCACAAACCTGCAGAGTTATAAATGATAACTCTCGTCCACAAATATATTGAGGGAAGGCAACGAGGAGGATTGGAAAGCAAGGCAGAATTGCAGGAAACAGGTTTCAGGAGGCAGACTCGACTCGCCTTGAAAGCACATGAAAAGCGGCAAAGCGTTGACAATGATGCCCTTGGCCAAAAAGGGCGTATGCGTTTTTTCCTGAATATATTCAGCAAAAAACGCATACGCCCTTTTTGGCCAACCAGGCAAGCCGGAAAGGCAAATCAGCGCTACAAAGAAGGCTCGCTTGCCATCGGTCAAAAGGGCCATGCTGAAAAAAGTGTAAAAACCAGAAATGCAGGACAGGCCATGGAGACATGGGAGCCTTGCTACGCTGATGGGCGGGCTGTAAATTGCCAACAGCCACTCTGGAGAAGTGTACGGCGTGTCCTGAAACATGTAATAAGCACAGCTTAGAGAGCATAGGGCACTTCCACTCATGGGCGTATCAATCGGGAAACCTAAAAATCAACAAGACACAGGCACCCCAAAGTTTAGGGCTGCTCTGTTTCCAAGAACCTCCACTTCGGTACACCTTCAATATCCCAGGAAAGCGAAAAATGGATAAAGAAGTTGTGGTACTTAGGCACAAGGGAATATCACTCAGCCATGAAATCAATGTCATAAGGCTAGTAGCAGCAGGATGAGTGGATTTAGGTACGATGACTCTCAGTGAAAAAAGTCACAGAGAAAAAGACACTTATCCTAAGATATCACTGAGAGAGGGAATGTCAAAATCGCTACACTTGAACTGAATTACAAAACAGAACAGAGTCACACATTTAGAAAACACACTATGGCTGCTTAACGGGAAAGGTGAGGTGGGGTGATGCATAAAACAAGGGTTTGAAATTAGCTCAGATACCGTTCCACAAGCCAAATATGTAATAGACAAGACCTACTCCCTGCTCAGTGAACTGGACTCAACAGCCCCTATTCACCGCCCAAGAATACATCTGACTAGTACGAGTCTTAAAACCTATGTATTGACCTGTCTCTGGAAGTGAATCAAGAGGGTGTAAAGCGGCATAAACACAGCAGTGAAAAGCAGGTAAACCCCATTATAAAAATTGATTACTTAAAAAAAAAACCCCATAAAACAAAGACAGTGAAAGAGAGAGAAATTCTTACAAAATCCGTTCAGGGGCTCTGATGCAACCTGGATTGACCATATCTAGACCCACAGCTGGATGAGACATAAGGCTGGACACTCTTGGGGCTGAGAGGATTGGTGAACTTGGGTGAGCAAACGCAGACCCTTTAAAGTCATACTGCGTGGTACCCATGCCGTGGGTCCCAAATCTCCAGGTTCAAGGGCATCTTCCTACATCGAAAACATGCGTGGGAAACCCAGAAGATGATACGCCGTGTGATCGGGAAAGGTTTCTCAAACGCACCTCATCTCTCCTCTCCTTCTGCTCGGGTTCGCCATTCCAGCCGCTCGACTAACAATCTCCGTACTTGGAGAATCAGCACCTTTAACCTCCTGTTTCGTAAAGGTCGCAATTTGGCCTGAGGATGAACGGGAAGAGGGGGAACCAGTGAGAGACCAGCTCTAGGTGTTGGGACAGGCACAGGTCACTCTATTTTCCCATCAGGAAGAAGAATGAACCACAGGCTCAGCCTGCCCCCCGGAACCAGAATACGGCCTGAAGCAATCCTGCGCTTTGGCGGCCAGCTCCCAAAAAAGCCAGTTGACAAATGGAGCTCAGGGGCACTGCAACTCACAAACCTGCAGAGTTATAAATGATAACTCTCGTCCACAAATATATTGAGGGAAGGCAACGAGGAGGATTGGAAAGCAAGGCAGAATTGCAGGAAACAGGTTTCAGGAGGCAGACTCGACTCGCCTTGAAAGCACATGAAAAGCGGCAAAGCGTTGACAATGATGCCCTTGGCCAAAAAGGGCGTATGGGTTTTTTCCTGAATATATTCACGAAAAAACGCATACGCCCTTTTTGGCCAACCAGGCAAGCCGGAAAGGCAAATCAGCGCTACAAAGAAGTCTCGCTTGCCATCGGTCAAAAGGGCCATGCTGAAAAAAGTGTAAAAACCAGAAATGCAGGACAGGCCATGGAGACATGGGAGCCTTGCTATGCTGATGGGCGGGCTGTAAATTGCCAACAGCCACTCTGGAGAAGTGTACGGCGTGTCCTGAAACATGTAATAAGCACAGCTTAGAGAGCATAGGGCACTTCCACTCATGGGCGTATCAATCGGGAAACCTAAAAATCAACAAGACACAGGCACCCCAAAGTTTAGGGCTGCTCTGTTTCCAAGAACCTCCACTTCGGTACACCTTCAATATCCCAGGAAAGCGAAAAATGGATAAAGAAGTTGTGGTACTTAGGCACAAGGGAATATCACTCAGCCATGAAATCAATGTCATAAGGCTAGTAGCAGCAGGATGAGTGGATTTAGGTACGATGACTCTCAGTGAAATAAGTCACAGAGAAAAAGACACTTATCCTAAGATATCACTGAGAGAGGGAATGTCAAAGTCGCTACACTTGAACTGAATTACAAAACAGAACAGAGTCACACATTTAGAAAACACACTATGGCTGCTTAACGGGAAAGGTGAGGTGGGGTGATGCATAAAACAAGGGTTTGAAATTAGCTCAGATACCGTTCCACAAGCCAAATATGTAATAGACAAGACCTACTCCCTGCTCAGTGAACTGGACTCAACAGCCCCTATTCACCGCCCAAGAATATATCTGACTAGTAAGAGTCTTAAAACCTATGTATTGACCTCTCTCTGGAAGTGAATCAAGAGGGTGTAAAGCGGCATAAACACAGCAGTGAAAAGCAGGTAAACCCCATTATAAAAATAGATTACTTAAAAAAAAAACCCCATAAAACAAAGACAGTGAAAGAGAGAGAAATTCTTACAAAATCCGTTCAGGGGCTCTGATGCAACCTGGATTGACCATATCTAGACCCACAGCTGGATGAGACATAAGGCTGGACACTCTTGGGGCTGAGAGGATTGGTGAGCTTGGGTGAGCAAACGCAGACCCTTTAAAGTCATACTGCGTGGTACCCATGCCGTGGGTCCCAAATCTCCAGGTTCAAGGGCATCTTCCTACATCGAAAACATGCGTGGGAAACCCAGAAGATGGTACACCGTGTGACCGGGAAAGGTTTCTCAAACGCACCTCATTTCTCCTCTCCGTGTGCTCGGGTTCGCCATTCCAGCCGCTCGACTAACCATCTCCCTACTTGGAGAATCAGCACCTTTAACCTCCTGTTTCGGACAGGTCGCAATTTGGCCTGAGGATGAACGGGAAGAGGGGGAACCAATGAGAGACTAGCTCTAGGTGTTGGGACAGGCACAGGTCACTCTATTTTCCCATCAGGAAGAAGAATGAACCACAGGCTCAGCCTGCCCCCCGGAACCAGAATACGGCCTGAAGCAATCCTGCGCTTTGGCGGCCAGCTCCCAAAAAAGCGAGTTGACAAATGGAGCTCAGGGGCACTGCAACTCACAAACCTGCAGAGTTATAAATGATAACTCTCGTCCACAAATATATTGAGGGAAGGCAACGAGGAGGATTGGAAAGCAAGGCAGAATTGCAGGAAACAGGTTTCAGGAGGCAGACTCGACTCGCCTTGAAAGCACATGAAAAGCGGCAAAGCGTTGACAATGATGCCCTTGGCCAAAAAGGGCGTATGCGTTTTTTCCTGAATATATTCAGGAAAAAACGCATACGCCCTTTTTGGCCAACCAGGCAAGCCGGAAAGGCAAATCAGCGCTACAAAGAAGTCTCGCTTGCCATCGGTCAAAAGGGCCATGCTGAAAAAAGTGTAAAAACCAGAAATGCAGGACAGGCCATGGAGACATGGGAGCCTTGCTACGCTGATGGGCGGGCTGTAAATTGCCAACAGCCACTCTGAAGAAGTGTACGGCGTGTCCTGAAACATGTAATAAGCACAGCTTAGAGAGCATAGGGCACTTCCACTCATGGGCGTATCAATCGGGAAACCTAAAAATCAACAAGACACAGGCACCCCAAAGTTTAGGGCTGCTCTGTTTCCAAGAACCTCCACTTCGGTACACCTTCAATATCCCAGGAAAGCGAAAAATGGATAAAGAAGTTGTGGTACTTAGGCACAAGGGAATATCACTCAGCCATGAAATCAATGTCATAAGGCTAGTAGCAGCAGGATGAGTGGATTTAGGTACGATGACTCTCAGTGAAATAAGTCACAGAGAAAAAGACACTTATCCTAAGATATCACTGAGAGAGGGAATGTCAAAATCGCTACACTTGAACTGAATTACAAAACAGAACAGAGTCACACATTTAGAAAACACACTATGGCTGCTTAACGGGAAAGGTGAGGTGGGGTGATGCATAAAACAAGGGTTTGAAATTAGCTCAGATACCGTTCCACAAGCCAAATATGTAATAGACAAGACCTACTCCCTGCTCAGTGAACTGGACTCAACAGCCCCTATTCACCGCCCAAGAATATATCTGACTAGTAAGAGTCTTAAAACCTATGTATTGACCTCTCTCTGGAAGTGAATCAAGAGGGTGTAAAGCGGCATAAACACAGCAGTGAAAAGCAGGTAAACCCCATTATAAAAATAGATTACTTAAAAAAAAAACCCCATAAAACAAAGACAGTGAAAGAGAGAGAAATTCTTACAAAATCCGTTCAGGGGCTCTGATGCAACCTGGATTGACCATATCTAGACCCACAGCTGGATGAGACATAAGGCTGGACACTCTTGGGGCTGAGAGGATTGGTGAGCTTGGGTGAGCAAACGCAGACCCTTTAAAGTCATACTGCCTGGTACCCATGCCGTGGGTCCCAAATCTCCAGGTTCAAGGGCATCTTCCTACATCGAAAACATGCGTGCGAAACCCAGAAGATGGTACACCGTGTGATCGGGAAAGGTTTCTCAAACGCACCTCATTTCTCCTCTCCGTGTGCTCGGGTTCGCCATTCCAGCCGCTCGACTAACAATCTCCCTACTTGAAGAATCAGCACCTTTAACCTCCTGTTTCGGACAGGTCGCAATTTGGCCTGAGGATGAACGGGAAGAGGGGGAACCAATGAGAGACTAGCTCTAGGTGTTGGGACAGGCACAGGTCACTCTATTTTCCCATCAGGAAGAAGAATGAACCACAGGCTCAGCCTGCCCCCCGGAACCAGAATACGGCCTGAAGCAATCCTGCGCTTTGGCGGCCAGCTCCCAAAAAAGCGAGTTGACAAATGGAGCTCAGGGGCACTGCAACTCACAAACCTGCAGAGTTATAAATGATAACTCTCGTCCACAAATATATTGAGGGAAGGCAACGAGGAGGATTGGAAAGCAAGGCAGAATTGCAGGAAACAGGTGTCAGGAGGCAGACTCGACTCGCCTTGAAAGCACATGAAAAGCGGCAAAGCGTTGACAATGATGCCCTTGGCCAAAAAGGGCGTATGCGTTTTTTCCTGAATATATTCAAGAAAAAACGCATACGCCCTTTTTGGCCAACCAGGCAAGCCGGAAAGGCAAATCAGCGCTACAAAGAAGTCTCGCTTGCCATCGGTCAAAAGGGCCATGCTGAAAAAAGTGTAAAAACCAGAAATGCAGGACAGGCCATGGAGACATGGGAGCCTTGCTACGCTGATGGGCGGGCTGTAAATTGCCAACAGCCACTCTGGAGAAGTGTACGGCGTGTCCTGAAACATGTAATAAGCACAGCTTAGAGAGCATAGGGCACTTCCACTCATGGGCGTATCAATCGGGAAACCTAAAAATCAACAAGACACAGGCACCCCAAAGTTTAGGGCTGCTCTGTTTCCAAGAACCTCCACTTCGGTACACCTTCAATATCCCAGGAAAGCGAAAAATGGATAAAGAAGTTGTGGTACTTAGGCACAAGGGAATATCACTCAGCCATGAAATCAATGTCATAAGGCTAGTAGCAGCAGGATGAGTGGATTTAGGTACGATGACTCTCAGTGAAATAAGTCACAGAGAAAAAGACACTTATCCTAAGATATCACTGAGAGAGGGAATGTCAAAGTCGCTACACTTGAACTGAATTACAAAACAGAACAGAGTCACACATTTAGAAAACACACTATGGCTGCTTAACGGGAAAGGTGAGGTGGGGTGATGCATAAAACAAGGGTTTGAAATTAGCTCAGATACCGTTCCACAAGCCAAATATGTAATAGACAAGACCTACTCCCTGCTCAGTGAACTGGACTCAACAGCCCCTATTCACCGCCCAAGAATATATCTGACTAGTAAGAGTCTTAAAACCTATGTATTGACCTCTCTCTGGAAGTGAATCAAGAGGGTGTAAAGCGGCATAAACACAGCAGTGAAAAGCAGCTAAACCCCATTATAAAAATAGATTACTTAAAAAAAAAACCCATAAAACAAAGACAGTGAAAGAGAGAGAAATTCTTACAAAATCCGTTCAGGGGCTCTGATGCCACCCGGATTGACCATATCTAGACCCACAGCTGGATGAGACATAAGGCTGGACACTCTTGGGGCTGAGAGGATTGGTGAGCTTGGGTGAGCAAACGCAGACTCTTTAAAGTCATACTGCGTGGTACCCATGCCGTGGGTCCCAAATCTCCAGGTTCAAGGGCATCTTCCTACATCGAAAACATGCGTGCGAAACCCAGAAGATGGTACACCGTGTGATCGGGAAAGGTTTCTCAAACGCACCTCATTTCTCCTCTCCTTGTGCTCGGGTTCGCCATTCCAGCCGCTCGACTAACCATCTCCCTACTTGGAGAATCAGCACCTTTAACCTCCTGTTTCGGACAGGTCGCAATTTGGCCTGAGGATGAACGGGAAGAGGGGGAACCAATGAGAGACTAGCTCTAGGTGTTGGGACAGGCACAGGTCACTCTATTTTCCCATCAGGAAGAAGAATGAACCACAGGCTCAGCCTGCCCCCCGGAACCAGAATACGGCCTGAAGCAATCCTGTGCTTTGGCGGCCAGCTCCCAGAAAAGCGAGTTGACAAATGGAGCTCAGGGGCACTGCAACTCACAAACCTGCAGAGTTATAAATGATAACTCTCGTCCACAAATATATTGAGGGAAGGCAACAAGGAGGATTGGAAAGCAAGGCAGAATTGCAGGAAACAGGTTTCAGGAGGCAGACTCGACTCGCCTTGAAAGCACATGAAAAGCGGCAAAGCGTTGACAATCATGCCCTTGGCCAAAAAGGGCGTATGCGTTTTTTCCTGAATATATTCAGGAAAAAACGCATACGCCCTTTTTGGCCAACCAGGCAAGCCGGAAAGGCAAATCAGCGCTACAAAGAAGGCTCGCTTGCCATCGGTCAAAAGGGCCATGCTGAAAAAAGTGTAAAAACCAGAAATGCAGGACAGGCCATGGAGATATGGGAGCCTTGCTACGCTGATGGGCGGGCTGTAAATTGCCAACAGCCACTCTGGAGAAGTGTACGGCGTGTCCTGAAACATGTAATAAGCACAGCTTAGAGAGCATAGGGCACTTCCACTCATGGGCGTATAAATCGGGAAACCTAAAAATTAACAAGACACAGGCACCCCAAAGTTTAGGGCTGCTCTGTTTCCAAGAACCTCCACTTCGGTACACCTTCAATATCCCAGGAAAGCGAAAAATGGATAAAGAAGTTCTGGTACTTAGGCACAAGGGAATATCACTCAGCCATGAAATCAATGTCATAAGGCTAGTAGCAGAAGGATGAGTGGATTTAGGTACGATGACTCTCAGTGAAAAAAGTCACAGAGAAAAAGACACTTATCCTAAGATATCACTGAGAGAGGGAATGTCAAAATCGCTACACTTGAACTGAATTACAAAACAGAATAGAGTCACACATTTAGAAAACACACTATGGCTGCTTAACGGGAAAGGTGAGGTGGGGTGATGCATAAAACAAGGGTTTGAAATTAGCTCAGATACCGTTCCACAAGCCAAATATGTAATAGACAAGACCTACTCCCTGCTCAGTGAACTGGACTCAACAGCCCCTATTCACCGCCCAAGAATACATCTGACTAGTAAGAGTCTTAAAACCTATGTATTGATCTCTCTCTGGAAGTGAATCAAGAGGGTGTAAAGCGGCATAAACACAGCAGTGAAAAGCAGCTAAACCCCATTATAAAAATAGATTACTTAAAAAAAAACCCCATAAAACAAAGACAGTGAAAGAGAGAGAAATTCTTACAAAATCCGTTCAGGGGCTCTGATGCAACCCGGATTGACCATATCTAGACCCACAGCTGGATGAGACATGAGGCTGGACACTCTTGGGGCTGAGAGGATTGGTGAGCTTGGGTGAGCAAACGCAGACTCTTTAAAGTCATACTGCGTGGTACCCATGCCGTGGGTCCCAAATCTCCAGGTTCAAGGGCATCTTCCTACATCGAAAACATGCGTGCGAAACCCAGAAGATGGTACACCGTGTGATCGGGAAAGGTTTCTCAAACGCACCTCATTTCTCCTCTCCTTGTGCTCGGGTTCGCCATTCTAGCCGCTCGACTAACCATCTCCCTACTTGGAGAATCAGCACCTTTAACCTCCTGTTTCGGACAGGTCGCAATTTGGCCTGAGGATGAACGGGAAGAGGGGGAACCAGTGAGAGACTAGCTCTAGGTGCTGGGACAGGCACAGGTCACTCTATTTTCCCATCAGGAAGAAGAATGAACCACAGGCTCAGCCTGCCCCCCGGAACCAGAATACGGCCTGAAGCAATCCTGTGCTTTGGCGGCCAGCTCCCAGAAAAGCGAGTTGACAAATGGAGCTCAGGGGCACTGTTACTCACAAACCTGCAGAGTTATAAATGATAACTCTCGTCCACAAATATATTGAGGGAAGGCAACGAGGAGGATTGGAAAGCAAGGCAGAATTGCAGGAAACAGGTTTCAGGAGGCAGACTCGACTCGCCTTGAAAGCACATGAAAAGCGGCAAAGCGTTGACAATGATGCCCTTGGCCAAAAAGGGCGTATGCGTTTTTTCCTGAATATATTCAGGAAAAAACGCATACGCCCTTTTTGGCCAACCAGGCAAGCCGGAAAGGCAAATCAGCGCTACAAAGAAGTCTCGCTTGCCATCGGTCAAAAGGGCCATGCTGAAAAAAGTGTAAAAACCAGAAATGCAGGACAGGCCATGGAGACATGGGAGCCTTGCTACGCTGATGGGCGGGCTGTAAATTGCCAACAGCCACTCTGGAGAAGTGTACGGCGTGTCCTGAAACATGTAATAAGCACAGCTTAGAGAGCATAGGGCACTTCCACTCATGGGCGTATCAATCGGGAAACCTAAAAATCAACAAGACACAGGCACCCCAAAGTTTAGGGCTGCTCTGTTTCCAAGAACCTCCACTTCGGTACACCTTCAATATCCCAGGAAAGCGAAAAATGGATAAAGAAGTTGTGGTACTTAGGCACAAGGGAATATCACTCAGCCATGAAATCAATGTCATAAGGCTAGTAGCAGCAGGATGAGTGGATTTAGGTACGATGACTCTCAGTGAAATAAGTCACAGAGAAAAAGACACTTATCCTAAGATATCACTGAGAGAGGGAATGTCAAAGTCGCTACACTTGAACTGAATTACAAAACAGAACAGAGTCACACATTTAGAAAACACACTATGGCTGCTTAACGGGAAAGGTGAGGTGGGGTGATGCATAAAACAAGGGTTTGAAATTAGCTCAGATACCGTTCCACAAGCCAAATATGTAATAGACAAGACCTACTCCCTGCTCAGTGAACTGGACTCAACAGCCCCTATTCACCGCCCAAGAATACATCTGACTAGTAAGAGTCTTAAAACCTATGTATTGACCTCTCTCTGGAAGTGAATCAAGAGGGTGTAAAGCGGCATAAACACAGCAGTGAAAAGCAGCTAAACCCCATTATAAAAATAGATTACTTAAAAAAAAACCCCATAAAACAAAGACAGTGAAAGAGAGAGAAATTCTTACAAAATCCGTTCAGGGGCTCTGATGCCACCCGGATTGACCATATCTAGACCCACAGCTGGATGAGACATAAGGCTGGACACTCTTGGGGCTGAGAGGATTGGTGAGCTTGGGTGAGCAAACGCAGACCCTTTAAAGTCATACTGCGTGGTACCCATGCCGTGGGTCCCAAATCTCCAGGTTCAAGGGCATCTTCCTACATCGAAAACATGCGTGCGAAACCCAGAAGATGGTACACCGTGTGATCGGGAAAGGTTTCTCAAACGCACCTCATTTCTCCTCTCCTTGTGCTCGGGTTCGCCATTCCAGCCGCTCGACTAACCATCTCCCTACTTGGAGAATCAGCACCTTTAACCTCCTGTTTCGGACAGGTCGCAATTTGGCCTGAGGATGAACGGGAAGAGGGGGAACCAATGAGAGACTAGCTCTAGGTGTTGGGACAGGCACAGGTCACTCTATTTTCCCATCAGGAAGAAGAATGAACCACAGGCTCAGCCTGCCCCCCGGAACCAGAATACGGCCTGAAGCAATCCTGTGCTTTGGCGGCCAGCTCCCAGAAAAGCGAGTTGACAAATGGAGCTCAGGGGCACTGCAACTCACAAACCTGCAGAGTTATAAATGATAACTCTCGTCCACAAATATATTGAGGGAAGGCAACGAGGAGGATTGGAAAGCAAGGCAGAATTGCAGGAAACAGGTTTCAGGAGGCAGACTCGACTCGCCTTGAAAGCACATGAAAAGCGGCAAAGCGTTGACAATCATGCCCTTGGCCAAAAAGGGCGTATGCGTTTTTTCCTGAATATATTCAGGAAAAAACGCATACGCCCTTTTTGGCCAACCAGGCAAGCCGGAAAGGCAAATCAGCGCTACAAAGAAGGCTCGCTTGCCATCGGTCAAAAGGGCCATGCTGAAAAAAGTGTAAAAACCAGAAATGCAGGACAGGCCATGGAGATATGGGAGCCTTGCTACGCTGATGGGCGGGCTGTAAATTGCCAACAGCCACTCTGGAGAAGTGTACGGCGTGTCCTGAAACATGTAATAAGCACAGCTTAGAGAGCATAGGGCACTTCCACTCATGGGCGTATAAATCGGGAAACCTAAAAATCAACAAGACACAGGCACCCCAAAGTTTAGGGCTGCTCTGTTTCCAAGAACCTCCACTTCGGTACACCTTCAATATCCCAGGAAAGCGAAAAATGGATAAAGAAGTTCTGGTACTTAGGCACAAGGGAATATCACTCAGCCATGAAATCAATGTCATAAGGCTAGTAGCAGAAGGATGAGTGGATTTAGGTACGATGACTCTCAGTGAAAAAAGTCACAGAGAAAAAGACACTTATCCTAAGATATCACTGAGAGAGGGAATGTCAAAATCGCTACACTTGAACTGAATTACAAAACAGAATAGAGTCACACATTTAGAAAACACACTATGGCTGCTTAACGGGAAAGGTGAGGTGGGGTGATGCATAAAACAAGGGTTTGAAATTAGCTCAGATACCGTTCCACAAGCCAAATATGTAATAGACAAGACCTACTCCCTGCTCAGTGAACTGGACTCAACAGCCCCTATTCACCGCCCAAGAATACATCTGACTAGTAAGAGTCTTAAAACCTATGTATTGACCTCTCTCTGGAAGTGAATCAAGAGGGTGTAAAGCGGCATAAACACAGCAGTGAAAAGCAGCTAAACCCCATTATAAAAATAGATTACTTAAAAAAAAACCCCATAAAACAAAGACAGTGAAAGAGAGAGAAATTCTTACAAAATCCGTTCAGGGGCTCTGATGCAACCTGGATTGACCATATCTAGACCCACAGCTGGATGAGACATAAGGCTGGACACTCTTGGGGCTGAGAGGATTGGTGAGCTTGGGTGAGCAAACGCAGACCCTTTAAAGTCATACTGCGTGGTACCCATGCCGTGGGTCCCAAATCTCCAGGTTCAAGGGCATCTTCCTACATCGAAAACATGCGTGCGAAACCCAGAAGATGGTACACCGTGTGATCGGGAAAGGTTTCTCAAACGCACCTCATTTCTCCTCTCCTTGTGCTCGGGTTCGCCATTCCAGCCGCTCGACTAACCATCTCCCTACTTGGAGAATCAGCACCTTTAACCTCCTGTTTCGGACAGGTCGCAATTTGGCCTGAGGATGAACGGGAAGAGGGGGAACCAATGAGAGACTAGCTCTAGGTGTTGGGACAGGCACAGGTCACTCTATTTTCCCATCAGGAAGAAGAATGAACCACAGGCTCAGCCTGCCCCCCGGAACCAGAATACGGCCTGAAGCAATCCTGCGCTTTGGCGGCCAGCTCCCAAAAAAGCGAGTTGACAAATGGAGCTCAGGGGCACTGCAACTCACAAACCTGCAGAGTTATAAATGATAACTCTCGTCCACAAATATATTGAGGGAAGGCAACGAGGAGGATTGGAAAGCAAGGCAGAATTGCAGGAAACAGGTTTCAGGAGGCAGACTCGACTCGCCTTGAAAGCACATGAAAAGCGGCAAAGCGTTGACAATGATGCCCTTGGCCAAAAAGGGCGTATGCGTTTTTTCCTGAATATATTCAGGAAAAAACGCATACGCCCTTTTTGGCCAACCAGGCAAGCCGGAAAGGCAAATCAGCGCTACAAAGAAGTCTCGCTTGCCATCGGTCAAAAGGGCCATGCTGAAAAAAGTGTAAAAACCAGAAATGCAGGACAGGCCATGGAGACATGGGAGCCTTGCTACGCTGATGGGCGGGCTGTAAATTGCCAACAGCCACTCTGGAGAAGTGTACGGCGTGTCCTGAAACATGTAATAAGCACAGCTTAGAGAGCATAGGGCACTTCCACTCATGGGCGTATCAATCGGGAAACCTAAAAATCAACAAGACACAGGCACCCCAAAGTTTAGGGCTGCTCTGTTTCCAAGAACCTCCACTTCGGTACACCTTCAATATCCCAGGAAAGCGAAAAATGGATAAAGAAGTTGTGGTACTTAGGCACAAGGGAATATCACTCAGCCATGAAATCAATGTCATAAGGCTAGTAGCAGCAGGATGAGTGGATTTAGGTACGATGACTCTCAGTGAAATAAGTCACAGAGAAAAAGACACTTATCCTAAGATATCACTGAGAGAGGGAATGTCAAAGTCGCTACACTTGAACTGAATTACAAAACAGAACAGAGTCACACATTTAGAAAACACACTATGGCTGCTTAACGGGAAAGGTGAGGTGGGGTGATGCATAAAACAAGGGTTTGAAATTAGCTCAGATACCGTTCCACAAGCCAAATATGTAATAGACAAGACCTACTCCCTGCTCAGTGAACTGGACTCAACAGCCCCTATTCACCGCCCAAGAATACATCTGACTAGTAAGAGTCTTAAAACCTATGTATTGACCTCTCTCTGGAAGTGAATCAAGAGGGTGTAAAGCGGCATAAACACAGCAGTGAAAAGCAGCTAAACCCCATTATAAAAATTGATTACTTAAAAAAAAACCCCATAAAACAAAGACAGTGAAAGAGAGAGAAATTCTTACAAAATCCGTTCAGGGGCTCTGATGCAACCTGGATTGACCATATCTAGACCCACAGCTGGATGAGACATAAGGCTGGACACTCTTGGGGCTGAGAGGATTGGTGAGCTTGGGTGAGCAAACGCAGACCCTTTAAAGTCATACTGCGTGGTACCCATGCCGTGGGTCCCAAATCTCCAGGTTCAAGGGCATCTTCCTACATCGAAAACATGCGTGCGAAACCCAGAAGATGGTACACCGTGTGATCGGGAAAGGTTTCTCAAACGCACCTCATTTCTCCTCTCCTTGTGCTCGGGTTCGCCATTCCAGCCGCTCGACTAACCATCTCCCTACTTGGAGAATCAGCACCTTTAACCTCCTGTTTCGGACAGGTCGCAATTTGGCCTGAGGATGAACGGGAAGAGGGGGAACCAATGAGAGACTAGCTCTAGGTGTTGGGACAGGCACAGGTAACTCTATTTTCCCATCAGGAAGAAGAATGAACCACAGGCTCAGCCTGCCCCCCGGAACCAGAATACGGCCTGAAGCAATCCTGCGCTTTGGCGGCCAGCTCCCAAAAAAGCGAGTTGACAAATGGAGCTCAGGGGCACTGCAACTCACAAACCTGCAGAGTTATAAATGATAACTCTCGTCCACAAATATATTGAGGGAAGGCAACGAGGAGGATTGGAAAGCAAGGCAGAATTGCAGGAAACAGGTTTCAGGAGGCAGACTCGACTCGCCTTGAAAGCACATGAAAAGCGGCAAAGCGTTGACAATGATGCCCTTGGCCAAAAAGGGCGTATGCGTTTTTTCCTGAATATATTCAGGAAAAAACGCATACGCCCTTTTTGGCCAACCAGGCAAGCCGGAAAGGCAAATCAGCGCTACAAAGAAGTCTCGCTTGCCATCGGTCAAAAGGGCCATGCTGAAAAAAGTGTAAAAACCAGAAATACAGGACAGGCCATGGAGACATGGGAGCCTTGCTACGCTGATGGGCGGGCTGTAAATTGCCAACAGCCACTCTGGAGAAGTGTACGGCGTGTCCTGAAACATGTAATAAGCACAGCTTAGAGAGCATAGGGCACTTCCACTCATGGGCGTATCAATCGGGAAACCTAAAAATCAACAAGACACAGGCACCCCAAAGTTTAGGGCTGCTCTGTTTCCAAGAACCTCCACTTCGGTACACCTTCAATATCCCAGGAAAGCGAAAAATGGATAAAGAAGTTGTGGTACTTAGGCACAAGGGAATATCACTCAGCCATGAAATCAATGTCATAAGGCTAGTAGCAGCAGGATGAGTGGATTTAGGTACGATGACTCTCAGTGAAATAAGTCACAGAGAAAAAGACACTTATCCTAAGATATCACTGAGAGAGGGAATGTCAAAGTCGCTACACTTGAACTGAATTACAAAACAGAACAGAGTCACACATTTAGAAAACACACTATGGCTGCTTAACGGGAAAGGTGAGGTGGGGTGATGCATAAAACAAGGGTTTGAAATTAGCTCAGATACCGTTCCACAAGCCAAATATGTAATAGACAAGACCTACTCCCTGCTCAGTGAACTGGACTCAACAGCCCCTATTCATCGCCCAAGAATACATCTGACTAGTAAGAGTCTTAAAACCTATGTATTGACCTCTCTCTGGAAGTGAATCAAGAGGGTGTAAAGCGGCATAAACACAGCAGTGAAAAGCAGCTAAACCCCATTATAAAAATTGATTACTTAAAAAAAAAACCCCATAAAACAAAGACAGTGAAAGAGAGAGAAATTCTTACAAAATCCGTTCAGGGGCTCTGATGCAACCTGGATTGACCATATCTAGACCCACAGCTGGATGAGACATAAGGCTGGACACTCTTGGGGCTGAGAGGATTGGTGAGCTTGGGTGAGCAAACGCAGACCCTTTAAAGTCATACTGCGTGGTACCCATGCCGTGGGTCCCAAATCTCCAGGTTCAAGGGCATCTTCCTACATCGAAAACATGCGTGGGAAACCCAGAAGATGGTACACCGTGTGACCGGGAAAGGTTTCTCAAACGCACCTCATTTCTCCTCTCCGTGTGCTCGGGTTCGCCATTCCAGCCGCTCGACTAACCATCTCCCTACTTGGAGAATCAGCACCTTTAACCTCCTGTTTCGGACAGGTCGCAATTTGGCCTGAGGATGAACGGGAAGAGGGGGAACCAATGAGAGACTAGCTCTAGGTGTTGGGACAGGCACAGGTCACTCTATTTTCCCATCAGGAAGAAGAATGAACCACAGGCTCAGCCTGCCCCCCGGAACCAGAATACGGCCTGAAGCAATCCTGCGCTTTGGCGGCCAGCTCCCAAAAAAGCGAGTTGAGAAATGGAGCTCAGGGGCACTGCTACTCACAAACCTGCAGAGTTATAAATGATAACTCTCGTCCACAAATATATTGAGGGAAGGCAACGAGGAGGATTGGAAAGCAAGGCAGAATTGCAGGAAACAGGTTTCAGGAGGCAGACTCGACTCGCCTTGAAAGCACATGAAAAGCGGCAAAGCGTTGACAATGATGCCCTTGGCCAAAAAGGGCGTATGCGTTTTTCCCTGAATATATTCAGGGAAAAACGCATACGCCCTTTTTGGCCAACCAGGCAAGCCGGAAAGGCAAATCAGCGCTACAAAGAAGTCTCGCTTGCCATCGGTCAAAAGGGCCATGCTGAAAAAAGTGTAAAAACCAGAAATGCAGGACAGGCCATGGAGATATGGGAGCCTTGCTACGCTGATGGGCGGGCTGTAAATTGCCAACAGCCACTCTGGAGAAGTGTACGGCGTGTCCTGAAACATGTAATAAGCACAGCTTAGAGAGCATAGGGCACTTCCACTCATGGGCGTATAAATCGGGAAACCTAAAAATCAACAAGACACAGGCACCCCAAAGTTTAGGGCTGCTCTGTTTCCAAGAACCTCCACTTCGGTACACCTTCAATATCCCAGGAAAGCGAAAAATGGATAAAGAAGTTCTGGTACTTAGGCACAAGGGAATATCACTCAGCCATGAAATCAATGTCATAAGGCTAGTAGCAGCAGGATGAGTGGATTTAGGTACGATGACTCTCAGTGAAAAAAGTCACAGAGAAAAAGACACTTATCCTAAGATATCACTGAGAGAGGGAATGTCAAAATCGCTACACTTGAACTGAATTACAAAACAGAACAGAGTCACACATTTAGAAAACACACTATGGCTGCTTAACGGGAAAGGTGAGGTGGGGTGATGCATAAAACAAGGGTTTGAAATTAGCTCAGATACCGTTCCACAAGCCAAATATGTAATAGACAAGACCTACTCCCTGCTCAGTGAACTGGACTCAACAGCCCCTATTCACCGCCCAAGAATACATCTGACTAGTAAGAGTCTTAAAACCTATGTATTGACCTCTCTCTGGAAGTGAATCAAGAGGGTGTAAAGCGGCATAAACACAGCAGTGAAAAGCAGCTAAACCCCATTATAAAAATAGATTACTTAAAAAAAAACCCCATAAAACAAAGACAGTGAAAGAGAGAGAAATTCTTACAAAATCCGTTCAGGGGCTCTGATGCAACCTGGATTGACCATATCTAGACCCACAGCTGGATGAGACATAAGGCTGGACACTCTTGGGGCTGAGAGGATTGGTGAGCTTGGGTGAGCAAACGCAGACCCTTTAAAGTCATACTGCGTGGTACCCATGCCGTGGGTCCCAAATCTCCAGGTTCAAGGGCATCTTCCTACATCGAAAACATGCGTGCGAAACCCAGAAGATGGTACACCGTGTGATCGGGAAAGGTTTCTCAAACGCACCTCATTTCTCCTCTCCTTGTGCTCGGGTTCGCCATTCCAGCCGCTCGACTAACCATCTCCCTACTTGGAGAATCAGCACCTTTAACCTCCTGTTTCGGACAGGTCGCAATTTGGCCTGAGGATGAACGGGAAGAGGGGGAACCAATGAGAGACTAGCTCTAGGTGTTGGGACAGGCACAGGTCACTCTATTTTCCCATCAGGAAGAAGAATGAACCACAGGCTCAGCCTGCCCCCCGGAACCAGAATACGGCCTGAAGCAATCCTGCGCTTTGGCGGCCAGCTCCCAAAAAAGCGAGTTGACAAATGGAGCTCAGGGGCACTGCAACTCACAAACCTGCAGAGTTATAAATGATAACTCTCGTCCACAAATATATTGAGGGAAGGCAACGAGGAGGATTGGAAAGCAAGGCAGAATTGCAGGAAACAGGTTTCAGGAGGCAGACTCGACTCGCCTTGAAAGCACATGAAAAGCGGCAAAGCGTTGACAATGATGCCCTTGGCCAAAAAGGGCGTATGGGTTTTTTCCTGAATATATTCAGGAAAAAACGCATACGCCCTTTTTGGCCAACCAGGCAAGCCGGAAAGGCAAATCAGCACTACAAAGAAGTCTCGCTTGCCATCGGTCAAAAGGGCCATGCTGAAAAAAGTGTAAAAACCAGAAATGCAGGACAGGCCATGGAGACATGGGAGCCTTGCTACGCTGATGGGCGGGCTGTAAATTGCCAACAGCCACTCTGGAGAAGTGTACGGCGTGT
Source organism: Eubalaena glacialis (assembly GCF_028564815.1). Classification (NCBI taxonomy): domain Eukaryota; kingdom Metazoa; phylum Chordata; class Mammalia; order Artiodactyla; family Balaenidae; genus Eubalaena; species Eubalaena glacialis. The sequence goes on from NC_083722.1 coordinate 120,493,573, forward strand.
CCTGAAACATGTAATAAGCACAGCTTAGAGAGCATAGGGCACTTCCACTCATGGGCGTCTAAATCGGGAAACCTAAAAATCAACAAGACACAGGCACCCCAAAGTTTAGGGCTGCTCTGTTTCCAAGAACCTCCACTTCGGTACACCTTCAATATCCCAGGAAAGCGAAAAATGGATAAAGAAGTTGTGGTACTTAGGCACAAGGGAATATCACTCAGCCATGAAATCAATGTCATAAGGCTAGTAGCAGCAGGATGAGTGGATTTAGGTACGATGACTCTCAGTGAAATAAGTCACAGAGAAAAAGACACTTATCCTAAGATATCACTGAGAGAGGGAATGTCAAAGTCGCTACACTTGAACTGAATTACAAAACAGAACAGAGTCACACATTTAGAAAACACACTATGGCTGCTTAACGGGAAAGGTGAGGTGGGGTGATGCATAAAACAAGGGTTTGAAATTAGCTCAGATACCGTTCCACAAGCCAAATATGTAATAGACAAGACCTACTCCCTGCTCAGTGAACTGGACTCAACAGCCCCTATTCACCGCCCAAGAATATATCTGACTAGTAAGAGTCTTAAAACCTATGTATTGATATCTCTCTGGAAGTGAATCAAGAGGGTGTAAAGCGGCATAAACACAGCAGTGAAAAGCAGCTAAACCCCATTATAAAAATAGATTACTTAAAAAAAAACCCCATAAAACAAAGACAGTGAAAGAGAGAGAAATTCTTACAAAATCCGTTCAGGGGCTCTGATGCAACCTGGATTGACCATATCTAGACCCACAGCTGGATGAGACATAAGGCTGGACACTCTTGGGGCTGAGAGGATTGGTGAGCTTGGGTGAGCAAACGCAGACCCTTTAAAGTCATACTGCGTGGTACCCATGCCGTGGGTCCCAAATCTCCAGGTTCAAGGGCATCTTCCTACATCGAAAACATGCGTGCGAAACCCAGAAGATGGTACACCGTGTGATCGGGAAAGGTTTCTCAAACGCACCTCATTTCTCCTCTCCGTGTGCTCGGGATCGCCATTCCAGCCGCTCGACTAACAATCTCCCTACTTGGAGAATCAGCACCTTTAACCTCCTGTTTCGGACAGGTCGCAATTTGGCCTGAGGATGAACGGGAAGAGGGGGAACCAATGAGAGACTAGCTCTAGGTGTTGGGACAGGCACAGGTCACTCTATTTTCCCATCAGGAAGAAGAATGAACCACAGGCTCAGCCTGCCCCCCGGAACCAGAATACGGCCTGAAGCAATCCTGCGCTTTGGCGGCCAGCTCCCAAAACAGCGAGTTGACAAATGGAGCTCAGGGGCACTGCAACTCACAAACCTGCAGAGTTATAAATGATAACTCTCGTCCACAAATATATTGAGGGAAGGCAACGAGGAGGATTGGAAAGCAAGGCAGAATTGCAGGAAACAGGTTTCAGGAGGCAGACTCGACTCGCCTTGAAAGCACATGAAAAGCGGCAAAGCGTTGACAATGATGCCCTTGGCCAAAAAGGGCGTATGCGTTTTTTCCTGAATATATTCAGGAAAAAACGCATACGCCCTTTTTGGCCAACCAGGCAAGCCGGAAAGGCAAATCAGCGCTACAAAGAAGGCTCGCTTGCCATCGGTCAAAAGGGCCATGCTGAAAAAAGTGTAAAAACCAGAAATGCAGGACAGGCCATGGAGACATGGGAGCCTTGCTACGCTGATGGGCGGGCTGTAAATTGCCAACAGCCACTCTGGAGAAGTGTACGGCGTGTCCTGAAACATGTAATAAGCACAGCTTAGAGAGCATAGGGCACTTCCACTCATGGGCGTATCAATCGGGAAACCTAAAAATCAACAAGACACAGGCACCCCAAAGTTTAGGGCTGCTCTGTTTCCAAGAACCTCCACTTCGGTACACCTTCAATATCCCAGGAAAGCGAAAAATGGATAAAGAAGTTGTGGTACTTAGGCACAAGGGAATATCACTCAGCCATGAAATCAATGTCATAAGGCTAGTAGCAGCAGGATGAGTGGATTTAGGTACGATGACTCTCAGTGAAAAAAGTCACAGAGAAAAAGACACTTATCCTAAGATATCACTGAGAGAGGGAATGTCAAAATCGCTACACTTGAACTGAATTACAAAACAGAACAGAGTCACACATTTAGAAAACACACTATGGCTGCTTAACGGGAAAGGTGAGGTGGGGTGATGCATAAAACAAGGGTTTGAAATTAGCTCAGATACCGTTCCACAAGCCAAATATGTAATAGACAAGACCTACTCCCTGCTCAGTGAACTGGACTCAACAGCCCCTATTCACCGCCCAAGAATATATCTGACTAGTAAGAGTCTTAAAACCTATGTATTGATATCTCTCTGGAAGTGAATCAAGAGGGTGTAAAGCGGCATAAACACAGCAGTGAAAAGCAGCTAAACCCCATTATAAAAATAGATTACTTAAAAAAAAACCCCATAAAACAAAGACAGTGAAAGAGAGAGAAATTCTTACAAAATCCGTTCAGGGGCTCTGATGCAACCTGGATTGACCATATCTAGACCCACAGCTGGATGAGACATAAGGCTGGACACTCTTGGGGCTGAGAGGATTGGTGAGCTTGGGTGAGCAAACGCAGACCCTTTAAAGTCATACTGCGTGGTACCCATGCCGTGGGTCCCAAATCTCCAGGTTCAAGGGCATCTTCCTACATCGAAAACATGCGTGCGAAACCCAGAAGATGGTACACCGTGTGATCGGGAAAGGTTTCTCAAACGCACCTCATTTCTCCTCTCCGTGTGCTCGGGATCGCCATTCCAGCCGCTCGACTAACAATCTCCCTACTTGGAGAATCAGCACCTTTAACCTCCTGTTTCGGACAGGTCGCAATTTGGCCTGAGGATGAACGGGAAGAGGGGGAACCAATGAGAGACTAGCTCTAGGTGTTGGGACAGGCACAGGTCACTCTATTTTCCCATCAGGAAGAAGAATGAACCACAGGCTCAGCCTGCCCCCCGGAACCAGAATACGGCCTGAAGCAATCCTGCGCTTTGGCGGCCAGCTCCCAAAACAGCGAGTTGACAAATGGAGCTCAGGGGCACTGCAACTCACAAACCTGCAGAGTTATAAATGATAACTCTCGTCCACAAATATATTGAGGGAAGGCAACGAGGAGGATTGGAAAGCAAGGCAGAATTGCAGGAAACAGGTTTCAGGAGGCAGACTCGACTCGCCTTGAAAGCACATGAAAAGCGGCAAAGCGTTGACAATGATGCCCTTGGCCAAAAAGGGCGTATGCGTTTTTTCCTGAATATATTCAGGAAAAAACGCATACGCCCTTTTTGGCCAACCAGGCAAGCCGGAAAGGCAAATCAGCGCTACAAAGAAGGCTCGCTTGCCATCGGTCAAAAGGGCCATGCTGAAAAAAGTGTAAAAACCAGAAATGCAGGACAGGCCATGGAGACATGGGAGCCTTGCTACGCTGATGGGCGGGCTGTAAATTGCCAACAGCCACTCTGGAGAAGTGTACGGCGTGTCCTGAAACATGTAATAAGCACAGCTTAGAGAGCATAGGGCACTTCCACTCATGGGCGTATCAATCGGGAAACCTAAAAATCAACAAGACACAGGCACCCCAAAGTTTAGGGCTGCTCTGTTTCCAAGAACCTCCACTTCGGTACACCTTCAATATCCCAGGAAAGCGAAAAATGGATAAAGAAGTTGTGGTACTTAGGCACAAGGGAATATCACTCAGCCATGAAATCAATGTCATAAGGCTAGTAGCAGCAGGATGAGTGGATTTAGGTACGATGACTCTCAGTGAAAAAAGTCACAGAGAAAAAGACACTTATCCTAAGATATCACTGAGAGAGGGAATGTCAAAATCGCTACACTTGAACTGAATTACAAAACAGAACAGAGTCACACATTTAGAAAACACACTATGGCTGCTTAACGGGAAAGGTGAGGTGGGGTGATGCATAAAACAAGGGTTTGAAATTAGCTCAGATACCGTTCCACAAGCCAAATATGTAATAGACAAGACCTACTCCCTGCTCAGTGAACTGGACTCAACAGCCCCTATTCACCGCCCAAGAATACATCTGACTAGTAAGAGTCTTAAAACCTATGTATTGACCTCTCTCTGGAAGTGAATCAAGAGGGTGTAAAGCGGCATAAACACAGCAGTGAAAAGCAGCTAAACCCCATTATAATAATAGATTACTTAAAAAAAACCCCCATAAAACAAAGACAGTGAAAGAGAGAGAAATTCTTACAAAATCCGTTCAGGGGCTCTGATGCAACCTGGATTGACCATATCTAGACCCACAGCTGGATGAGACATAAGGCTGGACACTCTTGGGGCTGAGAGGATTGGTGAGCTTGGGTGAGCAAACGCAGACCCTTTAAAGTCATACTGCGTGGTACCCATGCCGTGGGTCCCAAATCTCCAGGTTCAAGGGCATCTTCCTACATCGAAAACATGCGTGCGAAACCCAGAAGATGGTACACCGTGTGATCGGGAAAGGTTTCTCAAACGCACCTCATTTCTCCTCTCCTTGTGCTCGGGTTCGCCATTCCAGCCGCTCGACTAACCATCTCCCTACTTGGAGAATCAGCACCTTTAACCTCCTGTTTCGGACAGGTCGCAATTTGGCCTGAGGATGAACGGGAAGAGGGGGAACCAATGAGAGACTAGCTCTAGGTGTTGGGACAGGCACAGGTCACTCTATTTTCCCATCAGGAAGAAGAATGAACCACAGGCTCAGCCTGCCCCCCGGAACCAGAATACGGCCTGAAGCAATCCTGCGCTTTGGCGGCCAGCTCCCAAAAAAGCGAGTTGACAAATGGAGCTCAGGGGCACTGCAACTCACAAACCTGCAGAGTTATAAATGATAACTCTCGTCCACAAATATATTGAGGGAAGGCAACGAGGAGGATTGGAAAGCAAGGCAGAATTGCAGGAAACAGGTGTCAGGAGGCAGACTCGACTCGCCTTGAAAGCACATGAAAAGCGGCAAAGCGTTGACAATGATGCCCTTGGCCAAAAAGGGCGTATGCGTTTTTTCCTGAATATATTCACGAAAAAACGCATACGCCCTTTTTGGCCAACCAGGCAAGCCGGAAAGGCAAATCAGCGCTACAAAGAAGTCTCGCTTGCCATCGGTCAAAAGGGCCATGCTGAAAAAAGTGTAAAAACCAGAAATGCAGGACAGGCCATGGAGACATGGGAGCCTTGCTACGCTGATGGGCGGGCTGTAAATTGCCAACAGCCACTCTGGAGAAGTGTACGGTGTGTCCTGAAACATGTAATAAGCACAGCTTAGAGAGCATAGGGCACTTCCACTCATGGGCGTATCAATCGGGAAACCTAAAAATCAACAAGACACAGGCACCCCAAAGTTTAGGGCTGCTCTGTTTCCAAGAACCTCCACTTCGGTACACCTTCAATATCCCAGGAAAGCGAAAAATGGATAAAGAAGTTCTGGTACTTAGGCACAAGGGAATATCACTCAGCCATGAAATCAATGTCATAAGGCTAGTAGCAGCAGGATGAGTGGATTTAGGTACGATGACTCTCAGTGAAATAAGTCACAGAGAAAAAGACACTTATCCTAAGATATCACTGAGAGAGGGAATGTCAAAGTCGCTACACTTGAACTGAATTACAAAACAGAACAGAGTCACACATTTAGAAAACACACTATGGCTGCTTAACGGGAAAGGTGAGGTGGGGTGATGCATAAAACAAGGGTTTGAAATTAGCTCAGATACCGTTCCACAAGCCAAATATGTAATAGACAAGACCTACTCCCTGCTCAGTGAACTGGACTCAACAGCCCCTATTCACCGCCCAAGAATATATCTGACTAGTAAGAGTCTTAAAACCTATGTATTGATATCTCTCTGGAAGTGAATCAAGAGGGTGTAAAGCGGCATAAACACAGCAGTGAAAAGCAGCTAAACCCCATTATAAAAATAGATTACTTAAAAAAAACCCCCATAAAACAAAGACAGTGAAAGAGAGAGAAATTCTTACAAAATCCGTTCAGGGGCTCTGATGCAACCTGGATTGACCATATCTAGACCCACAGCTGGATGAGACATAAGGCTGGACACTCTTGGGGCTGAGAGGATTGGTGAGCTTGGGTGAGCAAACGCAGACCCTTTAAAGTCATACTGCGTGGTACCCATGCCGTGGGTCCCAAATCTCCAGGTTCAAGGGCATCTTCCTACATCGAAAACATGCGTGCGAAACCCAGAAGATGGTACACCGTGTGATCGGGAAAGGTTTCTCAAACGCACCTCATTTCTCCTCTCCGTGTGCTCGGGATCGCCATTCCAGCCGCTCGACTAACAATCTCCCTACTTGGAGAATCAGCACCTTTAACCTCCTGTTTCGGACAGGTCGCAATTTGGCCTGAGGATGAACGGGAAGAGGGGGAACCAATGAGAGACTAGCTCTAGGTGTTGGGACAGGCACAGGTCACTCTATTTTCCCATCAGGAAGAAGAATGAACCACAGGCTCAGCCTGCCCCCCGGAACCAGAATATGGCCTGAAGCAATCCTGCGCTTTGGCGGCCAGCTCCCAAAAAAGCGAGTTGACAAATGGAGCTCAGGGGCACTGCAACTCACAAACCTGCAGAGTTATAAATGATAACTCTCGTCCACAAATATATTGAGGGAAGGCAACGAGGAGGATTGGAAAGCAAGGCAGAATTGCAGGAAACAGGTTTCAGGAGGCAGACTCGACTCGCCTTGAAAGCACATGAAAAGCGGCAAAGCGTTGACAATGATGCCCTTGGCCAAAAAGGGCGTATGCGTTTTTTCCTGAATATATTCAGCAAAAAACGCATACGCCCTTTTTGGCCAACCAGGCAAGCCGGAAAGGCAAATCAGCGCTACAAAGAAGGCTCGCTTGCCATCGGTCAAAAGGGCCATGCTGAAAAAAGTGTAAAAACCAGAAATGCAGGACAGGCCATGGAGACATGGGAGCCTTGCTACGCTGATGGGCGGGCTGTAAATTGCCAACAGCCACTCTGGAGAAGTGTACGGCGTGTCCTGAAACATGTAATAAGCACAGCTTAGAGAGCATAGGGCACTTCCACTCATGGGCGTCTAAATCGGGAAACCTAAAAATCAACAAGACACAGGCACCCCAAAGTTTAGGGCTGCTCTGTTTCCAAGAACCTCCACTTCGGTACACCTTCAATATCCCAGGAAAGCGAAAAATGGATAAAGAAGTTGTGGTACTTAGGCACAAGGGAATATCACTCAGCCATGAAATCAATGTCATAAGGCTAGTAGCAGCAGGATGAGTGGATTTAGGTACGATGACTCTCAGTGAAATAAGTCACAGAGAAAAAGACACTTATCCTAAGATATCACTGAGAGAGGGAATGTCAAAGTCGCTACACTTGAACTGAATTACAAAACAGAACAGAGTCACACATTTAGAAAACACACTATGGCTGCTTAACGGGAAAGGTGAGGTGGGGTGATGCATAAAACAAGGGTTTGAAATTAGCTCAGATACCGTTCCACAAGCCAAATATGTAATAGACAAGACCTACTCCCTGCTCAGTGAACTGGACTCAACAGCCCCTATTCACCGCCCAAGAATATATCTGACTAGTAAGAGTCTTAAAACCTATGTATTGATATCTCTCTGGAAGTGAATCAAGAGGGTGTAAAGCGGCATAAACACAGCAGTGAAAAGCAGCTAAACCCCATTATAAAAATAGATTACTTAAAAAAAAACCCCATAAAACAAAGACAGTGAAAGAGAGAGAAATTCTTACAAAATCCGTTCAGGGGCTCTGATGCAACCTGGATTGACCATATCTAGACCCACAGCTGGATGAGACATAAGGCTGGACACTCTTGGGGCTGAGAGGATTGGTGAGCTTGGGTGAGCAAACGCAGACCCTTTAAAGTCATACTGCGTGGTACCCATGCCGTGGGTCCCAAATCTCCAGGTTCAAGGGCATCTTCCTACATCGAAAACATGCGTGCGAAACCCAGAAGATGGTACACCGTGTGATCGGGAAAGGTTTCTCAAACGCACCTCATTTCTCCTCTCCGTGTGCTCGGGATCGCCATTCCAGCCGCTCGACTAACAATCTCCCTACTTGGAGAATCAGCACCTTTAACCTCCTGTTTCGGACAGGTCGCAATTTGGCCTGAGGATGAACGGGAAGAGGGGGAACCAATGAGAGACTAGCTCTAGGTGTTGGGACAGGCACAGGTCACTCTATTTTCCCATCAGGAAGAAGAATGAACCACAGGCTCAGCCTGCCCCCCGGAACCAGAATACGGCCTGAAGCAATCCTGCGCTTTGGCGGCCAGCTCCCAAAACAGCGAGTTGACAAATGGAGCTCAGGGGCACTGCAACTCACAAACCTGCAGAGTTATAAATGATAACTCTCGTCCACAAATATATTGAGGGAAGGCAACGAGGAGGATTGGAAAGCAAGGCAGAATTGCAGGAAACAGGTTTCAGGAGGCAGACTCGACTCGCCTTGAAAGCACATGAAAAGCGGCAAAGCGTTGACAATGATGCCCTTGGCCAAAAAGGGCGTATGCGTTTTTTCCTGAATATATTCAGCAAAAAACGCATACGCCCTTTTTGGCCAACCAGGCAAGCCGGAAAGGCAAATCAGCGCTACAAAGAAGGCTCGCTTGCCATCGGTCAAAAGGGCCATGCTGAAAAAAGTGTAAAAACCAGAAATGCAGGACAGGCCATGGAGACATGGGAGCCTTGCTACGCTGATGGGCGGGCTGTAAATTGCCAACAGCCACTCTGGAGAAGTGTACGGCGTGTCCTGAAACATGTAATAAGCACAGCTTAGAGAGCATAGGGCACTTCCACTCATGGGCGTATCAATCGGGAAACCTAAAAATCAACAAGACACAGGCACCCCAAAGTTTAGGGCTGCTCTGTTTCCAAGAACCTCCACTTCGGTACACCTTCAATATCCCAGGAAAGCGAAAAATGGATAAAGAAGTTGTGGTACTTAGGCACAAGGGAATATCACTCAGCCATGAAATCAATGTCATAAGGCTAGTAGCAGCAGGATGAGTGGATTTAGGTACGATGACTCTCAGTGAAATAAGTCACAGAGAAAAAGACACTTATCCTAAGATATCACTGACAGAGGGAATGTCAAAGTCGCTACACTTGAACTGAATTACAAAACAGAACAGAGTCACACATTTAGAAAACACACTATGGCTGCTTAACGGGAAAGGTGAGGTGGGGTGATGCATAAAACAAGGGTTTGAAATTAGCTCAGATACCGTTCCACAAGCCAAATATGTAATAGACAAGACCTACTCCCTGCTCAGTGAACTGGACTCAACAGCCCCTATTCACCGCCCAAGAATATATCTGACTAGTAAGAGTCTTAAAACCTATGTATTGATATCTCTCTGGAAGTGAATCAAGAGGGTGTAAAGCGGCATAAACACAGCAGTGAAAAGCAGCTAAACCCCATTATAAAAATAGATTACTTAAAAAAAAACCCCATAAAACAAAGACAGTGAAAGAGAGAGAAATTCTTACAAAATCCGTTCAGGGGCTCTGATGCAACCTGGATTGACCATATCTAGACCCACAGCTGGATGAGACATAAGGCTGGACACTCTTGGGGCTGAGAGGATTGGTGAGCTTGGGTGAGCAAACGCAGACCCTTTAAAGTCATACTGCGTGGTACCCATGCCGTGGGTCCCAAATCTCCAGGTTCAAGGGCATCTTCCTACATCGAAAACATGCGTGCGAAACCCAGAAGATGGTACACCGTGTGATCGGGAAAGGTTTCTCAAACGCACCTCATTTCTCCTCTCCGTGTGCTCGGGATCGCCATTCCAGCCACTCGACTAACAATCTCCCTACTTGGAGAATCAGCACCTTTAACCTCCTGTTTCGGACAGGTCGCAATTTGGCCTGAGGATGAACGGGAAGAGGGGGAACCAATGAGAGACTAGCTCTAGGTGTTGGGACAGGCACAGGTCACTCTATTTTCCCATCAGGAAGAAGAATGAACCACAGGCTCAGCCTGCCCCCCGGAACCAGAATACGGCCTGAAGCAATCCTGCGCTTTGGCGGCCAGCTCCCAAAACAGCGAGTTGACAAATGGAGCTCAGGGGCACTGCAACTCACAAACCTGCAGAGTTATAAATGATAACTCTCGTCCACAAATATATTGAGGGAAGGCAACGAGGAGGATTGGAAAGCAAGGCAGAATTGCAGGAAACAGGTTTCAGGAGGCAGACTCGACTCGCCTTGAAAGCACATGAAAAGCGGCAAAGCGTTGACAATGATGCCCTTGGCCAAAAAGGGCGTATGCGTTTTTTCCTGAATATATTCAGGAAAAAACGCATACGCCCTTTTTGGCCAACCAGGCAAGCCGGAAAGGCAAATCAGCGCTACAAAGAAGGCTCGCTTGCCATCGGTCAAAAGGGCCATGCTGAAAAAAGTGTAAAAACCAGAAATGCAGGACAGGCCATGGAGACATGGGAGCCTTGCTACGCTGATGGGCGGGCTGTAAATTGCCAACAGCCACTCTGGAGAAGTGTACGGCGTGTCCTGAAACATGTAATAAGCACAGCTTAGAGAGCATAGGGCACTTCCACTCATGGGCGTATCAATCGGGAAACCTAAAAATCAACAAGACACAGGCACCCCAAAGTTTAGGGCTGCTCTGTTTCCAAGAACCTCCACTTCGGTACACCTTCAATATCCCAGGAAAGCGAAAAATGGATAAAGAAGTTGTGGTACTTAGGCACAAGGGAATATCACTCAGCCATGAAATCAATGTCATAAGGCTAGTAGCAGCAGGATGAGTGGATTTAGGTACGATGACTCTCAGTGAAAAAAGTCACAGAGAAAAAGACACTTATCCTAAGATATCACTGAGAGAGGGAATGTCAAAATCGCTACACTTGAACTGAATTACAAAACAGAACAGAGTCACACATTTAGAAAACACACTATGGCTGCTTAACGGGAAAGGTGAGGTGGGGTGATGCATAAAACAAGGGTTTGAAATTAGCTCAGATACCGTTCCACAAGCCAAATATGTAATAGACAAGACCTACTCCCTGCTCAGTGAACTGGACTCAACAGCCCCTATTCACCGCCCAAGAATACATCTGACTAGTAAGAGTCTTAAAACCTATGTATTGACCTCTCTCTGGAAGTGAATCAAGAGGGTGTAAAGCGGCATAAACACAGCAGTGAAAAGCAGCTAAACCCCATTATAATAATAGATTACTTAAAAAAAACCCCCATAAAACAAAGACAGTGAAAGAGAGAGAAATTCTTACAAAATCCGTTCAGGGGCTCTGATGCAACCTGGATTGACCATATCTAGACCCACAGCTGGATGAGACATAAGGCTGGACACTCTTGGGGCTGAGAGGATTGGTGAGCTTGGGTGAGCAAACGCAGACCCTTTAAAGTCATACTGCGTGGTACCCATGCCGTGGGTCCCAAATCTCCAGGTTCAAGGGCATCTTCCTACATCGAAAACATGCGTGCGAAACCCAGAAGATGGTACACCGTGTGATCGGGAAAGGTTTCTCAAACGCACCTCATTTCTCCTCTCCTTGTGCTCGGGTTCGCCATTCCAGCCGCTCGACTAACCATCTCCCTACTTGGAGAATCAGCACCTTTAACCTCCTGTTTCGGACAGGTCGCAATTTGGCCTGAGGATGAACGGGAAGAGGGGGAACCAATGAGAGACTAGCTCTAGGTGTTGGGACAGGCACAGGTCACTCTATTTTCCCATCAGGAAGAAGAATGAACCACAGGCTCAGCCTGCCCCCCGGAACCAGAATACGGCCTGAAGCAATCCTGCGCTTTGGCGGCCAGCTCCCAAAAAAGCGAGTTGACAAATGGAGCTCAGGGGCACTGCAACTCACAAACCTGCAGAGTTATAAATGATAACTCTCGTCCACAAATATATTGAGGGAAGGCAACGAGGAGGATTGGAAAGCAAGGCAGAATTGCAGGAAACAGGTGTCAGGAGGCAGACTCGACTCGCCTTGAAAGCACATGAAAAGCGGCAAAGCGTTGACAATGATGCCCTTGGCCAAAAAGGGCGTATGCGTTTTTTCCTGAATATATTCACGAAAAAACGCATACGCCCTTTTTGGCCAACCAGGCAAGCCGGAAAGGCAAATCAGCGCTACAAAGAAGTCTCGCTTGCCATCGGTCAAAAGGGCCATGCTGAAAAAAGTGTAAAAACCAGAAATGCAGGACAGGCCATGGAGACATGGGAGCCTTGCTACGCTGATGGGCGGGCTGTAAATTGCCAACAGCCACTCTGGAGAAGTGTACGGTGTGTCCTGAAACATGTAATAAGCACAGCTTAGAGAGCATAGGGCACTTCCACTCATGGGCGTATCAATCGGGAAACCTAAAAATCAACAAGACACAGGCACCCCAAAGTTTAGGGCTGCTCTGTTTCCAAGAACCTCCACTTCGGTACACCTTCAATATCCCAGGAAAGCGAAAAATGGATAAAGAAGTTCTGGTACTTAGGCACAAGGGAATATCACTCAGCCATGAAATCAATGTCATAAGGCTAGTAGCAGCAGGATGAGTGGATTTAGGTACGATGACTCTCAGTGAAATAAGTCACAGAGAAAAAGACACTTATCCTAAGATATCACTGAGAGAGGGAATGTCAAAGTCGCTACACTTGAACTGAATTACAAAACAGAACAGAGTCACACATTTAGAAAACACACTATGGCTGCTTAACGGGAAAGGTGAGGTGGGGTGATGCATAAAACAAGGGTTTGAAATTAGCTCAGATACCGTTCCACAAGCCAAATATGTAATAGACAAGACCTACTCCCTGCTCAGTGAACTGGACTCAACAGCCCCTATTCACCGCCCAAGAATATATCTGACTAGTAAGAGTCTTAAAACCTATGTATTGATATCTCTCTGGAAGTGAATCAAGAGGGTGTAAAGCGGCATAAACACAGCAGTGAAAAGCAGCTAAACCCCATTATAAAAATAGATTACTTAAAAAAAACCCCCATAAAACAAAGACAGTGAAAGAGAGAGAAATTCTTACAAAATCCGTTCAGGGGCTCTGATGCAACCTGGATTGACCATATCTAGACCCACAGCTGGATGAGACATAAGGCTGGACACTCTTGGGGCTGAGAGGATTGGTGAGCTTGGGTGAGCAAACGCAGACCCTTTAAAGTCATACTGCGTGGTACCCATGCCGTGGGTCCCAAATCTCCAGGTTCAAGGGCATCTTCCTACATCGAAAACATGCGTGCGAAACCCAGAAGATGGTACACCGTGTGATCGGGAAAGGTTTCTCAAACGCACCTCATTTCTCCTCTCCGTGTGCTCGGGATCGCCATTCCAGCCGCTCGACTAACAATCTCCCTACTTGGAGAATCAGCACCTTTAACCTCCTGTTTCGGACAGGTCGCAATTTGGCCTGAGGATGAACGGGAAGAGGGGGAACCAATGAGAGACTAGCTCTAGGTGTTGGGACAGGCACAGGTCACTCTATTTTCCCATCAGGAAGAAGAATGAACCACAGGCTCAGCCTGCCCCCCGGAACCAGAATACGGCCTGAAGCAATCCTGCGCTTTGGCGGCCAGCTCCCAAAAAAGCGAGTTGACAAATGGAGCTCAGGGGCACTGCAACTCACAAACCTGCAGAGTTATAAATGATAACTCTCGTCCACAAATATATTGAGGGAAGGCAACGAGGAGGATTGGAAAGCAAGGCAGAATTGCAGGAAACAGGTTTCAGGAGGCAGACTCGACTCGCCTTGAAAGCACATGAAAAGCGGCAAAGCGTTGACAATGATGCCCTTGGCCAAAAAGGGCGTATGCGTTTTTTCCTGAATATATTCAGCAAAAAACGCATACGCCCTTTTTGGCCAACCAGGCAAGCCGGAAAGGCAAATCAGCGCTACAAAGAAGGCTCGCTTGCCATCGGTCAAAAGGGCCATGCTGAAAAAAGTGTAAAAACCAGAAATGCAGGACAGGCCATGGAGACATGGGAGCCTTGCTACGCTGATGGGCGGGCTGTAAATTGCCAACAGCCACTCTGGAGAAGTGTACGGCGTGTCCTGAAACATGTAATAAGCACAGCTTAGAGAGCATAGGGCACTTCCACTCATGGGCGTATCAATCGGGAAACCTAAAAATCAACAAGACACAGGCACCCCAAAGTTTAGGGCTGCTCTGTTTCCAAGAACCTCCACTTCGGTACACCTTCAATATCCCAGGAAAGCGAAAAATGGATAAAGAAGTTGTGGTACTTAGGCACAAGGGAATATCACTCAGCCATGAAATCAATGTCATAAGGCTAGTAGCAGCAGGATGAGTGGATTTAGGTACGATGACTCTCAGTGAAAAAAGTCACAGAGAAAAAGACACTTATCCTAAGATATCACTGAGAGAGGGAATGTCAAAATCGCTACACTTGAACTGAATTACAAAACAGAACAGAGTCACACATTTAGAAAACACACTATGGCTGCTTAACGGGAAAGGTGAGGTGGGGTGATGCATAAAACAAGGGTTTGAAATTAGCTCAGATACCGTTCCACAAGCCAAATATGTAATAGACAAGACCTACTCCCTGCTCAGTGAACTGGACTCAACAGCCCCTATTCACCGCCCAAGAATACATCTGACTAGTACGAGTCTTAAAACCTATGTATTGACCTGTCTCTGGAAGTGAATCAAGAGGGTGTAAAGCGGCATAAACACAGCAGTGAAAAGCAGGTAAACCCCATTATAAAAATTGATTACTTAAAAAAAAAACCCCATAAAACAAAGACAGTGAAAGAGAGAGAAATTCTTACAAAATCCGTTCAGGGGCTCTGATGCAACCTGGATTGACCATATCTAGACCCACAGCTGGATGAGACATAAGGCTGGACACTCTTGGGGCTGAGAGGATTGGTGAACTTGGGTGAGCAAACGCAGACCCTTTAAAGTCATACTGCGTGGTACCCATGCCGTGGGTCCCAAATCTCCAGGTTCAAGGGCATCTTCCTACATCGAAAACATGCGTGGGAAACCCAGAAGATGATACGCCGTGTGATCGGGAAAGGTTTCTCAAACGCACCTCATCTCTCCTCTCCTTCTGCTCGGGTTCGCCATTCCAGCCGCTCGACTAACAATCTCCGTACTTGGAGAATCAGCACCTTTAACCTCCTGTTTCGTAAAGGTCGCAATTTGGCCTGAGGATGAACGGGAAGAGGGGGAACCAGTGAGAGACCAGCTCTAGGTGTTGGGACAGGCACAGGTCACTCTATTTTCCCATCAGGAAGAAGAATGAACCACAGGCTCAGCCTGCCCCCCGGAACCAGAATACGGCCTGAAGCAATCCTGCGCTTTGGCGGCCAGCTCCCAAAAAAGCCAGTTGACAAATGGAGCTCAGGGGCACTGCAACTCACAAACCTGCAGAGTTATAAATGATAACTCTCGTCCACAAATATATTGAGGGAAGGCAACGAGGAGGATTGGAAAGCAAGGCAGAATTGCAGGAAACAGGTTTCAGGAGGCAGACTCGACTCGCCTTGAAAGCACATGAAAAGCGGCAAAGCGTTGACAATGATGCCCTTGGCCAAAAAGGGCGTATGGGTTTTTTCCTGAATATATTCACGAAAAAACGCATACGCCCTTTTTGGCCAACCAGGCAAGCCGGAAAGGCAAATCAGCGCTACAAAGAAGTCTCGCTTGCCATCGGTCAAAAGGGCCATGCTGAAAAAAGTGTAAAAACCAGAAATGCAGGACAGGCCATGGAGACATGGGAGCCTTGCTACGCTGATGGGCGGGCTGTAAATTGCCAACAGCCACTCTGGAGAAGTGTACGGCGTGTCCTGAAACATGTAATAAGCACAGCTTAGAGAGCATAGGGCACTTCCACTCATGGGCGTATCAATCGGGAAACCTAAAAATCAACAAGACACAGGCACCCCAAAGTTTAGGGCTGCTCTGTTTCCAAGAACCTCCACTTCGGTACACCTTCAATATCCCAGGAAAGCGAAAAATGGATAAAGAAGTTGTGGTACTTAGGCACAAGGGAATATCACTCAGCCATGAAATCAATGTCATAAGGCTAGTAGCAGCAGGATGAGTGGATTTAGGTACGATGACTCTCAGTGAAATAAGTCACAGAGAAAAAGACACTTATCCTAAGATATCACTGAGAGAGGGAATGTCAAAGTCGCTACACTTGAACTGAATTACAAAACAGAACAGAGTCACACATTTAGAAAACACACTATGGCTGCTTAACGGGAAAGGTGAGGTGGGGTGATGCATAAAACAAGGGTTTGAAATTAGCTCAGATACCGTTCCACAAGCCAAATATGTAATAGACAAGACCTACTCCCTGCTCAGTGAACTGGACTCAACAGCCCCTATTCACCGCCCAAGAATATATCTGACTAGTAAGAGTCTTAAAACCTATGTATTGACCTCTCTCTGGAAGTGAATCAAGAGGGTGTAAAGCGGCATAAACACAGCAGTGAAAAGCAGGTAAACCCCATTATAAAAATAGATTACTTAAAAAAAAAACCCCATAAAACAAAGACAGTGAAAGAGAGAGAAATTCTTACAAAATCCGTTCAGGGGCTCTGATGCAACCTGGATTGACCATATCTAGACCCACAGCTGGATGAGACATAAGGCTGGACACTCTTGGGGCTGAGAGGATTGGTGAGCTTGGGTGAGCAAACGCAGACCCTTTAAAGTCATACTGCGTGGTACCCATGCCGTGGGTCCCAAATCTCCAGGTTCAAGGGCATCTTCCTACATCGAAAACATGCGTGGGAAACCCAGAAGATGGTACACCGTGTGACCGGGAAAGGTTTCTCAAACGCACCTCATTTCTCCTCTCCGTGTGCTCGGGTTCGCCATTCCAGCCGCTCGACTAACCATCTCCCTACTTGGAGAATCAGCACCTTTAACCTCCTGTTTCGGACAGGTCGCAATTTGGCCTGAGGATGAACGGGAAGAGGGGGAACCAATGAGAGACTAGCTCTAGGTGTTGGGACAGGCACAGGTCACTCTATTTTCCCATCAGGAAGAAGAATGAACCACAGGCTCAGCCTGCCCCCCGGAACCAGAATACGGCCTGAAGCAATCCTGCGCTTTGGCGGCCAGCTCCCAAAAAAGCGAGTTGACAAATGGAGCTCAGGGGCACTGCAACTCACAAACCTGCAGAGTTATAAATGATAACTCTCGTCCACAAATATATTGAGGGAAGGCAACGAGGAGGATTGGAAAGCAAGGCAGAATTGCAGGAAACAGGTTTCAGGAGGCAGACTCGACTCGCCTTGAAAGCACATGAAAAGCGGCAAAGCGTTGACAATGATGCCCTTGGCCAAAAAGGGCGTATGCGTTTTTTCCTGAATATATTCAGGAAAAAACGCATACGCCCTTTTTGGCCAACCAGGCAAGCCGGAAAGGCAAATCAGCGCTACAAAGAAGTCTCGCTTGCCATCGGTCAAAAGGGCCATGCTGAAAAAAGTGTAAAAACCAGAAATGCAGGACAGGCCATGGAGACATGGGAGCCTTGCTACGCTGATGGGCGGGCTGTAAATTGCCAACAGCCACTCTGAAGAAGTGTACGGCGTGTCCTGAAACATGTAATAAGCACAGCTTAGAGAGCATAGGGCACTTCCACTCATGGGCGTATCAATCGGGAAACCTAAAAATCAACAAGACACAGGCACCCCAAAGTTTAGGGCTGCTCTGTTTCCAAGAACCTCCACTTCGGTACACCTTCAATATCCCAGGAAAGCGAAAAATGGATAAAGAAGTTGTGGTACTTAGGCACAAGGGAATATCACTCAGCCATGAAATCAATGTCATAAGGCTAGTAGCAGCAGGATGAGTGGATTTAGGTACGATGACTCTCAGTGAAATAAGTCACAGAGAAAAAGACACTTATCCTAAGATATCACTGAGAGAGGGAATGTCAAAATCGCTACACTTGAACTGAATTACAAAACAGAACAGAGTCACACATTTAGAAAACACACTATGGCTGCTTAACGGGAAAGGTGAGGTGGGGTGATGCATAAAACAAGGGTTTGAAATTAGCTCAGATACCGTTCCACAAGCCAAATATGTAATAGACAAGACCTACTCCCTGCTCAGTGAACTGGACTCAACAGCCCCTATTCACCGCCCAAGAATATATCTGACTAGTAAGAGTCTTAAAACCTATGTATTGACCTCTCTCTGGAAGTGAATCAAGAGGGTGTAAAGCGGCATAAACACAGCAGTGAAAAGCAGGTAAACCCCATTATAAAAATAGATTACTTAAAAAAAAAACCCCATAAAACAAAGACAGTGAAAGAGAGAGAAATTCTTACAAAATCCGTTCAGGGGCTCTGATGCAACCTGGATTGACCATATCTAGACCCACAGCTGGATGAGACATAAGGCTGGACACTCTTGGGGCTGAGAGGATTGGTGAGCTTGGGTGAGCAAACGCAGACCCTTTAAAGTCATACTGCCTGGTACCCATGCCGTGGGTCCCAAATCTCCAGGTTCAAGGGCATCTTCCTACATCGAAAACATGCGTGCGAAACCCAGAAGATGGTACACCGTGTGATCGGGAAAGGTTTCTCAAACGCACCTCATTTCTCCTCTCCGTGTGCTCGGGTTCGCCATTCCAGCCGCTCGACTAACAATCTCCCTACTTGAAGAATCAGCACCTTTAACCTCCTGTTTCGGACAGGTCGCAATTTGGCCTGAGGATGAACGGGAAGAGGGGGAACCAATGAGAGACTAGCTCTAGGTGTTGGGACAGGCACAGGTCACTCTATTTTCCCATCAGGAAGAAGAATGAACCACAGGCTCAGCCTGCCCCCCGGAACCAGAATACGGCCTGAAGCAATCCTGCGCTTTGGCGGCCAGCTCCCAAAAAAGCGAGTTGACAAATGGAGCTCAGGGGCACTGCAACTCACAAACCTGCAGAGTTATAAATGATAACTCTCGTCCACAAATATATTGAGGGAAGGCAACGAGGAGGATTGGAAAGCAAGGCAGAATTGCAGGAAACAGGTGTCAGGAGGCAGACTCGACTCGCCTTGAAAGCACATGAAAAGCGGCAAAGCGTTGACAATGATGCCCTTGGCCAAAAAGGGCGTATGCGTTTTTTCCTGAATATATTCAAGAAAAAACGCATACGCCCTTTTTGGCCAACCAGGCAAGCCGGAAAGGCAAATCAGCGCTACAAAGAAGGCTCGCTTGCCATCGGTCAAAAGGGCCATGCTGAAAAAAGTGTAAAAACCAGAAATGCAGGACAGGCCATGGAGACATGGGAGCCTTGCTACGCTGATGGGCGGGCTGTAAATTGCCAACAGCCACTCTGGAGAAGTGTACGGCGTGTCCTGAAACATGTAATAAGCACAGCTTAGAGAGCATAGGGCACTTCCACTCATGGGCGTATCAATCGGGAAACCTAAAAATCAACAAGACACAGGCACCCCAAAGTTTAGGGCTGCTCTGTTTCCAAGAACCTCCACTTCGGTACACCTTCAATATCCCAGGAAAGCGAAAAATGGATAAAGAAGTTGTGGTACTTAGGCACAAGGGAATATCACTCAGCCATGAAATCAATGTCATAAGGCTAGTAGCAGCAGGATGAGTGGATTTAGGTACGATGACTCTCAGTGAAATAAGTCACAGAGAAAAAGACACTTATCCTAAGATATCACTGAGAGAGGGAATGTCAAAGTCGCTACACTTGAACTGAATTACAAAACAGAACAGAGTCACACATTTAGAAAACACACTATGGCTGCTTAACGGGAAAGGTGAGGTGGGGTGATGCATAAAACAAGGGTTTGAAATTAGCTCAGATACCGTTCCACAAGCCAAATATGTAATAGACAAGACCTACTCCCTGCTCAGTGAACTGGACTCAACAGCCCCTATTCACCGCCCAAGAATACATCTGACTAGTAAGAGTCTTAAAACCTATGTATTGACCTCTCTCTGGAAGTGAATCAAGAGGGTGTAAAGCGGCATAAACACAGCAGTGAAAAGCAGCTAAACCCCATTATAAAAATAGATTACTTAAAAAAAAACCCCATAAAACAAAGACAGTGAAAGAGAGAGAAATTCTTACAAAATCCGTTCAGGGGCTCTGATGCCACCCGGATTGACCATATCTAGACCCACAGCTGGATGAGACATAAGGCTGGACACTCTTGGGGCTGAGAGGATTGGTGAGCTTGGGTGAGCAAACGCAGACTCTTTAAAGTCATACTGCGTGGTACCCATGCCGTGGGTCCCAAATCTCCAGGTTCAAGGGCATCTTCCTACATCGAAAACATGCGTGCGAAACCCAGAAGATGGTACACCGTGTGATCGGGAAAGGTTTCTCAAACGCACCTCATTTCTCCTCTCCTTGTGCTCGGGTTCGCCATTCCAGCCGCTCGACTAACCATCTCCCTACTTGGAGAATCAGCACCTTTAACCTCCTGTTTCGGACAGGTCGCAATTTGGCCTGAGGATGAACGGGAAGAGGGGGAACCAATGAGAGACCAGCTCTAGGTGTTGGGACAGGCACAGGTCACTCTATTTTCCCATCAGGAAGAAGAATGAACCACAGGCTCAGCCTGCCCCCCGGAACCAGAATACGGCCTGAAGCAATCCTGTGCTTTGGCGGCCAGCTCCCAGAAAAGCGAGTTGACAAATGGAGCTCAGGGGCACTGCAACTCACAAACCTGCAGAGTTATAAATGATAACTCTCGTCCACAAATATATTGAGGGAAGGCAACAAGGAGGATTGGAAAGCAAGGCAGAATTGCAGGAAACAGGTTTCAGGAGGCAGACTCGACTCGCCTTGAAAGCACATGAAAAGCGGCAAAGCGTTGACAATCATGCCCTTGGCCAAAAAGGGCGTATGCGTTTTTTCCTGAATATATTCAGGAAAAAACGCATACGCCCTTTTTGGCCAACCAGGCAAGCCGGAAAGGCAAATCAGCGCTACAAAGAAGGCTCGCTTGCCATCGGTCAAAAGGGCCATGCTGAAAAAAGTGTAAAAACCAGAAATGCAGGACAGGCCATGGAGATATGGGAGCCTTGCTACGCTGATGGGCGGGCTGTAAATTGCCAACAGCCACTCTGGAGAAGTGTACGGCGTGTCCTGAAACATGTAATAAGCACAGCTTAGAGAGCATAGGGCACTTCCACTCATGGGCGTATAAATCGGGAAACCTAAAAATTAACAAGACACAGGCACCCCAAAGTTTAGGGCTGCTCTGTTTCCAAGAACCTCCACTTCGGTACACCTTCAATATCCCAGGAAAGCGAAAAATGGATAAAGAAGTTCTGGTACTTAGGCACAAGGGAATATCACTCAGCCATGAAATCAATGTCATAAGGCTAGTAGCAGAAGGATGAGTGGATTTAGGTACGATGACTCTCAGTGAAAAAAGTCACAGAGAAAAAGACACTTATCCTAAGATATCACTGAGAGAGGGCATGTCAAAATCGCTACACTTGAACTGAATTACAAAACAGAATAGACTCACACATTTAGAAAACACACTATGGCTGCTTAACGGGAAAGGTGAGGTGGGGTGATGCATAAAACAAGGGTTTGAAATTAGCTCAGATACCGTTCCACAAGCCAAATATGTAATAGACAAGACCTACTCCCTGCTCAGTGAACTGGACTCAACAGCCCCTATTCACCGCCCAAGAATACATCTGACTAGTAAGAGTCTTAAAACCTATGTATTGATCTCTCTCTGGAAGTGAATCAAGAGGGTGTAAAGCGGCATAAACACAGCAGTGAAAAGCAGCTAAACCCCATTATAAAAATAGATTACTTAAAAAAAAAACCCATAAAACAAAGACAGTGAAAGAGAGAGAAATTCTTACAAAATCCGTTCAGGGGCTCTGATGCAACCCGGATTGACCATATCTAGACCCACAGCTGGATGAGACATGAGGCTGGACACTCTTGGGGCTGAGAGGATTGGTGAGCTTGGGTGAGCAAACGCAGACTCTTTAAAGTCATACTGCGTGGTACCCATGCCGTGGGTCCCAAATCTCCAGGTTCAAGGGCATCTTCCTACATCGAAAACATGCGTGCGAAACCCAGAAGATGGTACACCGTGTGATCGGGAAAGGTTTCTCAAACGCACCTCATTTCTCCTCTCCTTGTGCTCGGGTTCGCCATTCTAGCCGCTCGACTAACCATCTCCCTACTTGGAGAATCAGCACCTTTAACCTCCTGTTTCGGACAGGTCGCAATTTGGCCTGAGGATGAACGGGAAGAGGGGGAACCAGTGAGAGACTAGCTCTAGGTGCTGGGACAGGCACAGGTCACTCTATTTTCCCATCAGGAAGAAGAATGAACCACAGGCTCAGCCTGCCCCCCGGAACCAGAATACGGCCTGAAGCAATCCTGTGCTTTGGCGGCCAGCTCCCAGAAAAGCGAGTTGACAAATGGAGCTCAGGGGCACTGTTACTCACAAACCTGCAGAGTTATAAATGATAACTCTCGTCCACAAATATATTGAGGGAAGGCAACGAGGAGGATTGGAAAGCAAGGCAGAATTGCAGGAAACAGGTTTCAGGAGGCAGACTCGACTCGCCTTGAAAGCACATGAAAAGCGGCAAAGCGTTGACAATGATGCCCTTGGCCAAAAAGGGCGTATGCGTTTTTTCCTGAATATATTCAGGAAAAAACGCATACGCCCTTTTTGGCCAACCAGGCAAGCCGGAAAGGCAAATCAGCGCTACAAAGAAGTCTCGCTTGCCATCGGTCAAAAGGGCCATGCTGAAAAAAGTGTAAAAACCAGAAATGCAGGACAGGCCATGGAGACATGGGAGCCTTGCTACGCTGATGGGCGGGCTGTAAATTGCCAACAGCCACTCTGGAGAAGTGTACGGCGTGTCCTGAAACATGTAATAAGCACAGCTTAGAGAGCATAGGGCACTTCCACTCATGGGCGTATAAATCGGGAAACCTAAAAATCAACAAGACACAGGCACCCCAAAGTTTAGGGCTGCTCTGTTTCCAAGAACCTCCACTTCGGTACACCTTCAATATCCCAGGAAAGCGAAAAATGGATAAAGAAGTTCTGGTACTTAGGCACAAGGGAATATCACTCAGCCATGAAATCAATGTCATAAGGCTAGTAGCAGAAGGATGAGTGGATTTAGGTACGATGACTCTCAGTGAAAAAAGTCACAGAGAAAAAGACACTTATCCTAAGATATCACTGAGAGAGGGAATGTCAAAATCGCTACACTTGAACTGAATTACAAAACAGAATAGAGTCACACATTTAGAAAACACACTATGGCTGCTTAACGGGAAAGGTGAGGTGGGGTGATGCATAAAACAAGGGTTTGAAATTAGCTCAGATACCGTTCCACAAGCCAAATATGTAATAGACAAGACCTACTCCCTGCTCAGTGAACTGGACTCAACAGCCCCTATTCACCGCCCAAGAATACATCTGACTAGTAAGAGTCTTAAAACCTATGTATTGACCTCTCTCTGGAAGTGAATCAAGAGGGTGTAAAGCGGCATAAACACAGCAGTGAAAAGCAGCTAAACCCCATTATAAAAATAGATTACTTAAAAAAAAACCCCATAAAACAAAGACAGTGAAAGAGAGAGAAATTCTTACAAAATCCGTTCAGGGGCTCTGATGCAACCTGGATTGACCATATCTAGACCCACAGCTGGATGAGACATAAGGCTGGACACTCTTGGGGCTGAGAGGATTGGTGAGCTTGGGTGAGCAAACGCAGACCCTTTAAAGTCATACTGCGTGGTACCCATGCCGTGGGTCCCAAATCTCCAGGTTCAAGGGCATCTTCCTACATCGAAAACATGCGTGCGAAACCCAGAAGATGGTACACCGTGTGATCGGGAAAGGTTTCTCAAACGCACCTCATTTCTCCTCTCCTTGTGCTCGGGTTCGCCATTCCAGCCGCTCGACTAACCATCTCCCTACTTGGAGAATCAGCACCTTTAACCTCCTGTTTCGGACAGGTCGCAATTTGGCCTGAGGATGAACGGGAAGAGGGGGAACCAATGAGAGACTAGCTCTAGGTGTTGGGACAGGCACAGGTCACTCTATTTTCCCATCAGGAAGAAGAATGAACCACAGGCTCAGCCTGCCCCCCGGAACCAGAATACGGCCTGAAGCAATCCTGCGCTTTGGCGGCCAGCTCCCAAAAAAGCGAGTTGACAAATGGAGCTCAGGGGCACTGCAACTCACAAACCTGCAGAGTTATAAATGATAACTCTCGTCCACAAATATATTGAGGGAAGGCAACGAGGAGGATTGGAAAGCAAGGCAGAATTGCAGGAAACAGGTTTCAGGAGGCAGACTCGACTCGCCTTGAAAGCACATGAAAAGCGGCAAAGCGTTGACAATGATGCCCTTGGCCAAAAAGGGCGTATGCGTTTTTTCCTGAATATATTCAGGAAAAAACGCATACGCCCTTTTTGGCCAACCAGGCAAGCCGGAAAGGCAAATCAGCGCTACAAAGAAGTCTCGCTTGCCATCGGTCAAAAGGGCCATGCTGAAAAAAGTGTAAAAACCAGAAATACAGGACAGGCCATGGAGACATGGGAGCCTTGCTACGCTGATGGGCGGGCTGTAAATTGCCAACAGCCACTCTGGAGAAGTGTACGGCGTGTCCTGAAACATGTAATAAGCACAGCTTAGAGAGCATAGGGCACTTCCACTCATGGGCGTATCAATCGGGAAACCTAAAAATCAACAAGACACAGGCACCCCAAAGTTTAGGGCTGCTCTGTTTCCAAGAACCTCCACTTCGGTACACCTTCAATATCCCAGGAAAGCGAAAAATGGATAAAGAAGTTGTGGTACTTAGGCACAAGGGAATATCACTCAGCCATGAAATCAATGTCATAAGGCTAGTAGCAGCAGGATGAGTGGATTTAGGTACGATGACTCTCAGTGAAATAAGTCACAGAGAAAAAGACACTTATCCTAAGATATCACTGAGAGAGGGAATGTCAAAGTCGCTACACTTGAACTGAATTACAAAACAGAACAGAGTCACACATTTAGAAAACACACTATGGCTGCTTAACGGGAAAGGTGAGGTGGGGTGATGCATAAAACAAGGGTTTGAAATTAGCTCAGATACCGTTCCACAAGCCAAATATGTAATAGACAAGACCTACTCCCTGCTCAGTGAACTGGACTCAACAGCCCCTATTCATCGCCCAAGAATACATCTGACTAGTAAGAGTCTTAAAACCTATGTATTGACCTCTCTCTGGAAGTGAATCAAGAGGGTGTAAAGCGGCATAAACACAGCAGTGAAAAGCAGCTAAACCCCATTATAAAAATTGATTACTTAAAAAAAAAACCCCATAAAACAAAGACAGTGAAAGAGAGAGAAATTCTTACAAAATCCGTTCAGGGGCTCTGATGCAACCTGGATTGACCATATCTAGACCCACAGCTGGATGAGACATAAGGCTGGACACTCTTGGGGCTGAGAGGATTGGTGAGCTTGGGTGAGCAAACGCAGACCCTTTAAAGTCATACTGCGTGGTACCCATGCCGTGGGTCCCAAATCTCCAGGTTCAAGGGCATCTTCCTACATCGAAAACATGCGTGGGAAACCCAGAAGATGGTACACCGTGTGACCGGGAAAGGTTTCTCAAACGCACCTCATTTCTCCTCTCCGTGTGCTCGGGTTCGCCATTCCAGCCGCTCGACTAACCATCTCCCTACTTGGAGAATCAGCACCTTTAACCTCCTGTTTCGGACAGGTCGCAATTTGGCCTGAGGATGAACGGGAAGAGGGGGAACCAATGAGAGACTAGCTCTAGGTGTTGGGACAGGCACAGGTCACTCTATTTTCCCATCAGGAAGAAGAATGAACCACAGGCTCAGCCTGCCCCCCGGAACCAGAATACGGCCTGAAGCAATCCTGCGCTTTGGCGGCCAGCTCCCAAAAAAGCGAGTTGAGAAATGGAGCTCAGGGGCACTGCTACTCACAAACCTGCAGAGTTATAAATGATAACTCTCGTCCACAAATATATTGAGGGAAGGCAACGAGGAGGATTGGAAAGCAAGGCAGAATTGCAGGAAACAGGTTTCAGGAGGCAGACTCGACTCGCCTTGAAAGCACATGAAAAGCGGCAAAGCGTTGACAATGATGCCCTTGGCCAAAAAGGGCGTATGCGTTTTTCCCTGAATATATTCAGGGAAAAACGCATACGCCCTTTTTGGCCAACCAGGCAAGCCGGAAAGGCAAATCAGCGCTACAAAGAAGTCTCGCTTGCCATCGGTCAAAAGGGCCATGCTGAAAAAAGTGTAAAAACCAGAAATGCAGGACAGGCCATGGAGATATGGGAGCCTTGCTACGCTGATGGGCGGGCTGTAAATTGCCAACAGCCACTCTGGAGAAGTGTACGGCGTGTCCTGAAACATGTAATAAGCACAGCTTAGAGAGCATAGGGCACTTCCACTCATGGGCGTATAAATCGGGAAACCTAAAAATCAACAAGACACAGGCACCCCAAAGTTTAGGGCTGCTCTGTTTCCAAGAACCTCCACTTCGGTACACCTTCAATATCCCAGGAAAGCGAAAAATGGATAAAGAAGTTCTGGTACTTAGGCACAAGGGAATATCACTCAGCCATGAAATCAATGTCATAAGGCTAGTAGCAGCAGGATGAGTGGATTTAGGTACGATGACTCTCAGTGAAAAAAGTCACAGAGAAAAAGACACTTATCCTAAGATATCACTGAGAGAGGGAATGTCAAAGTCGCTACACTTGAACTGAATTACAAAACAGAACAGAGTCACACATTTAGAAAACACACTATGGCTGCTTAACGGGAAAGGTGAGGTGGGGTGATGCATAAAACAAGGGTTTGAAATTAGCTCAGATACCGTTCCACAAGCCAAATATGTAATAGACAAGACCTACTCCCTGCTCAGTGAACTGGACTCAACAGCCCCTATTCACCGCCCAAGAATACATCTGACTAGTAAGAGTCTTAAAACCTATGTATTGACCTCTCTCTGGAAGTGAATCAAGAGGGTGTAAAGCGGCATAAACACAGCAGTGAAAAGCAGCTAAACCCCATTATAAAAATAGATTACTTAAAAAAAAACCCCATAAAACAAAGACAGTGAAAGAGAGAGAAATTCTTACAAAATCCGTTCAGGGGCTCTGATGCAACCTGGATTGACCATATCTAGACCCACAGCTGGATGAGACATAAGGCTGGACACTCTTGGGGCTGAGAGGATTGGTGAGCTTGGGTGAGCAAACGCAGACCCTTTAAAGTCATACTGCGTGGTACCCATGCCGTGGGTCCCAAATCTCCAGGTTCAAGGGCATCTTCCTACATCGAAAACATGCGTGCGAAACCCAGAAGATGGTACACCGTGTGATCGGGAAAGGTTTCTCAAACGCACCTCATTTCTCCTCTCCTTGTGCTCGGGTTCGCCATTCCAGCCGCTCGACTAACCATCTCCCTACTTGGAGAATCAGCACCTTTAACCTCCTGTTTCGGACAGGTCGCAATTTGGCCTGAGGATGAACGGGAAGAGGGGGAACCAATGAGAGACTAGCTCTAGGTGTTGGGACAGGCACAGGTCACTCTATTTTCCCATCAGGAAGAAGAATGAACCACAGGCTCAGCCTGCCCCCCGGAACCAGAATACGGCCTGAAGCAATCCTGCGCTTTGGCGGCCAGCTCCCAAAAAAGCGAGTTGACAAATGGAGCTCAGGGGCACTGCAACTCACAAACCTGCAGAGTTATAAATGATAACTCTCGTCCACAAATATATTGAGGGAAGGCAACGAGGAGGATTGGAAAGCAAGGCAGAATTGCAGGAAACAGGTTTCAGGAGGCAGACTCGACTCGCCTTGAAAGCACATGAAAAGCGGCAAAGCGTTGACAATGATGCCCTTGGCCAAAAAGGGCGTATGGGTTTTTTCCTGAATATATTCAGGAAAAAACGCATACGCCCTTTTTGGCCAACCAGGCAAGCCGGAAAGGCAAATCAGCACTACAAAGAAGTCTCGCTTGCCATCGGTCAAAAGGGCCATGCTGAAAAAAGTGTAAAAACCAGAAATGCAGGACAGGCCATGGAGACATGGGAGCCTTGCTACGCTGATGGGCGGGCTGTAAATTGCCAACAGCCACTCTGGAGAAGTGTACGGCGTGTCCTGAAACATGTAATAAGCACAGCTTAGAGAGCATAGGGCACTTCCACTCATGGGCGTCTAAATCGGGAAACCTAAAAATCAACAAGACACAGGCACCCCAAAGTTTAGGGCTGCTCTGTTTCCAAGAACCTCCACTTCGGTACACCTTCAATATCCCAGGAAAGCGAAAAATGGATAAAGAAGTTGTGGTACTTAGGCACAAGGGAATATCACTCAGCCATGAAATCAATGTCATAAGGCTAGTAGCAGCAGGATGAGTGGATTTAGGTACGATGACTCTCAGTGAAATAAGTCACAGAGAAAAAGACACTTATCCTAAGATATCACTGAGAGAGGGAATGTCAAAGTCGCTACACTTGAACTGAATTACAAAACAGAACAGAGTCACACATTTAGAAAACACACTATGGCTGCTTAACGGGAAAGGTGAGGTGGGGTGATGCATAAAACAAGGGTTTGAAATTAGCTCAGATACCGTTCCACAAGCCAAATATGTAATAGACAAGACCTACTCCCTGCTCAGTGAACTGGACTCAACAGCCCCTATTCACCGCCCAAGAATATATCTGACTAGTAAGAGTCTTAAAACCTATGTATTGATATCTCTCTGGAAGTGAATCAAGAGGGTGTAAAGCGGCATAAACACAGCAGTGAAAAGCAGCTAAACCCCATTATAAAAATAGATTACTTAAAAAAAAACCCCATAAAACAAAGACAGTGAAAGAGAGAGAAATTCTTACAAAATCCGTTCAGGGGCTCTGATGCAACCTGGATTGACCATATCTAGACCCACAGCTGGATGAGACATAAGGCTGGACACTCTTGGGGCTGAGAGGATTGGTGAGCTTGGGTGAGCAAACGCAGACCCTTTAAAGTCATACTGCGTGGTACCCATGCCGTGGGTCCCAAATCTCCAGGTTCAAGGGCATCTTCCTACATCGAAAACATGCGTGCGAAACCCAGAAGATGGTACACCGTGTGATCGGGAAAGGTTTCTCAAACGCACCTCATTTCTCCTCTCCGTGTGCTCGGGATCGCCATTCCAGCCGCTCGACTAACAATCTCCCTACTTGGAGAATCAGCACCTTTAACCTCCTGTTTCGGACAGGTCGCAATTTGGCCTGAGGATGAACGGGAAGAGGGGGAACCAATGAGAGACTAGCTCTAGGTGTTGGGACAGGCACAGGTCACTCTATTTTCCCATCAGGAAGAAGAATGAACCACAGGCTCAGCCTGCCCCCCGGAACCAGAATACGGCCTGAAGCAATCCTGCGCTTTGGCGGCCAGCTCCCAAAACAGCGAGTTGACAAATGGAGCTCAGGGGCACTGCAACTCACAAACCTGCAGAGTTATAAATGATAACTCTCGTCCACAAATATATTGAGGGAAGGCAACGAGGAGGATTGGAAAGCAAGGCAGAATTGCAGGAAACAGGTTTCAGGAGGCAGACTCGACTCGCCTTGAAAGCACATGAAAAGCGGCAAAGCGTTGACAATGATGCCCTTGGCCAAAAAGGGCGTATGCGTTTTTTCCTGAATATATTCAGGAAAAAACGCATACGCCCTTTTTGGCCAACCAGGCAAGCCGGAAAGGCAAATCAGCGCTACAAAGAAGGCTCGCTTGCCATCGGTCAAAAGGGCCATGCTGAAAAAAGTGTAAAAACCAGAAATGCAGGACAGGCCATGGAGACATGGGAGCCTTGCTACGCTGATGGGCGGGCTGTAAATTGCCAACAGCCACTCTGGAGAAGTGTACGGCGTGTCCTGAAACATGTAATAAGCACAGCTTAGAGAGCATAGGGCACTTCCACTCATGGGCGTATCAATCGGGAAACCTAAAAATCAACAAGACACAGGCACCCCAAAGTTTAGGGCTGCTCTGTTTCCAAGAACCTCCACTTCGGTACACCTTCAATATCCCAGGAAAGCGAAAAATGGATAAAGAAGTTGTGGTACTTAGGCACAAGGGAATATCACTCAGCCATGAAATCAATGTCATAAGGCTAGTAGCAGCAGGATGAGTGGATTTAGGTACGATGACTCTCAGTGAAAAAAGTCACAGAGAAAAAGACACTTATCCTAAGATATCACTGAGAGAGGGAATGTCAAAATCGCTACACTTGAACTGAATTACAAAACAGAACAGAGTCACACATTTAGAAAACACACTATGGCTGCTTAACGGGAAAGGTGAGGTGGGGTGATGCATAAAACAAGGGTTTGAAATTAGCTCAGATACCGTTCCACAAGCCAAATATGTAATAGACAAGACCTACTCCCTGCTCAGTGAACTGGACTCAACAGCCCCTATTCACCGCCCAAGAATATATCTGACTAGTAAGAGTCTTAAAACCTATGTATTGATATCTCTCTGGAAGTGAATCAAGAGGGTGTAAAGCGGCATAAACACAGCAGTGAAAAGCAGCTAAACCCCATTATAAAAATAGATTACTTAAAAAAAAACCCCATAAAACAAAGACAGTGAAAGAGAGAGAAATTCTTACAAAATCCGTTCAGGGGCTCTGATGCAACCTGGATTGACCATATCTAGACCCACAGCTGGATGAGACATAAGGCTGGACACTCTTGGGGCTGAGAGGATTGGTGAGCTTGGGTGAGCAAACGCAGACCCTTTAAAGTCATACTGCGTGGTACCCATGCCGTGGGTCCCAAATCTCCAGGTTCAAGGGCATCTTCCTACATCGAAAACATGCGTGCGAAACCCAGAAGATGGTACACCGTGTGATCGGGAAAGGTTTCTCAAACGCACCTCATTTCTCCTCTCCGTGTGCTCGGGATCGCCATTCCAGCCGCTCGACTAACAATCTCCCTACTTGGAGAATCAGCACCTTTAACCTCCTGTTTCGGACAGGTCGCAATTTGGCCTGAGGATGAACGGGAAGAGGGGGAACCAATGAGAGACTAGCTCTAGGTGTTGGGACAGGCACAGGTCACTCTATTTTCCCATCAGGAAGAAGAATGAACCACAGGCTCAGCCTGCCCCCCGGAACCAGAATACGGCCTGAAGCAATCCTGCGCTTTGGCGGCCAGCTCCCAAAACAGCGAGTTGACAAATGGAGCTCAGGGGCACTGCAACTCACAAACCTGCAGAGTTATAAATGATAACTCTCGTCCACAAATATATTGAGGGAAGGCAACGAGGAGGATTGGAAAGCAAGGCAGAATTGCAGGAAACAGGTTTCAGGAGGCAGACTCGACTCG
Organism: Eubalaena glacialis; assembly: GCF_028564815.1. Classification (NCBI taxonomy): domain Eukaryota; kingdom Metazoa; phylum Chordata; class Mammalia; order Artiodactyla; family Balaenidae; genus Eubalaena; species Eubalaena glacialis. Next base: position 120,525,007 of record NC_083722.1, read on the forward strand.
CCTTGAAAGCACATGAAAAGCGGCAAAGCGTTGACAATGATGCCCTTGGCCAAAAAGGGCGTATGCGTTTTTTCCTGAATATATTCAGGAAAAAACGCATACGCCCTTTTTGGCCAACCAGGCAAGCCGGAAAGGCAAATCAGCGCTACAAAGAAGGCTCGCTTGCCATCGGTCAAAAGGGCCATGCTGAAAAAAGTGTAAAAACCAGAAATGCAGGACAGGCCATGGAGACATGGGAGCCTTGCTACGCTGATGGGCGGGCTGTAAATTGCCAACAGCCACTCTGGAGAAGTGTACGGCGTGTCCTGAAACATGTAATAAGCACAGCTTAGAGAGCATAGGGCACTTCCACTCATGGGCGTCTAAATCGGGAAACCTAAAAATCAACAAGACACAGGCACCCCAAAGTTTAGGGCTGCTCTGTTTCCAAGAACCTCCACTTCGGTACACCTTCAATATCCCAGGAAAGCGAAAAATGGATAAAGAAGTTGTGGTACTTAGGCACAAGGGAATATCACTCAGCCATGAAATCAATGTCATAAGGCTAGTAGCAGCAGGATGAGTGGATTTAGGTACGATGACTCTCAGTGAAATAAGTCACAGAGAAAAAGACACTTATCCTAAGATATCACTGAGAGAGGGAATGTCAAAGTCGCTACACTTGAACTGAATTACAAAACAGAACAGAGTCACACATTTAGAAAACACACTATGGCTGCTTAACGGGAAAGGTGAGGTGGGGTGATGCATAAAACAAGGGTTTGAAATTAGCTCAGATACCGTTCCACAAGCCAAATATGTAATAGACAAGACCTACTCCCTGCTCAGTGAACTGGACTCAACAGCCCCTATTCACCGCCCAAGAATATATCTGACTAGTAAGAGTCTTAAAACCTATGTATTGATATCTCTCTGGAAGTGAATCAAGAGGGTGTAAAGCGGCATAAACACAGCAGTGAAAAGCAGCTAAACCCCATTATAAAAATAGATTACTTAAAAAAAAACCCCATAAAACAAAGACAGTGAAAGAGAGAGAAATTCTTACAAAATCCGTTCAGGGGCTCTGATGCAACCTGGATTGACCATATCTAGACCCACAGCTGGATGAGACATAAGGCTGGACACTCTTGGGGCTGAGAGGATTGGTGAGCTTGGGTGAGCAAACGCAGACCCTTTAAAGTCATACTGCGTGGTACCCATGCCGTGGGTCCCAAATCTCCAGGTTCAAGGGCATCTTCCTACATCGAAAACATGCGTGCGAAACCCAGAAGATGGTACACCGTGTGATCGGGAAAGGTTTCTCAAACGCACCTCATTTCTCCTCTCCGTGTGCTCGGGATCGCCATTCCAGCCGCTCGACTAACAATCTCCCTACTTGGAGAATCAGCACCTTTAACCTCCTGTTTCGGACAGGTCGCAATTTGGCCTGAGGATGAACGGGAAGAGGGGGAACCAATGAGAGACTAGCTCTAGGTGTTGGGACAGGCACAGGTCACTCTATTTTCCCATCAGGAAGAAGAATGAACCACAGGCTCAGCCTGCCCCCCGGAACCAGAATACGGCCTGAAGCAATCCTGCGCTTTGGCGGCCAGCTCCCAAAACAGCGAGTTGACAAATGGAGCTCAGGGGCACTGCAACTCACAAACCTGCAGAGTTATAAATGATAACTCTCGTCCACAAATATATTGAGGGAAGGCAACGAGGAGGATTGGAAAGCAAGGCAGAATTGCAGGAAACAGGTTTCAGGAGGCAGACTCGACTCGCCTTGAAAGCACATGAAAAGCGGCAAAGCGTTGACAATGATGCCCTTGGCCAAAAAGGGCGTATGCGTTTTTTCCTGAATATATTCAGGAAAAAACGCATACGCCCTTTTTGGCCAACCAGGCAAGCCGGAAAGGCAAATCAGCGCTACAAAGAAGGCTCGCTTGCCATCGGTCAAAAGGGCCATGCTGAAAAAAGTGTAAAAACCAGAAATGCAGGACAGGCCATGGAGACATGGGAGCCTTGCTACGCTGATGGGCGGGCTGTAAATTGCCAACAGCCACTCTGGAGAAGTGTACGGCGTGTCCTGAAACATGTAATAAGCACAGCTTAGAGAGCATAGGGCACTTCCACTCATGGGCGTCTAAATCGGGAAACCTAAAAATCAACAAGACACAGGCACCCCAAAGTTTAGGGCTGCTCTGTTTCCAAGAACCTCCACTTCGGTACACCTTCAATATCCCAGGAAAGCGAAAAATGGATAAAGAAGTTGTGGTACTTAGGCACAAGGGAATATCACTCAGCCATGAAATCAATGTCATAAGGCTAGTAGCAGCAGGATGAGTGGATTTAGGTACGATGACTCTCAGTGAAATAAGTCACAGAGAAAAAGACACTTATCCTAAGATATCACTGAGAGAGGGAATGTCAAAGTCGCTACACTTGAACTGAATTACAAAACAGAACAGAGTCACACATTTAGAAAACACACTATGGCTGCTTAACGGGAAAGGTGAGGTGGGGTGATGCATAAAACAAGGGTTTGAAATTAGCTCAGATACCGTTCCACAAGCCAAATATGTAATAGACAAGACCTACTCCCTGCTCAGTGAACTGGACTCAACAGCCCCTATTCACCGCCCAAGAATATATCTGACTAGTAAGAGTCTTAAAACCTATGTATTGATATCTCTCTGGAAGTGAATCAAGAGGGTGTAAAGCGGCATAAACACAGCAGTGAAAAGCAGCTAAACCCCATTATAAAAATAGATTACTTAAAAAAAAACCCCATAAAACAAAGACAGTGAAAGAGAGAGAAATTCTTACAAAATCCGTTCAGGGGCTCTGATGCAACCTGGATTGACCATATCTAGACCCACAGCTGGATGAGACATAAGGCTGGACACTCTTGGGGCTGAGAGGATTGGTGAGCTTGGGTGAGCAAACGCAGACCCTTTAAAGTCATACTGCGTGGTACCCATGCCGTGGGTCCCAAATCTCCAGGTTCAAGGGCATCTTCCTACATCGAAAACATGCGTGCGAAACCCAGAAGATGGTACACCGTGTGATCGGGAAAGGTTTCTCAAACGCACCTCATTTCTCCTCTCCGTGTGCTCGGGATCGCCATTCCAGCCGCTCGACTAACAATCTCCCTACTTGGAGAATCAGCACCTTTAACCTCCTGTTTCGGACAGGTCGCAATTTGGCCTGAGGATGAACGGGAAGAGGGGGAACCAATGAGAGACTAGCTCTAGGTGTTGGGACAGGCACAGGTCACTCTATTTTCCCATCAGGAAGAAGAATGAACCACAGGCTCAGCCTGCCCCCCGGAACCAGAATACGGCCTGAAGCAATCCTGCGCTTTGGCGGCCAGCTCCCAAAACAGCGAGTTGACAAATGGAGCTCAGGGGCACTGCAACTCACAAACCTGCAGAGTTATAAATGATAACTCTCGTCCACAAATATATTGAGGGAAGGCAACGAGGAGGATTGGAAAGCAAGGCAGAATTGCAGGAAACAGGTTTCAGGAGGCAGACTCGACTCGCCTTGAAAGCACATGAAAAGCGGCAAAGCGTTGACAATGATGCCCTTGGCCAAAAAGGGCGTATGCGTTTTTTCCTGAATATATTCAGGAAAAAACGCATACGCCCTTTTTGGCCAACCAGGCAAGCCGGAAAGGCAAATCAGCGCTACAAAGAAGGCTCGCTTGCCATCGGTCAAAAGGGCCATGCTGAAAAAAGTGTAAAAACCAGAAATGCAGGACAGGCCATGGAGACATGGGAGCCTTGCTACGCTGATGGGCGGGCTGTAAATTGCCAACAGCCACTCTGGAGAAGTGTACGGCGTGTCCTGAAACATGTAATAAGCACAGCTTAGAGAGCATAGGGCACTTCCACTCATGGGCGTATCAATCGGGAAACCTAAAAATCAACAAGACACAGGCACCCCAAAGTTTAGGGCTGCTCTGTTTCCAAGAACCTCCACTTCGGTACACCTTCAATATCCCAGGAAAGCGAAAAATGGATAAAGAAGTTGTGGTACTTAGGCACAAGGGAATATCACTCAGCCATGAAATCAATGTCATAAGGCTAGTAGCAGCAGGATGAGTGGATTTAGGTACGATGACTCTCAGTGAAAAAAGTCACAGAGAAAAAGACACTTATCCTAAGATATCACTGAGAGAGGGAATGTCAAAATCGCTACACTTGAACTGAATTACAAAACAGAACAGAGTCACACATTTAGAAAACACACTATGGCTGCTTAACGGGAAAGGTGAGGTGGGGTGATGCATAAAACAAGGGTTTGAAATTAGCTCAGATACCGTTCCACAAGCCAAATATGTAATAGACAAGACCTACTCCCTGCTCAGTGAACTGGACTCAACAGCCCCTATTCACCGCCCAAGAATATATCTGACTAGTAAGAGTCTTAAAACCTATGTATTGATATCTCTCTGGAAGTGAATCAAGAGGGTGTAAAGCGGCATAAACACAGCAGTGAAAAGCAGCTAAACCCCATTATAAAAATAGATTACTTAAAAAAAAACCCCATAAAACAAAGACAGTGAAAGAGAGAGAAATTCTTACAAAATCCGTTCAGGGGCTCTGATGCAACCTGGATTGACCATATCTAGACCCACAGCTGGATGAGACATAAGGCTGGACACTCTTGGGGCTGAGAGGATTGGTGAGCTTGGGTGAGCAAACGCAGACCCTTTAAAGTCATACTGCGTGGTACCCATGCCGTGGGTCCCAAATCTCCAGGTTCAAGGGCATCTTCCTACATCGAAAACATGCGTGCGAAACCCAGAAGATGGTACACCGTGTGATCGGGAAAGGTTTCTCAAACGCACCTCATTTCTCCTCTCCGTGTGCTCGGGATCGCCATTCCAGCCGCTCGACTAACAATCTCCCTACTTGGAGAATCAGCACCTTTAACCTCCTGTTTCGGACAGGTCGCAATTTGGCCTGAGGATGAACGGGAAGAGGGGGAACCAATGAGAGACTAGCTCTAGGTGTTGGGACAGGCACAGGTCACTCTATTTTCCCATCAGGAAGAAGAATGAACCACAGGCTCAGCCTGCCCCCCGGAACCAGAATACGGCCTGAAGCAATCCTGCGCTTTGGCGGCCAGCTCCCAAAACAGCGAGTTGACAAATGGAGCTCAGGGGCACTGCAACTCACAAACCTGCAGAGTTATAAATGATAACTCTCGTCCACAAATATATTGAGGGAAGGCAACGAGGAGGATTGGAAAGCAAGGCAGAATTGCAGGAAACAGGTTTCAGGAGGCAGACTCGACTCGCCTTGAAAGCACATGAAAAGCGGCAAAGCGTTGACAATGATGCCCTTGGCCAAAAAGGGCGTATGCGTTTTTTCCTGAATATATTCAGGAAAAAACGCATACGCCCTTTTTGGCCAACCAGGCAAGCCGGAAAGGCAAATCAGCGCTACAAAGAAGGCTCGCTTGCCATCGGTCAAAAGGGCCATGCTGAAAAAAGTGTAAAAACCAGAAATGCAGGACAGGCCATGGAGACATGGGAGCCTTGCTACGCTGATGGGCGGGCTGTAAATTGCCAACAGCCACTCTGGAGAAGTGTACGGCGTGTCCTGAAACATGTAATAAGCACAGCTTAGAGAGCATAGGGCACTTCCACTCATGGGCGTATCAATCGGGAAACCTAAAAATCAACAAGACACAGGCACCCCAAAGTTTAGGGCTGCTCTGTTTCCAAGAACCTCCACTTCGGTACACCTTCAATATCCCAGGAAAGCGAAAAATGGATAAAGAAGTTGTGGTACTTAGGCACAAGGGAATATCACTCAGCCATGAAATCAATGTCATAAGGCTAGTAGCAGCAGGATGAGTGGATTTAGGTACGATGACTCTCAGTGAAAAAAGTCACAGAGAAAAAGACACTTATCCTAAGATATCACTGAGAGAGGGAATGTCAAAATCGCTACACTTGAACTGAATTACAAAACAGAACAGAGTCACACATTTAGAAAACACACTATGGCTGCTTAACGGGAAAGGTGAGGTGGGGTGATGCATAAAACAAGGGTTTGAAATTAGCTCAGATACCGTTCCACAAGCCAAATATGTAATAGACAAGACCTACTCCCTGCTCAGTGAACTGGACTCAACAGCCCCTATTCACCGCCCAAGAATACATCTGACTAGTAAGAGTCTTAAAACCTATGTATTGACCTCTCTCTGGAAGTGAATCAAGAGGGTGTAAAGCGGCATAAACACAGCAGTGAAAAGCAGCTAAACCCCATTATAATAATAGATTACTTAAAAAAAAACCCCATAAAACAAAGACAGTGAAAGAGAGAGAAATTCTTACAAAATCCGTTCAGGGGCTCTGATGCAACCTGGATTGACCATATCTAGACCCACAGCTGGATGAGACATAAGGCTGGACACTCTTGGGGCTGAGAGGATTGGTGAGCTTGGGTGAGCAAACGCAGACCCTTTAAAGTCATACTGCGTGGTACCCATGCCGTGGGTCCCAAATCTCCAGGTTCAAGGGCATCTTCCTACATCGAAAACATGCGTGCGAAACCCAGAAGATGGTACACCGTGTGATCGGGAAAGGTTTCTCAAACGCACCTCATTTCTCCTCTCCTTGTGCTCGGGTTCGCCATTCCAGCCGCTCGACTAACCATCTCCCTACTTGGAGAATCAGCACCTTTAACCTCCTGTTTCGGACAGGTCGCAATTTGGCCTGAGGATGAACGGGAAGAGGGGGAACCAATGAGAGACTAGCTCTAGGTGTTGGGACAGGCACAGGTCACTCTATTTTCCCATCAGGAAGAAGAATGAACCACAGGCTCAGCCTGCCCCCCGGAACCAGAATACGGCCTGAAGCAATCCTGCGCTTTGGCGGCCAGCTCCCAAAAAAGCGAGTTGACAAATGGAGCTCAGGGGCACTGCAACTCACAAACCTGCAGAGTTATAAATGATAACTCTCGTCCACAAATATATTGAGGGAAGGCAACGAGGAGGATTGGAAAGCAAGGCAGAATTGCAGGAAACAGGTGTCAGGAGGCAGACTCGACTCGCCTTGAAAGCACATGAAAAGCGGCAAAGCGTTGACAATGATGCCCTTGGCCAAAAAGGGCGTATGCGTTTTTTCCTGAATATATTCACGAAAAAACGCATACGCCCTTTTTGGCCAACCAGGCAAGCCGGAAAGGCAAATCAGCGCTACAAAGAAGTCTCGCTTGCCATCGGTCAAAAGGGCCATGCTGAAAAAAGTGTAAAAACCAGAAATGCAGGACAGGCCATGGAGACATGGGAGCCTTGCTACGCTGATGGGCGGGCTGTAAATTGCCAACAGCCACTCTGGAGAAGTGTACGGTGTGTCCTGAAACATGTAATAAGCACAGCTTAGAGAGCATAGGGCACTTCCACTCATGGGCGTATCAATCGGGAAACCTAAAAATCAACAAGACACAGGCACCCCAAAGTTTAGGGCTGCTCTGTTTCCAAGAACCTCCACTTCGGTACACCTTCAATATCCCAGGAAAGCGAAAAATGGATAAAGAAGTTCTGGTACTTAGGCACAAGGGAATATCACTCAGCCATGAAATCAATGTCATAAGGCTAGTAGCAGCAGGATGAGTGGATTTAGGTACGATGACTCTCAGTGAAATAAGTCACAGAGAAAAAGACACTTATCCTAAGATATCACTGAGAGAGGGAATGTCAAAGTCGCTACACTTGAACTGAATTACAAAACAGAACAGAGTCACACATTTAGAAAACACACTATGGCTGCTTAACGGGAAAGGTGAGGTGGGGTGATGCATAAAACAAGGGTTTGAAATTAGCTCAGATACCGTTCCACAAGCCAAATATGTAATAGACAAGACCTACTCCCTGCTCAGTGAACTGGACTCAACAGCCCCTATTCACCGCCCAAGAATATATCTGACTAGTAAGAGTCTTAAAACCTATGTATTGATATCTCTCTGGAAGTGAATCAAGAGGGTGTAAAGCGGCATAAACACAGCAGTGAAAAGCAGCTAAACCCCATTATAAAAATAGATTACTTAAAAAAAACCCCCATAAAACAAAGACAGTGAAAGAGAGAGAAATTCTTACAAAATCCGTTCAGGGGCTCTGATGCAACCTGGATTGACCATATCTAGACCCACAGCTGGATGAGACATAAGGCTGGACACTCTTGGGGCTGAGAGGATTGGTGAGCTTGGGTGAGCAAACGCAGACCCTTTAAAGTCATACTGCGTGGTACCCATGCCGTGGGTCCCAAATCTCCAGGTTCAAGGGCATCTTCCTACATCGAAAACATGCGTGCGAAACCCAGAAGATGGTACACCGTGTGATCGGGAAAGGTTTCTCAAACGCACCTCATTTCTCCTCTCCGTGTGCTCGGGATCGCCATTCCAGCCGCTCGACTAACAATCTCCCTACTTGGAGAATCAGCACCTTTAACCTCCTGTTTCGGACAGGTCGCAATTTGGCCTGAGGATGAACGGGAAGAGGGGGAACCAATGAGAGACTAGCTCTAGGTGTTGGGACAGGCACAGGTCACTCTATTTTCCCATCAGGAAGAAGAATGAACCACAGGCTCAGCCTGCCCCCCGGAACCAGAATACGGCCTGAAGCAATCCTGCGCTTTGGCGGCCAGCTCCCAAAAAAGCGAGTTGACAAATGGAGCTCAGGGGCACTGCAACTCACAAACCTGCAGAGTTATAAATGATAACTCTCGTCCACAAATATATTGAGGGAAGGCAACGAGGAGGATTGGAAAGCAAGGCAGAATTGCAGGAAACAGGTTTCAGGAGGCAGACTCGACTCGCCTTGAAAGCACATGAAAAGCGGCAAAGCGTTGACAATGATGCCCTTGGCCAAAAAGGGCGTATGCGTTTTTTCCTGAATATATTCAGCAAAAAACGCATACGCCCTTTTTGGCCAACCAGGCAAGCCGGAAAGGCAAATCAGCGCTACAAAGAAGGCTCGCTTGCCATCGGTCAAAAGGGCCATGCTGAAAAAAGTGTAAAAACCAGAAATGCAGGACAGGCCATGGAGACATGGGAGCCTTGCTACGCTGATGGGCGGGCTGTAAATTGCCAACAGCCACTCTGGAGAAGTGTACGGCGTGTCCTGAAACATGTAATAAGCACAGCTTAGAGAGCATAGGGCACTTCCACTCATGGGCGTATCAATCGGGAAACCTAAAAATCAACAAGACACAGGCACCCCAAAGTTTAGGGCTGCTCTGTTTCCAAGAACCTCCACTTCGGTACACCTTCAATATCCCAGGAAAGCGAAAAATGGATAAAGAAGTTGTGGTACTTAGGCACAAGGGAATATCACTCAGCCATGAAATCAATGTCATAAGGCTAGTAGCAGCAGGATGAGTGGATTTAGGTACGATGACTCTCAGTGAAAAAAGTCACAGAGAAAAAGACACTTATCCTAAGATATCACTGAGAGAGGGAATGTCAAAATCGCTACACTTGAACTGAATTACAAAACAGAACAGAGTCACACATTTAGAAAACACACTATGGCTGCTTAACGGGAAAGGTGAGGTGGGGTGATGCATAAAACAAGGGTTTGAAATTAGCTCAGATACCGTTCCACAAGCCAAATATGTAATAGACAAGACCTACTCCCTGCTCAGTGAACTGGACTCAACAGCCCCTATTCACCGCCCAAGAATACATCTGACTAGTAAGAGTCTTAAAACCTATGTATTGACCTGTCTCTGGAAGTGAATCAAGAGGGTGTAAAGCGGCATAAACACAGCAGTGAAAAGCAGGTAAACCCCATTATAAAAATTGATTACTTAAAAAAAAAACCCCATAAAACAAAGACAGTGAAAGAGAGAGAAATTCTTACAAAATCCGTTCAGGGGCTCTGATGCAACCTGGATTGACCATATCTAGACCCACAGCTGGATGAGACATAAGGCTGGACACTCTTGGGGCTGAGAGGATTGGTGAACTTGGGTGAGCAAACGCAGACCCTTTAAAGTCATACTGCGTGGTACCCATGCCGTGGGTCCCAAATCTCCAGGTTCAAGGGCATCTTCCTACATCGAAAACATGCGTGGGAAACCCAGAAGATGGTACGCCGTGTGATCGGGAAAGGTTTCTCAAACGCACCTCATCTCTCCTCTCCTTCTGCTCGGGTTCGCCATTCCAGCCGCTCGACTAACAATCTCCGTACTTGGAGAATCAGCACCTTTAACCTCCTGTTTCGTAAAGGTCGCAATTTGGCCTGAGGATGAACGGGAAGAGGGGGAACCAGTGAGAGACCAGCTCTAGGTGTTGGGACAGGCACAGGTCACTCTATTTTCCCATCAGGAAGAAGAATGAACCACAGGCTCAGCCTGCCCCCCGGAACCAGAATACGGCCTGAAGCAATCCTGCGCTTTGGCGGCCAGCTCCCAAAAAAGCCAGTTGACAAATGGAGCTCAGGGGCACTGCAACTCACAAACCTGCAGAGTTATAAATGATAACTCTCGTCCACAAATATATTGAGGGAAGGCAACGAGGAGGATTGGAAAGCAAGGCAGAATTGCAGGAAACAGGTTTCAGGAGGCAGACTCGACTCGCCTTGAAAGCACATGAAAAGCGGCAAAGCGTTGACAATGATGCCCTTGGCCAAAAAGGGCGTATGGGTTTTTTCCTGAATATATTCACGAAAAAACGCATACGCCCTTTTTGGCCAACCAGGCAAGCCGGAAAGGCAAATCAGCGCTACAAAGAAGTCTCGCTTGCCATCGGTCAAAAGGGCCATGCTGAAAAAAGTGTAAAAACCAGAAATGCAGGACAGGCCATGGAGACATGGGAGCCTTGCTACGCTGATGGGCGGGCTGTAAATTGCCAACAGCCACTCTGGAGAAGTGTACGGCGTGTCCTGAAACATGTAATAAGCACAGCTTAGAGAGCATAGGGCACTTCCACTCATGGGCGTATCAATCGGGAAACCTAAAAATCAACAAGACACAGGCACCCCAAAGTTTAGGGCTGCTCTGTTTCCAAGAACCTCCACTTCGGTACACCTTCAATATCCCAGGAAAGCGAAAAATGGATAAAGAAGTTGTGGTACTTAGGCACAAGGGAATATCACTCAGCCATGAAATCAATGTCATAAGGCTAGTAGCAGCAGGATGAGTGGATTTAGGTACGATGACTCTCAGTGAAATAAGTCACAGAGAAAAAGACACTTATCCTAAGATATCACTGACAGAGGGAATGTCAAAGTCGCTACACTTGAACTGAATTACAAAACAGAACAGAGTCACACATTTAGAAAACACACTATGGCTGCTTAACGGGAAAGGTGAGGTGGGGTGATGCATAAAACAAGGGTTTGAAATTAGCTCAGATACCGTTCCACAAGCCAAATATGTAATAGACAAGACCTACTCCCTGCTCAGTGAACTGGACTCAACAGCCCCTATTCACCGCCCAAGAATATATCTGACTAGTAAGAGTCTTAAAACCTATGTATTGATATCTCTCTGGAAGTGAATCAAGAGGGTGTAAAGCGGCATAAACACAGCAGTGAAAAGCAGCTAAACCCCATTATAAAAATAGATTACTTAAAAAAAAACCCCATAAAACAAAGACAGTGAAAGAGAGAGAAATTCTTACAAAATCCGTTCAGGGGCTCTGATGCAACCTGGATTGACCATATCTAGACCCACAGCTGGATGAGACATAAGGCTGGACACTCTTGGGGCTGAGAGGATTGGTGAGCTTGGGTGAGCAAACGCAGACCCTTTAAAGTCATACTGCGTGGTACCCATGCCGTGGGTCCCAAATCTCCAGGTTCAAGGGCATCTTCCTACATCGAAAACATGCGTGCGAAACCCAGAAGATGGTACACCGTGTGATCGGGAAAGGTTTCTCAAACGCACCTCATTTCTCCTCTCCGTGTGCTCGGGATAGCCATTCCAGCCGCTCGACTAACCATCTCCCTACTTGGAGAATCAGCACCTTTAACCTCCTGTTTCGGACAGGTCGCAATTTGGCCTGAGGATGAACGGGAAGAGGGGGAACCAATGAGAGACTAGCTCTAGGTGTTGGGACAGGCACAGGTCACTCTATTTTCCCATCAGGAAGAAGAATGAACCACAGGCTCAGCCTGCCCCCCGGAACCAGAATACGGCCTGAAGCAATCCTGCGCTTTGGCGGCCAGCTCCCAAAAAAGCCAGTTGACAAATGGAGCTCAGGGGCACTGCAACTCACAAACCTGCAGAGTTATAAATGATAACTCTCGTCCACAAATATATTGAGGGAAGGCAACGAGGAGGATTGGAAAGCAAGGCAGAATTGCAGGAAACAGGTTTCAGGAGGCAGACTCGACTCGCCTTGAAAGCACATGAAAAGCGGCAAAGCGTTGACAATGATGCCCTTGGCCAAAAAGGGCGTATGCGTTTTTTCCTGAATATATTCACGAAAAAACGCATACGCCCTTTTTGGCCAACCAGGCAAGCCGGAAAGGCAAATCAGCGCTACAAAGAAGGCTCGCTTGCCATCGGTCAAAAGGGCCATGCTGAAAAAAGTGTAAAAACCAGAAATGCAGGACAGGCCATGGAGACATGGGAGCCTTGCTACGCTGATGGGCGGGCTGTAAATTGCCAACAGCCACTCTGGAGAAGTGTACGGTGTGTCCTGAAACATGTAATAAGCACAGCTTAGAGAGCATAGGGCACTTCCACTCATGGGCGTATAAATCGGGAAACCTAAAAATCAACAAGACACAGGCACCCCAAAGTTTAGGGCTGCCCTGTTTCCAAGAACCTCCACTTCGGTACACCTTCAATATCCCAGGAAAGCGAAAAATGGATAAAGAAGTTGTGGTACTTAGGCACAAGGGAATATCACTCAGCCATGAAATCAATGTCATAAGGCTAGTAGCAGCAGGATGAGTGGATTTAGGTACGATGACTCTCAGTGAAATAAGTCACAGAGAAAAAGACACTTATCCTAAGATATCACTGAGAGAGGGAATGTCAAAATCGCTACACTTGAACTGAATTACAAAACAGAACAGAGTCACACATTTAGAAAACACACTATGGCTGCTTAACGGGAAAGGTGAGGTGGGGTGATGCATAAAACAAGGGTTTGAAATTAGCTCAGATACCGTTCCACAAGCCAAATATGTAATAGACAAGACCTACTCCCTGCTCAGTGAACTGGACTCAACAGCCCCTATTCACCGCCCAAGAATACATCTGACTAGTAAGAGTCTTAAAACCTATGTATTGACCTCTCTCTGGAAGTGAATCAAGAGGGTGTAAAGCGGCATAAACACAGCAGTGAAAAGCAGCTAAACCCCATTATAAAAATAGATTACTTAAAAAAAAAACCCATAAAACAAAGACAGTGAAAGAGAGAGAAATTCTTACAAAATCCGTTCAGGGGCTCTGATGCAACCTGGATTGACCATATCTAGACCCACAGCTGGATGAGACATAAGGCTGGACACTCTTGGGGCTGAGAGGATTGGTGAGCTTGGGTGAGCAAACGCAGACCCTTTAAAGTCATACTGCGTGGTACCCATGCCGTGGGTCCCAAATCTCCAGGTTCAAGGGCATCTTCCTACATCGAAAACATGCGTGCGAAACCCAGAAGATGGTACACCGTGTGATCGGGAAAGGTTTCTCAAACGCACCTCATTTCTCCTCTCCTTGTGCTCGGGTTCGCCATTCCAGCCGCTCGACTAACCATCTCCCTACTTGGAGAATCAGCACCTTTAACCTCCTGTTTCGGACAGGTCGCAATTTGGCCTGAGGATGAACGGGAAGAGGGGGAACCAATGAGAGACTAGCTCTAGGTGTTGGGACAGGCACAGGTCACTCTATTTTCCCATCAGGAAGAAGAATGAACCACAGGCTCAGCCTGACCCCCGGAACCAGAATACGGCCTGAAGCAATCCTGCGCTTTGGCGGCCAGCTCCCAAAAAAGCGAGTTGACAAATGGAGCTCAGGGGCACTGCAACTCACAAACCTGCAGAGTTATAAATGATAACTCTCGTCCACAAATATATTGAGGGAAGGCAACGAGGAGGATTGGAAAGCAAGGCAGAATTGCAGGAAACAGGTTTCAGGAGGCAGACTCGACTCGCCTTGAAAGCACATGAAAAGCGGCAAAGCGTTGACAATGATGCCCTTGGCCAAAAAGGGCGTATGCGTTTTTTCCTGAATATATTCAGGAAAAAACGCATACGCCCTTTTTGGCCAACCAGGCAAGCCGGAAAGGCAAATCAGCGCTACAAAGAAGTCTCGCTTGCCATCGGTCAAAAGGGCCATGCTGAAAAAAGTGTAAAAACCAGAAATGCAGGACAGGCCATGGAGACATGGGAGCCTTGCTACGCTGATGGGCGGGCTGTAAATTGCCAACAGCCACTCTGGAGAAGTGTACGGCGTGTCCTGAAACATGTAATAAGCACAGCTTAGAGAGCATAGGGCACTTCCACTCATGGGCGTATAAATCGGGAAACCTAAAAATCAACAAGACACAGGCACCCCAAAGTTTAGGGCTGCTCTGTTTCCAAGAACCTCCACTTCGGTACACCTTCAATATCCCAGGAAAGCGAAAAATGGATAAAGAAGTTGTGGTACTTAGGCACAAGGGAATATCACTCAGCCATGAAATCAATGTCATAAGGCTAGTAGCAGCAGGATGAGTGGATTTAGGTACGATGACTCTCAGTGAAAAAAGTCACAGAGAAAAAGACACTTATCCTAAGATATCACTGAGAGAGGGAATGTCAAAATCGCTACACTTGAACTGAATTACAAAACAGAACAGAGTCACACATTTAGAAAACACACTATGGCTGCTTAACGGGAAAGGTGAGGTGGGGTGATGCATAAAACAAGGGTTTGAAATTAGCTCAGATACCGTTCCACAAGCCAAATATGTAATAGACAAGACCTACTCCCTGCTCAGTGAACTGGACTCAACAGCCCCTATTCACCGCCCAAGAATATATCTGACTAGTAAGAGTCTTAAAACCTATGTATTGATCTCTCTCTGGAAGTGAATCAAGAGGGTGTAAAGCGGCATAAACACAGCAGTGAAAAGCAGCTAAACCCCATTATAAAAATAGATTACTTAAAAAAAAAAACCCCATAAAACAAAGACAGTGAAAGAGAGAGAAATTCTTACAAAATCCGTTCAGGGGCTCTGATGCAACCTGGATTGACCATATCTAGACCCACAGCTGGATGAGACATAAGGCTGGACACTCTTGGGGCTGAGAGGATTGGTGAGCTTGGGTGAGCAAACGCAGACCCTTTAAAGTCATACTGCGTGGTACCCATGCCGTGGGTCCCAAATCTCCAGGTTCAAGGGCATCTTCCTACATCGAAAACATGCGTGCGAAACCCAGAAGATGGTACACCGTGTGATCGGGAAAGGTTTCTCAAACGCACCTCATTTCTCCTCTCCTTGTGCTCGGGTTCGCCATTCCAGCCGCTCGACTAACCATCTCCCTACTTGGAGAATCAGCACCTTTAACCTCCTGTTTCGGACAGGTCGCAATTTGGCCTGAGGATGAACGGGAAGAGGGGGAACCAATGAGAGACTAGCTCTAGGTGTTGGGACAGGCACAGGTCACTCTATTTTCCCATCAGGAAGAAGAATGAACCACAGGCTCAGCCTGCCCCCCGGAACCAGAATACGGCCTGAAGCAATCCTGCGCTTTGGCGGCCAGCTCCCAAAAAAGCCAGTTGACAAATGGAGCTCAGGGGCACTGCAACTCACAAACCTGCAGAGTTATAAATGATAACTCTCGTCCACAAATATATTGAGGGAAGGCAACGAGGAGGATTGGAAAGCAAGGCAGAATTGCAGGAAACAGGTGTCAGGAGGCAGACTCGACTCGCCTTGAAAGCACATGAAAAGCGGCAAAGCGTTGACAATGATGCCCTTGGCCAAAAAGGGCGTATGCGTTTTTTCCTGAATATATTCAGGAAAAAACGCATACGCCCTTTTTGGCCAACCAGGCAAGCCGGAAAGGCAAATCAGCGCTACAAAGAAGTCTCGCTTGCCATCGGTCAAAAGGGCCATGCTGAAAAAAGTGTAAAAACCAGAAATGCAGGACAGGCCATGGAGACATGGGAGCCTTGCTACGCTGATGGGCGGGCTGTAAATTGCCAACAGCCACTCTGGAGAAGTGTACGGCGTGTCCTGAAACATGTAATAAGCACAGCTTAGAGAGCATAGGGCACTTCCACTCATGGGCGTATAAATCGGGAAACCTAAAAATCAACAAGACACAGGCACCCCAAAGTTTAGGGCTGCTCTGTTTCCAAGAACCTCCACTTCGGTACACCTTCAATATCCCAGGAAAGCGAAAAATGGATAAAGAAGTTGTGGTACTTAGGCACAAGGGAATATCACTCAGCCATGAAATCAATGTCATAAGGCTAGTAGCAGCAGGATGAGTGGATTTAGGTACGATGACTCTCAGTGAAAAAAGTCACAGAGAAAAAGACACTTATCCTAAGATATCACTGAGAGAGGGAATGTCAAAATCGCTACACTTGAACTGAATTACAAAACAGAACAGAGTCACACATTTAGAAAACACACTATGGCTGCTTAACGGGAAAGGTGAGGTGGGGTGATGCATAAAACAAGGGTTTGAAATTAGCTCAGATACCGTTCCACAAGCCAAATATGTAATAGACAAGACCTACTCCCTGCTCAGTGAACTGGACTCAACAGCCCCTATTCACCGCCCAAGAATATATCTGACTAGTAAGAGTCTTAAAACCTATGTATTGATCTCTCTCTGGAAGTGAATCAAGAGGGTGTAAAGCGGCATAAACACAGCAGTGAAAAGCAGCTAAACCCCATTATAAAAATAGATTACTTAAAAAAAAAAACCCCATAAAACAAAGACAGTGAAAGAGAGAGAAATTCTTACAAAATCCGTTCAGGGGCTCTGATGCAACCTGGATTGACCATATCTAGACCCACAGCTGGATGAGACATAAGGCTGGACACTCTTGGGGCTGAGAGGATTGGTGAGCTTGGGTGAGCAAACGCAGACCCTTTAAAGTCATACTGCGTGGTACCCATGCCGTGGGTCCCAAATCTCCAGGTTCAAGGGCATCTTCCTACATCGAAAACATGCGTGCGAAACCCAGAAGATGGTACACCGTGTGATCGGGAAAGGTTTCTCAAACGCACCTCATTTCTCCTCTCCTTGTGCTCGGGTTCGCCATTCCAGCCGCTCGACTAACCATCTCCCTACTTGGAGAATCAGCACCTTTAACCTCCTGTTTCGGACAGGTCGCAATTTGGCCTGAGGATGAACGGGAAGAGGGGGAACCAATGAGAGACTAGCTCTAGGTGTTGGGACAGGCACAGGTCACTCTATTTTCCCATCAGGAAGAAGAATGAACCACAGGCTCAGCCTGCCCCCCGGAACCAGAATACGGCCTGAAGCAATCCTGCGCTTTGGCGGCCAGCTCCCAAAAAAGCCAGTTGACAAATGGAGCTCAGGGGCACTGCAACTCACAAACCTGCAGAGTTATAAATGATAACTCTCGTCCACAAATATATTGAGGGAAGGCAACGAGGAGGATTGGAAAGCAAGGCAGAATTGCAGGAAACAGGTGTCAGGAGGCAGACTCGACTCGCCTTGAAAGCACATGAAAAGCGGCAAAGCGTTGACAATGATGCCCTTGGCCAAAAAGGGCGTATGCGTTTTTTCCTGAATATATTCACGAAAAAACGCATACGCCCTTTTTGGCCAACCAGGCAAGCCGGAAAGGCAAATCAGCGCTACAAAGAAGTCTCGCTTGCCATCGGTCAAAAGGGCCATGCTGAAAAAAGTGTAAAAACCAGAAATGCAGGACAGGCCATGGAGACATGGGAGCCTTGCTACGCTGATGGGCGGGCTGTAAATTGCCAACAGCCACTCTGGAGAAGTGTACGGCGTGTCCTGAAACATGTAATAAGCACAGCTTAGAGAGCATAGGGCACTTCCACTCATGGGCGTCTAAATCGGGAAACCTAAAAATCAACAAGACACAGGCACCCCAAAGTTTAGGGCTGCTCTGTTTCCAAGAACCTCCACTTCGGTACACCTTCAATATCCCAGGAAAGCGAAAAATGGATAAAGAAGTTGTGGTACTTAGGCACAAGGGAATATCACTCAGCCATGAAATCAATGTCATAAGGCTAGTAGCAGCAGGATGAGTGGATTTAGGTACGATGACTCTCAGTGAAATAAGTCACAGAGAAAAAGACACTTATCCTAAGATATCACTGAGAGAGGGAATGTCAAAGTCGCTACACTTGAACTGAATTACAAAACAGAACAGAGTCACACATTTAGAAAACACACTATGGCTGCTTAACGGGAAAGGTGAGGTGGGGTGATGCATAAAACAAGGGTTTGAAATTAGCTCAGATACCGTTCCACAAGCCAAATATGTAATAGACAAGACCTACTCCCTGCTCAGTGAACTGGACTCAACAGCCCCTATTCACCGCCCAAGAATACATCTGACTAGTAAGAGTCTTAAAACCTATGTATTGACCTCTCTCTGGAAGTGAATCAAGAGGGTGTAAAGCGGCATAAACACAGCAGTGAAAAGCAGCTAAACCCCATTATAAAAATTGATTACTTAAAAAAAAACCCCATAAAACAAAGACAGTGAAAGAGAGAGAAATTCTTACAAAATCCGTTCAGGGGCTCTGATGCAACCTGGATTGACCATATCTAGACCCACAGCTGGATGAGACATAAGGCTGGACACTCTTGGGGCTGAGAGGATTGGTGAGCTTGGGTGAGCAAACGCAGACCCTTTAAAGTCATACTGCGTGGTACCCATGCCGTGGGTCCCAAATCTCCAGGTTCAAGGGCATCTTCCTACATCGAAAACATGCGTGCGAAACCCAGAAGATGGTACACCGTGTGATCGGGAAAGGTTTCTCAAACGCACCTCATTTCTCCTCTCCGTGTGCTCGGGATAGCCATTCCAGCCGCTCGACTAACCATCTCCCTACTTGGAGAATCAGCACCTTTAACCTCCTGTTTCGGACAGGTCGCAATTTGGCCTGAGGATGAACGGGAAGAGGGGGAACCAATGAGAGACTAGCTCTAGGTGTTGGGACAGGCACAGGTCACTCTATTTTCCCATCAGGAAGAAGAATGAACCACAGGCTCAGCCTGCCCCCCGGAACCAGAATACGGCCTGAAGCAATCCTGCGCTTTGGCGGCCAGCTCCCAAAAAAGCCAGTTGACAAATGGAGCTCAGGGGCACTGCAACTCACAAACCTGCAGAGTTATAAATGATAACTCTCGTCCACAAATATATTGAGGGAAGGCAACGAGGAGGATTGGAAAGCAAGGCAGAATTGCAGGAAACAGGTTTCAGGAGGCAGACTCGACTCGCCTTGAAAGCACATGAAAAGCGGCAAAGCGTTGACAATGATGCCCTTGGCCAAAAAGGGCGTATGCGTTTTTTCCTGAATATATTCACGAAAAAACGCATACGCCCTTTTTGGCCAACCAGGCAAGCCGGAAAGGCAAATCAGCGCTACAAAGAAGGCTCGCTTGCCATCGGTCAAAAGGGCCATGCTGAAAAAAGTGTAAAAACCAGAAATGCAGGACAGGCCATGGAGACATGGGAGCCTTGCTACGCTGATGGGCGGGCTGTAAATTGCCAACAGCCACTCTGGAGAAGTGTACGGTGTGTCCTGAAACATGTAATAAGCACAGCTTAGAGAGCATAGGGCACTTCCACTCATGGGCGTATAAATCGGGAAACCTAAAAATCAACAAGACACAGGCACCCCAAAGTTTAGGGCTGCCCTGTTTCCAAGAACCTCCACTTCGGTACACCTTCAATATCCCAGGAAAGCGAAAAATGGATAAAGAAGTTGTGGTACTTAGGCACAAGGGAATATCACTCAGCCATGAAATCAATGTCATAAGGCTAGTAGCAGCAGGATGAGTGGATTTAGGTACGATGACTCTCAGTGAAATAAGTCACAGAGAAAAAGACACTTATCCTAAGATATCACTGAGAGAGGGAATGTCAAAATCGCTACACTTGAACTGAATTACAAAACAGAACAGAGTCACACATTTAGAAAACACACTATGGCTGCTTAACGGGAAAGGTGAGGTGGGGTGATGCATAAAACAAGGGTTTGAAATTAGCTCAGATACCGTTCCACAAGCCAAATATGTAATAGACAAGACCTACTCCCTGCTCAGTGAACTGGACTCAACAGCCCCTATTCACCGCCCAAGAATACATCTGACTAGTAAGAGTCTTAAAACCTATGTATTGACCTCTCTCTGGAAGTGAATCAAGAGGGTGTAAAGCGGCATAAACACAGCAGTGAAAAGCAGCTAAACCCCATTATAAAAATAGATTACTTAAAAAAAAAACCCATAAAACAAAGACAGTGAAAGAGAGAGAAATTCTTACAAAATCCGTTCAGGGGCTCTGATGCAACCTGGATTGACCATATCTAGACCCACAGCTGGATGAGACATAAGGCTGGACACTCTTGGGGCTGAGAGGATTGGTGAGCTTGGGTGAGCAAACGCAGACCCTTTAAAGTCATACTGCGTGGTACCCATGCCGTGGGTCCCAAATCTCCAGGTTCAAGGGCATCTTCCTACATCGAAAACATGCGTGCGAAACCCAGAAGATGGTACACCGTGTGATCGGGAAAGGTTTCTCAAACGCACCTCATTTCTCCTCTCCTTGTGCTCGGGTTCGCCATTCCAGCCGCTCGACTAACCATCTCCCTACTTGGAGAATCAGCACCTTTAACCTCCTGTTTCGGACAGGTCGCAATTTGGCCTGAGGATGAACGGGAAGAGGGGGAACCAATGAGAGACTAGCTCTAGGTGTTGGGACAGGCACAGGTCACTCTATTTTCCCATCAGGAAGAAGAATGAACCACAGGCTCAGCCTGACCCCCGGAACCAGAATACGGCCTGAAGCAATCCTGCGCTTTGGCGGCCAGCTCCCAAAAAAGCGAGTTGACAAATGGAGCTCAGGGGCACTGCAACTCACAAACCTGCAGAGTTATAAATGATAACTCTCGTCCACAAATATATTGAGGGAAGGCAACGAGGAGGATTGGAAAGCAAGGCAGAATTGCAGGAAACAGGTTTCAGGAGGCAGACTCGACTCGCCTTGAAAGCACATGAAAAGCGGCAAAGCGTTGACAATGATGCCCTTGGCCAAAAAGGGCGTATGCGTTTTTTCCTGAATATATTCAGGAAAAAACGCATACGCCCTTTTTGGCCAACCAGGCAAGCCGGAAAGGCAAATCAGCGCTACAAAGAAGTCTCGCTTGCCATCGGTCAAAAGGGCCATGCTGAAAAAAGTGTAAAAACCAGAAATGCAGGACAGGCCATGGAGACATGGGAGCCTTGCTACGCTGATGGGCGGGCTGTAAATTGCCAACAGCCACTCTGGAGAAGTGTACGGCGTGTCCTGAAACATGTAATAAGCACAGCTTAGAGAGCATAGGGCACTTCCACTCATGGGCGTATAAATCGGGAAACCTAAAAATCAACAAGACACAGGCACCCCAAAGTTTAGGGCTGCTCTGTTTCCAAGAACCTCCACTTCGGTACACCTTCAATATCCCAGGAAAGCGAAAAATGGATAAAGAAGTTGTGGTACTTAGGCACAAGGGAATATCACTCAGCCATGAAATCAATGTCATAAGGCTAGTAGCAGCAGGATGAGTGGATTTAGGTACGATGACTCTCAGTGAAAAAAGTCACAGAGAAAAAGACACTTATCCTAAGATATCACTGAGAGAGGGAATGTCAAAATCGCTACACTTGAACTGAATTACAAAACAGAACAGAGTCACACATTTAGAAAACACACTATGGCTGCTTAACGGGAAAGGTGAGGTGGGGTGATGCATAAAACAAGGGTTTGAAATTAGCTCAGATACCGTTCCACAAGCCAAATATGTAATAGACAAGACCTACTCCCTGCTCAGTGAACTGGACTCAACAGCCCCTATTCACCGCCCAAGAATATATCTGACTAGTAAGAGTCTTAAAACCTATGTATTGACCTCTCTCTGGAAGTGAATGAAGAGGGTGTAAAGCGGCATAAACACAGCAGTGAAAAGCAGCTAAACCCCATTATAAAAATAGATTACTTAAAAAAAAAACCCATAAAACAAAGACAGTGAAAGAGAGAGAAATTCTTACAAAATCCGTTCAGGGGCTCTGATGCAACCTGGATTGACCATATCTAGACCCACAGCTGGATGAGACATAAGGCTGGACACTCTTGGGGCTGAGAGGATTGGTGAGCTTGGGTGAGCAAACGCAGACCCTTTAAAGTCATACTGCGTGGTACCCATGCCGTGGGTCCCAAATCTCCAGGTTCAAGGGCATCTTCCTACATCGAAAACATGCGTGCGAAACCCAGAAGATGGTACACCGTGTGATCGGGAAAGGTTTCTCAAACGCACCTCATTTCTCCTCTCCTTGTGCTCGGGTTCGCCATTCCAGCCGCTCGACTAACCATCTCCCTACTTGGAGAATCAGCACCTTTAACCTCCTGTTTCGGACAGGTCGCAATTTGGCCTGAGGATGAACGGGAAGAGGGGGAACCAATGAGAGACTAGCTCTAGGTGTTGGGACAGGCACAGGTCACTCTATTTTCCCATCAGGAAGAAGAATGAACCACAGGCTCAGCCTGACCCCCGGAACCAGAATACGGCCTGAAGCAATCCTGCGCTTTGGCGGCCAGCTCCCAAAAAAGCGAGTTGACAAATGGAGCTCAGGGGCACTGCAACTCACAAACCTGCAGAGTTATAAATGATAACTCTCGTCCACAAATATATTGAGGGAAGGCAACGAGGAGGATTGGAAAGCAAGGCAGAATTGCAGGAAACAGGTTTCAGGAGGCAGACTCGACTCGCCTTGAAAGCACATGAAAAGCGGCAAAGCGTTGACAATGATGCCCTTGGCCAAAAAGGGCGTATGCGTTTTTTCCTGAATATATTCAGGAAAAAACGCATACGCCCTTTTTGGCCAACCAGGCAAGCCGGAAAGGCAAATCAGCGCTACAAAGAAGTCTCGCTTGCCATCGGTCAAAAGGGCCATGCTGAAAAAAGTGTAAAAACCAGAAATGCAGGACAGGCCATGGAGACATGGGAGCCTTGCTACGCTGATGGGCGGGCTGTAAATTGCCAACAGCCACTCTGGAGAAGTGTACGGCGTGTCCTGAAACATGTAATAAGCACAGCTTAGAGAGCATAGGGCACTTCCACTCATGGGCGTATAAATCGGGAAACCTAAAAATCAACAAGACACAGGCACCCCAAAGTTTAGGGCTGCTCTGTTTCCAAGAACCTCCACTTCGGTACACCTTCAATATCCCAGGAAAGCGAAAAATGGATAAAGAAGTTGTGGTACTTAGGCACAAGGGAATATCACTCAGCCATGAAATCAATGTCATAAGGCTAGTAGCAGCAGGATGAGTGGATTTAGGTACGATGACTCTCAGTGAAAAAAGTCACAGAGAAAAAGACACTTATCCTAAGATATCACTGAGAGAGGGAATGTCAAAATCGCTACACTTGAACTGAATTACAAAACAGAACAGAGTCACACATTTAGAAAACACACTATGGCTGCTTAACGGGAAAGGTGAGGTGGGGTGATGCATAAAACAAGGGTTTGAAATTAGCTCAGATACCGTTCCACAAGCCAAATATGTAATAGACAAGACCTACTCCCTGCTCAGTGAACTGGACTCAACAGCCCCTATTCACCGCCC
Source organism: Eubalaena glacialis (assembly GCF_028564815.1). Classification (NCBI taxonomy): domain Eukaryota; kingdom Metazoa; phylum Chordata; class Mammalia; order Artiodactyla; family Balaenidae; genus Eubalaena; species Eubalaena glacialis. The sequence goes on from NC_083722.1 coordinate 120,548,792, forward strand.
AAGAATATATCTGACTAGTAAGAGTCTTAAAACCTATGTATTGATCTCTCTCTGGAAGTGAATCAAGAGGGTGTAAAGCGGCATAAACACAGCAGTGAAAAGCAGCTAAACCCCATTATAAAAATAGATTACTTAAAAAAAAAAACCCCATAAAACAAAGACAGTGAAAGAGAGAGAAATTCTTACAAAATCCGTTCAGGGGCTCTGATGCAACCTGGATTGACCATATCTAGACCCACAGCTGGATGAGACATAAGGCTGGACACTCTTGGGGCTGAGAGGATTGGTGAGCTTGGGTGAGCAAACGCAGACCCTTTAAAGTCATACTGCGTGGTACCCATGCCGTGGGTCCCAAATCTCCAGGTTCAAGGGCATCTTCCTACATCGAAAACATGCGTGCGAAACCCAGAAGATGGTACACCGTGTGATCGGGAAAGGTTTCTCAAACGCACCTCATTTCTCCTCTCCTTGTGCTCGGGTTCGCCATTCCAGCCGCTCGACTAACCATCTCCCTACTTGGAGAATCAGCACCTTTAACCTCCTGTTTCGGACAGGTCGCAATTTGGCCTGAGGATGAACGGGAAGAGGGGGAACCAATGAGAGACTAGCTCTAGGTGTTGGGACAGGCACAGGTCACTCTATTTTCCCATCAGGAAGAAGAATGAACCACAGGCTCAGCCTGCCCCCCGGAACCAGAATACGGCCTGAAGCAATCCTGCGCTTTGGCGGCCAGCTCCCAAAAAAGCCAGTTGACAAATGGAGCTCAGGGGCACTGCAACTCACAAACCTGCAGAGTTATAAATGATAACTCTCGTCCACAAATATATTGAGGGAAGGCAACGAGGAGGATTGGAAAGCAAGGCAGAATTGCAGGAAACAGGTTTCAGGAGGCAGACTCGACTCGCCTTGAAAGCACATGAAAAGCGGCAAAGCGTTGACAATGATGCCCTTGGCCAAAAAGGGCGTATGCGTTTTTTCCTGAATATATTCAGGAAAAAACGCATACGCCCTTTTTGGCCAACCAGGCAAGCCGGAAAGGCAAATCAGCGCTACAAAGAAGTCTCGCTTGCCATCGGTCAAAAGGGCCATGCTGAAAAAAGTGTAAAAACCAGAAATGCAGGACAGGCCATGGAGACATGGGAGCCTTGCTACGCTGATGGGCGGGCTGTAAATTGCCAACAGCCACTCTGGAGAAGTGTACGGCGTGTCCTGAAACATGTAATAAGCACAGCTTAGAGAGCATAGGGCACTTCCACTCATGGGCGTATCAATCGGGAAACCTAAAAATCAACAAGACACAGGCACCCCAAAGTTTAGGGCTGCTCTGTTTCCAAGAACCTCCACTTCGGTACACCTTCAATATCCCAGGAAAGCGAAAAATGGATAAAGAAGTTGTGGTACTTAGGCACAAGGGAATATCACTCAGCCATGAAATCAATGTCATAAGGCTAGTAGCAGCAGGATGAGTGGATTTAGGTACGATGACTCTCAGTGAAAAAAGTCACAGAGAAAAAGACACTTATCCTAAGATATCACTGAGAGAGGGAATGTCAAAATCGCTACACTTGAACTGAATTACAAAACAGAACAGAGTCACACATTTAGAAAACACACTATGGCTGCTTAACGGGAAAGGTGAGGTGGGGTGATGCATAAAACAAGGGTTTGAAATTAGCTCAGATACCGTTCCACAAGCCAAATATGTAATAGACAAGACCTACTCCCTGCTCAGTGAACTGGACTCAACAGCCCCTATTCACCGCCCAAGAATATATCTGACTAGTAAGAGTCTTAAAACCTATGTATTGATCTCTCTCTGGAAGTGAATCAAGAGGGTGTAAAGCGGCATAAACACAGCAGTGAAAAGCAGCTAAACCCCATTATAAAAATAGATTACTTAAAAAAAAAAACCCCATAAAACAAAGACAGTGAAAGAGAGAGAAATTCTTACAAAATCCGTTCAGGGGCTCTGATGCAACCTGGATTGACCATATCTAGACCCACAGCTGGATGAGACATAAGGCTGGACACTCTTGGGGCTGAGAGGATTGGTGAGCTTGGGTGAGCAAACGCAGACCCTTTAAAGTCATACTGCGTGGTACCCATGCCGTGGGTCCCAAATCTCCAGGTTCAAGGGCATCTTCCTACATCGAAAACATGCGTGCGAAACCCAGAAGATGGTACACCGTGTGATCGGGAAAGGTTTCTCAAACGCACCTCATTTCTCCTCTCCTTGTGCTCGGGTTCGCCATTCCAGCCGCTCGACTAACCATCTCCCTACTTGGAGAATCAGCACCTTTAACCTCCTGTTTCGGACAGGTCGCAATTTGGCCTGAGGATGAACGGGAAGAGGGGGAACCAATGAGAGACTAGCTCTAGGTGTTGGGACAGGCACAGGTCACTCTATTTTCCCATCAGGAAGAAGAATGAACCACAGGCTCAGCCTGCCCCCCGGAACCAGAATACGGCCTGAAGCAATCCTGCGCTTTGGCGGCCAGCTCCCAAAAAAGCGAGTTGACAAATGGAGCTCAGGGGCACTGCAACTCACAAACCTGCAGAGTTATAAATGATAACTCTCGTCCACAAATATATTGAGGGAAGGCAACGAGGAGGATTGGAAAGCAAGGCAGAATTGCAGGAAACAGGTGTCAGGAGGCAGACTCGACTCGCCTTGAAAGCACATGAAAAGCGGCAAAGCGTTGACAATGATGCCCTTGGCCAAAAAGGGCGTATGCGTTTTTTCCTGAATATATTCACGAAAAAACGCATACGCCCTTTTTGGCCAACCAGGCAAGCCGGAAAGGCAAATCAGCGCTACAAAGAAGTCTCGCTTGCCATCGGTCAAAAGGGCCATGCTGAAAAAAGTGTAAAAACCAGAAATGCAGGACAGGCCATGGAGACATGGGAGCCTTGCTACGCTGATGGGCGGGCTGTAAATTGCCAACAGCCACTCTGGAGAAGTGTACGGCGTGTCCTGAAACATGTAATAAGCACAGCTTAGAGAGCATAGGGCACTTCCACTCATGGGCGTCTAAATCGGGAAACCTAAAAATCAACAAGACACAGGCACCCCAAAGTTTAGGGCTGCTCTGTTTCCAAGAACCTCCACTTCGGTACACCTTCAATATCCCAGGAAAGCGAAAAATGGATAAAGAAGTTGTGGTACTTAGGCACAAGGGAATATCACTCAGCCATGAAATCAATGTCATAAGGCTAGTAGCAGCAGGATGAGTGGATTTAGGTACGATGACTCTCAGTGAAATAAGTCACAGAGAAAAAGACACTTATCCTAAGATATCACTGAGAGAGGGAATGTCAAAGTCGCTACACTTGAACTGAATTACAAAACAGAACAGAGTCACACATTTAGAAAACACACTATGGCTGCTTAACGGGAAAGGTGAGGTGGGGTGATGCATAAAACAAGGGTTTGAAATTAGCTCAGATACCGTTCCACAAGCCAAATATGTAATAGACAAGACCTACTCCCTGCTCAGTGAACTGGACTCAACAGCCCCTATTCACCGCCCAAGAATATATCTGACTAGTAAGAGTCTTAAAACCTATCTATTGATATCTCTCTGGAAGTGAATCAAGAGGGTGTAAAGCGGCATAAACACAGCAGTGAAAAGCAGCTAAACCCCATTATAAAAATTGATTACTTAAAAAAAAACCCCATAAAACAAAGACAGTGAAAGAGAGAGAAATTCTTACAAAATCCGTTCAGGGGCTCTGATGCAACCTGGATTGACCATATCTAGACCCACAGCTGGATGAGACATAAGGCTGGACACTCTTGGGGCTGAGAGGATTGGTGAGCTTGGGTGAGCAAACGCAGACCCTTTAAAGTCATACTGCGTGGTACCCATGCCGTGGGTCCCAAATCTCCAGGTTCAAGGGCATCTTCCTACATCGAAAACATGCGTGCGAAACCCAGAAGATGGTACACCGTGTGATCGGGAAAGGTTTCTCAAACGCACCTCATTTCTCCTCTCCGTGTGCTCGGGATCGCCATTCCAGCCGCTCGACTAACAATCTCCCTACTTGGAGAATCAGCACCTTTAACCTCCTGTTTCGTAAAGGTCGCAATTTGGCCTGAGGATGAACGGGAAGAGGGGGAACCAGTGAGAGACCAGCTCTAGGTGTTGGGACAGGCACAGGTCACTCTATTTTCCCATCAGGAAGAAGAATGAACCACAGGCTCAGCCTGCCCCCCGGAACCAGAATACGGCCTGAAGCAATCCTGCGCTTTGGCGGCCAGCTCCCAAAAAAGCGAGTTGACAAATGGAGCTCAGGGGCACTGCAACTCACAAACCTGCAGAGTTATAAATGATAACTCTCGTCCACAAATATATTGAGGGAAGGCAACGAGGAGGATTGGAAAGCAAGGCAGAATTGCAGGAAACAGGTTTCAGGAGGCAGACTCGACTCGCCTTGAAAGCACATGAAAAGCGGCAAAGCGTTGACAATGATGCCCTTGGCCAAAAAGGGCGTATGGGTTTTTTCCTGAATATATTCACGAAAAAACGCATACGCCCTTTTTGGCCAACCAGGCAAGCCGGAAAGGCAAATCAGCGCTACAAAGAAGTCTCGCTTGCCATCGGTCAAAAGGGCCATGCTGAAAAAAGTGTAAAAACCAGAAATGCAGGACAGGCCATGGAGACATGGGAGCCTTGCTACGCTGATGGGCGGGCTGTAAATTGCCAACAGCCACTCTGGAGAAGTGTACGGCGTGTCCTGAAACATGTAATAAGCACAGCTTAGAGAGCATAGGGCACTTCCACTCATGGGCGTATCAATCGGGAAACCTAAAAATCAACAAGACACAGGCACCCCAAAGTTTAGGGCTGCTCTGTTTCCAAGAACCTCCACTTCGGTACACCTTCAATATCCCAGGAAAGCGAAAAATGGATAAAGAAGTTGTGGTACTTAGGCACAAGGGAATATCACTCAGCCATGAAATCAATGTCATAAGGCTAGTAGCAGCAGGATGAGTGGATTTAGGTACGATGACTCTCAGTGAAATAAGTCACAGAGAAAAAGACACTTATCCTAAGATATCACTGAGAGAGGGAATGTCAAAGTCGCTACACTTGAACTGAATTACAAAACAGAACAGAGTCACACATTTAGAAAACACACTATGGCTGCTTAACGGGAAAGGTGAGGTGGGGTGATGCATAAAACAAGGGTTTGAAATTAGCTCAGATACCGTTCCACAAGCCAAATATGTAATAGACAAGACCTACTCCCTGCTCAGTGAACTGGACTCAACAGCCCCTATTCACCGCCCAAGAATATATCTGACTAGTAAGAGTCTTAAAACCTATGTATTGATATCTCTCTGGAAGTGAATCAAGAGGGTGTAAAGCGGCATAAACACAGCAGTGAAAAGCAGCTAAACCCCATTATAAAAATAGATTACTTAAAAAAAAACCCCATAAAACAAAGACAGTGAAAGAGAGAGAAATTCTTACAAAATCCGTTCAGGGGCTCTGATGCAACCTGGATTGACCATATCTAGACCCACAGCTGGATGAGACATAAGGCTGGACACTCTTGGGGCTGAGAGGATTGGTGAGCTTGGGTGAGCAAACGCAGACCCTTTAAAGTCATACTGCGTGGTACCCATGCCGTGGGTCCCAAATCTCCAGGTTCAAGGGCATCTTCCTACATCGAAAACATGCGTGCGAAACCCAGAAGATGGTACACCGTGTGATCGGGAAAGGTTTCTCAAACGCACCTCATTTCTCCTCTCCGTGTGCTCGGGATCGCCATTCCAGCCGCTCGACTAACCATCTCCCTACTTGGAGAATCAGCACCTTTAACCTCCTGTTTCGGACAGGTCGCAATTTGGCCTGAGGATGAACGGGAAGAGGGGGAACCAATGAGAGACTAGCTCTAGGTGTTGGGACAGGCACAGGTCACTCTATTTTCCCATCAGGAAGAAGAATGAACCACAGGCTCAGCCTGCCCCCCGGAACCAGAATACGGCCTGAAGCAATCCTGCGCTTTGGCGGCCAGCTCCCAAAAAAGCCAGTTGACAAATGGAGCTCAGGGGCACTGCAACTCACAAACCTGCAGAGTTATAAATGATAACTCTCGTCCACAAATATATTGAGGGAAGGCAACGAGGAGGATTGGAAAGCAAGGCAGAATTGCAGGAAACAGGTTTCAGGAGGCAGACTCGACTCGCCTTGAAAGCACATGAAAAGCGGCAAAGCGTTGACAATGATGCCCTTGGCCAAAAAGGGCGTATGCGTTTTTTCCTGAATATATTCACGAAAAAACGCATACGCCCTTTTTGGCCAACCAGGCAAGCCGGAAAGGCAAATCAGCGCTACAAAGAAGGCTCGCTTGCCATCGGTCAAAAGGGCCATGCTGAAAAAAGTGTAAAAACCAGAAATGCAGGACAGGCCATGGAGACATGGGAGCCTTGCTACGCTGATGGGCGGGCTGTAAATTGCCAACAGCCACTCTGGAGAAGTGTACGGTGTGTCCTGAAACATGTAATAAGCACAGCTTAGAGAGCATAGGGCACTTCCACTCATGGGCGTATAAATCGGGAAACCTAAAAATCAACAAGACACAGGCACCCCAAAGTTTAGGGCTGCCCTGTTTCCAAGAACCTCCACTTCGGTACACCTTCAATATCCCAGGAAAGCGAAAAATGGATAAAGAAGTTGTGGTACTTAGGCACAAGGGAATATCACTCAGCCATGAAATCAATGTCATAAGGCTAGTAGCAGCAGGATGAGTGGATTTAGGTACGATGACTCTCAGTGAAATAAGTCACAGAGAAAAAGACACTTATCCTAAGATATCACTGAGAGAGGGAATGTCAAAATCGCTACACTTGAACTGAATTACAAAACAGAACAGAGTCACACATTTAGAAAACACACTATGGCTGCTTAACGGGAAAGGTGAGGTGGGGTGATGCATAAAACAAGGGTTTGAAATTAGCTCAGATACCGTTCCACAAGCCAAATATGTAATAGACAAGACCTACTCCCTGCTCAGTGAACTGGACTCAACAGCCCCTATTCACCGCCCAAGAATACATCTGACTAGTAAGAGTCTTAAAACCTATGTATTGACCTCTCTCTGGAAGTGAATCAAGAGGGTGTAAAGCGGCATAAACACAGCAGTGAAAAGCAGCTAAACCCCATTATAAAAATAGATTACTTAAAAAAAAAACCCATAAAACAAAGACAGTGAAAGAGAGAGAAATTCTTACAAAATCCGTTCAGGGGCTCTGATGCAACCTGGATTGACCATATCTAGACCCACAGCTGGATGAGACATAAGGCTGGACACTCTTGGGGCTGAGAGGATTGGTGAGCTTGGGTGAGCAAACGCAGACCCTTTAAAGTCATACTGCGTGGTACCCATGCCGTGGGTCCCAAATCTCCAGGTTCAAGGGCATCTTCCTACATCGAAAACATGCGTGCGAAACCCAGAAGATGGTACACCGTGTGATCGGGAAAGGTTTCTCAAACGCACCTCATTTCTCCTCTCCTTGTGCTCGGGTTCGCCATTCCAGCCGCTCGACTAACCATCTCCCTACTTGGAGAATCAGCACCTTTAACCTCCTGTTTCGGACAGGTCGCAATTTGGCCTGAGGATGAACGGGAAGAGGGGGAACCAATGAGAGACTAGCTCTAGGTGTTGGGACAGGCACAGGTCACTCTATTTTCCCATCAGGAAGAAGAATGAACCACAGGCTCAGCCTGACCCCCGGAACCAGAATACGGCCTGAAGCAATCCTGCGCTTTGGCGGCCAGCTCCCAAAAAAGCGAGTTGACAAATGGAGCTCAGGGGCACTGCAACTCACAAACCTGCAGAGTTATAAATGATAACTCTCGTCCACAAATATATTGAGGGAAGGCAACGAGGAGGATTGGAAAGCAAGGCAGAATTGCAGGAAACAGGTTTCAGGAGGCAGACTCGACTCGCCTTGAAAGCACATGAAAAGCGGCAAAGCGTTGACAATGATGCCCTTGGCCAAAAAGGGCGTATGCGTTTTTTCCTGAATATATTCAGGAAAAAACGCATACGCCCTTTTTGGCCAACCAGGCAAGCCGGAAAGGCAAATCAGCGCTACAAAGAAGTCTCGCTTGCCATCGGTCAAAAGGGCCATGCTGAAAAAAGTGTAAAAACCAGAAATGCAGGACAGGCCATGGAGACATGGGAGCCTTGCTACGCTGATGGGCGGGCTGTAAATTGCCAACAGCCACTCTGGAGAAGTGTACGGCGTGTCCTGAAACATGTAATAAGCACAGCTTAGAGAGCATAGGGCACTTCCACTCATGGGCGTATAAATCGGGAAACCTAAAAATCAACAAGACACAGGCACCCCAAAGTTTAGGGCTGCTCTGTTTCCAAGAACCTCCACTTCGGTACACCTTCAATATCCCAGGAAAGCGAAAAATGGATAAAGAAGTTGTGGTACTTAGGCACAAGGGAATATCACTCAGCCATGAAATCAATGTCATAAGGCTAGTAGCAGCAGGATGAGTGGATTTAGGTACGATGACTCTCAGTGAAAAAAGTCACAGAGAAAAAGACACTTATCCTAAGATATCACTGAGAGAGGGAATGTCAAAATCGCTACACTTGAACTGAATTACAAAACAGAACAGAGTCACACATTTAGAAAACACACTATGGCTGCTTAACGGGAAAGGTGAGGTGGGGTGATGCATAAAACAAGGGTTTGAAATTAGCTCAGATACCGTTCCACAAGCCAAATATGTAATAGACAAGACCTACTCCCTGCTCAGTGAACTGGACTCAACAGCCCCTATTCACCGCCCAAGAATATATCTGACTAGTAAGAGTCTTAAAACCTATGTATTGATCTCTCTCTGGAAGTGAATCAAGAGGGTGTAAAGCGGCATAAACACAGCAGTGAAAAGCAGCTAAACCCCATTATAAAAATAGATTACTTAAAAAAAAAAACCCCATAAAACAAAGACAGTGAAAGAGAGAGAAATTCTTACAAAATCCGTTCAGGGGCTCTGATGCAACCTGGATTGACCATATCTAGACCCACAGCTGGATGAGACATAAGGCTGGACACTCTTGGGGCTGAGAGGATTGGTGAGCTTGGGTGAGCAAACGCAGACCCTTTAAAGTCATACTGCGTGGTACCCATGCCGTGGGTCCCAAATCTCCAGGTTCAAGGGCATCTTCCTACATCGAAAACATGCGTGCGAAACCCAGAAGATGGTACACCGTGTGATCGGGAAAGGTTTCTCAAACGCACCTCATTTCTCCTCTCCTTGTGCTCGGGTTCGCCATTCCAGCCGCTCGACTAACCATCTCCCTACTTGGAGAATCAGCACCTTTAACCTCCTGTTTCGGACAGGTCGCAATTTGGCCTGAGGATGAACGGGAAGAGGGGGAACCAATGAGAGACTAGCTCTAGGTGTTGGGACAGGCACAGGTCACTCTATTTTCCCATCAGGAAGAAGAATGAACCACAGGCTCAGCCTGCCCCCCGGAACCAGAATACGGCCTGAAGCAATCCTGCGCTTTGGCGGCCAGCTCCCAAAAAAGCGAGTTGACAAATGGAGCTCAGGGGCACTGCAACTCACAAACCTGCAGAGTTATAAATGATAACTCTCGTCCACAAATATATTGAGGGAAGGCAACGAGGAGGATTGGAAAGCAAGGCAGAATTGCAGGAAACAGGTTTCAGGAGGCAGACTCGACTCGCCTTGAAAGCACATGAAAAGCGGCAAAGCGTTGACAATGATGCCCTTGGCCAAAAAGGGCGTATGCGTTTTTTCCTGAATATATTCAGGAAAAAACGCATACGCCCTTTTTGGCCAACCAGGCAAGCCGGAAAGGCAAATCAGCGCTACAAAGAAGTCTCGCTTGCCATCGGTCAAAAGGGCCATGCTGAAAAAAGTGTAAAAACCAGAAATGCAGGACAGGCCATGGAGACATGGGAGCCTTGCTACGCTGATGGGCGGGCTGTAAATTGCCAACAGCCACTCTGGAGAAGTGTACGGCGTGTCCTGAAACATGTAATAAGCACAGCTTAGAGAGCATAGGGCACTTCCACTCATGGGCGTATCAATCGGGAAACCTAAAAATCAACAAGACACAGGCACCCCAAAGTTTAGGGCTGCTCTGTTTCCAAGAACCTCCACTTCGGTACACCTTCAATATCCCAGGAAAGCGAAAAATGGATAAAGAAGTTGTGGTACTTAGGCACAAGGGAATATCACTCAGCCATGAAATCAATGTCATAAGGCTAGTAGCAGCAGGATGAGTGGATTTAGGTACGATGACTCTCAGTGAAAAAAGTCACAGAGAAAAAGACACTTATCCTAAGATATCACTGAGAGAGGGAATGTCAAAATCGCTACACTTGAACTGAATTACAAAACAGAACAGAGTCACACATTTAGAAAACACACTATGGCTGCTTAACGGGAAAGGTGAGGTGGGGTGATGCATAAAACAAGGGTTTGAAATTAGCTCAGATACCGTTCCACAAGCCAAATATGTAATAGACAAGACCTACTCCCTGCTCAGTGAACTGGACTCAACAGCCCCTATTCACCGCCCAAGAATATATCTGACTAGTAAGAGTCTTAAAACCTATGTATTGATCTCTCTCTGGAAGTGAATCAAGAGGGTGTAAAGCGGCATAAACACAGCAGTGAAAAGCAGCTAAACCCCATTATAAAAATAGATTACTTAAAAAAAAAAACCCCATAAAACAAAGACAGTGAAAGAGAGAGAAATTCTTACAAAATCCGTTCAGGGGCTCTGATGCAACCTGGATTGACCATATCTAGACCCACAGCTGGATGAGACATAAGGCTGGACACTCTTGGGGCTGAGAGGATTGGTGAGCTTGGGTGAGCAAACGCAGACCCTTTAAAGTCATACTGCGTGGTACCCATGCCGTGGGTCCCAAATCTCCAGGTTCAAGGGCATCTTCCTACATCGAAAACATGCGTGCGAAACCCAGAAGATGGTACACCGTGTGATCGGGAAAGGTTTCTCAAACGCACCTCATTTCTCCTCTCCTTGTGCTCGGGTTCGCCATTCCAGCCGCTCGACTAACCATCTCCCTACTTGGAGAATCAGCACCTTTAACCTCCTGTTTCGGACAGGTCGCAATTTGGCCTGAGGATGAACGGGAAGAGGGGGAACCAATGAGAGACTAGCTCTAGGTGTTGGGACAGGCACAGGTCACTCTATTTTCCCATCAGGAAGAAGAATGAACCACAGGCTCAGCCTGCCCCCCGGAACCAGAATACGGCCTGAAGCAATCCTGCGCTTTGGCGGCCAGCTCCCAAAAAAGCGAGTTGACAAATGGAGCTCAGGGGCACTGCAACTCACAAACCTGCAGAGTTATAAATGATAACTCTCGTCCACAAATATATTGAGGGAAGGCAACGAGGAGGATTGGAAAGCAAGGCAGAATTTCAGGAAACAGGTTTCAGGAGGCAGACTCGACTCGCCTTGAAAGCACATGAAAAGCGGCAAAGCGTTGACAATGATGCCCTTGGCCAAAAAGGGCGTATGCGTTTTTTCCTGAATATATTCAGGAAAAAACGCATACGCCCTTTTTGGCCAACCAGGCAAGCCGGAAAGGCAAATCAGCGCTACAAAGAAGTCTCGCTTGCCATCGGTCAAAAGGGCCATGCTGAAAAAAGTGTAAAAACCAGAAATGCAGGACAGGCCATGGAGACATGGGAGCCTTGCTACGCTGATGGGCGGGCTGTAAATTGCCAACAGCCACTCTGGAGAAGTGTACGGCGTGTCCTGAAACATGTAATAAGCACAGCTTAGAGAGCATAGGGCACTTCCACTCATGGGCGTCTAAATCGGGAAACCTAAAAATCAACAAGACACAGGCACCCCAAAGTTTAGGGCTGCTCTGTTTCCAAGAACCTCCACTTCGGTACACCTTCAATATCCCAGGAAAGCAAAAAATGGATAAAGAAGTTGTGGTACTTAGGCACAAGGGAATATCACTCAGCCATGAAATCAATGTCATAAGGCTAGTAGCAGCAGGATGAGTGGATTTAGGTACGATGACTCTCAGTGAAATAAGTCACAGAGAAAAAGACACTTATCCTAAGATATCACTGAGAGAGGGAATGTCAAAGTCGCTACACTTGAACTGAATTACAAAACAGAACAGAGTCACACATTTAGAAAACACACTATGGCTGCTTAACGGGAAAGGTGAGGTGGGGTGATGCATAAAACAAGGGTTTGAAATTAGCTCAGATACCGTTCCACAAGCCAAATATGTAATAGACAAGACCTACTCCCTGCTCAGTGAACTGGACTCAACAGCCCCTATTCACCGCCCAAGAATATATCTGACTAGTAAGAGTCTTAAAACCTATCTATTGATATCTCTCTGGAAGTGAATCAAGAGGGTGTAAAGCGGCATAAACACAGCAGTGAAAAGCAGCTAAACCCCATTATAAAAATAGATTACTTAAAAAAAAACCCCATAAAACAAAGACAGTGAAAGAGAGAGAAATTCTTACAAAATCCGTTCAGGGGCTCTGATGCAACCTGGATTGACCATATCTAGACCCACAGCTGGATGAGACATAAGGCTGGACACTCTTGGGGCTGAGAGGATTGGTGAGCTTGGGTGAGCAAACGCAGACCCTTTAAAGTCATACTGCGTGGTACCCATGCCGTGGGTCCCAAATCTCCAGGTTCAAGGGCATCTTCCTACATCGAAAACATGCGTGCGAAACCCAGAAGATGGTACACCGTGTGATCGGGAAAGGTTTCTCAAACGCACCTCATTTCTCCTCTCCGTGTGCTCGGGATCGCCATTCCAGCCGCTCGACTAACAATCTCCCTACTTGGAGAATCAGCACCTTTAACCTCCTGTTTCGGACAGGTCGCAATTTGGCCTGAGGATGAACGGGAAGAGGGGGAACCAATGAGAGACTAGCTCTAGGTGTTGGGACAGGCACAGGTCACTCTATTTTCCCATCAGGAAGAAGAATGAACCACAGGCTCAGCCTGCCCCCCGGAACCAGAATACGGCCTGAAGCAATCCTGCGCTTTGGCGGCCAGCTCCCAAAAAAGCCAGTTGACAAATGGAGCTCAGGGGCACTGCAACTCACAAACCTGCAGAGTTATAAATGATAACTCTCGTCCACAAATATATTGAGGGAAGGCAACGAGGAGGATTGGAAAGCAAGGCAGAATTTCAGGAAACAGGTTTCAGGAGGCAGACTCGACTCGCCTTGAAAGCACATGAAAAGCGGCAAAGCGTTGACAATGATGCCCTTGGCCAAAAAGGGCGTATGGGTTTTTTCCTGAATATATTCAGGAAAAAACGCATACGCCCTTTTTGGCCAACCAGGCAAGCCGGAAAGGCAAATCAGCGCTACAAAGAAGGCTCGCTTGCCATCGGTCAAAAGGGCCATGCTGAAAAAAGTGTAAAAACCAGAAATGCAGGACAGGCCATGGAGACATGGGAGCCTTGCTACGCTGATGGGCGGGCTGTAAATTGCCAACAGCCACTCTGGAGAAGTGTACGGCGTGTCCTGAAACATGTAATAAGCACAGCTTAGAGAGCATAGGGCACTTCCACTCATGGGCGTATCAATCGGGAAACCTAAAAATCAACAAGACACAGGCACCCCAAAGTTTAGGGCTGCTCTGTTTCCAAGAACCTCCACTTCGGTACACCTTCAATATCCCAGGAAAGCGAAAAATGGATAAAGAAGTTGTGGTACTTAGGCACAAGGGAATATCACTCAGCCATGAAATCAATGTCATAAGGCTAGTAGCAGCAGGATGAGTGGATTTAGGTACGATGACTCTCAGTGAAAAAAGTCACAGAGAAAAAGACACTTATCCTAAGATATCACTGAGAGAGGGAATGTCAAAATCGCTACACTTGAACTGAATTACAAAACAGAACAGAGTCACACATTTAGAAAACACACTATGGCTGCTTAACGGGAAAGGTGAGGTGGGGTGATGCATAAAACAAGGGTTTGAAATTAGCTCAGATACCGTTCCACAAGCCAAATATGTAATAGACAAGACCTACTCCCTGCTCAGTGAACTGGACTCAACAGCCCCTATTCACCGCCCAAGAATATATCTGACTAGTAAGAGTCTTAAAACCTATGTATTGATCTCTCTCTGGAAGTGAATCAAGAGGGTGTAAAGCGGCATAAACACAGCAGTGAAAAGCAGCTAAACCCCATTATAAAAATAGATTACTTAAAAAAAAAAACCCCATAAAACAAAGACAGTGAAAGAGAGAGAAATTCTTACAAAATCCGTTCAGGGGCTCTGATGCAACCTGGATTGACCATATCTAGACCCACAGCTGGATGAGACATAAGGCTGGACACTCTTGGGGCTGAGAGGATTGGTGAGCTTGGGTGAGCAAACGCAGACCCTTTAAAGTCATACTGCGTGGTACCCATGCCGTGGGTCCCAAATCTCCAGGTTCAAGGGCATCTTCCTACATCGAAAACATGCGTGCGAAACCCAGAAGATGGTACACCGTGTGATCGGGAAAGGTTTCTCAAACGCACCTCATTTCTCCTCTCCTTGTGCTCGGGTTCGCCATTCCAGCCGCTCGACTAACCATCTCCCTACTTGGAGAATCAGCACCTTTAACCTCCTGTTTCGGACAGGTCGCAATTTGGCCTGAGGATGAACGGGAAGAGGGGGAACCAATGAGAGACTAGCTCTAGGTGTTGGGACAGGCACAGGTCACTCTATTTTCCCATCAGGAAGAAGAATGAACCACAGGCTCAGCCTGCCCCCCGGAACCAGAATACGGCCTGAAGCAATCCTGCGCTTTGGCGGCCAGCTCCCAAAAAAGCGAGTTGACAAATGGAGCTCAGGGGCACTGCAACTCACAAACCTGCAGAGTTATAAATGATAACTCTCGTCCACAAATATATTGAGGGAAGGCAACGAGGAGGATTGGAAAGCAAGGCAGAATTGCAGGAAACAGGTTTCAGGAGGCAGACTCGACTCGCCTTGAAAGCACATGAAAAGCGGCAAAGCGTTGACAATGATGCCCTTGGCCAAAAAGGGCGTATGGGTTTTTTCCTGAATATATTCAGGAAAAAACGCATACGCCCTTTTTGGCCAACCAGGCAAGCCGGAAAGGCAAATCAGCGCTACAAAGAAGGCTCGCTTGCCATCGGTCAAAAGGGCCATGCTGAAAAAAGTGTAAAAACCAGAAATGCAGGACAGGCCATGGAGACATGGGAGCCTTGCTACGCTGATGGGCGGGCTGTAAATTGCCAACAGCCACTCTGGAGAAGTGTACGGCGTGTCCTGAAACATGTAATAAGCACAGCTTAGAGAGCATAGGGCACTTCCACTCATGGGCGTATCAATCGGGAAACCTAAAAATCAACAAGACACAGGCACCCCAAAGTTTAGGGCTGCTCTGTTTCCAAGAACCTCCACTTCGGTACACCTTCAATATCCCAGGAAAGCGAAAAATGGATAAAGAAGTTGTGGTACTTAGGCACAAGGGAATATCACTCAGCCATGAAATCAATGTCATAAGGCTAGTAGCAGCAGGATGAGTGGATTTAGGTACGATGACTCTCAGTGAAAAAAGTCACAGAGAAAAAGACACTTATCCTAAGATATCACTGAGAGAGGGAATGTCAAAATCGCTACACTTGAACTGAATTACAAAACAGAACAGAGTCACACATTTAGAAAACACACTATGGCTGCTTAACGGGAAAGGTGAGGTGGGGTGATGCATAAAACAAGGGTTTGAAATTAGCTCAGATACCGTTCCACAAGCCAAATATGTAATAGACAAGACCTACTCCCTGCTCAGTGAACTGGACTCAACAGCCCCTATTCACCGCCCAAGAATATATCTGACTAGTAAGAGTCTTAAAACCTATGTATTGATATCTCTCTGGAAGTGAATCAAGAGGGTGTAAAGCGGCATAAACACAGCAGTGAAAAGCAGCTAAACCCCATTATAAAAATAGATTACTTAAAAAAAAACCCCATAAAACAAAGACAGTGAAAGAGAGAGAAATTCTTACAAAATCCGTTCAGGGGCTCTGATGCAACCTGGATTGACCATATCTAGACCCACAGCTGGATGAGACATAAGGCTGGACACTCTTGGGGCTGAGAGGATTGGTGAGCTTGGGTGAGCAAACGCAGACCCTTTAAAGTCATACTGCGTGGTACCCATGCCGTGGGTCCCAAATCTCCAGGTTCAAGGGCATCTTCCTACATCGAAAACATGCGTGCGAAACCCAGAAGATGGTACACCGTGTGATCGGGAAAGGTTTCTCAAACGCACCTCATTTCTCCTCTCCGTGTGCTCGGGATCGCCATTCCAGCCGCTCGACTAACAATCTCCCTACTTGGAGAATCAGCACCTTTAACCTCCTGTTTCGGACAGGTCGCAATTTGGCCTGAGGATGAACGGGAAGAGGGGGAACCAATGAGAGACTAGCTCTAGGTGTTGGGACAGGCACAGGTCACTCTATTTTCCCATCAGGAAGAAGAATGAACCACAGGCTCAGCCTGCCCCCCGGAACCAGAATACGGCCTGAAGCAATCCTGCGCTTTGGCGGCCAGCTCCCAAAAAAGCGAGTTGACAAATGGAGCTCAGGGGCACTGCAACTCACAAACCTGCAGAGTTATAAATGATAACTCTCGTCCACAAATATATTGAGGGAAGGCAACGAGGAGGATTGGAAAGCAAGGCAGAATTGCAGGAAACAGGTTTCAGGAGGCAGACTCGACTCGCCTTGAAAGCACATGAAAAGCGGCAAAGCGTTGACAATGATGCCCTTGGCCAAAAAGGGCGTATGCGTTTTTTCCTGAATATATTCAGGAAAAAACGCATACGCCCTTTTTGGCCAACCAGGCAAGCCGGAAAGGCAAATCAGCGCTACAAAGAAGGCTCGCTTGCCATCGGTCAAAAGGGCCATGCTGAAAAAAGTGTAAAAACCAGAAATGCAGGACAGGCCATGGAGACATGGGAGCCTTGCTACGCTGATGGGCGGGCTGTAAATTGCCAACAGCCACTCTGGAGAAGTGTACGGCGTGTCCTGAAACATGTAATAAGCACAGCTTAGAGAGCATAGGGCACTTCCACTCATGGGCGTATCAATCGGGAAACCTAAAAATCAACAAGACACAGGCACCCCAAAGTTTAGGGCTGCTCTGTTTCCAAGAACCTCCACTTCGGTACACCTTCAATATCCCAGGAAAGCGAAAAATGGATAAAGAAGTTGTGGTACTTAGGCACAAGGGAATATCACTCAGCCATGAAATCAATGTCATAAGGCTAGTAGCAGCAGGATGAGTGGATTTAGGTACGATGACTCTCAGTGAAAAAAGTCACAGAGAAAAAGACACTTATCCTAAGATATCACTGAGAGAGGGAATGTCAAAATCGCTACACTTGAACTGAATTACAAAACAGAACAGAGTCACACATTTAGAAAACACACTATGGCTGCTTAACGGGAAAGGTGAGGTGGGGTGATGCATAAAACAAGGGTTTGAAATTAGCTCAGATACCGTTCCACAAGCCAAATATGTAATAGACAAGACCTACTCCCTGCTCAGTGAACTGGACTCAACAGCCCCTATTCACCGCCCAAGAATACATCTGACTAGTAAGAGTCTTAAAACCTATGTATTGACCTCTCTCTGGAAGTGAATCAAGAGGGTGTAAAGCGGCATAAACACAGCAGTGAAAAGCAGCTAAACCCCATTATAATAATAGATTACTTAAAAAAAAAAACCCATAAAACAAAGACAGTGAAAGAGAGAGAAATTCTTACAAAATCCGTTCAGGGGCTCTGATGCAACCTGGATTGACCATATCTAGACCCACAGCTGGATGAGACATAAGGCTGGACACTCTTGGGGCTGAGAGGATTGGTGAGCTTGGGTGAGCAAACGCAGACCCTTTAAAGTCATACTGCGTGGTACCCATGCCGTGGGTCCCAAATCTCCAGGTTCAAGGGCATCTTCCTACATCGAAAACATGCGTGCGAAACCCAGAAGATGGTACACCGTGTGATCGGGAAAGGTTTCTCAAACGCACCTCATTTCTCCTCTCCTTGTGCTCGGGTTCGCCATTCCAGCCGCTCGACTAACCATCTCCCTACTTGGAGAATCAGCACCTTTAACCTCCTGTTTCGGACAGGTCGCAATTTGGCCTGAGGATGAACGGGAAGAGGGGGAACCAATGAGAGACTAGCTCTAGGTGTTGGGACAGGCACAGGTCACTCTATTTTCCCATCAGGAAGAAGAATGAACCACAGGCTCAGCCTGCCCCCCGGAACCAGAATACGGCCTGAAGCAATCCTGCGCTTTGGCGGCCAGCTCCCAAAAAAGCGAGTTGACAAATGGAGCTCAGGGGCACTGCAACTCACAAACCTGCAGAGTTATAAATGATAACTCTCGTCCACAAATATATTGAGGGAAGGCAACGAGGAGGATTGGAAAGCAAGGCAGAATTGCAGGAAACAGGTGTCAGGAGGCAGACTCGACTCGCCTTGAAAGCACATGAAAAGCGGCAAAGCGTTGACAATGATGCCCTTGGCCAAAAAGGGCGTATGCGTTTTTTCCTGAATATATTCACGAAAAAACGCATACGCCCTTTTTGGCCAACCAGGCAAGCCGGAAAGGCAAATCAGCGCTACAAAGAAGTCTCGCTTGCCATCGGTCAAAAGGGCCATGCTGAAAAAAGTGTAAAAACCAGAAATGCAGGACAGGCCATGGAGACATGGGAGCCTTGCTACGCTGATGGGCGGGCTGTAAATTGCCAACAGCCACTCTGGAGAAGTGTACGGTGTGTCCTGAAACATGTAATAAGCACAGCTTAGAGAGCATAGGGCACTTCCACTCATGGGCGTATCAATCGGGAAACCTAAAAATCAACAAGACACAGGCACCCCAAAGTTTAGGGCTGCTCTGTTTCCAAGAACCTCCACTTCGGTACACCTTCAATATCCCAGGAAAGCGAAAAATGGATAAAGAAGTTGTGGTACTTAGGCACAAGGGAATATCACTCAGCCATGAAATCAATGTCATAAGGCTAGTAGCAGCAGGATGAGTGGATTTAGGTACGATGACTCTCAGTGAAATAAGTCACAGAGAAAAAGACACTTATCCTAAGATATCACTGAGAGAGGGAATGTCAAAGTCGCTACACTTGAACTGAATTACAAAACAGAACAGAGTCACACATTTAGAAAACACACTATGGCTGCTTAACGGGAAAGGTGAGGTGGGGTGATGCATAAAACAAGGGTTTGAAATTAGCTCAGATACCGTTCCACAAGCCAAATATGTAATAGACAAGACCTACTCCCTGCTCAGTGAACTGGACTCAACAGCCCCTATTCACCGCCCAAGAATATATCTGACTAGTAAGAGTCTTAAAACCTATCTATTGATATCTCTCTGGAAGTGAATCAAGAGGGTGTAAAGCGGCATAAACACAGCAGTGAAAAGCAGCTAAACCCCATTATAAAAATAGATTACTTAAAAAAAACCCCCATAAAACAAAGACAGTGAAAGAGAGAGAAATTCTTACAAAATCCGTTCAGGGGCTCTGATGCAACCTGGATTGACCATATCTAGACCCACAGCTGGATGAGACATAAGGCTGGACACTCTTGGGGCTGAGAGGATTGGTGAGCTTGGGTGAGCAAACGCAGACCCTTTAAAGTCATACTGCGTGGTACCCATGCCGTGGGTCCCAAATCTCCAGGTTCAAGGGCATCTTCCTACATCGAAAACATGCGTGCGAAACCCAGAAGATGGTACACCGTGTGATCGGGAAAGGTTTCTCAAACGCACCTCATTTCTCCTCTCCGTGTGCTCGGGATCGCCATTCCAGCCGCTCGACTAACAATCTCCCTACTTGGAGAATCAGCACCTTTAACCTCCTGTTTCGGACAGGTCGCAATTTGGCCTGAGGATGAACGGGAAGAGGGGGAACCAATGAGAGACTAGCTCTAGGTGTTGGGACAGGCACAGGTCACTCTATTTTCCCATCAGGAAGAAGAATGAACCACAGGCTCAGCCTGCCCCCCGGAACCAGAATACGGCCTGAAGCAATCCTGCGCTTTGGCGGCCAGCTCCCAAAAAAGCCAGTTGACAAATGGAGCTCAGGGGCACTGCAACTCACAAACCTGCAGAGTTATAAATGATAACTCTCGTCCACAAATATATTGAGGGAAGGCAACGAGGAGGATTGGAAAGCAAGGCAGAATTGCAGGAAACAGGTTTCAGGAGGCAGACTCGACTCGCCTTGAAAGCACATGAAAAGCGGCAAAGCGTTGACAATGATGCCCTTGGCCAAAAAGGGCGTATGCGTTTTTTCCTGAATATATTCAGGAAAAAACGCATACGCCCTTTTTGGCCAACCAGGCAAGCCGGAAAGGCAAATCAGCGCTACAAAGAAGGCTCGCTTGCCATCGGTCAAAAGGGCCATGCTGAAAAAAGTGTAAAAACCAGAAATGCAGGACAGGCCATGGAGACATGGGAGCCTTGCTACGCTGATGGGCGGGCTGTAAATTGCCAACAGCCACTCTGGAGAAGTGTACGGCGTGTCCTGAAACATGTAATAAGCACAGCTTAGAGAGCATAGGGCACTTCCACTCATGGGCGTATCAATCGGGAAACCTAAAAATCAACAAGACACAGGCACCCCAAAGTTTAGGGCTGCTCTGTTTCCAAGAACCTCCACTTCGGTACACCTTCAATATCCCAGGAAAGCGAAAAATGGATAAAGAAGTTGTGGTACTTAGGCACAAGGGAATATCACTCAGCCATGAAATCAATGTCATAAGGCTAGTAGCAGCAGGATGAGTGGATTTAGGTACGATGACTCTCAGTGAAAAAAGTCACAGAGAAAAAGACACTTATCCTAAGATATCACTGAGAGAGGGAATGTCAAAATCGCTACACTTGAACTGAATTACAAAACAGAACAGAGTCACACATTTAGAAAACACACTATGGCTGCTTAACGGGAAAGGTGAGGTGGGGTGATGCATAAAACAAGGGTTTGAAATTAGCTCAGATACCGTTCC
Organism: Eubalaena glacialis; assembly: GCF_028564815.1. Classification (NCBI taxonomy): domain Eukaryota; kingdom Metazoa; phylum Chordata; class Mammalia; order Artiodactyla; family Balaenidae; genus Eubalaena; species Eubalaena glacialis. The sequence continues at coordinate 120,569,884 of NC_083722.1, forward strand.
ACAAGCCAAATATGTAATAGACAAGACCTACTCCCTGCTCAGTGAACTGGACTCAACAGCCCCTATTCACCGCCCAAGAATACATCTGACTAGTAAGAGTCTTAAAACCTATGTATTGACCTCTCTCTGGAAGTGAATCAAGAGGGTGTAAAGCGGCATAAACACAGCAGTGAAAAGCAGGTAAACCCCATTATAAAAATTGATTACTTAAAAAAAAAAACCCCATAAAACAAAGACAGTGAAAGAGAGAGAAATTCTTACAAAATCCGTTCAGGGGCTCTGATGCAACCTGGATTGACCATATCTAGACCCACAGCTGGATGAGACATAAGGCTGGACACTCTTGGGGCTGAGAGGATTGGTGAACTTGGGTGAGCAAACGCAGACCCTTTAAAGTCATACTGCGTGGTACCCATGCCGTGGGTCCCAAATCTCCAGGTTCAAGGGCATCTTCCTACATCGAAAACATGCGTGGGAAACCCAGAAGATGGTACGCCGTGTGATCGGGAAAGGTTTCTCAAACGCACCTCATCTCTCCTCTCCTTCTGCTCGGGTTCGCCATTCCAGCCGCTCGACGAACAATCTCCGTACTTGGAGAATCAGCACCTTTAACCTCCTGTTTCGTAAAGGTCGCAATTTGGCCTGAGGATGAACGGGAAGAGGGGGAACCAGTGAGAGACCAGCTCTAGGTGTTGGGACAGGCACAGGTCACTCTATTTTCCCATCAGGAAGAAGAATGAACCACAGGCTCAGCCTGCCCCCCGGAACCAGAATACGGCCTGAAGCAATCCTGCGCTTTGGCGGCCAGCTCCCAAAAAAGCGAGTTGACAAATGGAGCTCAGGGGCACTGCAACTCACAAACCTGCAGAGTTATAAATGATAACTCTCGTCCACAAATATATTGAGGGAAGGCAACGAGGAGGATTGGAAAGCAAGGCAGAATTGCAGGAAACAGGTTTCAGGAGGCAGACTCGACTCGCCTTGAAAGCACATGAAAAGCGGCAAAGCGTTGACAATGATGCCCTTGGCCAAAAAGGGCGTATGGGTTTTTTCATGAATATATTCACGAAAAAACGCATACGCCCTTTTTGGCCAACCAGGCAAGCCGCAAAGGCAAATCAGCGCTACAAAGAAGGCTCGCTTGCCATCGGTCAAAAGGGCCATGCTGAAAAAAGTGTAAAAACCAGAAATGCAGGACAGGCCATGGAGACATGGGAGCCTTGCTACGCTGATGGGCGGGCTGTAAATTGCCAACAGCCACTCTGGAGAAGTGTACGGCGTGTCCTGAAACATGTAATAAGCACAGCTTAGAGAGCATAGGGCACTTCCACTCATGGGCGTCTAAATCGGGAAACCTAAAAATCAACAAGACACAGGCACCCCAAAGTTTAGGGCTGCTCTGTTTCCAAGAACCTCCACTTCGGTACACCTTCAATATCCCAGGAAAGCGAAAAATGGATAAAGAAGATGTGGTACTTAGGCACAAGGGAATATCACTCAGCCATGAAATCAATGTCATAAGGCTAGTAGCAGCAGGATGAGTGGATTTAGGTACGATGACTCTCAGTGAAATAAGTCACAGAGAAAAAGACACTTATCCTAAGATATCACTGAGAGAGGGAATGTCAAAGTCGCTACACTTGAACTGAATTACAAAACAGAACAGAGTCACACATTTAGAAAACACACTATGGCTGCTTAACGGGAAAGGTGAGGTGGGGTGATGCACAAAACAAGGGTTTGAAATTAGCTCAGATACCGTTCCACAAGCCAAATATGTAATAGACAAGACCTACTCCCTGCTCAGTGAACTGGACTCAACAGCCCCTATTCACCGCCCAAGAATATATCTGACTAGTAAGAGTCTTAAAACCTATGTATTGATATCTCTCTGGAAGTGAATCAAGAGGGTGTAAAGCGGCATAAACACAGCAGTGAAAAGCAGCTAAACCCCATTATAAAAATAGATTACTTAAAAAAAAACCCCATAAAACAAAGACAGTGAAAGAGAGAGAAATTCTTACAAAATCCGTTCAGGGGCTCTGATGCAACCTGGATTGACCATATCTAGACCCACAGCTGGATGAGACATAAGGCTGGACACTCTTGGGGCTGAGAGGATTGGTGAGCTTGGGTGAGCAAACGCAGACCCTTTAAAGTCATACTGCGTGGTACCCATGCCGTGGGTCCCAAATCTCCAGGTTCAAGGGCATCTTCCTACATCGAAAACATGCGTGCGAAACCCAGAAGATGGTACACCGTGTGATCGGGAAAGGATTCTCAAACGCACCTCATTTCTCCTCTCCGTGTGCTCGGGATCGCCATTCCAGCCGCTCGACTAACCATCTCCCTACTTGGAGAATCAGCACCTTTAACCTCCTGTTTCGGACAGGTCGCAATTTGGCCTGAGGATGAACGGGAAGAGGGGGAACCAATGAGAGACTAGCTCTAGGTGTTGGGACAGGCACAGGTCACTCTATTTTCCCATCAGGAAGAAGAATGAACCACAGGCTCAGCCTGCCCCCCGGAACCAGAATACGGCCTGAAGCAATCCTGCGCTTTGGCGGCCAGCTCCCAAAAAAGCCAGTTGACAAATGGAGCTCAGGGGCACTGCAACTCACAAACCTGCAGAGTTATAAATGATAACTCTCGTCCACAAATATATTGAGGGAAGGCAACGAGGAGGATTGGAAAGCAAGGCAGAATTGCAGGAAACAGGTTTCAGGAGGCAGACTCGACTCGCCTTGAAAGCACATGAAAAGCGGCAAAGCGTTGACAATGATGCCCTTGGCCAAAAAGGGCGTATGCGTTTTTTCCTGAATATATTCAGGAAAAAACGCATACGCCCTTTTTGGCCAACCAGGCAAGCCGGAAAGGCAAATCAGCGCTACAAAGAAGGCTCGCTTGCCATCGGTCAAAAGGGCCATGCTGAAAAAAGTGTAAAAACCAGAAATGCAGGACAGGCCATGGAGACATGGGAGCCTTGCTACGCTGATGGGCGGGCTGTAAATTGCCAACAGCCACTCTGGAGAAGTGTACGGCGTGTCCTGAAACATGTAATAAGCACAGCTTAGAGAGCATAGGGCACTTCCACTCATGGGCGTATCAATCGGGAAACCTAAAAATCAACAAGACACAGGCACCCCAAAGTTTAGGGCTGCTCTGTTTCCAAGAACCTCCACTTCGGTACACCTTCAATATCCCAGGAAAGCGAAAAATGGATAAAGAAGATGTGGTACTTAGGCACAAGGGAATATCACTCAGCCATGAAATCAATGTCATAAGGCTAGTAGCAGCAGGATGAGTGGATTTAGGTACGATGACTCTCAGTGAAATAAGTCACAGAGAAAAAGACACTTATCCTAAGATATCACTGAGAGAGGGAATGTCAAAGTCGCTACACTTGAACTGAATTACAAAACAGAACAGAGTCACACATTTAGAAAACACACTATGGCTGCTTAACGGGAAAGGTGAGGTGGGGTGATGCACAAAACAAGGGTTTGAAATTAGCTCAGATACCGTTCCACAAGCCAAATATGTAATAGACAAGACCTACTCCCTGCTCAGTGAACTGGACTCAACAGCCCCTATTCACCGCCCAAGAATATATCTGACTAGTAAGAGTCTTAAAACCTATGTATTGATATCTCTCTGGAAGTGAATCAAGAGGGTGTAAAGCGGCATAAACACAGCAGTGAAAAGCAGCTAAACCCCATTATAAAAATAGATTACTTAAAAAAAAACCCCATAAAACAAAGACAGTGAAAGAGAGAGAAATTCTTACAAAATCCGTTCAGGGGCTCTGATGCAACCTGGATTGACCATATCTAGACCCACAGCTGGATGAGACATAAGGCTGGACACTCTTGGGGCTGAGAGGATTGGTGAGCTTGGGTGAGCAAACGCAGACCCTTTAAAGTCATACTGCGTGGTACCCATGCCGTGGGTCCCAAATCTCCAGGTTCAAGGGCATCTTCCTACATCGAAAACATGCGTGCGAAACCCAGAAGATGGTACACCGTGTGATCGGGAAAGGATTCTCAAACGCACCTCATTTCTCCTCTCCGTGTGCTCGGGATCGCCATTCCAGCCGCTCGACTAACCATCTCCCTACTTGGAGAATCAGCACCTTTAACCTCCTGTTTCGGACAGGTCGCAATTTGGCCTGAGGATGAACGGGAAGAGGGGGAACCAATGAGAGACTAGCTCTAGGTGTTGGGACAGGCACAGGTCACTCTATTTTCCCATCAGGAAGAAGAATGAACCACAGGCTCAGCCTGCCCCCCGGAACCAGAATACGGCCTGAAGCAATCCTGCGCTTTGGCGGCCAGCTCCCAAAAAAGCCAGTTGACAAATGGAGCTCAGGGGCACTGCAACTCACAAACCTGCAGAGTTATAAATGATAACTCTCGTCCACAAATATATTGAGGGAAGGCAACGAGGAGGATTGGAAAGCAAGGCAGAATTGCAGGAAACAGGTTTCAGGAGGCAGACTCGACTCGCCTTGAAAGCACATGAAAAGCGGCAAAGCGTTGACAATGATGCCCTTGGCCAAAAAGGGCGTATGTGTTTTTCCCTGAATATATTCAGGGAAAAACGCATACGCCCTTTTTGGCCAACCAGGCAAGCCGGAAAGGCAAATCAGCGCTACAAAGAAGGCTCGCTTGCCATCGGTCAAAAGGGCCATGCTGAAAAAAGTGTAAAAACCAGAAATGCAGGACAGGCCATGGAGACATGGGAGCCTTGCTACGCTGATGGGCGGGCTGTAAATTGCCAACAGCCACTCTGGAGAAGTGTACGGCGTGTCCTGAAACATGTAATAAGCACAGCTTAGAGAGCATAGGGCACTTCCACTCATGGGCGTATCAATCGGGAAACCTAAAAATCAACAAGACACAGGCACCCCAAAGTTTAGGGCTGCTCTGTTTCCAAGAACCTCCACTTCGGTACACCTTCAATATCCCAGGAAAGCGAAAAATGGATAAAGAAGTTGTGGTACTTAGGCACAAGGGAATATCACTCAGCCATGAAATCAATGTCATAAGGCTAGTAGCAGCAGGATGAGTGGATTTAGGTACGATGACTCTCAGTGAAATAAGTCACAGAGAAAAAGACACTTATCCTAAGATATCACTGAGAGAGGGAATGTCAAAATCGCTACACTTGACCTGAATTACAAAACAGAACAGAGTCACACATTTAGAAAACACACTATGGCTGCTTAACGGGAAAGGTGAGGTGGGGTGATGCATAAAACAAGGGTTTGAAATTAGCTCAGATACCGTTCCACAAGCCAAATATGTAATAGACAAGACCTACTCCCTGCTCAGTGAACTGGACTCAACAGCCCCTATTCACCGCCCAAGAATACATCTGACTAGTAAGAGTCTTAAAACCTATGTATTGACCTCTCTCTGGAAGTGAATCAAGAGGGTGTAAAGCGGCATAAACACAGCAGTGAAAAGCAGCTAAACCCCATTATAAAAATAGATTACTTAAAAAAAAACCCCATAAAACAAAGACAGTGAAAGAGAGAGAAATTCTTACAAAATCCGTTCAGGGGCTCTGATGCAACCTGGATTGACCATATCTAGACCCACAGCTGGATGAGACATAAGGCTGGACACTCTTGGGGCTGAGAGGATTGGTGAGCTTGGGTGAGCAAACGCAGACCCTATAAAGTCATACTGCGTGGTACCCATGCCGTGGGTCCCAAATCTCCAGGTTCAAGGGCATCTTCCTACATCGAAAACATGCGTGCGAAACCCAGAAGATGGTACACCGTGTGATCGGGAAAGGTTTCTCAAACGCACCTCATTTCTCCTCTCCTTGTGCTCGGGTTCGCCATTCCAGCCGCTCGACTAACCATCTCCCTACTTGGAGAATCAGCACCTTTAACCTCCTGTTTCGGACAGGTCGCAATTTGGCCTGAGGATGAACGGGAAGAGGGGGAACCAATGAGAGACTAGCTCTAGGTGTTGGGACAGGCACAGGTCACTCTATTTTCCCATCAGGAAGAAGAATGAACCACAGGCTCAGCCTGCCCCCCGGAACCAGAATACGGCCTGAAGCAATCCTGCGCTTTGGCGGCCAGCTCCCAAAAATGCCAGTTGACAAATGGAGCTCAGGGGCACTGCAACTCACAAACCTGCAGAGTTATAAATGATAACTCTCGTCCACAAATATATTGAGGGAAGGCAACGAGGAGGATTGGAAAGCAAGGCAGAATTGCAGGAAACAGGTTTCAGGAGGCAGACTCGACTCGCCTTGAAAGCACATGAAAAGCGGCAAAGCGTTGACAATGATGCCCTTGGCCAAAAAGGGCGTATGCGTTTTTTCCTGAATATATTCAGGAAAACACGCATACGCCCTTTTTGGCCAACCCGGCAAGCCGGAAAGGCAAATCAGCGCTACAAAGAAGGCTCGCTTGCCATCGGTCAAAAGGGCCATGCTGAAAAAAGTGTAAAAACCAGAAATGCAGGACAGGCCATGGAGACATGGGAGCCTTGCTACGCTGATGGGCGGGCTGTAAATTGCCAACAGCCACTCTGGAGAAGTGTACGGCGTGTCCTGAAACATGTAATAAGCACAGCTTAGAGAGCATAGGGCACTTCCACTCATGGGCGTATCAATCGGGAAACCTAAAAATCAACAAGACACAGGCACCCCAAAGTTTAGGGCTGCTCTGTTTCCAAGAACCTCCACTTCGGTACACCTTCAATATCCCAGGAAAGCGAAAAATGGATAAAGAAGTTCTGGTACTTAGGCACAAGGGAATATCACTCAGCCATGAAATCAATGTCATAAGGCTAGTAGCAGCAGGATGAGTGGATTTAGGTACGATGACTCTCAGTGAAATAAGTCACAGAGAAAAAGACACTTATCCTAAGATATCACTGAGAGAGGGAATGTCAAAGTCGATACACTTGAACTGAATTACAAAACAGAACAGAGTCACACATTTAGAAAACACACTATGGCTGCTTAACGGGAAAGGTGAGGTGGGGTGATGCATAAAACAAGGGTTTGAAATTAGCTCAGATACCGTTCCACAAGCCAAATATGTAATAGACAAGACCTACTCCCTGCTCAGTGAACTGGACTCAACAGCCCCTATTCACCGCCCAAGAATACATCTGACTAGTAAGAGTCTTAAAACCTATGTATTGACCTCTCTCTGGAAGTGAATCAAGAGGGTGTAAAGCGGCATAAACACAGCAGTGAAAAGCAGCTAAACCCCATTATAAAAATAGATTACTTAAAAAAAAACCCCATAAAACAAAGACAGTGAAAGAGAGAGAAATTCTTACAAAATCCGTTCAGGGGCTCTGATGCAACCTGGATTGACCATATCTAGACCCACAGCTGGATGAGACATAAGGCTGGACACTATTGGGGCTGAGAGGATTGGTGAGCTTGGGTGAGCAAACGCAGACCCTTTAAAGTCATACTGCGTGGTACCCATGCCGTGGGTCCCAAATCTCCAGGTTCAAGGGCATCTTCCTACATCGAAAACATGCGTGCGAAACCCAGAAGATGGTACACCGTGTGATCGGGAAAGGTTTCTCAAACGCACCTCATTTCTCCTCTCCTTGTGCTCGGGTTCGCCATTCCAGCCGCTCGACTAACCATCTCCCTACTTGGAGAATCAGCACCTTTAACCTCCTGTTTCGGACAGGTCGCAATTTGGCCTGAGGATGAACGGGAAGAGGGGGAACCAATGAGAGACTAGCTCTAGGTGTTGGGACAGGCACAGGTCACTCTATTTTCCCATCAGGAAGAAGAATGAACCACAGGCTCAGCCTGCCCCCCGGAACCAGAATACGGCCTGAAACAATCCTGCGCTTTGGCGGCCAGCTCCCAAAAAAGCGAGTTGACAAATGGAGCTCAGGGGCACTGCTACTCACAAACCTGCAGAGTTATAAATGATAACTCTCGTCCACAAATATATTGAGGGAAGGCAACGAGGAGGATTGGAAAGCAAGGCAGAATTGCAGGAAACAGGTGTCAGGAGGCAGACTCGACTCGCCTTGAAAGCACATGAAAAGCGGCAAAGCGTTGACAATGATGCCCTTGGCCAAAAAGGGCGTATGCGTTTTTCCCTGAATATATTCAGGGAAAAACGCATACGCCCTTTTTGGCCAACCAGGCAAGCCGGAAAGGCAAATCAGCGCTACAAAGAAGTCTCGCTTGCCATCGGTCAAAAGGGCCATGCTGAAAAAAGTGTAAAAACCAGAAATGCAGGACAGGCCATGGAGACATGGGAGCCTTGCTACGCTGATGGGCGGGCTGTAAATTGCCAACAGCCACTCTGGAGAAGTGTACGGTGTGTCCTGAAACATGTAATAAGCACAGCTTAGAGAGCATAGGGCACTTCCACTCGGCGTCTAAATCGGGAAACCTAAAAATCAACAAGACACAGGCACCCCAAAGTTTAGGGCTGCTCTGTTTCCAAGAACCTCCACTTCGGCACACCTTCAATATCCCAGGAAAGCGAAAAATGGATAAAGAAGTTGTGGTACTTAGGCACAATGGAATATCACTCAGCCATGAAATCAATGTCATAAGGCTAGTAGCAGCAGGATGAGTGGATTTAGGTACGATGACTCTCAGTGAAAAAAGTCACAGAGAAAAAGACACTTATCCTAAGATATCACTGAGAGAGGGAATGTCAAAATCGCTACACTTGAACTGAATTACAAAACAGAACAGAGTCACACATTTAGAAAACACACTATGGCTGCTTAACGGGAAAGGTGAGGTGGGGTGATGCATAAAACAAGGGTTTGAAATTAGCTCAGATACCGTTCCACAAGCCAAATATGTAATAGACAAGACCTACTCCCTGCTCAGTGAACTGGACTCAACAGCCCCTATTCACCGCCCAAGAATACATCTGACTAGTAAGAGTCTTAAAACCTATGTATTGATCTCTCTCTGGAAGTGAATCAAGAGGGTGTAAAGCGGCATAAACACAGCAGTGAAAAGCAGCTAAACCCCATTATAAAAATAGATTACTTAAAAAAAAACCCCATAAAACAAAGACAGTGAAAGAGAGAGAAATTCTTACAAAATCCGTTCAGGGGCTCTGATGCAACCTGGATTGACCATATCTAGACCCACAGCTGGATGAGACATAAGGCTGGACACTCTTGGGGCTGAGAGGATTGGTGAGCTTGGGTGAGCAAACGCAGACCCTTTAAAGTCATACTGCGTGGTACCCATGCCGTGGGTCCCAAATCTCCAGGTTCAAGGGCATCTTCCTACATCGAAAACATGCGTGCGAAACCCAGAAGATGGTACACCGTGTGATCGGGAAAGGTTTCTCAAACGCACCTCATTTCTCCTCTCCTTGTGCTCGGGTTCGGCATTCCAGCCGCTCGACTAACAATCTCCCTACTTGGAGAATCAGCACCTTTAACCTCCTGTTTCGGACAGGTCGCAATTTGGCCTGAGGATGAACGGGAAGAGGGGGAACCAATGAGAGACCAGCTCTAGGTGTTGGGACAGGCACAGGTCACTCTATTTTCCCATCAGGAAGAAGAATGAACCACAGGCTCAGCCTGCCCCCCGGAACCAGAATACGGCCTGAAGCAATCCTGTGCTTTGGCGGCCAGCTCCCAAAAAAGCCAGTTGACAAATGGAGCTCAGGGGCACTGCAACTCACAAACCTGCAGAGTTATAAATGATAACTGTCGTCCACAAATATATTGAGGGAAGGCAACGAGGAGGATTGGAAAGCAAGGCAGAATTGCAGGAAACAGGTTTCAGGAGGCAGACTCGACTCGCCTTGAAAGCACATGAAAAGCGGCAAAGCGTTGACAATGATGCCCTTGGCCAAAAAGGGCGTATGCGTTTTTTCCTGAATATATTCAGGAAAAAACGCATACGCCCTTTTTGGCCAACCAGGCAAGCCGGAAAGGCAAATCAGCGCTACAAAGAAGTCTCGCTTGCCATCGGTCAAAAGGGCCATGCTGAAAAAAGTGTAAAAACCAGAAATGCAGGACAGGCCATGGAGACATGGGAGCCTTGCTACGCTGATGGGCGGGCTGTAAATTGCCAACAGCCACTCTGGAGAAGTGTACGGCGTGTCCTGAAACATGTAATAAGCACAGCTTAGAGAGCATAGGGCACTTCCACTCATGGGCGTCTAAATCGGGAAACCTAAAAATCAACAAGACACAGGCACCCCAAACTTTAGGGCTGCTCTGTTTCCAAGAACCTCCACTTCGGCACACCTTCAATATCCCAGGAAAGCGAAAAATGGATAAAGAAGTTGTGGTACTTAGGCACAAGGGAATATCACTCAGCCATGAAATCAATGTCATAAGGCTAGTAGCAGCAGGATGAGTGGATTTAGGTACGATGACTCTCAGTGAAAAAAGTCACAGAGAAAAAGACACTTATCCTAAGATATCACTGAGAGAGGGAATGTCAAAGTCGCTACACTTGAACTGAATTACAAAACAGAACAGAGTCACACATTTAGAAAACACACTATGGCTGCTTAACGGGAAAGGTGAGGTGGGGTGATGCATAAAACAAGGGTTTGAAATTAGCTCAGATACCGTTCCACAAGCCAAATATGTAATAGACAAGACCTACTCCCTGCTCAGTGAACTGGACTCAACAGCCCCTATTCACTGCCCAAGAATACATCTGACTAGTAAGAGTCTTAAAACCTATGTATTGATCTCTCTCTGGAAGTTAATCAAGAGGGTGTAAAGCGGCATAAACACAGCAGTGAAAAGCAGCTAAACCCCATTATAAAAATAGATTACTTAAAAAAAAAACCCCATAAAACAAAGACAGTGAAAGAGAGAGAAATTCTTACAAAATCCGTTCAGGGGCTCTGATGCAACCTGGATTGACCATATCTAGACCCACAGCTGGATGAGACATAAGGCTGGACACTCTTGGGGCTGAGAGGATTGGTGAGCTTGGGTGAGCAAACGCAGATCCTTTAAAGTCATACTGCGTGGTACCCATGCCGTGGGTCCCAAATCTCCAGGTTCAAGGGCATCTGCCTACATCGAAAACATGCGTGCGAAACCCAGAAGATGGTACACCGTGTGATCGGGAAAGGTTTCTCAAACGCACCTCATTTCTCCTCTCCTTGTGCTCGGGTTCGCCATTCCAGCCGCTCGACTAACAATCTCCCTACTTGGAGAATCAGCACCTTTAACCTCCTGTTTCGGACAGGTCGCAATTTGGCCTGAGGATGAACGGGAAGAGGGGGAACCAATGAGAGACCAGCTCTAGGTGTTGGGACAGGCACAGGTCACTCTATTTTCCCATCAGGAAGAAGAATGAACCACAGGCTCAGCCTGCTCCCTGGAACCAGAATACGGCCTGAAGCAATCCTGCGCTTTGGCGGCCAGCTCCCAAAAAAGCGAGTTGACAAATGGAGCTCAGGGGCACTGCAACTCACAAACCTGCAGAGTTATAAATGATAACTCTCGTCCACAAATATATTGAGGGAAGGCAACGAGGAGGATTGGAAAGCAAGGCAGAATTGCAGGAAACAGGTTTCAGGAGGCAGACTCGACTCGCCTTGAAAGCACATGAAAAGCGGCAAAGCGTTGACAATGATGCCCTTGGCCAAAAAGGGCGTATGCGTTTTTTCCTGAATATATTCAGGAAAAAACGCATACGCCCTTTTTGGCCAACCAGGCAAGCCGGAAAGGCAAATCAGCGCTACAAAGAAGGCTCGCTTGCCATCGGTCAAAAGGGCCATGCTGAAAAAAGTGTAAAAACCAGAAATGCAGGACAGGCCATGGAGACATGGGAGCCTTGCTACGCTGATGGGCGGGCTGTAAATTGCCAACAGCCACTCTGGAGAAGTGTACGGCGTGTCCTGAAACATGTAATAAGCACAGCTTAGAGAGCATAGGGCACTTCCACTCATGGGCGTATCAATCGGGAAACCTAAAAATCAACAAGACACAGGCACCCCAAAGTTTAGGGCTGCTCTGTTTCCAAGAACCTCCACTTCGGCACACCTTCAATATCCCAGGAAAGCGAAAAATGGATAAAGAAGTTGTGGTACTTAGGCACAATGGAATATCACTCAGCCATGAAATCAATGTCATAAGGCTAGTAGCAGCAGGATGAGTGGATTTAGGTACGATGACTCTCAGTGAAATAAGTCACAGAGAAAAAGACACTTATCCTAAGATATCACTGAGAGAGGGAATGTCAAAATCGCTACACTTGAACTGAATTACAAAACAGAACAGAGTCACACATTTAGAAAACACACTATGGCTGCTTAACGGGAAAGGTGAGGTGGGGTGATGCATAAAACAAGGGTTTGAAATTAGCTCAGATACCGTTCCACAAGCCAAATATGTAATAGACAAGACCTACTCCCTGCTCAGTGAACTGGACTCAACAGCCCCTATTCACCGCCCAACAATACATCTGACTAGTAAGAGTCTTAAAACCTATGTATTGATCTCTCTCTGGAAGTGAATCAAGAGGGTGTAAAGCGGCATAAACACAGCAGTGAAAAGCAGCTAAACCCCATTATAAAAATAGATTACTTAAAAAAAAACCCCATAAAACAAAGACAGTGAAAGAGAGAGAAATTCTTACAAAATCCGTTCGGGGGCTCTGATGCAACCTGGATTGACCATATCTAGACCCACAGCTGGATGAGACATAAGGCTGGACACTCTTGGGGCTGAGAGGATTGGTGAGCTTGGGTGAGCAAACGCAGACCCTTTAAAGTCATACTGCGTGGTCCCCATGCCGTGGGTCCCAAATCTCCAGGTTCAAGGGCATCTTCCTACATCGAAAACATGCGTGCGAAACCCAGAAGATGGTACACCGTGTGACCGGGAAAGGTTTCTCAAACGCACCTCATTTCTCCTCTCCTTGTGCTCGGGTTCGGCATTCCAGCCGCTCGACTAACAATCTCCCTACTTGGAGAATCAGCACCTTTAACCTCCTGTTTCGGACAGGTCGCAATTTGGCCTGAGGATGAACGGGAAGAGGGGGAACCAATGAGAGACCAACTCTAGGTGTTGGGACAGGCACAGGTCACTCTATTTTCCCATCAGGAAGAAGAATGAACCACAGGCTCAGCCTGCCCCCCGGAACCAGAATACGGCCTGAAGCAATCATGCGCTTTGGCGGCCAGCTCCCAAAAAAGCGAGTTGACAAATGGAGCTCAGGGGCACTGCAACTCACAAACCTGCAGAGTTATAAATGATAACTCTCGTCCACAAATATATTGAGGGAAGGCAACGAGGAGGATTGGAAAGCAAGGCAGAATTGCAGGAAACAGGTTTCAGGAGGCAGACTCGACTCGCCTTGAAAGCACATGAAAAGCGGCAAAGCGTTGACAATGATGCCCTTGGCCAAAAAGGGCGTATGCGTTTTTTCCTGAATATATTCAGGAAAAAACGCATACGCCCTTTTTGGCCAACCAGGCAAGCCGGAAAGGCAAATCAGCGCTACAAAGAAGGCTCGCTTGCCATCGGTCAAAAGGGCCATGCTGAAAAAAGTGTAAAAACCAGAAATGCAGGACAGGCCATGGAGACATGGGAGCCTTGCTACGCTGATGGGCGGGCTGTAAATTGCCAACAGCCACTCTGGAGAAGTGTACGGCGTGTCCTGAAACATGTAATAAGCACAGCTTAGAGAGCATAGGGCACTTCCACTCATGTGCGTATCAATCGGGAAACCTAAAAATCAACAAGACACAGGCACCCCAAAGTTTAGGGCTGCTCTGTTTCCAAGAACCTCCACTTCGGTACACCTTCAATATCCCAGGAAAGCGAAAAATGGATAAAGAAGTTGTGGTACTTAGGCACAAGGGAATATCACTCAGCCATGAAATCAATGTCATAAGGCTAGTAGCAGCAGGATGAGTGGATTTAGGTACGATGACTCTCAGTGAAATAAGTCACAGAGAAAAAGACACTTATCCTAAGATATCACTGAGAGAGGGAATGTCAAAGTCGCTACACTTGAACTGAATTACAAAACAGAACAGAGTCACACATTTAGAAAACACACTATGGCTGCTTAACGGGAAAGGTGAGGTGGGGTGATGCATAAAACAAGGGTTTGAAATTAGCTCAGATACCGTTCCACAAGCCAAATATGTAATAGACAAGACCTACTCCCTGCTCAGTGAACTGGACTCAACAGCCCCTATTCACCGCCCAAGAATACATCTGACTAGTAAGAGTCTTAAAACCTATGTATTGACCTCTCTCTGGAAGTGAATCAAGAGGGTGTAAAGCGGCATAAACACAGCAGTGAAAAGCAGCTAAACCCCATTATAAAAATAGATTACTTAAAAAAAAACCCCATAAAACAAAGACAGTGAAAGAGAGAGAAATTCTTACAAAATCCGTTCAGGGGCTCTGATGCAACCTGGATTGACCATATCTAGACCCACAGCTGGATGAGACATAAGGCTGGACACTCTTGGGGCTGAGAGGATTGGTGAGCTTGGGTGAGCAAACGCAGACCCTTTAAAGTCATACTGCGTGGTACCCATGCCGTGGGTCCCAAATCTCCAGGTTCAAGGGCATCTTCCTACATCGAAAACATGCGTGCGAAACCCAGAAGATGGTACACCGTGTGATCGGAAAAGGTTTCTCAAACGCACCTCATTTCTCCTCTCCTTGTGCTCGGGTTCGCCATTCCAGCCGCTCGACTAACCATCTCCCTACTTGGAGAATCAGCACCTTTAACCTCCTGTTTCGGACAGGTCGCAATTTGGCCTGAGGATGAACGGGAAGAGGGGGAACCAATGAGAGACTAGCTCTAGGTGTTGGGACAGGCACAGGTCACTCTATTTTCCCATCAGGAAGAAGAATGAACCACAGGCTCAGCCTGCCCCCCGGAACCAGAATACGGCCTGAAGCAATCCTGCGCTTTGGCGGCCAGCTCCCAAAACAGCGAGTTGACAAATGGAGCTCAGGGGCACTGCAACTCACAAACCTGCAGAGTTATAAATGATAACTCTCGTCCACAAATATATTGAGGGAAGGCAACGAGGAGGATTGGAAAGCAAGGCAGAATTGCAGGAAACAGGTGTCAGGAGGCAGACTCGACTCGCCTTGAAAGCACATGAAAAGCGGCAAAGCGTTGACAATGATGCCCTTGGCCAAAAAGGGCGTATGCGTTTTTCCCTGAATATATTCAGGGAAAAACGCATACGCCCTTTTTGGCCAACCAGGCAAGCCGGAAAGGCAAATCAGCGCTACAAAGAAGTCTCGCTTGCCATCGGTCAAAAGGGCCATGCTGAAAAAAGTGTAAAAACCAGAAATGCAGGACAGGCCATGGAGACATGGGAGCCTTGCTACGCTGATGGGCGGGCTGTAAATTGCCAACAGCCACTCTGGAGAACTGTACGGTGTGTCCTGAAACATGTAATAAGCACAGCTTAGAGAGCATAGGGCACTTCCACTCATGGGTGTATAAATCGGGAAACCTAAAAATCAACAAGACACAGGCACCCCAAAGTTTAGGGCTGCTCTGTTTCCAAGAACCTCCACTTCGGCACACCTTCAATATCCCAGGAAAGCGAAAAATGGATAAAGAAGTTGTGGTACTTAGGCACAATGGAATATCACTCAGCCATGAAATCAATGTCATAAGGCTAGTAGCAGCAGGATGAGTGGATTTAGGTACGATGACTCTCAGTGAAAAAAGTCACAGAGAAAAAGACACTTATCCTAAGATATCACTGAGAGAGGGAATGTCAAAATCGCTACACTTGAACTGAATTACAAAACAGAACAGAGTCACACATTTAGAAAACACACTATGGCTGCTTAACGGGAAAGGTGAGGTGGGGTGATGCATAAAACAAGGGTTTGAAATTAGCTCAGATACCGTTCCACAAGCCAAATATGTAATAGACAAGACCTACTCCCTGCTCAGTGAACTGGACTCAACAGCCCCTATTCACCGCCCAAGAATACATCTGACTAGTAAGAGTCTTAAAACCTATGTATTGATCTCTCTCTGGAAGTGAATCAAGAGGGTGTAAAGCGGCATAAACACAGCAGTGAAAAGCAGCTAAACCCCATTATAAAAATAGATTACTTAAAAAAAAACCCCATAAAACAAAGACAGTGAAAGAGAGAGAAATTCTTACAAAATCCGTTCAGGGGCTCTGATGCAACCTGGATTGACCATATCTAGACCCACAGCTGGATGAGACATAAGGCTGGACACTCTTGGGGCTGAGAGGATTGGTGAGCTTGGGTGAGCAAACGCAGACCCTTTAAAGTCATACTGCGTGGTACCCATGCCGTGGGTCCCAAATCTCCAGGTTCAAGGGCATCTTCCTACATCGAAAACATGCGTGCGAAACCCAGAAGATGGTACACCGTGTGATCGGGAAAGGTTTCTCAAACGCACCTCATTTCTCCTCTCCTTGTGCTCGGGTTCGGCATTCCAGCCGCTCGACTAACAATCTCCCTACTTGGAGAATCAGCACCTTTAACCTCCTGTTTCGGACAGGTCGCAATTTGGCCTGAGGATGAACGGGAAGAGGGGGAACCAATGAGAGACTAGCTCTAGGTGTTGGGACAGGCACAGGTCACTCTATTTTCCCATCAGGAAGAAGAATGAACCACAGGCTCAGCCTGCCCCCCGGAACCAGAATACGGCCTGAAGCAATCCTGCGCTTTGGCGGCCAGCTCCCAAAAAAGCGAGTTGACAAATGGAGCTCAGGGGCACTGCAACTCACAAACCTGCAGAGTTATAAATGATAACTCTCGTCCACAAATATATTGAGGGAAGGCAACGAGGAGGATTGGAAAGCAAGGCAGAATTGCAGGAAACAGGTTTCAGGAGGCAGACTCGACTCGCCTTGAAAGCACATGAAAAGCGGCAAAGCGATGACAATGATGCCCTTGGCCAAACAGGGCGTATGGGTTTTTTCCTGAATATATTCAGGAAAAAACGCATACGCCCTGTTTGGCCAACCAGGCAAGCCGGAAAGGCAAATCAGCGCTACAAAGAAGTCTCGCTTGCCATCGGTCAAAAGGGCCATGCTGAAAAAAGTGTAAAAACCAGAAATGCAGGACAGGCCATGGAGACATGGGAGCCTTGCTACGCTGATGGGCGGGCTGTAAATTGCCAACAGCCACTCTGGAGAAGTGTACGGCGTGTCCTGAAACATGTAATAAGCACAGCTTAGAGAGCATAGGGCACTTCCACTCATGGGCGTCTAAATCGGGAAACCTAAAAATCAACAAGACACAGGCACCCCAAAGTTTAGGGCTGCTCTGTTTCCAAGAACCTCCACTTCGGCACACCTTCAATATCCCAGGAAAGCGAAAAATGGATAAAGAAGTTGTGGTACTTAGGCACAAGGGAATATCACTCAGCCATGAAATCAATATCATAAGGCTAGTAGCAGCAGGATGAGTGGATTTAGGTACGATGACTCTCAGTGAAAAAAGTCACAGAGAAAAAGACACTTATCCTAAGATATCACTGAGAGAGGGAATGTCAAAGTCGCTACACTTGAACTGAATTACAAAATAGAACAGAGTCACACATTTAGAAAACACACTATGGCTGCTTAACGGGAAAGGTGAGGTGGGGTGATGCATAAAACAAGGGTTTGAAATTAGCTCAGATACCGTTCCACAAGCCAAATATGTAATAGACAAGACCTACTCCCTGCTCAGTGAACTGGACTCAACAGCCCCTATTCACCGCCCAAGAATACATCTGACTAGTAAGAGTCTTAAAACCTATGTATTGATCTCTCTCTGGAAGTGAATCAAGAGGGTGTAAAGCGGCATAAACACAGCAGTGAAAAGCAGCTAAACCCCATTATAAAAATAGATTACTTAAAAAAAAAACCCCATAAAACAAAGACAGTGAAAGAGAGAGAAATTCTTACAAAATCCGTTCAGGGGCTCTGATGCAACCTGGATTGACTATATCTAGACCCACAGCTGGATGAGACATAAGGCTGGACACTCTTGGGGCTGAGAGGATTGGTGAGCTTGGGTGAGCAAACGCAGACCCTTTAAAGTCATACTGCGTGGTACCCATGCCGTGGGTCCCAAATCTCCAGGTTCAAGGGCATCTTCCTACATCGAAAACATGCGTGCGAAACCCAGAAGATGGTACACCGTGTGATCGGGAAAGGTTTCTCAAACGCACCTCATTTCTCCTCTCCTTGTGCTCGGGTTCGCCATTCCAGCCGCTCGACTAACAATCTCCCTACTTGGAGAATCAGCACCTTTAACCTCCTGTTTCGGACAGGTCGCAATTTGGCCTAAGGATGAACGGGAAGAGGGGGAACAAATGAGAGACCAGCTCTAGGTGTTGGGACAGGCACAGGTCACTCTATTTTCCCATCAGGAAGAAGAATGAACCACAGGCTCAGCCTGCCCCCCGGAACCAGAATACGGCCTGAAGCAATCCTGCGCTTTGGCGGCCAGCTCCCAAAAAAGCGAGTTGACAAATGGAGCTCAGGGGCACTGCAACTCACAAACCTGCAGAGTTATAAATGATAACTCTCGTCCACAAATATATTGAGGGAAGGCAACGAGGAGGATTGGAAAGCAAGGCAGAATTGCAGGAAACAGGTTTCAGGAGGCAGACTCGACTCGCCTTGAAAGCACATGAAAAGCGGCAAAGCGTTGACAATGATGCCCTTGGCCAAAAAGGGCGTATGCGTTTTTTCCTGAATATATTCAGGAAAAAACGCATACGCCCTTTTTGGCCAACCAGGCAAGCCGGAAAGGCAAATCAGCGCTACAAAGAAGTCTCGCTTGCCATCGGTCAAAAGGGCCATGCTGAAAAAAGTGTAAAAACCAGAAATGCAGGACAGGCCATGGAGACATGGGAGCCTTGCTACGCTGATGGGCGGGCTGTAAATTGCCAACAGCCACTCTGGAGAAGTGTACGGCGTGTCCTGAAACATGTAATAAGCACAGCTTAGAGAGCATAGGGCACTTCCACTCATGGGCGTCTAAATCGGGAAACCTAAAAATCAACAAGACACAGGCACCCCAAAGTTTAGGGCTGCTCTGTTTCCAAGAACCTCCACTTCGGCACACCTTCAATATCCCAGGAAAGCGAAAAATGGATAAAGAAGTTGTGGTACTTAGGCACAATGGAATATCACTCAGCCATGAAATCAATGTCATAAGGCTAGTAGCAGCAGGATGAGTGGATTTAGGTACGATGACTCTCAGTGAAAAAAGTCACAGAGAAAAAGACACTTATCCTAAGATATCACTGAGAGAGGGAATGTCAAAATCGCTACACTTGAACTGAATTACAAAACAGAACAGGGTCACACATTTAGAAAACGCACTATGGCTGCTTAACGGGAAAGGTGAGGTGGGGTGATGCATAAAACAAGGGTTTGAAATTAGCTCAGATACCGTTCCACAAGCCAAATATGTAATAGATAAGACCTACTCCCTGCTCAGTGAACTGGACTCAACAGCCCCTATTCACCGCCCAAGAATACATCTGACTAGTAAGAGTCTTAAAACCTATGTATTGATCTCTCTCTGGAAGTGAATCAAGAGGGTGTAAAGCGGCATAAACACAGCAGTGAAAAGCAGCTAAACCCCATTATAAAAATAGATTACTTAAAAAAAAACCCCATAAAACAAAGACAGTGAAAGAGAGAGAAATTCTTACAAAATCCGTTCGGGGGCTCTGATGCAACCTGGATTGACCATATCTAGACCCACAGCTGGATGAGACATAAGGCTGGACACTCTTGGGGCTGAGAGGATTGGTGAGCTTGGGTGAGCAAACGCAGACCCTTTAAAGTCATACTGCGTGGTACCCATGCCGTGGGTCCCAAATCTCCAGGTTCAAGGGCATCTTCCTACATCGAAAACATGCGTGCGAAACCCAGAAGATGGTACACCGTGTGACCGGGAAAGGTTTCTCAAACGCACCTCATTTCTCCTCTCCTTGTGCTCGGGTTCGCCATTCCAGCCGCTCGACTAACAATCTCCCTACTTGGAGAATCAGCACCTTTAACCTCCTGTTTCGGACAGGTCGCAATTTGGCCTGAGGATGAACGGGAAGAGGGGGAACCAATGAGAGACTAGCTCTAGGTGTTGGGACAGGCACAGGTCACTCTATTTTCCCATCAGGAAGAAGAATGAACCACAGGCTCAGCCTGCCCCCCGGAACCAGAATACGGCCTGAAGCAATCCTGCGCTTTGGCGGCCAGCTCCCAAAAAAGCCAGTTGACAAATGGAGCTCAGGGGCACTGCAACTCACAAACCTGCAGAGTTATAAATGATAACTCTCGTCCACAAATATATTGAGGGAAGGCAACGAGGAGGATTGGAAAGCAAGGCAGAATTGCAGGAAACAGGTTTCAGGAGGCAGACTCGACTCGCCTTGAAAGCACATGAAAAGCGGCAAAGCGATGACAATGATGCCCTTGGCCAAACAGGGCGTATGGGTTTTTTCCTGAATATATTCAGGAAAAAACGCATACGCCCTGTTTGGCCAACCAGGCAAGCCGGAAAGGCAAATCAGCGCTACAAAGAAGTCTCGCTTGCCATCGGTCAAAAGGGCCATGCTGAAAAAAGTGTAAAAACCAGAAATGCAGGACAGGCCATGGAGACATGGGAGCCTTGCTACGCTGATGGGCGGGCTGTAAATTGCCAACAGCCACTCTGGAGAAGTGTACGGCGTGTCCTGAAACATGTAATAAGCACAGCTTAGAGAGCATAGGGCACTTCCACTCATGGGCGTCTAAATCGGGAAACCTAAAAATCAACAAGACACAGGCACCCCAAAGTTTAGGGCTGCTCTGTTTCCAAGAACCTCCACTTCGGCACACCTTCAATATCCCAGGAAAGCGAAAAATGGATAAAGAAGTTGTGGTACTTAGGCACAAGGGAATATCACTCAGCCATGAAATCAATATCATAAGGCTAGTAGCAGCAGGATGAGTGGATTTAGGTACGATGACTCTCAGTGAAAAAAGTCACAGAGAAAAAGACACTTATCCTAAGATATCACTGAGAGAGGGAATGTCAAAGTCGCTACACTTGAACTGAATTACAAAACAGAACAGAGTCACACATTTAGAAAACACACTATGGCTGCTTAACGGGAAAGGTGAGGTGGGGTGATGCATAAAACAAGGGTTTGAAATTAGCTCAGATACCGTTCCACAAGCCAAATATGTAATAGACAAGACCTACTCCCTGCTCAGTGAACTGGACTCAACAGCCCCTATTCACCGCCCAAGAATACATCTGACTAGTAAGAGTCTTAAAACCTATGTATTGATCTCTCTCTGGAAGTGAATCAAGAGGGTGTAAAGCGGCATAAACACAGCAGTGAAAAGCAGCTAAACCCCATTATAAAAATAGATTACTTAAAAAAAAACCCCATAAAACAAAGACAGTGAAAGAGAGAGAAATTCTTACAAAATCCGTTCAGGGGCTCTGATGCAACCTGGATTGACCATATCTAGACCCACAGCTGGATGAGACATAAGGCTGGACACTCTTGGGGCTGAGAGGATTGGTGAGCTTGGGTGAGCAAACGCAGACCCTTTAAAGTCATACTGCGTGGTACCCATGCCGTGGGTCCCAAATCTCCAGGTTCAAGGGCATCTTCCTACATCGAAAACATGCGTGCGAAACCCAGAAGATGGTACACCGTGTGATCGGGAAAGGTTTCTCAAACGCACCTCATTTCTCCTCTCCTTGTGCTCGGGTTCGCCATTCCAGCCGCTCGACTAACAATCTCCCTACTTGGAGAATCAGCACCTTTAACCTCCTGTTTCGGACAGGTCGCAATTTGGCCTAAGGATGAACGGGAAGAGGGGGAACCAATGAGAGACCAGCTCTAGGTGTTGGGACAGGCACAGGTCACTCTATTTTCCCATCAGGAAGAAGAATGAACCACAGGCTCAGCCTGCCCCCCGGAACCAGAATACGGCCTGAAGCAATCCTGCGCTTTGGCGGCCAGCTCCCAAAAAAGCGAGTTGACAAATGGAGCTCAGGGGCACTGCAACTCACAAACCTGCAGAGTTATAAATGATAACTCTCGTCCACAAATATATTGAGGGAAGGCAACGAGGAGGATTGGAAAGCAAGGCAGAATTGCAGGAAACAGGTTTCAGGAGGCAGACTCGACTCGCCTTGAAAGCACATGAAAAGCGGCAAAGCGTTGACAATGATGCCCTTGGCCAAAAAGGGCGTATGCGTTTTTTCCTGAATATATTCAGGAAAAAACGCATACGCCCTTTTTGGCCAACCAGGCAAGCCGGAAAGGCAAATCAGCGCTACAAAGAAGTCTCGCTTGCCATCGGTCAAAAGGGCCATGCTGAAAAAAGTGTAAAAACCAGAAATGCAGGACAGGCCATGGAGACATGGGAGCCTTGCTACGCTGATGGGCGGGCTGTAAATTGCCAACAGCCACTCTGGAGAAGTGTACGGCGTGTCCTGAAACATGTAATAAGCACAGCTTAGAGAGCATAGGGCACTTCCACTCATGGGCGTCTAAATCGGGAAACCTAAAAATCAACAAGACACAGGCACCCCAAAGTTTAGGGCTGCTCTGTTTCCAAGAACCTCCACTT
The DNA here is from genome assembly GCF_028564815.1 of Eubalaena glacialis. Lineage (NCBI taxonomy): Eukaryota > Metazoa > Chordata > Mammalia > Artiodactyla > Balaenidae > Eubalaena > Eubalaena glacialis. The sequence goes on from NC_083722.1 coordinate 120,592,460, forward strand.
CGGCACACCTTCAATATCCCAGGAAAGCGAAAAATGGATAAAGAAGTTGTGGTACTTAGGCACAATGGAATATCACTCAGCCATGAAATCAATGTCATAAGGCTAGTAGCAGCAGGATGAGTGGATTTAGGTACGATGACTCTCAGTGAAAAAAGTCACAGAGAAAAAGACACTTATCCTAAGATATCACTGAGAGAGGGAATGTCAAAATCGCTACACTTGAACTGAATTACAAAACAGAACAGAGTCACACATTTAGAAAACGCACTATGGCTGCTTAACGGGAAAGGTGAGGTGGGGTGATGCATAAAACAAGGGTTTGAAATTAGCTCAGATACCGTTCCACAAGCCAAATATGTAATAGACAAGACCTACTCCCTGCTCAGTGAACTGGACTCAACAGCCCCTATTCACCGCCCAAGAATACATCTGACTAGTAAGAGTCTTAAAACCTATGTATTGATCTCTCTCTGGAAGTGAATCAAGAGGGTGTAAAGCGGCATAAACACAGCAGTGAAAAGCAGCTAAACCCCATTATAAAAATAGATTACTTAAAAAAAAACCCCATAAAACAAAGACAGTGAAAGAGAGAGAAATTCTTACAAAATCCGTTCGGGGGCTCTGATGCAACCTGGATTGACCATATCTAGACCCACAGCTGGATGAGACATAAGGCTGGACACTCTTGGGGCTGAGAGGATTGGTGAGCTTGGGTGAGCAAACGCAGACCCTTTAAAGTCATACTGCGTGGTACCCATGCCGTGGGTCCCAAATCTCCAGGTTCAAGGGCATCTTCCTACATCGAAAACATGCGTGCGAAACCCAGAAGATGGTACACCGTGTGACCGGGAAAGGTTTCTCAAACGCACCTCATTTCTCCTCTCCTTGTGCTCGGGTTCGGCATTCCAGCCGCTCGACTAACAATCTCCCTACTTGGAGAATCAGCACCTTTAACCTCCTGTTTCGGACAGGTCGCAATTTGGCCTGAGGATGAACGGGAAGAGGGGGAACCAATGAGAGACCAACTCTAGGTGTTGGGACAGGCACAGGTCACTCTATTTTCCCATCAGGAAGAAGAATGAACCACAGGCTCAGCCTGCCCCCCGGAACCAGAATACGGCCTGAAGCAATCATGCGCTTTGGCGGCCAGCTCCCAAAAAAGCGAGTTGACAAATGGAGCTCAGGGGCACTGCAACTCACAAACCTGCAGAGTTATAAATGATAACTCTCGTCCACAAATATATTGAGGGAAGGCAACGAGGAGGATTGGAAAGCAAGGCAGAATTGCAGGAAACAGGTTTCAGGAGGCAGACTCGACTCGCCTTGAAAGCACATGAAAAGCGGCAAAGCGTTGACAATGATGCCCTTGGCCAAAAAGGGCGTATGCGTTTTTTCCTGAATATATTCAGGAAAAAACGCATACGCCCTTTTTGGCCAACCAGGCAAGCCGGAAAGGCAAATCAGCGCTACAAAGAAGTCTCGCTTGCCATCGGTCAAAAGGGCCATGCTGAAAAAAGTGTAAAAACCAAAAATGCAGGACAGGCCATGGAGACATGGGAGCCTTGCTACGCTGATGGGCGGGCTGTAAATTGCCGACAGCCACTCTGGAGAAGTGTACGGTGTGTCCTGAAACATGTAATAAGCACAGCTTAGAGAGCATAGGGCACTTCCACTCATGGGCGTATAAATCGGGAAACCTAAAAATCAACAAGACACAGGCACCCCAAAGTTTAGGGCTGCTCTGTTTCCAAGAACCTCCACTTCGGTACACCTTCAATATCCCAGGAAAGCGAAAAATGGATAAAGAAGTTGTGGTACTTAGGCACAATGGAATATCACTCAGCCATGAAATCAATGTCATAAGGCTAGTAGCAGCAGGATGAGTGGATTTAGGTACGATGACTCTCAGTGAAATAAGTCACAGAGAAAAAGACACTTATCCTAAGATATCACTGAGAGAGGGAATGTCAAAATCGCTACACTTGAACTGAATTACAAAACAGAACAGAGTCACACATTTAGAAAACACACTATGGCTGCTTAACGGGAAAGGTGAGGTGGGGTGATGCATAAAACAAGGGTTTGAAATTAGCTCAGATACCGTTCCACAAGCCAAATATGTAATAGACAAGACCTACTCCCTGCTCAGTGAACTGGACTCAACAGCCCCTATTCACCGCCCAAGAATATATCTGACTAGTAAGAGTCTTAAAACCTATGTATTGATCTCTCTCTGGAAGTGAATCAAGAGGGTGTAAAGCGGCATAAACACAGCAGTGAAAAGCAGCTAAACCCCATCATAAAAATAGATTACTTAAAAAAAAACCCGTAAAACAAAGACAGTGAAAGAGAGAGAAATTCTTACAAAGTCCGTTCAGGGGCTCTGATGCAACCTGGATTGACCATATCTAGACCCACAGCTGGATGAGACATGAGGCTGGACACTCTTGGGGCTGAGAGGATTGGTGAGCTTGGGTGAGCAAACGCAGACCCTTTAAAGTCATACTGCGTGGTACCCATGCCGTGGGTCCCAAATCTCCAGGTTCAAGGGCATCTTCCTACATCGAAAACATGCGTGCGAAACCCAGAAGATGGTACACCGTGTGACCGGGAAAGGTTTCTCAAACGGACCTCATTTCTCCTCTCCTTGTGCTCGGGTTCGGCATTCCAGCCGCTCGACTAACAATCTCCCTACTTGGAGAATCAGCACCTTTAACCTCCTGTTTCGGACAGGTCGCAATTTGGCCTGAGGATGAACGGGAAGAGGGGGAACCAATGAGAGACCAACTCTAGGTGTTGGGACAGGCACAGGTCACTCTATTTTCCCATCAGGAAGAAGAATGAACCACAGGCTCAGCCTGCCCCCCGGAACCAGAATACGGCCTGAAGCAATCCTGCGCTTTGGCGGCCAGCTCCCAAAAAAGCGAGTTGACAAATGGAGCTCAGGGGCACTGCAACTCACAAACCTGCAGAGTTATAAATGATAACTCTCGTCCACAAATATATTGAGGGAAGGCAACGAGGAGGATTGGAAAGCAAGGCAGAATTGCAGGAAACAGGTTTCAGGAGGCAGACTCGACTCGCCTTGAAAGCACATGAAAAGCGGCAAAGCGTTGACAATGATGCCCTTGGCCAAAAAGGGCGTATGCGTTTTTTCCTGAATATATTCAGGAAAAACGCATACGCCCTTTTTGGCCAACCAGGCAAGCCGGAAAGGCAAATCAGCGCTACAAAGAAGTCTCGCTTGCCATCGGTCAAAAGGGCCATGCTGAAAAAAGTGTAAAAACCAGAAATGCAGGACAGGCCATGGAGACATGGGAGCCTTGCTACGCTGATGGGCGGGCTGTAAATTGCCAACAGCCACTCTGGAGAAGTGTACGGCGTGTCCTGAAACATGTAATAAGCACAGCTTAGAGAGCATAGGGCACTTCCACTCATGGGCGTCTAAATCGGGAAACCTAAAAATCAACAAGACACAGGCACCCCAAAGTTTAGGGCTGCTCTGTTTCCAAGAACCTCCACTTCGGTACACCTTCAATATCCCAGGAAAGCGAAAAATGGATAAAGAAGTTGTGGTACTTAGGCACAATGGAATATCACTCAGCCATGAAATCAATGTCATAAGGCTAGTAGCAGCAGGATGAGTGGATTTAGGTACGATGACTCTCAGTGAAATAAGTCACAGAGAAAAAGACACTTATCCTAAGATATCACTGAGAGAGGGAATGTCAAAATCGCTACACTTGAACTGAATTACAAAACAGAACAGAGTCACACATTTAGAAAACACACTATGGCTGCTTAACGGGAAAGGTGAGGTGGGGTGATGCATAAAACAAGGGTTTGAAATTAGCTCAGATACCGTTCCACAAGCCAAATATGTAATAGACAAGACCTACTCCCTGCTCAGTGAACTGGACTCAACAGCCCCTATTCACCGCCCAAGAATATATCTGACTAGTAAGAGTCTTAAAACCTATGTATTGATCTCTCTCTGGAAGTGAATCAAGAGGGTGTAAAGCGGCATAAACACAGCAGTGAAAAGCAGCTAAACCCCATTATAAAAATAGATTACTTAAAAAAAACCCCGTAAAACAAAGACAGTGAAAGAGAGAGAAATTCTTACAAAGTCCGTTCAGGGGCTCTGATGCAACCTGGATTGACCATATCTAGACCCACAGCTGGATGAGACATGAGGCTGGACACTCTTGGGGCTGAGAGGATTGGTGAGCTTGGGTGAGCAAACGCAGACCCTTTAAAGTCATACTGCGTGGTACCCATGCCGTGGGTCCCAAATCTCCAGGTTCAAGGGCATCTTCCTACATCGAAAACATGCGTGAGAAACCCAGAAGATGGTACACCGTGTGATCGGGAAAGGTTTCTCAAACGCACCTCATTTCTCCTCTCCTTGTGCTCGGGTTCGCCATTCCAGCCGCTGGACTAACAATCTCCCTATTTGGAGAATCAGCACCTTTAACCTCCTGTTTCGGACAGGTCGCAATTTGGCCTGAGGATGAACGGGAAGAGGGGGAACCAATGAGAGACTAGCTCTAGGTGTTGGGACAGGCACAGGTCACTCTATTTTCCCATCAGGAAGAAGAATGAACCACAGGCTCAGCCTGCCCCCCGGAACCAGAATACGGCCTGAAGCAATCCTGCGCTTTGGCGGCCAGCTCCCAAAAAAGCGAGTTGACAAATGGAGCTCAGGGGCACTGCAACTCACAAACCTGCAGAGTTATAAATGATAACTCTCGTCCACAAATATATTGAGGGAAGGCAACGAGGAGGATTGGAAAGCAAGGCAGAATTGCAGGAAACAGGTTTCAGGAGGCAGACTCGACTCGCCTTGAAAGCACATGAAAAGCGGCAAAGCGTTGACAATGATGCCCTTGGCCAAAAAGGGCGTATGCGTTTTTCCCTGAATATATTCAGGGAAAAACGCATACGCCCTTTTTGGCCAACCAGGCAAGCCGGAAAGGCAAATCAGCGCTACAAAGAAGTCTCGCTTGCCATCGGTCAAAAGGGCCATGCTGAAAAAAGTGTAAAAACCAGAAATGCAGGACAGGCCATGGAGACATGGGAGCCTTGCTACGCTGATGGGCGGGCTGTAAATTGCCAACAGCCACTCTGGAGAAGTGTACGGTGTGTCCTGAAACATGTAATAAGCACAGCTTAGAGAGCATAGGGCACTTCCACTCATGGGCGTATCAATCGGGAAACCTAAAAATCAACAAGACACAGGCACCCCAAAGTTTAGGGCTGCTCTGTTTCCAAGAACCTCCACTTCGGTACACCTTCAATATCCCAGGAAAGCGAAAAATGGATAAAGAAGTTGTGGTACTTAGGCACAATGGAATATCACTCAGCCATGAAATCAATGTCATAAGGCTAGTAGCAGCAGGATGAGTGGATTTAGGTACGATGACTCTCAGTGAAATAAGTCACAGAGAAAAAGACACTTATCCTAAGATATCACTGAGAGAGGGAATGTCAAAATCGCTACACTTGAACTGAATTACAAAACAGAACAGAGTCACACATTTAGAAAACACACTATGGCTGCTTAACGGGAAAGGTGAGGTGGGGTGATGCATAAAACAAGGGTTTGAAATTAGCTCAGATACCGTTCCACAAGCCAAATATGTAATAGACAAGACCTACTCCCTGCTCAGTGAACTGGACTCAACAGCCCCTATTCACCGCCCAAGAATATATCTGACTAGTAAGAGTCTTAAAACCTATGTATTGATCTCTCTCTGGAAGTGAATCAAGAGGGTGTAAAGCGGCATAAACACAGCAGTGGAAAGCAGCTAAACCCCATCATAAAAATAGATTACTTAAAAAAAACCCCGTAAAACAAAGACAGTGAAAGAGAGAGAAATTCTTACAAAGTCCGTTCAGGGGCTCTGATGCAACCTGGATTGACCATATCTAGACCCACAGCTGGATGAGACATGAGGCTGGACACTCTTGGGGCTGAGACGATTGGTGAGCTTGGGTGAGCAAACGCAGACCCTTTAAAGTCATACTGCGTGGTACCCATGCCGTGGGTCCCAAATCTCCAGGTTCAAGGGCATCTTCCTACATCGAAAACATGCGTGGGAAACCCAGAAGATGGTACGCCGTGTGATCGGGAAAGGTTTCTCAAACGCACCTCATTTCTCCTCTCCTTGTGCTCGGGTTCGCCATTCCAGCCGCTGGACTAACAATCTCCCTACTTGGAGAATCAGCACGTTTAACCTCCTGTTTCGGACAGGTCGCAATTTGGCCTGAGGATGAACGGGAAGAGGGGGAACCAATGAGAGACTAGCTCTAGGTGTTGGGACAGGCACAGGTCACTCTATTTTCCCATCAGGAAGAAGAATGAACCACAGGCTCAGCCTGCCCCCCGGAACCAGAATACGGCCTGAAGCAATCCTGCGCTTTGGCGGCCAGCTCCCAAAAAAAGCGGGTTGACAAATGGAGCTCAGGGGCACTGCAACTCACAAACCTGCAGAGTTATAAATGATAACTCTCGTCCACAAATATATTGAGCGAAGGCAACGAGGAGGATTGGAAAGCAAGGCAGAATTGCAGGAAACAGGTTTCAGGAGGCAGACTCGACTCGCCTTGAAAGCACATGAAAAGCGGCAAAGCGTTGACAATGATGCCCTTGGCCAAAAAGGGCGTATGCGTTTTTCCCTGAATATATTCAGGGAAAAACGCATACGCCCTTTTTGGCCAACCAGGCAAGCCGGAAAGGCAAATCAGCGCTACAAAGAAGGCTCGCTTGCCATCGGTCAAAAGGGCCATGCTGAAAAAAGTGTAAAAACCAGAAATGCAGGACAGGCCATGGAGACATGGGAGCCTTGCTACGCTGATGGGCGGGCTGTAAATTGCCAGCAGCCACTCTGGAGAAGTGTACGGTGTGTCCTGAAACATGTAATAAGCACAGCTTAGAGAGCATAGGGCACTTCCACTCATGGGCGTATAAATCGGGAAACCTAAAAATCAACAAGACACAGGCACCCCAAAGTTTAGGGCTGCTCTGTTTCCAAGAACCTCCACTTCGGTACACCTTCAATATCCCAGGAAAGCGAAAAATGGATAAAGAAGTTGTGGTACTTAGGCACAATGGAATATCACTCAGCCGTGAAATCAATGTCATAAGGCTAGTAGCAGCAGGATGAGTGGATTTAGGTACGATGACTCTCAGTGAAATAAGTCACAGAGAAAAAGACACTTATCCTAAGATATCACTGAGAGAGGGAATGTCAAAATCGCTACACTTGAACTGAATTACAAAACAGAACAGAGTCACACATTTAGAAAACACACTATGGCTGCTTAACGGGAAAGGTGAGGTGGGGTGATGCATAAAACAAGGGTTTGAAATTAGCTCAGATACCGTTCCACAAGCCAAATATGTAATAGACAAGACCTACTCTCTGCTCAGTGAACTGGACTCAACAGCCCCTATTCACCGCCCAAGAATATATCTGACTAGTAAGAGTCTTAAAACCTATGTATTGATCTCTCTCTGGAAGTGAATCAAGAGGGTGTAAAGCGGCATAAACACAGCAGTGAAAAGCAGCTAAACCCCATCATAAAAATAGATTACTTAAAAAAAAACCCGTAAAACAAAGACAGTGAAAGAGAGAGAAATTCTTACAAAGTCCGTTCAGGGGCTCTGATGCAACCTGGATTGACCATATCTAGACCCACAGCTGGGTGAGACATGAGGCTGGACACTCTTGGGGCTGAGAGGATTGGTGAGCTTGGGTGAGCAAACGCAGACCCTTTAAAGTCATACTGCGTGGTACCCATGCCGTGGGTCCCAAATCTCCAGGTTCAAGGGCATCTTCCTACATCGAAAACATGCGTGGGAAACCCAGAAGATGGTACACCGTGTGATCGGGAAAGGTTTCTCAAACGCACCTCATTTCTCCTCTCCGTGTGCTCGGGTTCGCCATTCCAGCCGCTCGATTAACAATCTCCCTACTTGGAGAATTAGCACCTTTAACCTCCTGTTTCGGACAGGTCGCAATTTGGCCTGAGGATGAACGGGAAGAGGGGGAACCAATGAGAGACTAGCTCTAGGTGTTGGGACAGGCACAGGTCACTCTATTTTCCCATCAGGAAGAAGAATGAACCACAGGCTCAGCCTGCCCCCCGGAACCAGAATACGGCCTGAAGCAATCCTGCGCTTTGGCGGCCAGCTCCCAAAAAAAGCGGGTTGACAAATGGAGCTCAGGGGCACTGCAACTCACAAACCTGCAGAGTTATAAATGATAACTCTCGTCCACAAATATATTGAGGGAAGGCAACGAGGAGGATTGGAAAGCAAGGCAGAATTGCAGGAAACAGGTTTCAGGAGGCAGACTCGACTCGCCTTGAAAGCACATGAAAAGCGGCAAAGCGTTGACAATGATGCCCTTGGCCAAAAAGGGCGTATGCGTTTTTCCCTGAATATATTCAGGGAAAAACGCATACGCCCTTTTTGGCCAACCAGGCAAGCCGGAAAGGCAAATCAGCGCTACAAAGAAGTCTCGCTTGCCATCGGTCAAAAGGGCCATGCTGAAAAAAGTGTAAAAACCAGAAATGCAGGACAGGCCATGGAGACATGGGAGCCTTGCTACGCTGATGGGCGGGCTGTAAATTGCCAGCAGCCACTCTGGAGAAGTGTACGGTGTGTCCTGAAACATGTAATAAGCACAGCTTAGAGAGCATAGGGCACTTCCACTCATGGGCGTATAAATCGGGAAACCTAAAAATCAACAAGACACAGGCACCCCAAAGTTTAGGGCTGCTCTGTTTCCAAGAACCTCCACTTCGGTACACCTTCAATATCCCAGGAAAGCGAAAAATGGATAAAGAAGTTGTGGTACTTAGGCACAATGGAATATCACTCAGCCATGAAATCAATGTCATAAGGCTAGTAGCAGCAGGATGAGTGGATTTAGGTACGATGACTCTCAGTGAAATAAGTCACAGAGAAAAAGACACTTATCCTAAGATATCACTGAGAGAGGGAATGTCAAAATCGCTACACTTGAACTGAATTACAAAACAGAACAGAGTCACACATTTAGAAAACACACTATGGCTGCTTAACGGGAAAGGTGAGGTGGGGTGATGCATAAAACAAGGGTTTGAAATTAGCTCAGATACCGTTCCACAAGCCAAATATGTAATAGACAAGACCTACTCCCTGCTCAGTGAACTGGACTCAACAGCCCCTATTCACCGCCCAAGAATATATCTGACTAGTAAGAGTCTTAAAACCTATGTATTGATCTCTCTCTGGAAGTGAATCAAGAGGGTGTAAAGCAGCATAAACACAGCAGTGGAAAGCAGCTAAACCTCATTATAAAAATAGATTACTTAAAAAAAACCCCATAAAACAAAGAGAGTGAAAGAGAGAGAAATTCTTATAAAGTCCGTTCAGGGGCTCTGATGCAACCTGGATTGACCATATCTAGACCCACAGCTGGATGAGACATGAGGCTGGACACTCTTGGGGCTGAGACGATTGGTGAGCTTGGGTGAGCAAACGCAGACCCTTTAAAGTCATACTGCGTGGTACCCATGCCGTGGGTCCCAAATCTCCAGGTTCAAGGGCATCTTCCTACATCGAAATCATGCGTGGGAAACCCAGAAGATGGTACGCCGTGTGATCGGGAAAGGTTTCTCAAACGCACCTCATTTCTCCTCTCCGTGTGCTCGGGTTCGCCATTCCAGCCGCTCTACTAACAATCTCCCTACTTGGAGAATCAGCACCTTTAACCTCCTGTTTCGGACAGGTCGCAATTTGGCCTGAGGATGAACGGGAAGAGGGGGAACCAATGAGAGACTAGCTCTAGGTGTTGGGACAGGCACAGGTCACTCTATTTTCCCATCAGGAAGAAGAATGAACCACAGGCTCAGCCTGCCCCCCGGAACCAGAATACGGCCTGAAGCAATCCTGCGCTTTGGCGGCCAGCTCCCAAAAAAGCCAGTTGACAAATGGAGCTCAGGGGCACTGCAACTCACAAACCTGCAGAGTTATAAATGATAACTCTCGTCCACAAATATATTGAGGGAAGGCAACGAGGAGGATTGGAAAGCAAGGCAGAATTGCAGGAAACAGGTTTCAGGAGGCAGACTCGACTCGCCTTGAAAGCACATGAAAAGCGGCAAAGCGTTGACAATGATGCCCTTGGCCAAAAAGGGCGTATGCGTTTTTCCCTGAATATATTCAGGAAAAAACGCATACGCCCTTTTTGGCCAACCAGGCAAGCCGGAAAGGCAAATCAGCGCTACAAAGAAGGCTCGCTTGCCATCGGTCAAAAGGGCCATGCTGAAAAAAGTGTAAAAACCAGAAATGCAGGACAGGCCATGGAGACATGGGAGCCTTGCTACGCTGATGGGCGGGCTGTAAATTGCCAACAGCCACTCTGGAGAAGTGTACGGTGTGTCCTGAAACATGTAATAAGCACAGCTTAGAGAGCATAGGGCACTTCCACTCATGGGCGTATAAATCGGGAAACCTAAAAATCAACAAGACACAGGCACCCCAAAATTTAGGGCTGCTCTGTTTCCAAGAACCTCCACTTCGGTACACCTTCAATATCCCAGGAAAGCGAAAAATGGATAAAGAAGTTGTGGTACTTAGGCACAATGGAATATCACTCAGCCATGAAATCAATGTCATAAGGCTAGTAGCAGCAGGATGAGTGGATTTAGGTACGATGACTCTCAGTGAAATAAGTCACAGAGAAAAAGACACTTATCCTAAGATATCACTGAGAGAGGGAATGTCAAAATCGCTACACTTGAACTGAATTACAAAACAGAACAGAGTCACACATTTAGAAAACACACTATGGCTGCTTAACGGGAAAGGTGAGGTGGGGTGATGCATAAAACAAGGGTTTGAAATTAGCTCAGATACCGTTCCACAAGCCAAATATGTAATAGACAAGACCTACTCCCTGCTCAGTGAACTGGACTCAACAGCCCCTATTCACCGCCCAAGAATATATCTGACTAGTAAGAGTCTTAAAACCTATGTATTGATCTCTCTCTGGAAGTGAATCAAGAGGGTGTAAAGCGGCATAAACACAGCAGTGAAAAGCAGCTAAACCCCATCATAAAAATAGATTACTTAAAAAAAACCCGTAAAACAAAGACAGTGAAAGAGAGAGAAATTCTTACAAAGTCCGTTCAGGGGCTCTGATGCAACCTGGATTGACCATATCTAGACCCACAGCTGGATGAGACATGAGGCTGGACACTCTTGGGGCTGAGAGGATTGGTGAGCTTGGGTGAGCAAACGCAGACCCTTTAAAGTCATACTGCGTGGTACCCATGCCGTGGGTCCCAAATCTCCAGGTTCAAGGGCATCTTCCTACATCGAAAACATGCGTGGGAAACCCAGAAGATGGTACACCGTGTGATCGGGAAAGGTTTCTCAAACGCACCTCATTTCTCCTCTCCGTGTGCTCGGGTTCGCCATTCCAGTCGCTCGATTAACAATCTCCCTACTTGGAGAATCAGCACCTTTAACCTCCTGTTTCGGACAGGTCGCAATTTGGCCTGAGGATGAACGGGAAGAGGGGGAACCAATGAGAGACTAGCTCTAGGTGTTGGGACAGGCACAGGTCACTCTATTTTCCCATCAGGAAGAAGAATGAACCACAGGCTCAGCCTGCCCCCCGGAACCAGAATACGGCCTGAAGCAATCCTGCGCTTTGGCGGCCAGCTCCCAAAAAAAGCGGGTTGACAAATGGAGCTCAGGGGCACTGCAACTCACAAACCTGCAGAGTTATAAATGATAACTCTCGTCCACAAATATATTGAGGGAAGGCAACGAAGAGGATTTGAAAGCAAGGCAGAATTGCAGGAAACAGGTTTCAGGAGGCAGACTCGACTCGCCTTGAAAGCACATGAAAAGCGGCAAAGCGTTGACAATGATGCCCTTGGCCAAAAAGGGCGTATGCGTTTTTTCCTGAATATATTCAGGAAAAAACGCATACGCCCTTTTTGGCCAACCAGGCAAGCCGGAAAGGCAAATCAGCGCTACAAAGAAGGCTCGCTTGCCATCGGTCAAAAGGGCCATGCTGAAAAAAGTGTAAAAACCAGAAATGCAGGACAGGCCATGGAGACATGGGAGCCTTGCTACGCTGATGGGCGGGCTGTAAATTGCCAACAGCCACTCTGGAGAAGTGTACGGTGTGTCCTGAAACATGTAATAAGCACAGCTTAGAGAGCATAGGGCACTTCCACTCATGGGCGTATAAATCGGGAAACCTAAAAATCAACAAGACACAGGCACCCCAAAGTTTAGGGCTGCTCTGTTTCCAAGAACCTCCACTTCGGTACACCTTCAATATCCCAGGAAAGCGAAAAATGGATAAAGAAGTTGTGGTACTTAGGCACAATGGAATATCACTCAGCCATGAAATCAATGTCATAAGGCTAGTAGCAGCAGGATGAGTGGATTTAGGTACGATGACTCTCAGTGAAATAAGTCACAGAGAAAAAGACACTTATCCTAAGATATCACTGAGAGAGGGAATGTGAAAATCGCTACACTTGAACTGAATTACAAAACAGAACAGAGTCACACATTTAGAAAACACACTATGGCTGCTTAACGGGAAAGGTGAGGTGGGGTGATGCATAAAACAAGGGTTTGAAATTAGCTCAGATACCGTTCCACAAGCCAAATATGTAATAGACAAGACCTACTCCCTGCTCAGTGAACTGGACTCAACAGCCCCTATTCACCGCCCAAGAATATATCTGACTAGTAAGAGTCTTAAAACCTATGTATTGATCTCTCTCTGGAAGTGAATCAAGAGGGTGTAAAGCGGCATAAACACAGCAGTGGAAAGCAGCTAAACCTCATTATAAAAATAGATTACTTAAAAAAAAACCCATAAAACAAAGACAGTGAAAGAGAGAGAAATTCTTACAAAATCCGTTCAGGGGCTCTGATGCAACCTGGATTGACCATATCTAGACCCACAGCTGGATGAGACATAAGGCTGGACACTCTTGGGGCTGAGAGGATTGGTGAGCTTGGGTGAGCAAACGCAGACCCTTTAAAGTCATACTGCGTGGTACCCATGCCGTGGGTCCCAAATCTCCAGGTTCAAGGGCATCTTCCTACATCGAAACATGCGTGGGAAACCCAGAAGATGGTACACCGTGTGATCGGGAAAGGTTTCTCAAACGCACCTCATTTCTCCTCTCCTTGTGCTCGGGTTCGCCATTCCAGCCGCTGGACTAACAATCTCCCTACTTGGAGAATCAGCACCTTTAACCTCCTGTTTCGGACAGGTCGCAATTTGGCCTGAGGATGAACGGGAAGAGGGGGAACCAATGAGAGACTAGCTCTAGGTGTTGGGACAGGCACAGGTCACTCTATTTTCCCATCAGGAAGAAGAATGAACCACAGGCTCAGCCTGCCCCCCGGAACCAGAATACGGCCTGAAGCAATCCTGCGCTTTGGCGGCCAGCTCCCAAAAAAAGCGGGTTGACAAATGGAGCTCAGGGGCACTGCAACTCACAAACCTGCAGAGTTATAAATGATAACTCTCGTCCACAAATATATTGAGGGAAGGCAACGAGGAGGATTGGAAAGCAAGGCAGAATTGCAGGAAACAGGTTTCAGGAGGCAGACTCGACTCGCCTTGAAAGCACATGAAAAGCGGCAAAGCGTTGACAATGATGCCCTTGGCCAAAAAGGGCGTATGCGTTTTTCCCTGAATATATTCAGGGAAAAACGCATACGCCCTTTTTGACCAACCAGGCAAGCCGGAAAGGCAAATCAGCGCTACAAAGAAGGCTCGCTTGCCATCGGTCAAAAGGGCCATGCTGAAAAAAGTGTAAAAACCAGAAATGCAGGACAGGCCATGGAGACATGGGAGCCTTGCTACGCTGATGGGCGGGCTGTAAATTGCCAGCAGCCACTCTGGAGAAGTGTACGGTGTGTCCTGAAACATGTAATAAGCACAGCTTAGAGAGCATAGGGCACTTCCACTCATGGGCGTATAAATCGGGAAACCTAAAAATCAACAAGACACAGGCACCCCAAAGTTTAGGGCTGCTCTGTTTCCAAGAACCTCCACTTCGGTACACCTTCAATATCCCAGGAAAGCGAAAAATGGATAAAGAAGTTGTGGTACTTAGGCACAATGGAATATCACTCAGCCATGAAATCAATGTCATAAGGCTAGTAGCAGCAGGATGAGTGGATTTAGGTACGATGACTCTCAGTGAAATAAGTCACAGAGAAAAAGACACTTATCCTAAGATATCACTGAGAGAGGGAATGTCAAAGTCGCTACACTTGAACTGAATTACAAAACAGAACAGAGTCACACATTTAGAAAACACACTATGGCTGCTTAACGGGAAAGGTGAGGTGGGGTGATGCATAAAACAAGGGTTTGAAATTAGCTCAGATACCGTTCCACAAGCCAAATATGTAATAGACAAGACCTACTCCCTGCTCAGTGAACTGGACTCAACAGCCCCTATTCACCGCCCAAGAATATATCTGACTAGTAAGAGTCTTAAAACCTATGTATTGATCTCTCTCTGGAAGTGAATCAAGAGGGTGTAAAGCAGCATAAACACAGCAGTGGAAAGCAGCTAAACCCCATTATAAAAATAGATTACTTAAAAAAAACCCCATAAAACAAAGACAGTGAAAGAGAGAGAAATTCTTATAAAGTCCGTTCAGGGGCTCTGATGCAACCTGGATTGACCATATCTAGACCCACAGCTGGATGAGACATGAGGCTGGACACTCTTGGGGCTGAGACGATTGGTGAGCTTGGGTGAGCAAACGCAGACCCTTTAAAGTCATACTGCGTGGTACCCATGCCGTGGGTCCCAAATCTCCAGGTTCAAGGGCATCTTCCTACATCGAAAACATGCGTGGGAAACCCAGAAGATGGTACACCGTGTGATCGGGAAAGGTTTCTCAAACGCACCTCATTTCTCCTCTCCTTGTGCTCGGGTTCGCCATTCCAGCCGCTCGACTAACCATCTCCCTACTTGGAGAATCA
Organism: Eubalaena glacialis; assembly: GCF_028564815.1. NCBI lineage: Eukaryota > Metazoa > Chordata > Mammalia > Artiodactyla > Balaenidae > Eubalaena > Eubalaena glacialis. Next base: position 120,607,501 of record NC_083722.1, read on the forward strand.
GCACCTTTAACCTCCTGTTTCGGACAGGTCGCAATTTGGCCTGAGGATGAACGGGAAGAGGGGGAACCAATGAGAGACTAGCTCTAGGTGTTGGGACAGGCACAGGTCACTCTATTTTCCCATCAGGAAGAAGAATGAACCACAGGCTCAGCCTGCCCCCCGGAACCAGAATACGGCCTGAAGCAATCCTGCGCTTTGGCGGCCAGCTCCCAAAAAAGCGAGTTGACAAATGGAGCTCAGGGGCACTGCAACTCACAAACCTGCAGAGTTATAAATGATAACTCTCGTCCACAAATATATTGAGGGAAGGCAACGAGGAGGATTGGAAAGCAAGGCAGAATTGCAGGAAACAGGTTTCAGGAGGCAGACTCGACTCGCCTTGAAAGCACATGAAAAGCGGCAAAGCGTTGACAATGATGCCCTTGGCCAAAAAGGGCGTATGCGTTTTTCCCTGAATATATTCAGGGAAAAACGCATACGCCCTTTTTGGCCAACCAGGCAAGCCGGAAAGGCAAATCAGCGCTACAAAGAAGTCTCGCTTGCCATCGGTCAAAAGGGCCATGCTGAAAAAAGTGTAAAAACCAGAAATGCAGGACAGGCCATGGAGACATGGGAGCCTTGCTACGCTGATGGGCGGGCTGTAAATTGCCAACAGCCACTCTGGAGAAGTGTACGGTGTGTCCTGAAACATGTAATAAGCACAGCTTAGAGAGCATAGGGCACTTCCACTCATGGGCGTATCAATCGGGAAACCTAAAAATCAACAAGACACAGGCACCCCAAAGTTTAGGGCTGCTCTGTTTCCAAGAACCTCCACTTCGGTACACCTTCAATATCCCAGGAAAGCGAAAAATGGATAAAGAAGTTGTGGTACTTAGGCACAATGGAATATCACTCAGCCATGAAATCAATGTCATAAGGCTAGTAGCAGCAGGATGAGTGGATTTAGGTACGATGACTCTCAGTGAAATAAGTCACAGAGAAAAAGACACTTATCCTAAGATATCACTGAGAGAGGGAATGTCAAAGTCGCTACACTTGAACTGAATTACAAAACAGAACAGAGTCACACATTTAGAAAACACACTATGGCTGCTTAACGGGAAAGGTGAGGTGGGGTGATGCATAAAACAAGGGTTTGAAATTAGCTCAGATACCGTTCCACAAGCCAAATATGTAATAGACAAGACCTACTCCCTGCTCAGTGAACTGGACTCAACAGCCCCTATTCACCGCCCAAGAATATATCTGACTAATAAGAGTCTTAAAACCTATGTATTGATCTCTCTCTGGAAGTGAATCAAGAGGGTGTAAAGCAGCATAAACACAGCAGTGGAAAGCAGCTAAACCCCATTATAAAAATAGATTACTTAAAAAAAACCCCATAAAACAAAGACAGTGAAAGAGAGAGAAATTCTTATAAAGTCCGTTCAGGGGCTCTGATGCAACCTGGATTGACCATATCTAGACCCACAGCTGGATGAGACATGAGGCTGGACACTCTTGGGGCTGAGACGATTGGTGAGCTTGGGTGAGCAAACGCAGACCCTTTAAAGTCATACTGCGTGGTACCCATGCCGTGGGTCCCAAATCTCCAGGTTCAAGGGCATCTTCCTACATCGAAAACATGCGTGGGAAACCCAGAAGATGGTACACCGTGTGATCGGGAAAGGTTTCTCAAACGCACCTCATTTCTCCTCTCCTTGTGCTCGGGTTCGCCATTCCAGCCGCTCGACTAACCATCTCCCTACTTGGAGAATCAGCACCTTTAACCTCCTGTTTCGGACAGGTCGCAATTTGGCCTGAGGATGAACGGGAAGAGGGGGAACCAATGAGAGACTAGCTCTAGGTGTTGGGACAGGCACAGGTCACTCTATTTTCCCATCAGGAAGAAGAATGAACCACAGGCTCAGCCTGCCCCCCGGAACCAGAATACGGCCTGAAGCAATCCTGCGCTTTGGCGGCCAGCTCCCAAAAAAGCCAGTTGACAAATGGAGCTCAGGGGCACTGCAACTCACAAACCTGCAGAGTTATAAATGATAACTCTCGTCCACAAATATATTGAGGGAAGGCAACGAGGAGGATTGGAAAGCAAGGCAGAATTGCAGGAAACAGGTTTCAGGAGGCAGACTCGACTCGCCTTGAAAGCACATGAAAAGCGGCAAAGCGTTGACAATGATGCCCTTGGCCAAAAAGGGCGTATGCGTTTTTCCCTGAATATATTCAGGGAAAAACGCATACGCCCTTTTTGGCCAACCAGGCAAGCCGGAAAGGCAAATCAGCGCTACAAAGAAGTCTCGCTTGCCATCGGTCAAAAGGGCCATGCTGAAAAAAGTGTAAAAACCAGAAATGCAGGACAGGCCATGGAGACATGGGAGCCTTGCTACGCTGATGGGCGGGCTGTAAATTGCCAACAGCCACTCTGGAGAAGTGTACGGTGTGTCCTGAAACATGTAATAAGCACAGCTTAGAGAGCATAGGGCACTTCCACTCATGGGCGAATAAATCGGGAAACCTAAAAATCAACAAGACACAGGCACCCCAAAGTTTAGGGCTGCTCTGTTTCCAAGAACCTCCACTTCGGTACACCTTCAATATCCCAGGAAAGCGAAAAATGGATAAAGAAGTTGTGGTACTTAGGCACAATGGAATATCACTCAGCCATGAAATCAATGTCATAAGGCTAGTAGCAGCAGGATGAGTGGATTTAGGTACGATGACTCTCAGTGAAATAAGTCACAGAGAAAAAGACACTTATCCTAAGATATCACTGAGAGAGGGAATGTCAAAATCGCTACACTTGAACTGAATTACAAAACAGAACAGAGTCACACATTTAGAAAACACACTATGGCTGCTTAACGGGAAAGGTGAGGTGGGGTGATGCATAAAACAAGGGTTTGAAATTAGCTCAGATACCGTTCCACAAGCCAAATATGTAATAGACAAGACCTACTCCCTGCTCAGTGAACTGGACTCAACAGCCCCTATTCACCGCCCAAGAATATATCTGACTAGTAAGAGTCTTAAAACCTATGTATTGATCTCTCTCTGGAAGTGAATCAAGAGGGTGTAAAGCGGCATAAACACAGCAGTGAAAAGCAGCTAAACCCTATCATAAAAATAGATTACTTAAAAAAAAACCCGTAAAACAAAGACAGTGAAAGAGAGAGAAATTCTTACAAAGTCCGTTCAGGGGCTCTGATGCAACCTGGATTGACCATATCTAGACCCACAGCTGGATGAGACATGAGGCTGGACACTCTTGGGGCTGAGAGGATTGGTGAGCTTGGGTGAGCAAACGCAGACCCTTTAAAGTCATACTGCGTGGTACCCATGCCGTGGGTCCCAAATCTCCAGGTTCAAGGGCATCTTCCTACATCGAAAACATGCGTGGGAAACCCAGAAGATGGTACGCCGTGTGATCGGGAAAGGTTTCTCAAACGCACCTCATCTCTCCTCTCCTTCTGCTCGGGTTCGCCATTCCAGCCGCTCGACTAACAATCTCCCTACTTGGAGAATCAGCACCTTTAACCTCCTGTTTCGGACAGGTCGCAATTTGGCCTGAGGATGAACGGGAAGAGGGGGAACCAATGAGAGACTAGCTCTAGGTGTTGGGACAGGCACAGGTCACTCTATTTTCCCATCAGGAAGAAGAATGAACCACAGGCTCAGCCTGCCCCCCGGAACCAGAATACGGCCTGAAGCAATCCTGCGCTTTGGCGGCCATCTCCCAAAAAAGCGGGTTGACAAATGGAGCTCAGGGGCACTGCAACTCACAAACCTGCAGAGTTATAAATGATAACTCTCGTCCACAAATATATTGAGGGAAGGCAACGAGGAGGATTGGAAAGCAAGGCAGAATTGCAGGAAACAGGTTTCAGGAGGCAGACTCGACTCGCCTTGAAAGCACATGAAAAGCGGCAAAGCGTTGACAATGATGCCCTTGGCCAAAAAGGGCGTATGCGTTTTTCCCTGAATATATTCAGGAAAAAACGCATACGCCCTTTTTGGCCAACCAGGCAAGCCGGAAAGGCAAATCAGCGCTACAAAGAAGTCTCGCTTGCCATCGGTCAAAAGGGCCATGCTGAAAAAAGTGTAAAAACCAGAAATGCAGGACAGGCCATGGAGACATGGGAGCCTTGCTACGCTGATGGGCGGGCTGTAAATTGCCAACAGCCACTCTGGAGAAGTGTACGGTGTGTCCTGAAACATGTAATAAGCACAGCTTAGAGAGCATAGGGCACTTCCACTCATGGGCGTATCAATCGGGAAACCTAAAAATCAACAAGACACAGGCACCCCAAAGTTTAGGGCTGCTCTGTTTCCAAGAACCTCCACTTCGGTACACCTTCAATATCCCAGGAAAGCGAAAAATGGATAAAGAAGTTGTGGTACTTAGGCACAATGGAATATCACTCAGCCATGAAATCAATGTCATAAGGCTAGTAGCAGCAGGATGAGTGGATTTAGGTACGATGACTCTCAGTGAAATAAGTCACAGAGAAAAAGACACTTATCCTAAGATATCACTGAGAGAGGGAATGTCAAAGTCGCTACACTTGAACTGAATTACAAAACAGAACAGAGTCACACATTTAGAAAACACACTATGGCTGCTTAACGGGAAAGGTGAGGTGGGGTGATGCATAAAACAAGGGTTTGAAATTAGCTCAGATACCGTTCCACAAGCCAAATATGTAATAGACAAGACCTACTCCCTGCTCAGTGAACTGGACTCAACAGCCCCTATTCACCGCCCAAGAATATATCTGACTAATAAGAGTCTTAAAACCTATGTATTGATCTCTCTCTGGAAGTGAATCAAGAGGGTGTAAAGCAGCATAAACACAGCAGTGGAAAGCAGCTAAACCCCATTATAAAAATAGATTACTTAAAAAAAACCCCATAAAACAAAGACAGTGAAAGAGAGAGAAATTCTTATAAAGTCCGTTCAGGGGCTCTGATGCAACCTGGATTGACCATATCTAGACCCACAGCTGGATGAGACATGAGGCTGGACACTCTTGGGGCTGAGACGATTGGTGAGCTTGGGTGAGCAAACGCAGACCCTTTAAAGTCATACTGCGTGGTACCCATGCCGTGGGTCCCTAATCTCCAGGTTCAAGGGCATCTTCCTACATCGAAAACATGCGTGGGAAACCCAGAAGATGGTACACCGTGTGATCGGGAAAGGTTTCTCAAACGCACCTCATTTCTCCTCTCCTTGTGCTCGGGTTCGCCATTCCAGCCGCTCGACTAACCATCTCCCTACTTGGAGAATCAGCACCTTTAACCTCCTGTTTCGGACAGGTCGCAATTTGGCCTGAGGATGAACGGGAAGAGGGGGAACCAATGAGAGACTAGCTCTAGGTGTTGGGACAGGCACAGGTCACTCTATTTTCCCATCAGGAAGAAGAATGAACCACAGGCTCAGCCTGCCCCCCGGAACCAGAATACGGCCTGAAGCAATCCTGCGCTTTGGCGGCCAGCTCCCAAAAAAGCCAGTTGACAAATGGAGCTCAGGGGCACTGCAACTCACAAACCTGCAGAGTTATAAATGATAACTCTCGTCCACAAATATATTGAGGGAAGGCAACGAGGAGGATTGGAAAGCAAGGCAGAATTGCAGGAAACAGGTTTCAGGAGGCAGACTCGACTCGCCTTGAAAGCACATGAAAAGCGGCAAAGCGTTGACAATGATGCCCTTGGCCAAAAAGGGCGTATGCGTTTTTCCCTGAATATATTCAGGGAAAAACGCATACGCCCTTTTTGGCCAACCAGGCAAGCCGGAAAGGCAAATCAGCGCTACAAAGAAGTCTCGCTTGCCATCGGTCAAAAGGGCCATGCTGAAAAAAGTGTAAAAACCAGAAATGCAGGACAGGCCATGGAGACATGGGAGCCTTGCTACGCTGATGGGCGGGCTGTAAATTGCCAACAGCCACTCTGGAGAAGTGTACGGTGTGTCCTGAAACATGTAATAAGCACAGCTTAGAGAGCATAGGGCACTTCCACTCATGGGCGAATAAATCGGGAAACCTAAAAATCAACAAGACACAGGCACCCCAAAGTTTAGGGCTGCTCTGTTTCCAAGAACCTCCACTTCGGTACACCTTCAATATCCCAGGAAAGCGAAAAATGGATAAAGAAGTTGTGGTACTTAGGCACAATGGAATATCACTCAGCCATGAAATCAATGTCATAAGGCTAGTAGCAGCAGGATGAGTGGATTTAGGTACGATGACTCTCAGTGAAATAAGTCACAGAGAAAAAGACACTTATCCTAAGATATCACTGAGAGAGGGAATGTCAAAATCGCTACACTTGAACTGAATTACAAAACAGAACAGAGTCACACATTTAGAAAACACACTATGGCTGCTTAACGGGAAAGGTGAGGTGGGGTGATGCATAAAACAAGGGTTTGAAATTAGCTCAGATACCGTTCCACAAGCCAAATATGTAATAGACAAGACCTACTCCCTGCTCAGTGAACTGGACTCAACAGCCCCTATTCACCGCCCAAGAATATATCTGACTAGTAAGAGTCTTAAAACCTATGTATTGATCTCTCTCTGGAAGTGAATCAAGAGGGTGTAAAGCGGCATAAACACAGCAGTGAAAAGCAGCTAAACCCTATCATAAAAATAGATTACTTAAAAAAAAACCCGTAAAACAAAGACAGTGAAAGAGAGAGAAATTCTTACAAAGTCCGTTCAGGGGCTCTGATGCAACCTGGATTGACCATATCTAGACCCACAGCTGGATGAGACATGAGGCTGGACACTCTTGGGGCTGAGAGGATTGGTGAGCTTGGGTGAGCAAACGCAGACCCTTTAAAGTCATACTGCGTGGTACCCATGCCGTGGGTCCCAAATCTCCAGGTTCAAGGGCATCTTCCTACATCGAAAACATGCGTGGGAAACCCAGAAGATGGTACGCCGTGTGATCGGGAAAGGTTTCTCAAACGCACCTCATCTCTCCTCTCCTTCTGCTCGGGTTCGCCATTCCAGCCGCTCGACTAACAATCTCCCTACTTGGAGAATCAGCACCTTTAACCTCCTGTTTCGGACAGGTCGCAATTTGGCCTGAGGATGAACGGGAAGAGGGGGAACCAATGAGAGACTAGCTCTAGGTGTTGGGACAGGCACAGGTCACTCTATTTTCCCATCAGGAAGAAGAATGAACCACAGGCTCAGCCTGCCCCCCGGAACCAGAATACGGCCTGAAGCAATCCTGCGCTTTGGCGGCCATCTCCCAAAAAAGCGGGTTGACAAATGGAGCTCAGGGGCACTGCAACTCACAAACCTGCAGAGTTATAAATGATAACTCTCGTCCACAAATATATTGAGGGAAGGCAACGAGGAGGATTGGAAAGCAAGGCAGAATTGCAGGAAACAGGTTTCAGGAGGCAGACTCGACTCGCCTTGAAAGCACATGAAAAGCGGCAAAGCGTTGACAATGATGCCCTTGGCCAAAAAGGGCGTATGCGTTTTTCCCTGAATATATTCAGGAAAAAACGCATACGCCCTTTTTGGCCAACCAGGCAAGCCGGAAAGGCAAATCAGCGCTACAAAGAAGTCTCGCTTGCCATCGGTCAAAAGGGCCATGCTGAAAAAAGTGTAAAAACCAGAAATGCAGGACAGGCCATGGAGACATGGGAGCCTTGCTACGCTGATGGGCGGGTTGTAAATTGCCAACAGCCACTCTGGAGAAGTGTACGGTGTGTCCTGAAACATGTAATAAGCACAGCTTAGAGAGCATAGGGCACTTCCACTCATGGGCGTCTAAATCGGGAAACCTAAAAATCAACAAGACACAGGCACCCCAAAGTTTAGGGCTGCTCTGTTTCCAAGAACCTCCACTTCGGTACACCTTCAATATCCCAGGAAAGCGAAAAATGGATAAAGAAGTTGTGGTACTTAGGCACAATGGAATATCACTCAGCCATGAAATCAATGTCATAAGGCTAGTAGCAGCAGGATGAGTGGATTTAGGTACGATGACTCTCAGTGAAATAAGTCACAGAGAAAAAGACACTTATCCTAAGATATCACTGAGAGAGGGAATGTCAAAATCGCTACACTTGAACTGAATTACAAAACAGAACAGAGTCACACATTTAGAAAACACACTATGGCTGCTTAACGGGAAAGGTGAGGTGGGGTGATGCATAAAACAAGGGTTTGAAATTAGCTCAGATACCGTTCCACAAGCCAAATATGTAATAGACAAGACCTACTCCCTGCTCAGTGAACTGGACTCAACAGCCCCTATTCACCGCCCAAGAATATATCTGACTAGTAAGAGTCTTAAAACCTATGTATTGATCTCTCTCTGGAAGTGAATCAAGAGGGTGTAAAGCGGCCTAAACACAGCAGTGAAAAGCAGCTAAACCCCATTATAAAAATAGATTACTTAAAAAAAACCCCGTAAAACAAAGACAGTGAAAGAGAGAGAAATTCTTACAAAGTCCGTTCAGGGGCTCTGATGCAACCTGGATTGACCATATCTAGACCCAGCGCTGGATGAGACATGAGGCTGGACACTCTTGGGGCTGAGAGGATTGGTGAGCTTGGGTGAGCAAACGCAGACCCTTTAAAGTCATACTGCGTGGTACCCATGCCGTGGGTCCCAAATCTCCAGGTTCAAGGGCATCTTCCTACATCGAAAACATGCGTGGGAAACCCAGAAGATGGTACACCGTGTGATCGGGAAAGGTTTCTCAAACGCACCTCATTTCTCCTCTCCTTGTGCTCGGGTTCGCCATTCCAGCCGCTGGACTAACAATCTCCCTACTTGGAGAATCAGCACCTTTAACCTCCTGTTTCGGACAGGTCGCAATTTGGCCTGAGGATGAACGGGAAGAGGGGGAACCAATGAGAGACTAGCTCTAGGTGTTGGGACAGGCACAGGTCACTCTATTTTCCCATCAGGAAGAAGAATGAACCACAGGCTCAGCCTGCCCCCCGGAACCAGAATACGGCCTGAAGCAATCCTGCGCTTTGGCGGCCAGCTCCCAAAAAAGCCGGTTGACAAATGGAGCTCAGGGGCACTGCAACTCACAAACCTGCAGAGTTATAAATGATAACTCTCGTCCACAAATATATTGAGGGAAGGCAACGAGGAGGATTGGAAAGCAAGGCAGAATTGCAGGAAACAGGTTTCAGGAGGCAGACTCGACTCGCCTTGAAAGCACATGAAAAGCGGCAAAGCGTTGACAATGATGCCCTTGGCCAAAAAGGGCGTATGCGTTTTTCCCTGAATATATTCAGGGAAAAACGCATACGCCCTTTTTGGCCAACCAGGCAAGCCGGAAAGGCAAATCAGCGCTACAAAGAAGTCTCGCTTGCCATCGGTCAAAAGGGCCATGCTGAAAAAAGTGTAAAAACCAGAAATGCAGGACAGGCCATGGAGACATGGGAGCCTTGCTACGCTGATGGGCGGGCTGTAAATTGCCAACAGCCACTCTGGAGAAGTGTACGGTGTGTCCTGAAACATGTAATAAGCACAGCTTAGAGAGCATAGGGCACTTCCACTCATGGGCGAATAAATCGGGAAACCTAAAAATCAACAAGACACAGGCACCCCAAAGTTTAGGGCTGCTCTGTTTCCAAGAACCTCCACTTCGGTACACCTTCAATATCCCAGGAAAGCGAAAAATGGATAAAGAAGTTGTGGTACTTAGGCACAATGGAATATCACTCAGCCATGAAATCAATGTCATAAGGCTAGTAGCAGCAGGATGAGTGGATTTAGGTACGATGACTCTCAGTGAAATAAGTCACAGAGAAAAAGACACTTATCCTAAGATATCACTGAGAGAGGGAATGTCAAAATCGCTACACTTGAACTGAATTACAAAACAGAACAGAGTCACACATTTAGAAAACACACTATGGCTGCTTAACGGGAAAGGTGAGGTGGGGTGATGCATAAAACAAGGGTTTGAAATTAGCTCAGATACCGTTCCACAAGCCAAATATGTAATAGACAAGACCTACTCCCTGCTCAGTGAACTGGACTCAACAGCCCCTATTCACCGCCCAAGAATATATCTGACTAGTAAGAGTCTTAAAACCTATGTATTGATCTCTCTCTGGAAGTGAATCAAGAGGGTGTAAAGCGGCATAAACACAGCAGTGAAAAGCAGCTAAACCCTATCATAAAAATAGATTACTTAAAAAAAAACCCGTAAAACAAAGACAGTGAAAGAGAGAGAAATTCTTACAAAGTCCGTTCAGGGGCTCTGATGCAACCTGGATTGACCATATCTAGACCCACAGCTGGATGAGACATGAGGCTGGACACTCTTGGGGCTGAGAGGATTGGTGAGCTTGGGTGAGCAAACGCAGACCCTTTAAAGTCATACTGCGTGGTACCCATGCCGTGGGTCCCAAATCTCCAGGTTCAAGGGCATCTTCCTACATCGAAAACATGCGTGGGAAACCCAGAAGATGGTACGCCGTGTGATCGGGAAAGGTTTCTCAAACGCACCTCATCTCTCCTCTCCTTCTGCTCGGGTTCGCCATTCCAGCCGCTCGACTAACAATCTCCCTACTTGGAGAATCAGCACCTTTAACCTCCTGTTTCGGACAGGTCGCAATTTGGCCTGAGGATGAACGGGAAGAGGGGGAACCAATGAGAGACTAGCTCTAGGTGTTGGGACAGGCACAGGTCACTCTATTTTCCCATCAGGAAGAAGAATGAACCACAGGCTCAGCCTGCCCCCCGGAACCAGAATACGGCCTGAAGCAATCCTGCGCTTTGGCGGCCATCTCCCAAAAAAGCGGGTTGACAAATGGAGCTCAGGGGCACTGCAACTCACAAACCTGCAGAGTTATAAATGATAACTCTCGTCCACAAATATATTGAGGGAAGGCAACGAGGAGGATTGGAAAGCAAGGCAGAATTGCAGGAAACAGGTTTCAGGAGGCAGACTCGACTCGCCTTGAAAGCACATGAAAAGCGGCAAAGCGTTGACAATGATGCCCTTGGCCAAAAAGGGCGTATGCGTTTTTCCCTGAATATATTCAGGAAAAAACGCATACGCCCTTTTTGGCCAACCAGGCAAGCCGGAAAGGCAAATCAGCGCTACAAAGAAGTCTCGCTTGCCATCGGTCAAAAGGGCCATGCTGAAAAAAGTGTAAAAACCAGAAATGCAGGACAGGCCATGGAGACATGGGAGCCTTGCTACGCTGATGGGCGGGCTGTAAATTGCCAACAGCCACTCTGGAGAAGTGTACGGTGTGTCCTGAAACATGTAATAAGCACAGCTTAGAGAGCATAGGGCACTTCCACTCATGGGCGTATCAATCGGGAAACCTAAAAATCAACAAGACACAGGCACCCCAAAGTTTAGGGCTGCTCTGTTTCCAAGAACCTCCACTTCGGTACACCTTCAATATCCCAGGAAAGCGAAAAATGGATAAAGAAGTTGTGGTACTTAGGCACAATGGAATATCACTCAGCCATGAAATCAATGTCATAAGGCTAGTAGCAGCAGGATGAGTGGATTTAGGTACGATGACTCTCAGTGAAATAAGTCACAGAGAAAAAGACACTTATCCTAAGATATCACTGAGAGAGGGAATGTCAAAGTCGCTACACTTGAACTGAATTACAAAACAGAACAGAGTCACACATTTAGAAAACACACTATGGCTGCTTAACGGGAAAGGTGAGGTGGGGTGATGCATAAAACAAGGGTTTGAAATTAGCTCAGATACCGTTCCACAAGCCAAATATGTAATAGACAAGACCTACTCCCTGCTCAGTGAACTGGACTCAACAGCCCCTATTCACCGCCCAAGAATATATCTGACTAATAAGAGTCTTAAAACCTATGTATTGATCTCTCTCTGGAAGTGAATCAAGAGGGTGTAAAGCAGCATAAACACAGCAGTGGAAAGCAGCTAAACCCCATTATAAAAATAGATTACTTAAAAAAAACCCCATAAAACAAAGACAGTGAAAGAGAGAGAAATTCTTATAAAGTCCGTTCAGGGGCTCTGATGCAACCTGGATTGACCATATCTAGACCCACAGCTGGATGAGACATGAGGCTGGACACTCTTGGGGCTGAGACGATTGGTGAGCTTGGGTGAGCAAACGCAGACCCTTTAAAGTCATACTGCGTGGTACCCATGCCGTGGGTCCCTAATCTCCAGGTTCAAGGGCATCTTCCTACATCGAAAACATGCGTGGGAAACCCAGAAGATGGTACACCGTGTGATCGGGAAAGGTTTCTCAAACGCACCTCATTTCTCCTCTCCTTGTGCTCGGGTTCGCCATTCCAGCCGCTCGACTAACCATCTCCCTACTTGGAGAATCAGCACCTTTAACCTCCTGTTTCGGACAGGTCGCAATTTGGCCTGAGGATGAACGGGAAGAGGGGGAACCAATGAGAGACTAGCTCTAGGTGTTGGGACAGGCACAGGTCACTCTATTTTCCCATCAGGAAGAAGAATGAACCACAGGCTCAGCCTGCCCCCCGGAACCAGAATACGGCCTGAAGCAATCCTGCGCTTTGGCGGCCAGCTCCCAAAAAAGCCAGTTGACAAATGGAGCTCAGGGGCACTGCAACTCACAAACCTGCAGAGTTATAAATGATAACTCTCGTCCACAAATATATTGAGGGAAGGCAACGAGGAGGATTGGAAAGCAAGGCAGAATTGCAGGAAACAGGTTTCAGGAGGCAGACTCGACTCGCCTTGAAAGCACATGAAAAGCGGCAAAGCGTTGACAATGATGCCCTTGGCCAAAAAGGGCGTATGCGTTTTTCCCTGAATATATTCAGGGAAAAACGCATACGCCCTTTTTGGCCAACCAGGCAAGCCGGAAAGGCAAATCAGCGCTACAAAGAAGTCTCGCTTGCCATCGGTCAAAAGGGCCATGCTGAAAAAAGTGTAAAAACCAGAAATGCAGGACAGGCCATGGAGACATGGGAGCCTTGCTACGCTGATGGGCGGGCTGTAAATTGCCAACAGCCACTCTGGAGAAGTGTACGGTGTGTCCTGAAACATGTAATAAGCACAGCTTAGAGAGCATAGGGCACTTCCACTCATGGGCGAATAAATCGGGAAACCTAAAAATCAACAAGACACAGGCACCCCAAAGTTTAGGGCTGCTCTGTTTCCAAGAACCTCCACTTCGGTACACCTTCAATATCCCAGGAAAGCGAAAAATGGATAAAGAAGTTGTGGTACTTAGGCACAATGGAATATCACTCAGCCATGAAATCAATGTCATAAGGCTAGTAGCAGCAGGATGAGTGGATTTAGGTACGATGACTCTCAGTGAAATAAGTCACAGAGAAAAAGACACTTATCCTAAGATATCACTGAGAGAGGGAATGTCAAAATCGCTACACTTGAACTGAATTACAAAACAGAACAGAGTCACACATTTAGAAAACACACTATGGCTGCTTAACGGGAAAGGTGAGGTGGGGTGATGCATAAAACAAGGGTTTGAAATTAGCTCAGATACCGTTCCACAAGCCAAATATGTAATAGACAAGACCTACTCCCTGCTCAGTGAACTGGACTCAACAGCCCCTATTCACCGCCCAAGAATATATCTGACTAGTAAGAGTCTTAAAACCTATGTATTGATCTCTCTCTGGAAGTGAATCAAGAGGGTGTAAAGCGGCATAAACACAGCAGTGAAAAGCAGCTAAACCCTATCATAAAAATAGATTACTTAAAAAAAAACCCGTAAAACAAAGACAGTGAAAGAGAGAGAAATTCTTACAAAGTCCGTTCAGGGGCTCTGATGCAACCTGGATTGACCATATCTAGACCCACAGCTGGATGAGACATGAGGCTGGACACTCTTGGGGCTGAGAGGATTGGTGAGCTTGGGTGAGCAAACGCAGACCCTTTAAAGTCATACTGCGTGGTACCCATGCCGTGGGTCCCAAATCTCCAGGTTCAAGGGCATCTTCCTACATCGAAAACATGCGTGGGAAACCCAGAAGATGGTACGCCGTGTGATCGGGAAAGGTTTCTCAAACGCACCTCATCTCTCCTCTCCTTCTGCTCGGGTTCGCCATTCCAGCCGCTCGACTAACAATCTCCCTACTTGGAGAATCAGCACCTTTAACCTCCTGTTTCGGACAGGTCGCAATTTGGCCTGAGGATGAACGGGAAGAGGGGGAACCAATGAGAGACTAGCTCTAGGTGTTGGGACAGGCACAGGTCACTCTATTTTCCCATCAGGAAGAAGAATGAACCACAGGCTCAGCCTGCCCCCCGGAACCAGAATACGGCCTGAAGCAATCCTGCGCTTTGGCGGCCATCTCCCAAAAAAGCGGGTTGACAAATGGAGCTCAGGGGCACTGCAACTCACAAACCTGCAGAGTTATAAATGATAACTCTCGTCCACAAATATATTGAGGGAAGGCAACGAGGAGGATTGGAAAGCAAGGCAGAATTGCAGGAAACAGGTTTCAGGAGGCAGACTCGACTCGCCTTGAAAGCACATGAAAAGCGGCAAAGCGTTGACAATGATGCCCTTGGCCAAAAAGGGCGTATGCGTTTTTCCCTGAATATATTCAGGAAAAAACGCATACGCCCTTTTTGGCCAACCAGGCAAGCCGGAAAGGCAAATCAGCGCTACAAAGAAGTCTCGCTTGCCATCGGTCAAAAGGGCCATGCTGAAAAAAGTGTAAAAACCAGAAATGCAGGACAGGCCATGGAGACATGGGAGCCTTGCTACGCTGATGGGCGGGTTGTAAATTGCCAACAGCCACTCTGGAGAAGTGTACGGTGTGTCCTGAAACATGTAATAAGCACAGCTTAGAGAGCATAGGGCACTTCCACTCATGGGCGTCTAAATCGGGAAACCTAAAAATCAACAAGACACAGGCACCCCAAAGTTTAGGGCTGCTCTGTTTCCAAGAACCTCCACTTCGGTACACCTTCAATATCCCAGGAAAGCGAAAAATGGATAAAGAAGTTGTGGTACTTAGGCACAATGGAATATCACTCAGCCATGAAATCAATGTCATAAGGCTAGTAGCAGCAGGATGAGTGGATTTAGGTACGATGACTCTCAGTGAAATAAGTCACAGAGAAAAAGACACTTATCCTAAGATATCACTGAGAGAGGGAATGTCAAAATCGCTACACTTGAACTGAATTACAAAACAGAACAGAGTCACACATTTAGAAAACACACTATGGCTGCTTAACGGGAAAGGTGAGGTGGGGTGATGCATAAAACAAGGGTTTGAAATTAGCTCAGATACCGTTCCACAAGCCAAATATGTAATAGACAAGACCTACTCCCTGCTCAGTGAACTGGACTCAACAGCCCCTATTCACCGCCCAAGAATATATCTGACTAGTAAGAGTCTTAAAACCTATGTATTGATCTCTCTCTGGAAGTGAATCAAGAGGGTGTAAAGCGGCCTAAACACAGCAGTGAAAAGCAGCTAAACCCCATTATAAAAATAGATTACTTAAAAAAAACCCCGTAAAACAAAGACAGTGAAAGAGAGAGAAATTCTTACAAAGTCCGTTCAGGGGCTCTGATGCAACCTGGATTGACCATATCTAGACCCAGCGCTGGATGAGACATGAGGCTGGACACTCTTGGGGCTGAGAGGATTGGTGAGCTTGGGTGAGCAAACGCAGACCCTTTAAAGTCATACTGCGTGGTACCCATGCCGTGGGTCCCAAATCTCCAGGTTCAAGGGCATCTTCCTACATCGAAAACATGCGTGGGAAACCCAGAAGATGGTACACCGTGTGATCGGGAAAGGTTTCTCAAACGCACCTCATTTCTCCTCTCCTTGTGCTCGGGTTCGCCATTCCAGCCGCTGGACTAACAATCTCCCTACTTGGAGAATCAGCACCTTTAACCTCCTGTTTCGGACAGGTCGCAATTTGGCCTGAGGATGAACGGGAAGAGGGGGAACCAATGAGAGACTAGCTCTAGGTGTTGGGACAGGCACAGGTCACTCTATTTTCCCATCAGGAAGAAGAATGAACCACAGGCTCAGCCTGCCCCCCGGAACCAGAATACGGCCTGAAGCAATCCTGCGCTTTGGCGGCCAGCTCCCAAAAAAAGCGGGTTGACAAATGGAGCTCAGGGGCACTGCAACTCACAAACCTGCAGAGTTATAAATGATAACTCTCGTCCACAAATATATTGAGGGAAGGCAACGAGGAGGATTGGAAAGCAAGGCAGAATTGCAGGAAACAGGTTTCAGGAGGCAGACTCGACTCGCCTTGAAAGCACATGAAAAGCGGCAAAGCGTTGACAATGATGCCCTTGGCCAAAAAGGGCGTATGCGTTTTTCCCTGAATATATTCAGGGAAAAACGCATACGCCCTTTTTGGCCAACCAGGCAAGCCGGAAAGGCAAATCAGCGCTACAAAGAAGTCTCGCTTGCCATCGGTCAAAAGGGCCATGCTGAAAAAAGTGTAAAAACCAGAAATGCAGGACAGGCCATGGAGACATGGGAGCCTTGCTACGCTGATGGGCGGGTTGTAAATTGCCAACAGCCACTCTGGAGAAGTGTACGGTGTGTCCTGAAACATGTAATAAGCACAGCTTAGAGAGCATAGGGCACTTCCACTCATGGGCGTCTAAATCGGGAAACCTAAAAATCAACAAGACACAGGCACCCCAAAGTTTAGGGCTGCTCTGTTTCCAAGAACCTCCACTTCGGTACACCTTCAATATCCCAGGAAAGCGAAAAATGGATAAAGAAGTTGTGGTACTTAGGCACAATGGAATATCACTCAGCCATGAAATCAATGTCATAAGGCTAGTAGCAGCAGGATGAGTGGATTTAGGTACGATGACTCTCAGTGAAATAAGTCACAGAGAAAAAGACACTTATCCTAAGATATCACTGAGAGAGGGAATGTCAAAATCGCTACACTTGAACTGAATTACAAAACAGAACAGAGTCACACATTTAGAAAACACACTATGGCTGCTTAACGGGAAAGGTGAGGTGGGGTGATGCATAAAACAAGGGTTTGAAATTAGCTCAGATACCGTTCCACAAGCCAAATATGTAATAGACAAGACCTACTCCCTGCTCAGTGAACTGGACTCAACAGCCCCTATTCACCGCCCAAGAATATATCTGACTAGTAAGAGTCTTAAAACCTATGTATTGATCTCTCTCTGGAAGTGAATCAAGAGG
This sequence comes from Eubalaena glacialis, assembly GCF_028564815.1. Lineage (NCBI taxonomy): Eukaryota > Metazoa > Chordata > Mammalia > Artiodactyla > Balaenidae > Eubalaena > Eubalaena glacialis. The sequence goes on from NC_083722.1 coordinate 120,624,668, forward strand.
GTGTAAAGCGGCCTAAACACAGCAGTGAAAAGCAGCTAAACCCCATTATAAAAATAGATTACTTAAAAAAAACCCCGTAAAACAAAGACAGTGAAAGAGAGAGAAATTCTTACAAAGTCCGTTCAGGGGCTCTGATGCAACCTGGATTGACCATATCTAGACCCAGCGCTGGATGAGACATGAGGCTGGACACTCTTGGGGCTGAGAGGATTGGTGAGCTTGGGTGAGCAAACGCAGACCCTTTAAAGTCATACTGCGTGGTACCCATGCCGTGGGTCCCAAATCTCCAGGTTCAAGGGCATCTTCCTACATCGAAAACATGCGTGGGAAACCCAGAAGATGGTACACCGTGTGATCGGGAAAGGTTTCTCAAACGCACCTCATTTCTCCTCTCCTTGTGCTCGGGTTCGCCATTCCAGCCGCTGGACTAACAATCTCCCTACTTGGAGAATCAGCACCTTTAACCTCCTGTTTCGGACAGGTCGCAATTTGGCCTGAGGATGAACGGGAAGAGGGGGAACCAATGAGAGACTAGCTCTAGGTGTTGGGACAGGCACAGGTCACTCTATTTTCCCATCAGGAAGAAGAATGAACCACAGGCTCAGCCTGCCCCCCGGAACCAGAATACGGCCTGAAGCAATCCTGCGCTTTGGCGGCCAGCTCCCAAAAAAAGCGGGTTGACAAATGGAGCTCAGGGGCACTGCAACTCACAAACCTGCAGAGTTATAAATGATAACTCTCGTCCACAAATATATTGAGGGAAGGCAACGAGGAGGATTGGAAAGCAAGGCAGAATTGCAGGAAACAGGTTTCAGGAGGCAGACTCGACTCGCCTTGAAAGCACATGAAAAGCGGCAAAGCGTTGACAATGATGCCCTTGGCCAAAAAGGGCGTATGCGTTTTTCCCTGAATATATTCAGGGAAAAACGCATACGCCCTTTTTGGCCAACCAGGCAAGCCGGAAAGGCAAATCAGCGCTACAAAGAAGTCTCGCTTGCCATCGGTCAAAAGGGCCATGCTGAAAAAAGTGTAAAAACCAGAAATGCAGGACAGGCCATGGAGACATGGGAGCCTTGCTACGCTGATGGGCGGGCTGTAAATTGCCAGCAGCCACTCTGGAGAAGTGTACGGTGTGTCCTGAAACATGTAATAAGCACAGCTTAGAGAGCATAGGGCACTTCCACTCATGGGCGTATAAATCGGGAAACCTAAAAATCAACAAGACACAGGCACCCCAAAGTTTAGGGCTGCTCTGTTTCCAAGAACCTCCACTTCGGTACACCTTCAATATCCCAGGAAAGCGAAAAATGGATAAAGAAGTTGTGGTACTTAGGCACAATGGAATATCACTCAGCCATGAAATCAATGTCATAAGGCTAGTAGCAGCAGGATGAGTGGATTTACGTACGATGACTCTCAGTGAAATAAGTCACAGAGAAAAAGACACTTATCCTAAGATATCACTGAGAGAGGGAATGTCAAAGTCGCTACACTTGAACTGAATTACAAAACAGAACAGAGTCACACATTTAGAAAACACACTATGGCTGCTTAACGGGAAAGGTGAGGTGGGGTGATGCATAAAACAAGGGTTTGAAATTAGCTCAGATACCGTTCCACAAGCCAAATATGTAATAGACAAGACCTACTCCCTGCTCAGTGAACTGGACTCAACAGCCCCTATTCACCGCCCAAGAATATATCTGACTAGTAAGAGTCTTAAAACCTATGTATTGATCTCTCTCTGGAAGTGAATCAAGAGGGTGTAAAGCAGCATAAACACAGCAGTGGAAAGCAGCTAAACCCCATTATAAAAATAGATTACTTAAAAAAAACCCCATAAAACAAAGACAGTGAAAGAGAGAGAAATTCTTATAAAGTCCGTTCAGGGGCTCTGATGCAACCTGGATTGACCATATCTAGACCCACAGCTGGATGAGACATGAGGCTGGACACTCTTGGGGCTGAGACGATTGGTGAGCTTGGGTGAGCAAACGCAGACCCTTTAAAGTCATACTGCGTGGTACCCATGCCGTGGGTCCCAAATCTCCAGGTTCAAGGGCATCTTCCTACATCGAAAACATGCGTGGGAAACCCAGAAGATGGTACACCGTGTGATCGGGAAAGGTTTCTCAAACGCACCTCATTTCTCCTCTCCTTGTGCTCGGGTTCGCCATTCCAGCCGCTCGACTAACCATCTCCCTACTTGGAGAATCAGCACCTTTAACCTCCTGTTTCGGACAGGTCGCAATTTGGCCTGAGGATGAACGGGAAGAGGGGGAACCAATGAGAGACTAGCTCTAGGTGTTGGGACAGGCACAGGTCACTCTATTTTCCCATCAGGAAGAAGAATGAACCACAGGCTCAGCCTGCCCCCCGGAACCAGAATACGGCCTGAAGCAATCCTGCGCTTTGGCGGCCAGCTCCCAAAAAAGCGAGTTGACAAATGGAGCTCAGGGGCACTGCAACTCACAAACCTGCAGAGTTATAAATGATAACTCTCGTCCACAAATATATTGAGGGAAGGCAACGAGGAGGATTGGAAAGCAAGGCAGAATTGCAGGAAACAGGTTTCAGGAGGCAGACTCGACTCGCCTTGAAAGCACATGAAAAGCGGCAAAGCGTTGACAATGATGCCCTTGGCCAAAAAGGGCGTATGCGTTTTTCCCTGAATATATTCAGGGAAAAACGCATACGCCCTTTTTGGCCAACCAGGCAAGCCGGAAAGGCAAATCAGCGCTACAAAGAAGTCTCGCTTGCCATCGGTCAAAAGGGCCATGCTGAAAAAAGTGTAAAAACCAGAAATGCAGGACAGGCCATGGAGACATGGGAGCCTTGCTACGCTGATGGACGGGCTGTAAATTGCCAACAGCCACTCTGGAGAAGTGTACGGTGTGTCCTGAAACATGTAATAAGCACAGCTTAGAGAGCATAGGGCACTTCCACTCATGGGCGTCTAAATCGGGAAACCTAAAAATCAACAAGACACAGGCACCCCAAAGTTTAGGGCTGCTCTGTTTCCAAGAACCTCCACTTCGGTACACCTTCAATATCCCAGGAAAGCGAAATATGGATAAAGAAGTTGTGGTACTTAGGCACAATGGAATATCACTCAGCCATGAAATCAATGTCATAAGGCTAGTAGCAGCAGGATGAGTGGATTTAGGTACGATGACTCTCAGTGAAATAAGTCACAGAGAAAAAGACACTTATCCTAAGATATCACTGAGAGAGGGAATGTCAAAATCGCTACACTTGAACTGAATTACAAAACAGAACAGAGTCACACATTTAGAAAACACACTATGGCTGCTTAACGGGAAAGGTGAGGTGGGGTGATGCATAAAACAAGGGTTTGAAATTAGCTCAGATACCGTTCCACAAGCCAAATATGTAATAGACAAGACCTACTCCCTGCTCAGTGAACTGGACTCAACAGCCCCTATTCACCGCCCAAGAATATATCTGACTAGTAAGAGTCTTAAAACCTATGTATTGATCTCTCTCTGGAAGTGAATCAAGAGGGTGTAAAGCGGCATAAACACAGCAGTGAAAAGCAGCTAAACCCCATCATAAAAATAGATTACTTAAAAAAAACTCCGTAAAACAAAGACAGTGAAAGAGAGAGAAATTCTTACAAAGTCCGTTCAGGGGCTCTGATGCAACCTGGATTGACCATATCTAGACCCAGCGCTGGATGAGACATGAGGCTGGACACTCTTGGGGCTGAGAGGATTGGTGAGCTTGGGTGAGCAAACGCAGACCCTTTAAAGTCATACTGCGTGGTACCCATGCCGTGGGTCCCAAATCTCCAGGTTCAAGGGCATCTTCCTACATCGAAAACATGCGTGGGAAACCCAGAAGATGGTACACCGTGTGATCGGGAAAGGTTTCTCAAACGCACCTCATTTCTCCTCTCCTTGTGCTCGGGTTCGCCATTCCAGCCGCTGGACTAACAATCTCCCTACTTGGAGAATCAGCACCTTTAACCTCCTGTTTCGGACAGGTCGCAATTTGGCCTGAGGATGAACGGGAAGAGGGGGAACCAATGAGAGACTAGCTCTAGGTGTTGGGACAGGCACAGGTCACTCTATTTTCCCATCAGGAAGAAGAATGAACCACAGGCTCAGCCTGCCCCCCGGAACCAGAATACGGCCTGAAGCAATCCTGCGCTTTGGCGGCCAGCTCCCAAAAAAAGCGGGTTGACAAATGGAGCTCAGGGGCACTGCAACTCACAAACCTGCAGAGTTATAAATGATAACTCTCGTCCACAAATATATTGAGGGAAGGCAACGAGGAGGATTGGAAAGCAAGGCAGAATTGCAGGAAACAGGTTTCAGGAGGCAGACTCGACTCGCCTTGAAAGCACATGAAAAGCGGCAAAGCGTTGACAATGATGCCCTTGGCCAAAAAGGGCGTATGCGTTTTTCCCTGAATATATTCAGGGAAAAACGCATACGCCCTTTTTGACCAACCAGGCAAGCCGGAAAGGCAAATCAGCGCTACAAAGAAGTCTCGCTTGCCATCGGTCAAAAGGGCCATGCTGAAAAAAGTGTAAAAACCAGAAATGCAGGACAGGCCATGGAGACATGGGAGCCTTGCTACGCTGATGGGCGGGCGGTAAATTGCCAACAGCCACTCTGGAGAAGTGTACGGTGTGTCCTGAAACATGTAATAAGCACAGCTTAGAGAGCATAGGGCACTTCCACTCATGGGCGTATAAATCGGGAAACCTAAAAATCAACAAGACACAGGCACCCCAAAGTTTAGGGCTGCTCTGTTTCCAAGAACCTCCACTTCGGTACACCTTCAATATCCCAGGAAAGCGAAAAATGGATAAAGAAGTTGTGGTACTTAGGCACAATGGAATATCACTCAGCCATGAAATCAATGTCATAAGGCTAGTAGCAGCAGGATGAGTGGATTTAGGTACGATGACTCTCAGTGAAATAAGTCACAGAGAAAAAGACACTTATCCTAAGATATCACTGAGAGAGGGAATGTCAAAATCGCTACACTTGAACTGAATTACAAAACAGAACAGAGTCACACATTTAGAAAACACACTATGGCTGCTTAACGGGAAAGGTGAGGTGGGGTGATGCATAAAACAAGGGTTTGAAATTAGCTCAGATACCGTTCCACAAGCCAAATATGTAATAGACAAGACCTACTCCCTGCTCAGTGAACTGGACTCAACAGCCCCTATTCACCGCCCAAGAATATATCTGACTAGTAAGAGTCTTAAAACCTATGTATTGATCTCTCTCTGGAAGTGAATCAAGAGGGTGTAAAGCGGCATAAACACAGCAGTGAAAAGCAGCTAAACCCTATCATAAAAATAGATTACTTAAAAAAAAACCCGTAAAACAAAGACAGTGAAAGAGAGAGAAATTCTTACAAAGTCCGTTCAGGGGCTCTGATGCAACCTGGATTGACCATATCTAGACCCACAGCTGGATGAGACATGAGGCTGGACACTCTTGGGGCTGAGAGGATTGGTGAGCTTGGGTGAGCAAACGCAGACCCTTTAAAGTCATACTGCGTGGTACCCATGCCGTGGGTCCCAAATCTCCAGGTTCAAGGGCATCTTCCTACATCGAAAACATGCGTGGGAAACCCAGAAGATGGTACGCCGTGTGATCGGGAAAGGTTTCTCAAACGCACCTCATCTCTCCTCTCCTTCTGCTCGGGTTCGCCATTCCAGCCGCTCGACTAACAATCTCCCTACTTGGAGAATCAGCACCTTTAACCTCCTGTTTCGGACAGGTCGCAATTTGGCCTGAGGATGAACGGGAAGAGGGGGAACCAATGAGAGACTAGCTCTAGGTGTTGGGACAGGCACAGGTCACTCTATTTTCCCATCAGGAAGAAGAATGAACCACAGGCTCAGCCTGCCCCCCGGAACCAGAATACGGCCTGAAGCAATCCTGCGCTTTGGCGGCCATCTCCCAAAAAAGCGGGTTGACAAATGGAGCTCAGGGGCACTGCAACTCACAAACCTGCAGAGTTATAAATGATAACTCTCGTCCACAAATATATTGAGGGAAGGCAACGAGGAGGATTGGAAAGCAAGGCAGAATTGCAGGAAACAGGTTTCAGGAGGCAGACTCGACTCGCCTTGAAAGCACATGAAAAGCGGCAAAGCGTTGACAATGATGCCCTTGGCCAAAAAGGGCGTATGCGTTTTTCCCTGAATATATTCAGGAAAAAACGCATACGCCCTTTTTGGCCAACCAGGCAAGCCGGAAAGGCAAATCAGCGCTACAAAGAAGTCTCGCTTGCCATCGGTCAAAAGGGCCATGCTGAAAAAAGTGTAAAAACCAGAAATGCAGGACAGGCCATGGAGACATGGGAGCCTTGCTACGCTGATGGGCGGGTTGTAAATTGCCAACAGCCACTCTGGAGAAGTGTACGGTGTGTCCTGAAACATGTAATAAGCACAGCTTAGAGAGCATAGGGCACTTCCACTCATGGGCGTCTAAATCGGGAAACCTAAAAATCAACAAGACACAGGCACCCCAAAGTTTAGGGCTGCTCTGTTTCCAAGAACCTCCACTTCGGTACACCTTCAATATCCCAGGAAAGCGAAAAATGGATAAAGAAGTTGTGGTACTTAGGCACAATGGAATATCACTCAGCCATGAAATCAATGTCATAAGGCTAGTAGCAGCAGGATGAGTGGATTTAGGTACGATGACTCTCAGTGAAATAAGTCACAGAGAAAAAGACACTTATCCTAAGATATCACTGAGAGAGGGAATGTCAAAATCGCTACACTTGAACTGAATTACAAAACAGAACAGAGTCACACATTTAGAAAACACACTATGGCTGCTTAACGGGAAAGGTGAGGTGGGGTGATGCATAAAACAAGGGTTTGAAATTAGCTCAGATACCGTTCCACAAGCCAAATATGTAATAGACAAGACCTACTCCCTGCTCAGTGAACTGGACTCAACAGCCCCTATTCACCGCCCAAGAATATATCTGACTAGTAAGAGTCTTAAAACCTATGTATTGATCTCTCTCTGGAAGTGAATCAAGAGGGTGTAAAGCGGCCTAAACACAGCAGTGAAAAGCAGCTAAACCCCATTATAAAAATAGATTACTTAAAAAAAACCCCGTAAAACAAAGACAGTGAAAGAGAGAGAAATTCTTACAAAGTCCGTTCAGGGGCTCTGATGCAACCTGGATTGACCATATCTAGACCCAGCGCTGGATGAGACATGAGGCTGGACACTCTTGGGGCTGAGAGGATTGGTGAGCTTGGGTGAGCAAACGCAGACCCTTTAAAGTCATACTGCGTGGTACCCATGCCGTGGGTCCCAAATCTCCAGGTTCAAGGGCATCTTCCTACATCGAAAACATGCGTGGGAAACCCAGAAGATGGTACACCGTGTGATCGGGAAAGGTTTCTCAAACGCACCTCATTTCTCCTCTCCTTGTGCTCGGGTTCGCCATTCCAGCCGCTGGACTAACAATCTCCCTACTTGGAGAATCAGCACCTTTAACCTCCTGTTTCGGACAGGTCGCAATTTGGCCTGAGGATGAACGGGAAGAGGGGGAACCAATGAGAGACTAGCTCTAGGTGTTGGGACAGGCACAGGTCACTCTATTTTCCCATCAGGAAGAAGAATGAACCACAGGCTCAGCCTGCCCCCCGGAACCAGAATACGGCCTGAAGCAATCCTGCGCTTTGGCGGCCAGCTCCCAAAAAAGCCGGTTGACAAATGGAGCTCAGGGGCACTGCAACTCACAAACCTGCAGAGTTATAAATGATAACTCTCGTCCACAAATATATTGAGGGAAGGCAACGAGGAGGATTGGAAAGCAAGGCAGAATTGCAGGAAACAGGTTTCAGGAGGCAGACTCGACTCGCCTTGAAAGCACATGAAAAGCGGCAAAGCGTTGACAATGATGCCCTTGGCCAAAAAGGGCGTATGCGTTTTTCCCTGAATATATTCAGGGAAAAACGCATACGCCCTTTTTGGCCAACCAGGCAAGCCGGAAAGGCAAATCAGCGCTACAAAGAAGTCTCGCTTGCCATCGGTCAAAAGGGCCATGCTGAAAAAAGTGTAAAAACCAGAAATGCAGGACAGGCCATGGAGACATGGGAGCCTTGCTACGCTGATGGGCGGGCTGTAAATTGCCAACAGCCACTCTGGAGAAGTGTACGGTGTGTCCTGAAACATGTAATAAGCACAGCTTAGAGAGCATAGGGCACTTCCACTCATGGGCGAATAAATCGGGAAACCTAAAAATCAACAAGACACAGGCACCCCAAAGTTTAGGGCTGCTCTGTTTCCAAGAACCTCCACTTCGGTACACCTTCAATATCCCAGGAAAGCGAAAAATGGATAAAGAAGTTGTGGTACTTAGGCACAATGGAATATCACTCAGCCATGAAATCAATGTCATAAGGCTAGTAGCAGCAGGATGAGTGGATTTAGGTACGATGACTCTCAGTGAAATAAGTCACAGAGAAAAAGACACTTATCCTAAGATATCACTGAGAGAGGGAATGTCAAAATCGCTACACTTGAACTGAATTACAAAACAGAACAGAGTCACACATTTAGAAAACACACTATGGCTGCTTAACGGGAAAGGTGAGGTGGGGTGATGCATAAAACAAGGGTTTGAAATTAGCTCAGATACCGTTCCACAAGCCAAATATGTAATAGACAAGACCTACTCCCTGCTCAGTGAACTGGACTCAACAGCCCCTATTCACCGCCCAAGAATATATCTGACTAGTAAGAGTCTTGAAACCTATGTATTGATCTCTCTCTGGAAGTGAATCAAGAGGGTGTAAAGCGGCATAAACACAGCAGTGAAAAGCAGCTAAACCCTATCATAAAAATAGATTACTTAAAAAAAAACCCGTAAAACAAAGACAGTGAAAGAGAGAGAAATTCTTACAAAGTCCGTTCAGGGGCTCTGATGCAACCTGGATTGACCATATCTAGACCCACAGCTGGATGAGACATGAGGCTGGACACTCTTGGGGCTGAGAGGATTGGTGAGCTTGGGTGAGCAAACGCAGACCCTTTAAAGTCATACTGCGTGGTACCCATGCCGTGGGTCCCAAATCTCCAGGTTCAAGGGCATCTTCCTACATCGAAAACATGCGTGGGAAACCCAGAAGATGGTACGCCGTGTGATCGGGAAAGGTTTCTCAAACGCACCTCATCTCTCCTCTCCTTCTGCTCGGGTTCGCCATTCCAGCCGCTCGACTAACAATCTCCCTACTTGGAGAATCAGCACCTTTAACCTCCTGTTTCGGACAGGTCGCAATTTGGCCTGAGGATGAACGGGAAGAGGGGGAACCAATGAGAGACTAGCTCTAGGTGTTGGGACAGGCACAGGTCACTCTATTTTCCCATCAGGAAGAAGAATGAACCACAGGCTCAGCCTGCCCCCCGGAACCAGAATACGGCCTGAAGCAATCCTGCGCTTTGGCGGCCATCTCCCAAAAAAGCGGGTTGACAAATGGAGCTCAGGGGCACTGCAACTCACAAACCTGCAGAGTTATAAATGATAACTCTCGTCCACAAATATATTGAGGGAAGGCAACGAGGAGGATTGGAAAGCAAGGCAGAATTGCAGGAAACAGGTTTCAGGAGGCAGACTCGACTCGCCTTGAAAGCACATGAAAAGCGGCAAAGCGTTGACAATGATGCCCTTGGCCAAAAAGGGCGTATGCGTTTTTCCCTGAATATATTCAGGAAAAAACGCATACGCCCTTTTTGGCCAACCAGGCAAGCCGGAAAGGCAAATCAGCGCTACAAAGAAGTCTCGCTTGCCATCGGTCAAAAGGGCCATGCTGAAAAAAGTGTAAAAACCAGAAATGCAGGACAGGCCATGGAGACATGGGAGCCTTGCTACGCTGATGGGCGGGCTGTAAATTGCCAACAGCCACTCTGGAGAAGTGTACGGTGTGTCCTGAAACATGTAATAAGCACAGCTTAGAGAGCATAGGGCACTTCCACTCATGGGCGTATCAATCGGGAAACCTAAAAATCAACAAGACACAGGCACCCCAAAGTTTAGGGCTGCTCTGTTTCCAAGAACCTCCACTTCGGTACACCTTCAATATCCCAGGAAAGCGAAAAATGGATAAAGAAGTTGTGGTACTTAGGCACAATGGAATATCACTCAGCCATGAAATCAATGTCATAAGGCTAGTAGCAGCAGGATGAGTGGATTTAGGTACGATGACTCTCAGTGAAATAAGTCACAGAGAAAAAGACACTTATCCTAAGATATCACTGAGAGAGGGAATGTCAAAGTCGCTACACTTGAACTGAATTACAAAACAGAACAGAGTCACACATTTAGAAAACACACTATGGCTGCTTAACGGGAAAGGTGAGGTGGGGTGATGCATAAAACAAGGGTTTGAAATTAGCTCAGATACCGTTCCACAAGCCAAATATGTAATAGACAAGACCTACTCCCTGCTCAGTGAACTGGACTCAACAGCCCCTATTCACCGCCCAAGAATATATCTGACTAATAAGAGTCTTAAAACCTATGTATTGATCTCTCTCTGGAAGTGAATCAAGAGGGTGTAAAGCAGCATAAACACAGCAGTGGAAAGCAGCTAAACCCCATTATAAAAATAGATTACTTAAAAAAAACCCCATAAAACAAAGACAGTGAAAGAGAGAGAAATTCTTATAAAGTCCGTTCAGGGGCTCTGATGCAACCTGGATTGACCATATCTAGACCCACAGCTGGATGAGACATGAGGCTGGACACTCTTGGGGCTGAGACGATTGGTGAGCTTGGGTGAGCAAACGCAGACCCTTTAAAGTCATACTGCGTGGTACCCATGCCGTGGGTCCCTAATCTCCAGGTTCAAGGGCATCTTCCTACATCGAAAACATGCGTGGGAAACCCAGAAGATGGTACACCGTGTGATCGGGAAAGGTTTCTCAAACGCACCTCATTTCTCCTCTCCTTGTGCTCGGGTTCGCCATTCCAGCCGCTCGACTAACCATCTCCCTACTTGGAGAATCAGCACCTTTAACCTCCTGTTTCGGACAGGTCGCAATTTGGCCTGAGGATGAACGGGAAGAGGGGGAACCAATGAGAGACTAGCTCTAGGTGTTGGGACAGGCACAGGTCACTCTATTTTCCCATCAGGAAGAAGAATGAACCACAGGCTCAGCCTGCCCCCCGGAACCAGAATACGGCCTGAAGCAATCCTGCGCTTTGGCGGCCAGCTCCCAAAAAAGCCAGTTGACAAATGGAGCTCAGGGGCACTGCAACTCACAAACCTGCAGAGTTATAAATGATAACTCTCGTCCACAAATATATTGAGGGAAGGCAACGAGGAGGATTGGAAAGCAAGGCAGAATTGCAGGAAACAGGTTTCAGGAGGCAGACTCGACTCGCCTTGAAAGCACATGAAAAGCGGCAAAGCGTTGACAATGATGCCCTTGGCCAAAAAGGGCGTATGCGTTTTTCCCTGAATATATTCAGGGAAAAACGCATACGCCCTTTTTGGCCAACCAGGCAAGCCGGAAAGGCAAATCAGCGCTACAAAGAAGTCTCGCTTGCCATCGGTCAAAAGGGCCATGCTGAAAAAAGTGTAAAAACCAGAAATGCAGGACAGGCCATGGAGACATGGGAGCCTTGCTACGCTGATGGGCGGGCTGTAAATTGCCAACAGCCACTCTGGAGAAGTGTACGGTGTGTCCTGAAACATGTAATAAGCACAGCTTAGAGAGCATAGGGCACTTCCACTCATGGGCGAATAAATCGGGAAACCTAAAAATCAACAAGACACAGGCACCCCAAAGTTTAGGGCTGCTCTGTTTCCAAGAACCTCCACTTCGGTACACCTTCAATATCCCAGGAAAGCGAAAAATGGATAAAGAAGTTGTGGTACTTAGGCACAATGGAATATCACTCAGCCATGAAATCAATGTCATAAGGCTAGTAGCAGCAGGATGAGTGGATTTAGGTACGATGACTCTCAGTGAAATAAGTCACAGAGAAAAAGACACTTATCCTAAGATATCACTGAGAGAGGGAATGTCAAAATCGCTACACTTGAACTGAATTACAAAACAGAACAGAGTCACACATTTAGAAAACACACTATGGCTGCTTAACGGGAAAGGTGAGGTGGGGTGATGCATAAAACAAGGGTTTGAAATTAGCTCAGATACCGTTCCACAAGCCAAATATGTAATAGACAAGACCTACTCCCTGCTCAGTGAACTGGACTCAACAGCCCCTATTCACCGCCCAAGAATATATCTGACTAGTAAGAGTCTTAAAACCTATGTATTGATCTCTCTCTGGAAGTGAATCAAGAGGGTGTAAAGCGGCATAAACACAGCAGTGAAAAGCAGCTAAACCCTATCATAAAAATAGATTACTTAAAAAAAAACCCGTAAAACAAAGACAGTGAAAGAGAGAGAAATTCTTACAAAGTCCGTTCAGGGGCTCTGATGCAACCTGGATTGACCATATCTAGACCCACAGCTGGATGAGACATGAGGCTGGACACTCTTGGGGCTGAGAGGATTGGTGAGCTTGGGTGAGCAAACGCAGACCCTTTAAAGTCATACTGCGTGGTACCCATGCCGTGGGTCCCAAATCTCCAGGTTCAAGGGCATCTTCCTACATCGAAAACATGCGTGGGAAACCCAGAAGATGGTACGCCGTGTGATCGGGAAAGGTTTCTCAAACGCACCTCATCTCTCCTCTCCTTCTGCTCGGGTTCGCCATTCCAGCCGCTCGACTAACAATCTCCCTACTTGGAGAATCAGCACCTTTAACCTCCTGTTTCGGACAGGTCGCAATTTGGCCTGAGGATGAACGGGAAGAGGGGGAACCAATGAGAGACTAGCTCTAGGTGTTGGGACAGGCACAGGTCACTCTATTTTCCCATCAGGAAGAAGAATGAACCACAGGCTCAGCCTGCCCCCCGGAACCAGAATACGGCCTGAAGCAATCCTGCGCTTTGGCGGCCATCTCCCAAAAAAGCGGGTTGACAAATGGAGCTCAGGGGCACTGCAACTCACAAACCTGCAGAGTTATAAATGATAACTCTCGTCCACAAATATATTGAGGGAAGGCAACGAGGAGGATTGGAAAGCAAGGCAGAATTGCAGGAAACAGGTTTCAGGAGGCAGACTCGACTCGCCTTGAAAGCACATGAAAAGCGGCAAAGCGTTGACAATGATGCCCTTGGCCAAAAAGGGCGTATGCGTTTTTCCCTGAATATATTCAGGAAAAAACGCATACGCCCTTTTTGGCCAACCAGGCAAGCCGGAAAGGCAAATCAGCGCTACAAAGAAGTCTCGCTTGCCATCGGTCAAAAGGGCCATGCTGAAAAAAGTGTAAAAACCAGAAATGCAGGACAGGCCATGGAGACATGGGAGCCTTGCTACGCTGATGGGCGGGTTGTAAATTGCCAACAGCCACTCTGGAGAAGTGTACGGTGTGTCCTGAAACATATAATAAGCACAGCTTAGAGAGCATAGGGCACTTCCACTCATGGGCGTCTAAATCGGGAAACCTAAAAATCAACAAGACACAGGCACCCCAAAGTTTAGGGCTGCTCTGTTTCCAAGAACCTCCACTTCGGTACACCTTCAATATCCCAGGAAAGCGAAAAATGGATAAAGAAGTTGTGGTACTTAGGCACAATGGAATATCACTCAGCCATGAAATCAATGTCATAAGGCTAGTAGCAGCAGGATGAGTGGATTTAGGTACGATGACTCTCAGTGAAATAAGTCACAGAGAAAAAGACACTTATCCTAAGATATCACTGAGAGAGGGAATGTCAAAATCGCTACACTTGAACTGAATTACAAAACAGAACAGAGTCACACATTTAGAAAACACACTATGGCTGCTTAACGGGAAAGGTGAGGTGGGGTGATGCATAAAACAAGGGTTTGAAATTAGCTCAGATACCGTTCCACAAGCCAAATATGTAATAGACAAGACCTACTCCCTGCTCAGTGAACTGGACTCAACAGCCCCTATTCACCGCCCAAGAATATATCTGACTAGTAAGAGTCTTAAAACCTATGTATTGATCTCTCTCTGGAAGTGAATCAAGAGGGTGTAAAGCGGCCTAAACACAGCAGTGAAAAGCAGCTAAACCCCATTATAAAAATAGATTACTTAAAAAAAACCCCGTAAAACAAAGACAGTGAAAGAGAGAGAAATTCTTACAAAGTCCGTTCAGGGGCTCTGATGCAACCTGGATTGACCATATCTAGACCCAGCGCTGGATGAGACATGAGGCTGGACACTCTTGGGGCTGAGAGGATTGGTGAGCTTGGGTGAGCAAACGCAGACCCTTTAAAGTCATACTGCGTGGTACCCATGCCGTGGGTCCCAAATCTCCAGGTTCAAGGGCATCTTCCTACATCGAAAACATGCGTGGGAAACCCAGAAGATGGTACACCGTGTGATCGGGAAAGGTTTCTCAAACGCACCTCATTTCTCCTCTCCTTGTGCTCGGGTTCGCCATTCCAGCCGCTGGACTAACAATCTCCCTACTTGGAGAATCAGCACCTTTAACCTCCTGTTTCGGACAGGTCGCAATTTGGCCTGAGGATGAACGGGAAGAGGGGGAACCAATGAGAGACTAGCTCTAGGTGTTGGGACAGGCACAGGTCACTCTATTTTCCCATCAGGAAGAAGAATGAACCACAGGCTCAGCCTGCCCCCCGGAACCAGAATACGGCCTGAAGCAATCCTGCGCTTTGGCGGCCAGCTCCCAAAAAAGCCGGTTGACAAATGGAGCTCAGGGGCACTGCAACTCACAAACCTGCAGAGTTATAAATGATAACTCTCGTCCACAAATATATTGAGGGAAGGCAACGAGGAGGATTGGAAAGCAAGGCAGAATTGCAGGAAACAGGTTTCAGGAGGCAGACTCGACTCGCCTTGAAAGCACATGAAAAGCGGCAAAGCGTTGACAATGATGCCCTTGGCCAAAAAGGGCGTATGCGTTTTTCCCTGAATATATTCAGGGAAAAACGCATACGCCCTTTTTGGCCAACCAGGCAAGCCGGAAAGGCAAATCAGCGCTACAAAGAAGTCTCGCTTGCCATCGGTCAAAAGGGCCATGCTGAAAAAAGTGTAAAAACCAGAAATGCAGGACAGGCCATGGAGACATGGGAGCCTTGCTACGCTGATGGGCGGGCTGTAAATTGCCAACAGCCACTCTGGAGAAGTGTACGGTGTGTCCTGAAACATGTAATAAGCACAGCTTAGAGAGCATAGGGCACTTCCACTCATGGGCGAATAAATCGGGAAACCTAAAAATCAACAAGACACAGGCACCCCAAAGTTTAGGGCTGCTCTGTTTCCAAGAACCTCCACTTCGGTACACCTTCAATATCCCAGGAAAGCGAAAAATGGATAAAGAAGTTGTGGTACTTAGGCACAATGGAATATCACTCAGCCATGAAATCAATGTCATAAGGCTAGTAGCAGCAGGATGAGTGGATTTAGGTACGATGACTCTCAGTGAAATAAGTCACAGAGAAAAAGACACTTATCCTAAGATATCACTGAGAGAGGGAATGTCAAAATCGCTACACTTGAACTGAATTACAAAACAGAACAGAGTCACACATTTAGAAAACACACTATGGCTGCTTAACGGGAAAGGTGAGGTGGGGTGATGCATAAAACAAGGGTTTGAAATTAGCTCAGATACCGTTCCACAAGCCAAATATGTAATAGACAAGACCTACTCCCTGCTCAGTGAACTGGACTCAACAGCCCCTATTCACCGCCCAAGAATATATCTGACTAGTAAGAGTCTTAAAACCTATGTATTGATCTCTCTCTGGAAGTGAATCAAGAGGGTGTAAAGCGGCATAAACACAGCAGTGAAAAGCAGCTAAACCCTATCATAAAAATAGATTACTTAAAAAAAAACCCGTAAAACAAAGACAGTGAAAGAGAGAGAAATTCTTACAAAGTCCGTTCAGGGGCTCTGATGCAACCTGGATTGACCATATCTAGACCCACAGCTGGATGAGACATGAGGCTGGACACTCTTGGGGCTGAGAGGATTGGTGAGCTTGGGTGAGCAAACGCAGACCCTTTAAAGTCATACTGCGTGGTACCCATGCCGTGGGTCCCAAATCTCCAGGTTCAAGGGCATCTTCCTACATCGAAAACATGCGTGGGAAACCCAGAAGATGGTACGCCGTGTGATCGGGAAAGGTTTCTCAAACGCACCTCATCTCTCCTCTCCTTCTGCTCGGGTTCGCCATTCCAGCCGCTCGACTAACAATCTCCCTACTTGGAGAATCAGCACCTTTAACCTCCTGTTTCGGACAGGTCGCAATTTGGCCTGAGGATGAACGGGAAGAGGGGGAACCAATGAGAGACTAGCTCTAGGTGTTGGGACAGGCACAGGTCACTCTATTTTCCCATCAGGAAGAAGAATGAACCACAGGCTCAGCCTGCCCCCCGGAACCAGAATACGGCCTGAAGCAATCCTGCGCTTTGGCGGCCATCTCCCAAAAAAGCGGGTTGACAAATGGAGCTCAGGGGCACTGCAACTCACAAACCTGCAGAGTTATAAATGATAACTCTCGTCCACAAATATATTGAGGGAAGGCAACGAGGAGGATTGGAAAGCAAGGCAGAATTGCAGGAAACAGGTTTCAGGAGGCAGACTCGACTCGCCTTGAAAGCACATGAAAAGCGGCAAAGCGTTGACAATGATGCCCTTGGCCAAAAAGGGCGTATGCGTTTTTCCCTGAATATATTCAGGGAAAAACGCATACGCCCTTTTTGGCCAACCAGGCAAGCCGGAAAGGCAAATCAGCGCTACAAAGAAGTCTCGCTTGCCATCGGTCAAAAGGGCCATGCTGAAAAAAGTGTAAAAACCAGAAATGCAGGACAGGCCATGGAGACATGGGAGCCTTGCTACGCTGATGGGCGGGCTGTAAATTGCCAACAGCCACTCTGGAGAAGTGTACGGTGTGTCCTGAAACATGTAATAAGCACAGCTTAGAGAGCATAGGGCACTTCCACTCATGGGCGTATCAATCGGGAAACCTAAAAATCAACAAGACACAGGCACCCCAAAGTTTAGGGCTGCTCTGTTTCCAAGAACCTCCACTTCGGTACACCTTCAATATCCCAGGAAAGCGAAAAATGGATAAAGAAGTTGTGGTACTTAGGCACAATGGAATATCACTCAGCCATGAAATCAATGTCATAAGGCTAGTAGCAGCAGGATGAGTGGATTTAGGTACGATGACTCTCAGTGAAATAAGTCACAGAGAAAAAGACACTTATCCTAAGATATCACTGAGAGAGGGAATGTCAAAGTCGCTACACTTGAACTGAATTACAAAACAGAACAGAGTCACACATTTAGAAAACACACTATGGCTGCTTAACGGGAAAGGTGAGGTGGGGTGATGCATAAAACAAGGGTTTGAAATTAGCTCAGATACCGTTCCACAAGCCAAATATGTAATAGACAAGACCTACTCCCTGCTCAGTGAACTGGACTCAACAGCCCCTATTCACCGCCCAAGAATATATCTGACTAATAAGAGTCTTAAAACCTATGTATTGATCTCTCTCTGGAAGTGAATCAAGAGGGTGTAAAGCAGCATAAACACAGCAGTGGAAAGCAGCTAAACCCCATTATAAAAATAGATTACTTAAAAAAAACCCCATAAAACAAAGACAGTGAAAGAGAGAGAAATTCTTATAAAGTCCGTTCAGGGGCTCTGATGCAACCTGGATTGACCATATCTAGACCCACAGCTGGATGAGACATGAGGCTGGACACTCTTGGGGCTGAGACGATTGGTGAGCTTGGGTGAGCAAACGCAGACCCTTTAAAGTCATACTGCGTGGTACCCATGCCGTGGGTCCCTAATCTCCAGGTTCAAGGGCATCTTCCTACATCGAAAACATGCGTGGGAAACCCAGAAGATGGTACACCGTGTGATCGGGAAAGGTTTCTCAAACGCACCTCATTTCTCCTCTCCTTGTGCTCGGGTTCGCCATTCCAGCCGCTCGACTAACCATCTCCCTACTTGGAGAATCAGCACCTTTAACCTCCTGTTTCGGACAGGTCGCAATTTGGCCTGAGGATGAACGGGAAGAGGGGGAACCAATGAGAGACTAGCTCTAGGTGTTGGGACAGGCACAGGTCACTCTATTTTCCCATCAGGAAGAAGAATGAACCACAGGCTCAGCCTGCCCCCCGGAACCAGAATACGGCCTGAAGCAATCCTGCGCTTTGGCGGCCAGCTCCCAAAAAAGCCAGTTGACAAATGGAGCTCAGGGGCACTGCAACTCACAAACCTGCAGAGTTATAAATGATAACTCTCGTCCACAAATATATTGAGGGAAGGCAACGAGGAGGATTGGAAAGCAAGGCAGAATTGCAGGAAACAGGTTTCAGGAGGCAGACTCGACTCGCCTTGAAAGCACATGAAAAGCGGCAAAGCGTTGACAATGATGCCCTTGGCCAAAAAGGGCGTATGCGTTTTTCCCTGAATATATTCAGGGAAAAACGCATACGCCCTTTTTGGCCAACCAGGCAAGCCGGAAAGGCAAATCAGCGCTACAAAGAAGTCTCGCTTGCCATCGGTCAAAAGGGCCATGCTGAAAAAAGTGTAAAAACCAGAAATGCAGGACAGGCCATGGAGACATGGGAGCCTTGCTACGCTGATGGGCGGGCTGTAAATTGCCAACAGCCACTCTGGAGAAGTGTACGGTGTGTCCTGAAACATGTAATAAGCACAGCTTAGAGAGCATAGGGCACTTCCACTCATGGGCGAATAAATCGGGAAACCTAAAAATCAACAAGACACAGGCACCCCAAAGTTTAGGGCTGCTCTGTTTCCAAGAACCTCCACTTCGGTACACCTTCAATATCCCAGGAAAGCGAAAAATGGATAAAGAAGTTGTGGTACTTAGGCACAATGGAATATCACTCAGCCATGAAATCAATGTCATAAGGCTAGTAGCAGCAGGATGAGTGGATTTAGGTACGATGACTCTCAGTGAAATAAGTCACAGAGAAAAAGACACTTATCCTAAGATATCACTGAGAGAGGGAATGTCAAAATCGCTACACTTGAACTGAATTACAAAACAGAACAGAGTCACACATTTAGAAAACACACTATGGCTGCTTAACGGGAAAGGTGAGGTGGGGTGATGCATAAAACAAGGGTTTGAAATTAGCTCAGATACCGTTCCACAAGCCAAATATGTAATAGACAAGACCTACTCCCTGCTCAGTGAACTGGACTCAACAGCCCCTATTCACCGCCCAAGAATATATCTGACTAGTAAGAGTCTTAAAACCTATGTATTGATCTCTCTCTGGAAGTGAATCAAGAGGGTGTAAAGCGGCATAAACACAGCAGTGAAAAGCAGCTAAACCCTATCATAAAAATAGATTACTTAAAAAAAAACCCGTAAAACAAAGACAGTGAAAGAGAGAGAAATTCTTACAAAGTCCGTTCAGGGGCTCTGATGCAACCTGGATTGACCATATCTAGACCCACAGCTGGATGAGACATGAGGCTGGACACTCTTGGGGCTGAGAGGATTGGTGAGCTTGGGTGAGCAAACGCAGACCCTTTAAAGTCATACTGCGTGGTACCCATGCCGTGGGTCCCAAATCTCCAGGTTCAAGGGCATCTTCCTACATCGAAAACATGCGTGGGAAACCCAGAAGATGGTACGCCGTGTGATCGGGAAAGGTTTCTCAAACGCACCTCATCTCTCCTCTCCTTCTGCTCGGGTTCGCCATTCCAGCCGCTCGACTAACAATCTCCCTACTTGGAGAATCAGCACCTTTAACCTCCTGTTTCGGACAGGTCGCAATTTGGCCTGAGGATGAACGGGAAGAGGGGGAACCAATGAGAGACTAGCTCTAGGTGTTGGGACAGGCACAGGTCACTCTATTTTCCCATCAGGAAGAAGAATGAACCACAGGCTCAGCCTGCCCCCCGGAACCAGAATACGGCCTGAAGCAATCCTGCGCTTTGGCGGCCATCTCCCAAAAAAGCGGGTTGACAAATGGAGCTCAGGGGCACTGCAACTCACAAACCTGCAGAGTTATAAATGATAACTCTCGTCCACAAATATATTGAGGGAAGGCAACGAGGAGGATTGGAAAGCAAGGCAGAATTGCAGGAAACAGGTTTCAGGAGGCAGACTCGACTCGCCTTGAAAGCACATGAAAAGCGGCAAAGCGTTGACAATGATGCCCTTGGCCAAAAAGGGCGTATGCGTTTTTCCCTGAATATATTCAGGAAAAAACGCATACGCCCTTTTTGGCCAACCAGGCAAGCCGGAAAGGCAAATCAGCGCTACAAAGAAGTCTCGCTTGCCATCGGTCAAAAGGGCCATGCTGAAAAAAGTGTAAAAACCAGAAATGCAGGACAGGCCATGGAGACATGGGAGCCTTGCTACGCTGATGGGCGGGTTGTAAATTGCCAACAGCCACTCTGGAGAAGTGTACGGTGTGTCCTGAAACATGTAATAAGCACAGCTTAGAGAGCATAGGGCACTTCCACTCATGGGCGTCTAAATCGGGAAACCTAAAAATCAACAAGACACAGGCACCCCAAAGTTTAGGGCTGCTCTGTTTCCAAGAACCTCCACTTCGGTACACCTTCAATATCCCAGGAAAGCGAAAAATGGATAAAGAAGTTGTGGTACTTAGGCACAATGGAATATCACTCAGCCATGAAATCAATGTCATAAGGCTAGTAGCAGCAGGATGAGTGGATTTAGGTACGATGACTCTCAGTGAAATAAGTCACAGAGAAAAAGACACTTATCCTAAGATATCACTGAGAGAGGGAATGTCAAAATCGCTACACTTGAACTGAATTACAAAACAGAACAGAGTCACACATTTAGAAAACACACTATGGCTGCTTAACGGGAAAGGTGAGGTGGGGTGATGCATAAAACAAGGGTTTGAAATTAGCTCAGATACCGTTCCACAAGCCAAATATGTAATAGACAAGACCTACTCCCTGCTCAGTGAACTGGACTCAACAGCCCCTATTCACCGCCCAAGAATATATCTGACTAGTAAGAGTCTTAAAACCTATGTATTGATCTCTCTCTGGAAGTGAATCAAGAGGGTGTAAAGCGGCCTAAACACAGCAGTGAAAAGCAGCTAAACCCCATTATAAAAATAGATTACTTAAAAAAAACCCCGTAAAACAAAGACAGTGAAAGAGAGAGAAATTCTTACAAAGTCCGTTCAGGGGCTCTGATGCAACCTGGATTGACCATATCTAGACCCAGCGCTGGATGAGACATGAGGCTGGACACTCTTGGGGCTGAGAGGATTGGTGAGCTTGGGTGAGCAAACGCAGACCCTTTAAAGTCATACTGCGTGGTACCCATGCCGTGGGTCCCAAATCTCCAGGTTCAAGGGCATCTTCCTACATCGAAAACATGCGTGGGAAACCCAGAAGATGGTACACCGTGTGATCGGGAAAGGTTTCTCAAACGCACCTCATTTCTCCTCTCCTTGTGCTCGGGTTCGCCATTCCAGCCGCTGGACTAACAATCTCCCTACTTGGAGAATCAGCACCTTTAACCTCCTGTTTCGGACAGGTCGCAATTTGGCCTGAGGATGAACGGGAAGAGGGGGAACCAATGAGAGACTAGCTCTAGGTGTTGGGACAGGCACAGGTCACTCTATTTTCCCATCAGGAAGAAGAATGAACCACAGGCTCAGCCTGCCCCCCGGAACCAGAATACGGCCTGAAGCAATCCTGCGCTTTGGCGGCCAGCTCCCAAAAAAAGCGGGTTGACAAATGGAGCTCAGGGGCACTGCAACTCACAAACCTGCAGAGTTATAAATGATAACTCTCGTCCACAAATATATTGAGGGAAGGCAACGAGGAGGATTGGAAAGCAAGGCAGAATTGCAGGAAACAGGTTTCAGGAGGCAGACTCGACTCGCCTTGAAAGCACATGAAAAGCGGCAAAGCGTTGACAATGATGCCCTTGGCCAAAAAGGGCGTATGCGTTTTTCCCTGAATATATTCAGGGAAAAACGCATACGCCCTTTTTGGCCAACCAGGCAAGCCGGAAAGGCAAATCAGCGCTACAAAGAAGTCTCGCTTGCCATCGGTCAAAAGGGCCATGCTGAAAAAAGTGTAAAAACCAGAAATGCAGGACAGGCCATGGAGACATGGGAGCCTTGCTACGCTGATGGGCGGGTTGTAAATTGCCAACAGCCACTCTGGAGAAGTGTACGGTGTGTCCTGAAACATGTAATAAGCACAGCTTAGAGAGCATAGGGCACTTCCACTCATGGGCGTCTAAATCGGGAAACCTAAAAATCAACAAGACACAGGCACCCCAAAGTTTAGGGCTGCTCTGTTTCCAAGAACCTCCACTTCGGTACACCTTCAATATCCCAGGAAAGCGAAAAATGGATAAAGAAGTTGTGGTACTTAGGCACAATGGAATATCACTCAGCCATGAAATCAATGTCATAAGGCTAGTAGCAGCAGGATGAGTGGATTTAGGTACGATGACTCTCAGTGAAATAAGTCACAGAGAAAAAGACACTTATCCTAAGATATCACTGAGAGAGGGAATGTCAAAATCGCTACACTTGAACTGAATTACAAAACAGAACAGAGTCACACATTTAGAAAACACACTATGGCTGCTTAACGGGAAAGGTGAGGTGGGGTGATGCATAAAACAAGGGTTTGAAATTAGCTCAGATACCGTTCCACAAGCCAAATATGTAATAGACAAGACCTACTCCCTGCTCAGTGAACTGGACTCAACAGCCCCTATTCACCGCCCAAGAATATATCTGACTAGTAAGAGTCTTAAAACCTATGTATTGATCTCTCTCTGGAAGTGAATCAAGAGGGTGTAAAGCGGCCTAAACACAGCAGTGAAAAGCAGCTAAACCCCATTATAAAAATAGATTACTTAAAAAAAACCCCGTAAAACAAAGACAGTGAAAGAGAGAGAAATTCTTACAAAGTCCGTTCAGGGGCTCTGATGCAACCTGGATTGACCATATCTAGACCCAGCGCTGGATGAGACATGAGGCTGGACACTCTTGGGGCTGAGAGGATTGGTGAGCTTGGGTGAGCAAACGCAGACCCTTTAAAGTCATACTGCGTGGTACCCATGCCGTGGGTCCCAAATCTCCAGGTTCAAGGGCATCTTCCTACATCGAAAACATGCGTGGGAAACCCAGAAGATGGTACACCGTGTGATCGGGAAAGGTTTCTCAAACGCACCTCATTTCTCCTCTCCTTGTGCTCGGGTTCGCCATTCCAGCCGCTGGACTAACAATCTCCCTACTTGGAGAATCAGCACCTTTAACCTCCTGTTTCGGACAGGTCGCAATTTGGCCTGAGGATGAACGGGAAGAGGGGGAACCAATGAGAGACTAGCTCTAGGTGTTGGGACAGGCACAGGTCACTCTATTTTCCCATCAGGAAGAAGAATGAACCACAGGCTCAGCCTGCCCCCCGGAACCAGAATACGGCCTGAAGCAATCCTGCGCTTTGGCGGCCAGCTCCCAAAAAAAGCGGGTTGACAAATGGAGCTCAGGGGCACTGCAACTCACAAACCTGCAGAGTTATAAATGATAACTCTCGTCCACAAATATATTGAGGGAAGGCAACGAGGAGGATTGGAAAGCAAGGCAGAATTGCAGGAAACAGGTTTCAGGAGGCAGACTCGACTCGCCTTGAAAGCACATGAAAAGCGGCAAAGCGTTGACAATGATGCCCTTGGCCAAAAAGGGCGTATGCGTTTTTCCCTGAATATATTCAGGGAAAAACGCATACGCCCTTTTTGGCCAACCAGGCAAGCCGGAAAGGCAAATCAGCGCTACAAAGAAGTCTCGCTTGCCATCGGTCAAAAGGGCCATGCTGAAAAAAGTGTAAAAACCAGAAATGCAGGACAGGCCATGGAGACATGGGAGCCTTGCTACGCTGATGGGCGGGCTGTAAATTGCCAGCAGCCACTCTGGAGAAGTGTACGGTGTGTCCTGAAACATGTAATAAGCACAGCTTAGAGAGCATAGGGCACTTCCACTCATGGGCGTATAAATCGGGAAACCTAAAAATCAACAAGACACAGGCACCCCAAAGTTTAGGGCTGCTCTGTTTCCAAGAACCTCCACTTCGGTACACCTTCAATATCCCAGGAAAGCGAAAAATGGATAAAGAAGTTGTGGTACTTAGGCACAATGGAATATCACTCAGCCATGAAATCAATGTCATAAGGCTAGTAGCAGCAGGATGAGTGGATTTACGTACGATGACTCTCAGTGAAATAAGTCACAGAGAAAAAGACACTTATCCTAAGATATCACTGAGAGAGGGAATGTCAAAGTCGCTACACTTGAACTGAATTACAAAACAGAACAGAGTCACACATTTAGAAAACACACTATGGCTGCTTAACGGGAAAGGTGAGGTGGGGTGATGCATAAAACAAGGGTTTGAAATTAGCTCAGATACCGTTCCACAAGCCAAATATGTAATAGACAAGACCTACTCCCTGCTCAGTGAACTGGACTCAACAGCCCCTATTCACCGCCCAAGAATATATCTGACTAGTAAGAGTCTTAAAACCTATGTATTGATCTCTCTCTGGAAGTGAATCAAGAGGGTGTAAAGCAGCATAAACACAGCAGTGGAAAGCAGCTAAACCCCATTATAAAAATAGATTACTTAAAAAAAACCCCATAAAACAAAGACAGTGAAAGAGAGAGAAATTCTTATAAAGTCCGTTCAGGGGCTCTGATGCAACCTGGATTGACCATATCTAGACCCACAGCTGGATGAGACATGAGGCTGGACACTCTTGGGGCTGAGACGATTGGTGAGCTTGGGTGAGCAAACGCAGACCCTTTAAAGTCATACTGCGTGGTACCCATGCCGTGGGTCCCAAATCTCCAGGTTCAAGGGCATCTTCCTACATCGAAAACATGCGTGGGAAACCCAGAAGATGGTACACCGTGTGATCGGGAAAGGTTTCTCAAACGCACCTCATTTCTCCTCTCCTTGTGCTCGGGTTCGCCATTCCAGCCGCTCGACTAACCATCTCCCTACTTGGAGAATCAGCACCTTTAACCTCCTGTTTCGGACAGGTCGCAATTTGGCCTGAGGATGAACGGGAAGAGGGGGAACCAATGAGAGACTAGCTCTAGGTGTTGGGACAGGCACAGGTCACTCTATTTTCCCATCAGGAAGAAGAATGAACCACAGGCTCAGCCTGCCCCCCGGAACCAGAATACGGCCTGAAGCAATCCTGCGCTTTGGCGGCCAGCTCCCAAAAAAGCGAGTTGACAAATGGAGCTCAGGGGCACTGCAACTCACAAACCTGCAGAGTTATAAATGATAACTCTCGTCCACAAATATATTGAGGGAAGGCAACGAGGAGGATTGGAAAGCAAGGCAGAATTGCAGGAAACAGGTTTCAGGAGGCAGACTCGACTCGCCTTGAAAGCACATGAAAAGCGGCAAAGCGTTGACAATGATGCCCTTGGCCAAAAAGGGCGTATGCGTTTTTCCCTGAATATATTCAGGGAAAAACGCATACGCCCTTTTTGGCCAACCAGGCAAGCCGGAAAGGCAAATCAGCGCTACAAAGAAGTCTCGCTTGCCATCGGTCAAAAGGGCCATGCTGAAAAAAGTGTAAAAACCAGAAATGCAGGACA
The DNA here is from genome assembly GCF_028564815.1 of Eubalaena glacialis. Lineage (NCBI taxonomy): Eukaryota > Metazoa > Chordata > Mammalia > Artiodactyla > Balaenidae > Eubalaena > Eubalaena glacialis. The sequence goes on from NC_083722.1 coordinate 120,650,391, forward strand.
GGCCATGGAGACATGGGAGCCTTGCTACGCTGATGGACGGGCTGTAAATTGCCAACAGCCACTCTGGAGAAGTGTACGGTGTGTCCTGAAACATGTAATAAGCACAGCTTAGAGAGCATAGGGCACTTCCACTCATGGGCGTATAAATCGGGAAACCTAAAAATCAACAAGACACAGGCACCCCAAAGTTTAGGGCTGCTCTGTTTCCAAGAACCTCCACTTCGGTACACCTTCAATATCCCAGGAAAGCGAAATATGGATAAAGAAGTTGTGGTACTTAGGCACAATGGAATATCACTCAGCCATGAAATCAATGTCATAAGGCTAGTAGCAGCAGGATGAGTGGATTTAGGTACGATGACTCTCAGTGAAATAAGTCACAGAGAAAAAGACACTTATCCTAAGATATCACTGAGAGAGGGAATGTCAAAATCGCTACACTTGAACTGAATTACAAAACAGAACAGAGTCACACATTTAGAAAACACACTATGGCTGCTTAACGGGAAAGGTGAGGTGGGGTGATGCATAAAACAAGGGTTTGAAATTAGCTCAGATACCGTTCCACAAGCCAAATATGTAATAGACAAGACCTACTCCCTGCTCAGTGAACTGGACTCAACAGCCCCTATTCACCGCCCAAGAATATATCTGACTAGTAAGAGTCTTAAAACCTATGTATTGATCTCTCTCTGGAAGTGAATCAAGAGGGTGTAAAGCGGCATAAACACAGCAGTGAAAAGCAGCTAAACCCCATCATAAAAATAGATTACTTAAAAAAAACTCCGTAAAACAAAGACAGTGAAAGAGAGAGAAATTCTTACAAAGTCCGTTCAGGGGCTCTGATGCAACCTGGATTGACCATATCTAGACCCAGCGCTGGATGAGACATGAGGCTGGACACTCTTGGGGCTGAGAGGATTGGTGAGCTTGGGTGAGCAAACGCAGACCCTTTAAAGTCATACTGCGTGGTACCCATGCCGTGGGTCCCAAATCTCCAGGTTCAAGGGCATCTTCCTACATCGAAAACATGCGTGGGAAACCCAGAAGATGGTACACCGTGTGATCGGGAAAGGTTTCTCAAACGCACCTCATTTCTCCTCTCCTTGTGCTCGGGTTCGCCATTCCAGCCGCTGGACTAACAATCTCCCTACTTGGAGAATCAGCACCTTTAACCTCCTGTTTCGGACAGGTCGCAATTTGGCCTGAGGATGAACGGGAAGAGGGGGAACCAATGAGAGACTAGCTCTAGGTGTTGGGACAGGCACAGGTCACTCTATTTTCCCATCAGGAAGAAGAATGAACCACAGGCTCAGCCTGCCCCCCGGAACCAGAATACGGCCTGAAGCAATCCTGCGCTTTGGCGGCCAGCTCCCAAAAAAAGCGGGTTGACAAATGGAGCTCAGGGGCACTGCAACTCACAAACCTGCAGAGTTATAAATGATAACTCTCGTCCACAAATATATTGAGGGAAGGCAACGAGGAGGATTGGAAAGCAAGGCAGAATTGCAGGAAACAGGTTTCAGGAGGCAGACTCGACTCGCCTTGAAAGCACATGAAAAGCGGCAAAGCGTTGACAATGATGCCCTTGGCCAAAAAGGGCGTATGCGTTTTTCCCTGAATATATTCAGGGAAAAACGCATACGCCCTTTTTGACCAACCAGGCAAGCCGGAAAGGCAAATCAGCGCTACAAAGAAGTCTCGCTTGCCATCGGTCAAAAGGGCCATGCTGAAAAAAGTGTAAAAACCAGAAATGCAGGACAGGCCATGGAGACATGGGAGCCTTGCTACGCTGATGGGCGGGCGGTAAATTGCCAACAGCCACTCTGGAGAAGTGTACGGTGTGTCCTGAAACATGTAATAAGCACAGCTTAGAGAGCATAGGGCACTTCCACTCATGGGCGTATAAATCGGGAAACCTAAAAATCAACAAGACACAGGCACCCCAAAGTTTAGGGCTGCTCTGTTTCCAAGAACCTCCACTTCGGTACACCTTCAATATCCCAGGAAAGCGAAAAATGGATAAAGAAGTTGTGGTACTTAGGCACAATGGAATATCACTCAGCCATGAAATCAATGTCATAAGGCTAGTAGCAGCAGGATGAGTGGATTTAGGTACGATGACTCTCAGTGAAATAAGTCACAGAGAAAAAGACACTTATCCTAAGATATCACTGAGAGAGGGAATGTCAAAATCGCTACACTTGAACTGAATTACAAAACAGAACAGAGTCACACATTTAGAAAACACACTATGGCTGCTTAACGGGAAAGGTGAGGTGGGGTGATGCATAAAACAAGGGTTTGAAATTAGCTCAGATACCGTTCCACAAGCCAAATATGTAATAGACAAGACCTACTCCCTGCTCAGTGAACTGGACTCAACAGCCCCTATTCACCGCCCAAGAATATATCTGACTAGTAAGAGTCTTAAAACCTATGTATTGATCTCTCTCTGGAAGTGAATCAAGAGGGTGTAAAGCGGCATAAACACAGCAGTGAAAAGCAGCTAAACCCCATCATAAAAATAGATTACTTAAAAAAAAACCCGTAAAACAAAGACAGTGAAAGAGAGAGAAATTCTTACAAAGTCCGTTCAGGGGCTCTGATGCAACCTGGATTGACCATATCTAGACCCACAGCTGGATGAGACATGAGGCTGGACACTCTTGGGGCTGAGAGGATTGGTGAGCTTGGGTGAGCAAACGCAGACCCTTTAAAGTCATACTGCGTGGTACCCATGCCGTGGGTCCCAAATCTCCAGGTTCAAGGGCATCTTCCTACATCGAAAACATGCGTGGGAAACCCAGAAGATGGTACACCGTGTGATCGGGAAAGGTTTCTCAAACGCACCTCATTTCTCCTCTCCTTGTGCTCGGGTTCGCCATTCCAGCCGCTCGACTAACAATCTCCCTACTTGGAGAATCAGCACCTTTAACCTCCTGTTTCGGACAGGTCGCAATTTGGCCTGAGGATGAACGGGAAGAGGGGGAACCAATGAGAGACTAGCTCTAGGTGTTGGGACAGGCACAGGTCACTCTATTTTCCCATCAGGAAGAAGAATGAACCACAGGCTCAGCCTGCCCCCCGGAACCAGAATACGGCCTGAAGCAATCCTGCGCTTTGGCGGCCAGCTCCCAAAAAAAGCGGGTTGACAAATGGAGCTCAGGGGCACTGCAACTCACAAACCTGCAGAGTTATAAATGATAACTCTCGTCCACAAATATATTGAGGGAAGGCAACGAGGAGGATAGGAAAGCAAGGCAGAATTGCAGGAAACAGGTTTCAGGAGGCAGACTCGACTCGCCTTGAAAGCACATGAAAAGCGGCAAAGCGTTGACAATGATGCCCTTGGCCAAAAAGGGCGTATGCGTTTTTCCCTGAATATATTCAGGGAAAAACGCATACGCCCTTTTTGACCAACCAGGCAAGCCGGAAAGGCAAATCAGCGCTACAAAGAAGTCTCGCTTGCCATCGGTCAAAAGGGCCATGCTGAAAAAAGTGTAAAAACCAGAAATGCAGGACAGGCCATGGAGACATGGGAGCCTTGCTACGCTGATGGGCGGGCTGTAAATTGCCAACAGCCACTCTGGAGAAGTGTACGGTGTGTCCTGAAACATGTAATAAGCACAGCTTAGAGAGCATAGGGCACTTCCACTCATGGGCGTATAAATCGGGAAACCTAAAAATCAACAAGACACAGGCACCCCAAAGTTTAGGGCTGCTCTGTTTCCAAGAACCTCCACTTCGGTACACCTTCAATATCCCAGGAAAGCGAAAAATGGATAAAGAAGTTGTGGTACTTAGGCACAATGGAATATCACTCAGCCATGAAATCAATGTCATAAGGCTAGTAGCAGCAGGATGAGTGGATTTAGGTACGATGACTCTCAGTGAAATAAGTCACAGAGAAAAAGACACTTATCCTAAGATATCACTGAGAGAGGGAATGTCAAAGTCGCTACACTTGAACTGAATTACAAAACAGAACAGAGTCACACATTTAGAAAACACACTATGGCTGCTTAACGGGAAAGGTGAGGTGGGGTGATGCATAAAACAAGGGTTTGAAATTAGCTCAGATACCGTTCCACAAGCCAAATATGTAATAGACAAGACCTACTCCCTGCTCAGTGAACTGGACTCAACAGCCCCTATTCACCGCCCAAGAATATATCTGACTAGTAAGAGTCTTAAAACCTATGTATTGATCTCTCTCTGGAAGTGAATCAAGAGGGTGTAAAGCAGCATAAACACAGCAGTGGAAAGCAGCTAAACCCCATTATAAAAATAGATTCCTTAAAAAAAACCCCATAAAACAAAGACAGTGAAAGAGAGAGAAATTCTTATAAAGTCCGTTCAGGGGCTCTGATGCAACCTGGATTGACCATATCTAGACCCACAGCTGGATGAGACATGAGGCTGGACACTCTTGGGGCTGAGACGATTGGTGAGCTTGGGTGAGCAAACGCAGACCCTTTAAAGTCATACTGCGTGGTACCCATGCCGTGGGTCCCAAATCTCCAGGTTCAAGGGCATCTTCCTACATCGAAAACATGCGTGGGAAACCCAGAAGATGGTACACCGTGTGATCGGGAAAGGTTTCTCAAACGCACCTCATTTCTCCTCTCCTTGTGCTCGGGTTCGCCATTCCAGCCGCTCGACTAACCATCTCCCTACTTGGAGAATCAGCACCTTTAACCTCCTGTTTCGGACAGGTCGCAATTTGGCCTGAGGATGAACGGGAAGAGGGGGAACCAATGAGAGACTAGCTCTAGGTGTTGGGACAGGCACAGGTCACTCTATTTTCCCATCAGGAAGAAGAATGAACCACAGGCTCAGCCTGCCCCCCGGAACCAGAATACGGCCTGAAGCAATCCTGCGCTTTGGCGGCCAGCTCCCAAAAAAGCGAGTTGACAAATGGAGCTCAGGGGCACTGCAACTCACAAACCTGCAGAGTTATAAATGATAACTCTCGTCCACAAATATATTGAGGGAAGGCAACGAGGAGGATTGGAAAGCAAGGCAGAATTGCAGGAAACAGGTTTCAGGAGGCAGACTCGACTCGCCTTGAAAGCACATGAAAAGCGGCAAAGCGTTGACAATGATGCCCTTGGCCAAAAAGGGCGTATGCGTTTTTCCCTGAATATATTCAGGGAAAAACGCATACGCCCTTTTTGGCCAACCAGGCAAGCCGGAAAGGCAAATCAGCGCTACAAAGAAGTCTCGCTTGCCATCGGTCAAAAGGGCCATGCTGAAAAAAGTGTAAAAACCAGAAATGCAGGACAGGCCATGGAGACATGGGAGCCTTGCTACGCTGATGGGCGGGCTGTAAATTGCCAACAGCCACTCTGGAGAAGTGTACGGTGTGTCCTGAAACATGTAATAAGCACAGCTTAGAGAGCATAGGGCACTTCCACTCATGGGCGTATAAATCGGGAAACCTAAAAATCAACAAGACACAGGCACCCCAAAGTTTAGGGCTGCTCTGTTTCCAAGAACCTCCACTTCGGTACACCTTCAATATCCCAGGAAAGCGAAAAATGGATAAAGAAGTTGTGGTACTTAGGCACAATGGAATATCACTCAGCCATGAAATCAATGTCATAAGGCTAGTAGCAGCAGGATGAGTGGATTTAGGTACGATGACTCTCAGTGAAAAAAGTCACAGAGAAAAAGACACTTATCCTAAGATATCACTGAGAGAGGGAATGTCAAAATCGCTACACTTGAACTGAATTACAAAACAGAACAGAGTCACACATTTAGAAAACACACTATGGCTGCTTAACGGGAAAGGTGAGGTGGGGTGATGCATAAAACAAGGGTTTGAAATTAGCTCAGATACCGTTCCACAAGCCAAATATGTAATAGACAAGACCTACTCCCTGCTCAGTGAACTGGACTCAACAGCCCCTATTCACCGCCCAAGAATATATCTGACTAGTAAGAGTCTTAAAACCTATGTATTGATCTCTCTCTGGAAGTGAATCAAGAGGGTGTAAAGCGGCATAAACACAGCAGTGAAAAGCAGCTAAACCCCATCATAAAAATAGATTACTTAAAAAAAACCCCATAAAACAAAGACAGTGAAAGAGAGAGAAATTCTTATAAAGTCCGTTCAGGGGCTCTGATGCAACCTGGATTGACCATATCTAGACCCACAGCTGGATGAGACATGAGGCTGGACACTCTTGGGGCTGAGAGGATTGGTGAGCTTGGGTGAGCAAACGCAGACCCTTTAAAGTCATACTGCGTGGTACCCATGCCGTGGGTCCCAAATCTCCAGGTTCAAGGGCATCTTCCTACATCGAAAACATGCGTGGGAAACCAAGAAGATGGTACGCCGTGTGATCGGGAAAGGTTTCTCAAACGCACCTCATTTCTCCTCTCCTTGTGCTCGGGTTCGCCATTCCAGCCGCTCGACTAACAATCTCCCTACTTGGAGAATCAGCACCTTTAACCTCCTGTTTCGGACAGGTCGCAATTTGGCCTGAGGATGAACGGGAACAGGGGGAACCAATGAGAGACTAGCTCTAGGTGTTGGGACAGGCACAGGTCACTCTATTTTCCCATCAGGAAGAAGAATGAACCACAGGCTCAGCCTGCCCCCCGGAACCAGAATACGGCCTGAAGCAATCCTGCGCTTTGGCGGCCAGCTCCCAAAAAAGCGAGTTGACAAATGGAGCTCAGGGGCACTGCAACTCACAAACCTGCAGAGTTATAAATGATAACTCTCGTCCACAAATATATTGAGGGAAGGCAACGAGGAGGATTGGAAAGCAAGGCAGAATTGCAGGAAACAGGTTTCAGGAGGCAGACTCGACTCGCCTTGAAAGCACATGAAAAGCGGCAAAGCGTTGACAATGATGCCCTTGGCCAAAAAGGGCGTATGCGTTTTTCCCTGAATATATTCAGGGAAAAACGCATACGCCCTTTTTGGCCAACCAGGCAAGCCGGAAAGGCAAATCAGCGCTACAAAGAAGGCTCGCTTGCCATCGGTCAAAAGGGCCATGCTGAAAAAAGTGTAAAAACCAGAAATGCAGGACAGGCCATGGAGACATGGGAGCCTTGCTACGCTGATGGGCGGGCTGTAAATTGCCAACAGCCACTCTGGAGAAGTGTACGGTGTGTCCTGAAACATGTAATAAGCACAGCTTAGAGAGCATAGGGCACTTCCACTCATGGGCGTATAAATCGGGAAACCTAAAAATCAACAAGACACAGGCACCCCAAAGTTTAGGGCTGCTCTGTTTCCAAGAACCTCCACTTCGGTACACCTTCAATATCCCAGGAAAGCGAAAAATGGATAAAAAAGTTGTGGTACTTAGGCACAATGGAATATCACTCAGCCATGAAATCAATGTCATAAGGCTAGTAGCAGCAGGATGAGTGGATTTAGGTACGATGACTCTCAGTGAAATAAGTCACAGAGAAAAAGACACTTATCCTAAGATATCACTGAGAGAGGGAATGTCAAAATCGCTACACTTGAACTGAATTACAAAACAGAACAGAGTCACACATTTAGAAAACACACTATGGCTGCTTAACGGGAAAGGTGAGGTGGGGTGATGCATAAAACAAGGGTTTGAAATTAGCTCAGATACCGTTCCACAAGCCAAATATGTAATAGACAAGACCTACTCCCTGCTCAGTGAACTGGACTCAACAGCCCCTATTCACCGCCCAAGAATATATCTGACTAGTAAGAGTCTTAAAACCTATGTATTGATCTCTCTCTGGAAGTGAATCAAGAGGGTGTAAAGCGGCATAAACACAGCAGTGAAAAGCAGCTAAACCCCATTATAAAAAGAGATTACTTAAAAAAAACCCCATAAAACGAAGACAGTGAAAGAGAGAGAAATTCTTACAAAATCCCTTCAGGGGCTCTGATGCAACCTGGATTGACCATATCTAGACCCACAGCTGGATGAGACATAAGGCTGGACACTCTTGGGGCTGAGAGGATTGGTGAGCTTGGGTGAGCAAACGCAGACCCTTTAAAGTCATACTGCGTGGTACCCATGCCGTGGGTCCCAAATCTCCAGGTTCAAGGGCATCTTCCTACATCGAAAACATGCGTGCGAAACCCAGAAGATGGTACACCGTGTGATCGGGAAAGGTTTCTCAAACGCACCTCATTTCTCCTCTCCTTGTGCTCGGGTTCGCCATTCCAGCCGCTCGACTAACCATCTCCCTACTTGGAGAATCAGCACCTTTAACCTCCTGTTTCGGACAGGTCGCAATTTGGCCTGAGGATGAACGGGAAGAGGGGGAACCAATGAGAGACTAGCTCTAGGTGTTGGGACAAGCACAGGTCACTCTATTTTCCCATCAGGAAGAAGAATGAACCACAGGCTCAGCCTGCCCCCCGGAACCAGAATACGGCCTGAAGCAATCCTGCGCTTTGGCGGCCAGCTCCCAAAAAAGCGAGTTGACAAATGGAGCTCAGGGGCACTGCAACTCACAAACCTGCAGAGTTATAAATGATAACTCTCGTCCACAAATATATTGAGGGAAGGCAACGAGGAGGATTGGAAAGCAAGGCAGAATTGCAGGAAACAGGTTTCAGGAGGCAGACTCGACTCGCCTTGAAAGCACATGAAAAGCGGCAAAGCGTTGACAATGATGCCCTTGGCCAAAAAGGGCGTATGCGTTTTTCCCTGAATATATTCAGGGAAAAACGCATACGCCCTTTTTGGCCAACCAGGCAAGCCGGAAAGGCAAATCAGCGCTACAAAGAAGTCTCGCTTGCCATCGGTCAAAAGGGCCATGCTGAAAAAAGTGTAAAAACCAGAAATGCAGGACAGGCCATGGAGACATGGGAGCCTTGCTACGCTGATGGGCGGGCTGTAAATTGCCAACAGCCACTCTGGAGAAGTGTACGGTGTGTCCTGAAACATGTAATAAGCACAGCTTAGAGAGCATAGGGCACTTCCACTCATGGGCGTATAAATCGGGAAACCTAAAAATCAACAAGACACAGGCACCCCAAAGTTTAGGGCTGCTCTGTTTCCAAGAACCTCCACTTCGGTACACCTTCAATATCCCAGGAAAGCGAAAAATGGATAAAGAAGTTGTGGTACTTAGGCACAATGGAATATCACTCAGCCATGAAATCAATGTCATAAGGCTAGTAGCAGCAGGATGAGTGGATTTAGGTACGATGACTCTCAGTGAAATAAGTCACAGAGAAAAAGACACTTATCCTAAGATATCACTGAGAGAGGGAATGTCAAAATCGCTACACTTGAACTGAATTACAAAACAGAACAGAGTCACACATTTAGAAAACACACTATGGCTGCTTAACGGGAAAGGTGAGGTGGGGTGATGCATAAAACAAGGGTTTGAAATTAGCTCAGATACCGTTCCACAAGCCAAATATGTAATAGACAAGACCTACTCCCTGCTCAGTGAACTGGACTCAACAGCCCCTATTCACCGCCCAAGAATATATCTGACTAGTAAGAGTCTTAAAACCTATGTATTGATCTCTCTCTGGAAGTGAATCAAGAGGGTGTAAAGCGGCATAAACACAGCAGTGAAAAGCAGCTAAACCCCATCATAAAAATAGATTACTTAAAAAAAAACCCGTAAAACAAAGACAGTGAAAGAGAGAGAAATTCTTACAAAGTCCGTTCAGGGGCTCTGATGCAACCTGGATTGACCATATCTAGACCCACAGCTGGATGAGACATGAGGCTGGACACTCTTGGGGCTGAGAGGATTGGTGAGCTTGGGTGAGCAAACGCAGACCCTTTAAAGTCATACTGCGTGGTACCCATGCCGTGGGTCCCAAATCTCCAGGTTCAAGGGCATCTTCCTACATCGAAAACATGCGTGGGAAACCCAGAAGATGGTACGCCGTGTGATCGGGAAAGGTTTCTCAAACGCACCTCATTTCTCCTCTCCTTGTGCTCGGGTTCGCCATTCCAGCCGCTCGACTAACAATCTCCCTACTTGGAGAATCAGCACCTTTAACCTCCTGTTTCGGACAGGTAGCAATTTGGCCTGAGGATGAACGGGAAGAGGGGGAACCAATGAGAGACTAGCTCTAGGTGTTGGGACAGGCACAGGTCACTCTATTTTCCCATCAGGAAGAAGAATGAACCACAGGCTCAGCCTGCCCCCCGGAACCAGAATACGGCCTGAAGCAATCCTGCGCTTTGGCGGCCAGCTCCCAAAAAAGCGAGTTGACAAATGGAGCTCAGGGGCACTGCAACTCACAAACCTGCAGAGTTATAAATGATAACTCTCGTCCACAAATATATTGAGGGAAGGCAACGAGGAGGATTGGAAAGCAAGGCAGAATTGCAGGAAACAGGTTTCAGGAGGCAGACTCGACTCGCCTTGAAAGCACATGAAAAGCGGCAAAGCGTTGACAATGATGCCCTTGGCCAAAAAGGGCGTATGCGTTTTTCCCTGAATATATTCAGGGAAAAACGCATACGCCGTTTTTGGCCAACCAGGCAAGCCGGAAAGGCAAATCAGCGCTACAAAGAAGTCTCGCTTGCCATCGGTCAAAAGGGCCATGCTGAAAAAAGTGTAAAAACCAGAAATGCAGGACAGGCCATGGAGACATGGGAGCCTTGCTACGCTGATGGGCGGGCTGTAAATTGCCAACAGCCACTCTGGAGAAGTGTACGGTGTGTCCTGAAACATGTAATAAGCACAGCTTAGAGAGCATAGGGCACTTCCACTCATGGGCGTATAAATCGGGAAACCTAAAAATCAACAAGACACAGGCACCCCAAAGTTTAGGGCTGCTCTGTTTCCAAGAACCTCCACTTCGGTACACCTTCAATATCCCAGGAAAGCGAAAAATGGATAAAGAAGTTGTGGTACTTAGGCACAATGGAATATCACTCAGCCATGAAATCAATGTCATAAGGCTAGTAGCAGCAGGATGAGTGGATTTAGGTACGATGACTCTCAGTGAAAAAAGTCACAGAGAAAAAGACACTTATCCTAAGATATCACTGAGAGAGGGAATGTCAAAATCGCTACACTTGAACTGAATTACAAAACAGAACAGAGTCACACATTTAGAAAACACACTATGGCTGCTTAACGGGAAAGGTGAGGTGGGGTGATGCATAAAACAAGGGTTTGAAATTAGCTCAGATACCGTTCCACAAGCCAAATATGTAATAGACAAGACCTACTCCCTGCTCAGTGAACTGGACTCAACAGCCCCTATTCACCGCCCAAGAATATATCTGACTAGTAAGAGTCTTAAAACCTATGTATTGATCTCTCTCTGGAAGTGAATCAAGAGGGTGTAAAGCGGCATAAACACAGCAGTGGAAAGCAGCTAAACCCCATTATAAAAATAGATTACTTAAAAAAAAACCCCATAAACAAAGACAGTGAAAGAGAGAGAAATTCTTACAAAGTCCGTTCAGGGGCTCTGATGCAACCTGGATTGACCATATCTAGACCCACAGCTGGATGAGACATGAGGCTGGACACTCTTGGGGCTGAGACGATTGGTGAGCTTGGGTGAGCAAACGCAGACCCTTTAAAGTCATACTGCGTGGTACCCATGCCGTGGGTCCCAAATCTCCAGGTTCAAGGGCATCTTCCTACATCGAAAACATGCGTGGGAAACCCAGAAGATGGTACACCGTGTGATCGGGAAAGGTTTCTCAAACGCACCTCATTTCTCCTCTCCTTGTGCTCGGGTTCGCCATTCCAGCCGCTCGACTAACCATCTCCCTACTTGGAGAATCAGCACCTTTAACCTCCTGTTTCGGACAGGTCGCAATTTGGCCTGAGGATGAACGGGAAGAGGGGGAACAAATGAGAGACTAGCTCTAGGTGTTGGGACAGGCACAGGTCACTCTATTTTCCCATCAGGAAGAAGAATGAACCACAGGCTCAGCCTGCCCCCCGGAACCAGAATACGGCCTGAAGCAATCCTGCGCTTTGGCGGCCAGCTCCCAAAAAAGCGAGTTGACAAATGGAGCTCAGGGGCACTGCAACACACAAACCTGCAGAGTTATAAATGATAACTCTCGTCCACAAATATATTGAGGGAAGGCAACGAGGAGGATTGGAAAGCAAGGCAGAATTGCAGGAAACAGGTTTCAGGAGGCAGACTCGACTCGCCTTGAAAGCACATGAAAAGCGGCAAAGCGTTGACAATGATGCCCTTGGCCAAAAAGGGCGTATGCGTTTTTCCCTGAATATATTCAGGGAAAAACGCATACGCCCTTTTTGGCCAACCAGGCAAGCCGGAAAGGCAAATCAGCGCTACAAAGAAGTCTCGCTTGCCATCGGTCAAAAGGGCCATGCTGAAAAAAGTGTAAAAACCAGAAATGCAGGACAGGCCATGGAGACATGGGAGCCTTGCTACGCTGATGGGCGGGCTGTAAATTGCCAACAGCCACTCTGGAGAAGTGTACGGTGTGTCCTGAAACATGTAATAAGCACAGCTTAGAGAGCATAGGGCACTTCCACTCATGGGCGTATAAATCGGGAAACCTAAAAATCAACAAGACACAGGCACCCCAAAGTTTAGGGCTGCTCTGTTTCCAAGAACCTCCACTTCGGTACACCTTCAATATCCCAGGAAAGCGAAAAATGGATAAAGAAGTTGTGGTACTTAGGCACAATGGAATATCACTCAGCCATGAAATCAATGTCATAAGGCTAGTAGCAGCAGGATGAGTGGATTTAGGTACGATGACTCTCAGTGAAATAAGTCACAGAGAAAAAGAAACTTATCCTAAGATATCACTGATAGAGGGAATGTCAAAATCGCTACACTTGAACTGAATTACAAAACAGAACAGAGACACATTTAGAAAACACACTATGGCTGCTTAACGGGAAAGGTGAGGTGGGGTGATGCATAAAACAAGGGTTTGAAATTAGCTCAGATACCGTTCCACAAGCCAAATATGTAATAGACAAGACCTACTCCCTGCTCAGTGAACTGGACTCAACAGCCCCTATTCACCGCCCAAGAATATATCTGACTAGTAAGAGTCTTAAAACCTATGTATTGATCTCTCTCTGGAAGTGAATCAAGAGGGTGTAAAGCGGCATAAACACAGCAGTGAAAAGCAGCTAAACCCCATCATAAAAATAGATTACTTAAAAAAAACCCCATAAAACAAAGACAGTGAAAGAGAGAGAAATTCTTATAAAGTCCGTTCAGGGGCTCTGATGCAACCTGGATTGACCATATCTAGACCCACAGCTGGATGAGACATGAGGCTGGACACTCTTGGGGCTGAGAGGATTGGTGAGCTTGGGTGAGCAAACGCAGACCCTTTAAAGTCATACTGCGTGGTACCCATGCCGTGGGTCCCAAATCTCCAGGTTCAAGGGCATCTTCCTACATCGAAAACATGCGTGGGAAACCCAGAAGATGGTACGCCGTGTGATCGGGAAAGGTTTCTCAAACGCACCTCATTTCTCCTCTCCTTGTGCTCGGGTTCGCCATTCCAGCCGCTCGACTAACAATCTCCCTACTTGGAGAATCAGCACCTTTAACCTCCTGTTTCGGACAGGTCGCAATTTGGCCTGAGGATGAACGGGAAGAGGGGGAACCAATGAGAGAATAGCTCTAGGTGTTGGGACAGGCACAGGTCACTCTATTTTCCCATCAGGAAGAAGAATGAACCACAGGCTCAGCCTGCCCCCCGGAACCAGAATACGGCCTGAAGCAATCCTGCGCTTTGGCGGCCAGCTCCCAAAAAAGCGAGTTGACAAATGGAGCTCAGGGGCACTGCAACTCACAAACCTGCAGAGTTATAAATGATAACTCTCGTCCACAAATATATTGAGGGAAGGCAACGAGGAGGATTGGAAAGCAAGGCAGAATTGCAGGAAACAGGTTTCAGGAGGCAGACTCGACTCGCCTTGAAAGCACATGAAAAGCGGCAAAGCGTTGACAATGATGCCCTTGGCCAAAAAGGGCGTATGCGTTTTTCCCTGAATATATTCAGGGAAAAACGCATACGCCCTTTTTGGCCAACCAGGCAAGCCGGAAAGGCAAATCAGCGCTACAAAGAAGGCTCGCTTGCCATCGGTCAAAAGGGCCATGCTGAAAAAAGTGTAAAAACCAGAAATGCAGGACAGGCCATGGAGACATGGGAGCCTTGCTACGCTGATGGGCGGGCTGTAAATTGCCAACAGCCACTCTGGAGAAGTGTACGGTGTGTCCTGAAACATGTAATAAGCACAGCTTAGAGAGCATAGGGCACTTCCACTCATGGGCGTATAAATCGGGAAACCTAAAAATCAACAAGACACAGGCACCCCAAAGTTTAGGGCTGCTCTGTTTCCAAGAACCTCCACTTCGGTACACCTTCAATATCCCAGGAAAGCGAAAAATGGATAAAAAAGTTGTGGTACTTAGGCACAATGGAATATCACTCAGCCATGAAATCAATGTCATAAGGCTAGTAGCAGCAGGATGAGTGGATTTAGGTACGATGACTCTCAGTGAAATAAGTCACAGAGAAAAAGACACTTATCCTAAGATATCACTGAGAGAGGGAATGTCAAAATCGCTACACTTGAACTGAATTACAAAACAGAACAGAGTCACACATTTAGAAAACACACTATGGCTGCTTAACGGGAAAGGTGAGGTGGGGTGATGCATAAAACAAGGGTTTGAAATTAGCTCAGATACCGTTCCACAAGCCAAATATGTAATAGACAAGACCTACTCCCTGCTCAGTGAACTGGACTCAACAGCCCCTATTCACCGCCCAAGAATATATCTGACTAGTAAGAGTCTTAAAACCTATGTATTGATCTCTCTCTGGAAGTGAATCAAGAGGGTGTAAAGCGGCATAAACACAGCAGTGAAAAGCAGCTAAACCCCATTATAAAAATAGATTACTTAAAAAAAAACGCCATAAAACGAAGACAGTGAAAGAGAGAGAAATTCTTACAAAATCCCTTCAGGGGCTCTGATGCAACCTGGATTGACCATATCTAGACCCACAGCTGGATGAGACATAAGGCTGGACACTCTTGGGGCTGAGAGGATTGGTGAGCTTGGGTGAGCAAACGCAGACCCTTTAAAGTCATACTGCGTGGTACCCATGCCGTGGGTCCCAAATCTCCAGGTTCAAGGGCATCTTCCTACATCGAAAACATGCGTGGGAAACCCAGAAGATGGTACACCGTGTGATCGGGAAAGGGTTCTCAAACGCACCTCATTTCTCCTCTCCTTGTGCTCGGGTTCGCCATTCCAGCCGCTCGACTAACAATCTCCCTACTTGGAGAATCAGCACCTTTAACCTCCTGTTTCGTAAAGGTCGCAATTTGGCCTGAGGATGAACGGGAAGAGGGGGAACCAGTGAGAGACCAGCTCTAGGTGTTGGGACAGGCACAGGTCACTCTATTTTCCCATCAGGAAGAAGAATGAACCACAGGCTCAGCCTGCCCCCCGGAACCAGAATACGGCCTGAAGCAATCCTGCGCTTTGGCGGCCAGCTCCCAAAAAAGCGAGTTGACAAATGGAGCTCAGGGGCACTGCAACTCACAAACCTGCAGAGTTATAAATGATAACTCTCGTCCACAAATATATTGAGGGAAGGCAACGAGGAGGATTGGAAAGCAAGGCAGAATTGCAGGAAACAGGTTTCAGGAGGCAGACTCGACTCGCCTTGAAAGCACATGAAAAGCGGCAAAGCGTTGACAATGATGCCCTTGGCCAAAAAGGGCGTATGCGTTTTTCCCTGAATATATTCAGGGAAAAACGCATACGCCCTTTTTGGCCAACCAGGCAAGCCGGAAAGGCAAATCAGCGCTACAAAGAAGTCTCGCTTGCCATCGGTCAAAAGGGCCATGCTGAAAAAAGTGTAAAAACCAGAAATGCAGGACAGGCCATGGAGACATGGGAGCCTTGCTACGCTGATGGGCGGGCTGTAAATTGCCAACAGCCACTCTGGAGAAGTGTACGGTGTGTCCTGAAACATGTAATAAGCACAGCTTAGAGAGCATAGGGCACTTCCACTCATGGGCGTATAAATCGGGAAACCTAAAAATCAACAAGACACAGGCACCCCAAAGTTTAGGGCTGCTCTGTTTCCAAGAACCTCCACTTCTGTACACCTTCAATATCCCAGGAAAGCGAAAAATGGATAAAGAAGTTGTGGTACTTAGGCACAATGGAATATCACTCAGCCATGAAATCAATGTCATAAGGCTAGTAGCAGCAGGATGAGTGGATTTAGGTACGATGACTCTCAGTGAAAAAAGTCACAGAGAAAAAGACACTTATCCTAAGATATCACTGAGAGAGGGAATGTCAAAATCGCTACACTTGAACTGAATTACAAAACAGAACAGAGTCACACATTTAGAAAACACACTATGGCTGCTTAACGGGAAAGGTGAGGTGGGGTGATGCATAAAACAAGGGTTTGAAATTAGCTCAGATACCGTTCCACAAGCCAAATATGTAATAGACAAGACCTACTCCCTGCTCAGTGAACTGGACTCAACAGCCCCTATTCACCGCCCAACAATACATCTGACTAGTAAGAGTCTTAAAACCTATGTATTGATCTCTCTCTGGAAGTGAATCAAGAGGGTGTAAAGCGGCATAAACACAGCAGTGAAAAGCAGCTAAACCCCATTATAAAAATAGATTACTTAAAAAAAAACCCCATAAAACAAAGACAGTGAAAGAGAGAGAAATTCTTACAAAATCCGTTCAGGGGCTCTGATGCAACCTGGATTGACCATATCTAGACCCACAGCTGGATGAGACATAAGGCTGGACACTCTTGGGGCTGAGAGGAATGGTGGGCTTGGGTGAGCAAACGCAGACCCTTTAAAGTCATACTGCGTGGTACCCATGCCGTGGGTCCCAAATCTCCAGGTTCAAGGGCATCTTCCTACATCGAAAACATGCATGGGAAACCCAGAAGATGGTACGCCGTGTGATCGGGAAAGGTTTCTCAAACGCACCTCATCTCTCCTCTCCTTCTGCTCGGGTTCGCCATTCCAGCCGCTCGACTAACAATCTCCCTACTTGGAGAATCAGCACCTTTAACCTCCTGTTTCGTAAAGGTCGCAATTTGGCCTGAGGATGAACGGGAAGAGGGGGAACCAGTGAGAGACCAGCTCTAGGTGTTGGGACAGGCACAGGTCACTCTATTTTCCCATCAGAAAGAGGAATGAACCACAGGCTCAGCCTGCCCCCCGGAACCAGAATACGGCCTGAAGCAATCCTGCGCTTTGGCGGCCAGCTCCCAAAAAAGCGAGTTGACAAATGGAGCTCAGGGGCACTGCAACTCACAAACCTGCAGAGTTATAAATGATAACTCTCGTCCACAAATATATTGAGGGAAGGCAACGAGGAGGATTGGAAAGCAAGGCAGAATTGCAGGAAACAGGTTTCAGGAGGCAGACTCGACTCGCCTTGAAAGCACATGAAAAGCGGCAAAGCGTTGACAATGATGCCCTTGGCCAAAAAGGGCGTATGCGTTTTTTCCTGAATATATTCAGGAAAAAACGCATACGCCCTTTTTGGCCAACCAGGCAAGCCGGAAAGGCAAATCAGCGCTACAAAGAAGGCTCGCTTGCCATCGGTCAAAAGGGCCATGCTGAAAAAAGTGTAAAAACCAGAAATGCAGGACAGGCCATGGAGACATGGGAGCCTTGCTACGCTGATGGGCGGGCTGTAAATTGCCAGCAGCCACTCTGGAGAAGTGTACGGTGTGTCCTGAAACATGTAATAAGCACAGCTTAGAGAGCATAGGGCACTTCCACTCATGGGCGTATAAATCGGGAAACCTAAAAATCAACAAGACACAGGCACCCCAAAGTTTAGGGCTGCTCTGTTTCCAAGAACCTCCACTTCGGTACACCTTCAATATCCCAGGAAAGCGAAAAATGGATAAAGAAGTTGTGGTACTTAGGCACAATGGAATATCACTCAGCCATGAAATCAATGTCATAAGGCTAGTAGCAGCAGGATGAGTGGATTTAGGTACGATGACTCTCAGTGAAAAAAGTCACAGAGAAAAAGACACTTATCCTAAGATATCACTGAGAGAGGGAATGTCAAAATCGCTACACTTGAACTGAATTACAAAACAGAACAGAGTCACACATTTAGAAAACACACTATGGCTGCTTAACGGGAAAGGTGAGGTGGGGTGATGCATAAAACAAGGGTTTGAAATTAGCTCAGATACCGTTCCACAAGCCAAATATGTAATAGACAAGACCTACTCCCTGCTCAGTGAACTGGACTCAACAGCCCCTATTCACCGCCCAAGAATACATCTGATTAGTAAGAGTCTTAAAACCTATGTATTGATCTCTCTCTGGAAGTGAATCAAGAGGGTGTAAAGCGGCATAAACACAGCAGTGAAAAGCAGCTAAACCCCATTATAAAAATAGATTACTTAAAAAAAAACCCATAAAACAAAGACAGTGAAAGAGAGAGAAATTCTTACAAAATCCCTTCAGGGGCTCTGATGCAACCTGGATTGACCATATCTAGACCCACAGCTGGATGAGACATAAGGCTGGACACTCTTGGGGCTGAGAGGATTGGTGAGCTTGGGTGAGCAAACGCAGACCCTTTAAAGTCATACTGCGTGGTACCCATGCCGTGGGTCCCAAATCTCCAGGTTCAAGGGCATCTTCCTACATCGAAAACATGCGTGGGAAACCCAGAAGATGGTACACCGTGTGATCGGGAAAGGGTTCTCAAACGCACCTCATTTCTCCTCTCCTTGTGCTCGGGTTCGCCATTCCAGCCGCTCGACTAACCATCTCCCTACTTGGAGAATCAGCACCTTTAACCTCCTGTTTCGGACAGGTCGCAATTTGGCCTGAGGATGAACGGGAAGAGGGGGAACCAATGAGAGACTAGCTCTAGGTGTTGGGACAGGCACAGGTCACTCTATTTTCCCATCAGGAAGAAGAATGAACCACAGGCTCAGCCTGCCCCCCGGAACCAGAATACGGCCTGAAGCAATCCTGCGCTTTGGCGGCCAGCTCCCAAAAAAGCGAGTTGACAAATGGAGCTCAGGGGCACTGCAACTCACAAACCTGCAGAGTTATAAATGATAACTCTCGTCCACAAATATATTGAGGGAAGGCAACGAGGAGGATTGGAAAGCAAGGCAGAATTGCAGGAAACAGGTTTCAGGAGGCAGACTCGACTCGCCTTGAAAGCACATGAAAAGCGGCAAAGCGTTGACAATGATGCCCTTGGCCAAAAAGGGCGTATGCGTTTTTTCCTGAATATATTCAGGGAAAAACGCATACGCCCTTTTTGGCCAACCCGGCAAGCCGGAAAGGCAAATCAGCGCTACAAAGAAGGCTCGCTTGCCATCGGTCAAAAGGGCCATGCTGAAAAAAGTGTAAAAACCAGAAATGCAGGACAGGCCATGGAGACATGGGAGCCTTGCTACGCTGATGGGCGGGCTGTAAATTGCCAACAGCCACTCTGGAGAAGTGTACGGTGTGTCCTGAAACATGTAATAAGCACAGCTTAGAGAGCATAGGGCACTTCCACTCATGGGCGTCTAAATCGGGAAACCTAAAAATCAACAAGACACAGGCACCCCAAAGTTTAGGGCTGCTCTGTTTCCAAGAACCTCCACTTCGGCACACCTTCAATATCCCAGGAAAGCGAAAAATGGATAAAGAAGTTGTGGTACTTAGGCACAATGGAATATCACTCAGCCATGAAATCAATGTCATAAGGCTAGTAGCAGCAGGATGAGTGGATTTAGGTACGATGACTCTCAGTGAAATAAGTCACAGAGAAAAAGACACTTATCCTAAGATATCACTGAGAGAGGGAATGTCAAAATCGCTACACTTGAACTGAATTACAAAACAGAACAGAGTCACACATTTAGAAAACACACTATGGCTGCTTAACGGGAAAGGTGAGGTGGGGTGATGCATAAAACAAGGGTTTGAAATTAGCTCAGATACCGTTCCACAAGCCAAATATGTAATAGACAAGACCTACTCCCTGCTCAGTGAACTGGACTCAACAGCCCCTATTCACCGCCCAACAATACATCTGACTAGTAAGAGTCTTAAAACCTATGTATTGATCTCTCTCTGGAAGTGAATCAAGAGGGTGTAAAGCGGCATAAACACAGCAGTGAAAAGCAGCTAAACCCCATTATAAAAATAGATTACTTAAAAAAAAACCCCATAAAACAAAGACAGTGAAAGAGAGAGAAATTCTTACAAAATCCGTTCAGGGGCTCTGATGCAACCTGGATTGACCATATCTAGACCCACAGCTGGATGAGACATAAGGCTGGACACTCTTGGGGCTGAGAGGATTGGTGGGCTTGGGTGAGCAAACGCAGACCCTTTAAAGTCATACTGCGTGGTACCCATGCCGTGGGTCCCAAATCTCCAGGTTCAAGGGCATCTTCCTACATCGAAAACATGCGTGGGAAACCCAGAAGATGGTACACCGTGTGATCGGGAAAGGGTTCTCAAACGCACCTCATTTCTCCTCTCCTTGTGCTCGGGTTCGCCATTCCAGCCGCTCGACTAACCATCTCCCTACTTGGAGAATCAGCACCTTTAACCTCCTGTTTCGGACAGGTCGCAATTTGGCCTGAGGATGAACGGGAAGAGGGGGAACCAATGAGAGACTAGCTCTAGGTGTTGGGACAGGCACAGGTCACTCTATTTTCCCATCAGGAAGAAGAATGAACCACAGGCTCAGCCTGCCCCCCGGAACCAGAATACGGCCTGAAGCAATCCTGCGCTTTGGCGGCCAGCTCCCAAAAAAGCGAGTTGACAAATGGAGCTCAGGGGCACTGCAACTCACAAACCTGCAGAGTTATAAATGATAACTCTCGTCCACAAATATATTGAGGGAAGGCAACGAGGAGGATTGGAAAGCAAGGCAGAATTGCAGGAAACAGGTTTCAGGAGGCAGACTCGACTCGCCTTGAAAGCACATGAAAAGCGGCAAAGCGTTGACAATGATGCCCTTGGCCAAAAAGGGCGTATGCGTTTTTTCCTGAATATATTCAGGGAAAAACGCATACGCCCTTTTTGGCCAACCCGGCAAGCCGGAAAGGCAAATCAGCGCTACAAAGAAGGCTCGCTTGCCATCGGTCAAAAGGGCCATGCTGAAAAAAGTGTAAAAACCAGAAATGCAGGACAGGCCATGGAGACATGGGAGCCTTGCTACGCTGATGGGCGGGCTGTAAATTGCCAACAGCCACTCTGGAGAAGTGTACGGTGTGTCCTGAAACATGTAATAAGCACAGCTTAGAGAGCATAGGGCACTTCCACTCATGGGCGTCTAAATCGGGAAACCTAAAAATCAACAAGACACAGGCACCCCAAAGTTTAGGGCTGCTCTGTTTCCAAGAACCTCCACTTCGGCACACCTTCAATATCCCAGGAAAGCGAAAAATGGATAAAGAAGTTGTGGTACTTAGGCACAATGGAATATCACTCAGCCATGAAATCAATGTCATAAGGCTAGTAGCAGCAG
This sequence comes from Eubalaena glacialis, assembly GCF_028564815.1. NCBI lineage: Eukaryota > Metazoa > Chordata > Mammalia > Artiodactyla > Balaenidae > Eubalaena > Eubalaena glacialis. The sequence continues at coordinate 120,671,875 of NC_083722.1, forward strand.
GATGAGTGGATTTAGGTACGATGACTCTCAGTGAAATAAGTCACAGAGAAAAAGACACTTATCCTAAGATATCACTGAGAGAGGGAATGTCAAAATCGCTACACTTGAACTGAATTACAAAACAGAACAGAGTCACACATTTAGAAAACACACTATGGCTGCTTAACGGGAAAGGTGAGGTGGGGTGATGCATAAAACAAGGGTTTGAAATTAGCTCAGATACCGTTCCACAAGCCAAATATGTAATAGACAAGACCTACTCCCTGCTCAGTGAACTGGACTCAACAGCCCCTATTCACCGCCCAACAATACATCTGACTAGTAAGAGTCTTAAAACCTATGTATTGATCTCTCTCTGGAAGTGAATCAAGAGGGTGTAAAGCGGCATAAACACAGCAGTGAAAAGCAGCTAAACCCCATTATAAAAATAGATTACTTAAAAAAAAACCCCATAAAACAAAGACAGTGAAAGAGAGAGAAATTCTTACAAAATCCGTTCAGGGGCTCTGATGCAACCTGGATTGACCATATCTAGACCCACAGCTGGATGAGACATAAGGCTGGACACTCTTGGGGCTGAGAGGATTGGTGGGCTTGGGTGAGCAAACGCAGACCCTTTAAAGTCATACTGCGTGGTACCCATGCCGTGGGTCCCAAATCTCCAGGTTCAAGGGCATCTTCCTACATCGAAAACATGCATGGGAAACCCAGAAGATGGTACGCCGTGTGATCGGGAAAGGTTTCTCAAACGCACCTCATCTCTCCTCTCCTTCTGCTCGGGTTCGCCATTCCAGCCGCTGGACTAACAATGTCCCTACTTGGAGAATCAGCACCTTTAACCTCCTGTTTCGTAAAGGTCGCAATTTGGCCTGAGGATGAAAGGGAAGAGGGGGAACCAGTGAGAGACCAGCTCTAGGTGTTGGGACAGGCACAGGTCACTCTATTTTCCCATCAGGAAGAAGAATGAACCACAGGCTCAGCCTGCCCCCCGGAACCAGAATACGGCCTGAAGCAATCCTGCGCTTTGGCGGCCAGCTCCCAAAAAAGCGAGTTGACAAATGGAGCTCAGGGGCACTGCAACTCACAAACCTGCTGAGTTATAAATGATAACTCTCGTCCACAAATATATTGAGGGAAGGCAACGAGGAGGATTGGAAAGCAAGGCAGAATTGCAGGAAACAGGTTTCAGGAGGCAGACTCGACTCGCCTTGAAAGCACATGAAAAGCGGCAAAGCGTTGACAATGATGCCCTTGGCCAAAAAGGGCGTATGCGTTTTTCCCTGAATATATTCAGGGAAAAACGCATACGCCCTTTTTGGCCAACCAGGCAAGCCGGAAAGGCAAATCAGCGCTACAAAGAAGGCTCGCTTGCCATCGGTCAAAAGGGCCATGCTGAAAAAAGTGTAAAAACCAGAAATGCAGGACAGGCCATGGAGACATGGGAGCCTTGCTACGCTGATGGGCGGGCTGTAAATTGCCAACAGCCACTCTGGAGAAGTGTACGGTGTGTCCTGAAACATGTAATAAGCACAGCTTAGAGAGCATAGGGCACTTCCACTCATGGGCGTATAAATCGGGAAACCTAAAAATCAACAAGACACAGGCACCCCAAAGTTTAGGGCTGCTCTGTTTCCAAGAACCTCCACTTCGGTACACCTTCAATATCCCAGGAAAGCGAAAAATGGATAAAGAAGTTGTGGTACTTAGGCACAATGGAATATCACTCAGCCGTGAAATCAATGTCTAAGGCTAGTAGCAGCAGGATGAGTGGATTTAGGTACGATGACTCTCAGTGAAATAAGTCACAGAGAAAAAGACACTTATCCTAAGATATCACTGAGAGAGGGAATGTCAAAATCGCTACACTTGAACTGAATTACAAAACAGAACAGAGTCACACATTTAGAAAACACACTATGGCTGCTTAACGGGAAAGGTGAGGTGGGGTGATGCATAAAACAAGGGTTTGAAATTAGCTCAGATACCGTTCCACAAGCCAAATATGTAATAGACAAGACCTACTCCCTGCTCAGTGAACTGGACTCAACAGCCCCTATTCACCGCCCAAGAATATATCTGACTAGTAAGAGTCTTAAAACCTATGTATTGATCTCTCTCTGGAAGTGAATCAAGAGGGTGTAAAGCGGCATAAACACAGCAGTGGAAAGCAGCTAAACCCCATTATAAAAATAGATTACTTAAAAAAAAACCCCATAAACAAAGACAGTGAAAGAGAGAGAAATTCTTACAAAGTCCGTTCAGGGGCTCTGATGCAACCTGGATTGACCATATCTAGACCCACAGCTGGATGAGACATGAGGCTGGACACTCTTGGGGCTGAGACGATTGGTGAGCTTGGGTGAGCAAACGCAGACCCTTTAAAGTCATACTGCGTGGTACCCATGCCGTGGGTCCCAAATCTCCAGGTTCAAGGGCATCTTCCTACATCGAAAACATGCGTGGGAAACCCAGAAGATGGTACACCGTGTGATCGGGAAAGGTTTCTCAAACGCACCTCATTTCTCCTCTCCTTGTGCTCGGGTTCGCCATTCCAGCCGCTCGACTAACCATCTCCCTACTTGGAGAATCAGCACCTTTAACCTCCTGTTTCGGACAGGTCGCAATTTGGCCTGAGGATGAACGGGAAGAGGGGGAACAAATGAGAGACTAGCTCTAGGTGTTGGGACAGGCACAGGTCACTCTATTTTCCCATCAGGAAGAAGAATGAACCACAGGCTCAGCCTGCCCCCCGGAACCAGAATACGGCCTGAAGCAATCCTGCGCTTTGGCGGGCAGCTCCCAAAAAAGCGAGTTGACAAATGGAGCTCAGGGGCACTGCAACACACAAACCTGCAGAGTTATAAATGATAACTCTCGTCCACAAATATATTGAGGGAAGGCAACGAGGAGGATTGGAAAGCAAGGCAGAATTGCAGGAAACAGGTTTCAGGAGGCAGACTCGACTCGCCTTGAAAGCACATGAAAAGCGGCAAAGCGTTGACAATGATGCCCTTGGCCAAAAAGGGCGTATGCGTTTTTCCCTGAATATATTCAGGGAAAAACGCATACGCCCTTTTTGGCCAACCAGGCAAGCCGGAAAGGCAAATCAGCGCTACAAAGAAGTCTCGCTTGCCATCGGTCAAAAGGGCCATGCTGAAAAAAGTGTAAAAACCAGAAATGCAGGACAGGCCATGGAGACATGGGAGCCTTGCTACGCTGATGGGCGGGCTGTAAATTGCCAACAGCCACTCTGGAGAAGTGTACGGTGTGTCCTGAAACATGTAATAAGCACAGCTTAGAGAGCATAGGGCACTTCCACTCATGGGCGTATAAATCGGGAAACCTAAAAATCAACAAGACACAGGCACCCCAAAGTTTAGGGCTGCTCTGTTTCCAAGAACCTCCACTTCGGTACACCTTCAATATCCCAGGAAAGCGAAAAATGGATAAAGAAGTTGTGGTACTTAGGCACAATGGAATATCACTCAGCCATGAAATCAATGTCATAAGGCTAGTAGCAGCAGGATGAGTGGATTTAGGTACGATGACTCTCAGTGAAATAAGTCACAGAGAAAAAGAAACTTATCCTAAGATATCACTGATAGAGGGAATGTCAAAATCGCTACACTTGAACTGAATTACAAAACAGAACAGAGTCACACATTTAGAAAACACACTATGGCTGCTTAACGGGAAAGGTGAGGTGGGGTGATGCATAAAACAAGGGTTTGAAATTAGCTCAGATACCGTTCCACAAGCCAAATATGTAATAGACAAGACCTACTCCCTGCTCAGTGAACTGGACTCAACAGCCCCTATTCACCGCCCAAGAATATATCTGACTAGTAAGAGTCTTAAAACCTATGTATTGATCTCTCTCTGGAAGTGAATCAAGAGGGTGTAAAGCGGCATAAACACAGCAGTGAAAAGCAGCTAAACCCCATCATAAAAATAGATTACTTAAAAAAAACCCCATAAAACAAAGACAGTGAAAGAGAGAGAAATTCTTATAAAGTCCGTTCAGGGGCTCTGATGCAACCTGGATTGACCATATCTAGACCCACAGCTGGATGAGACATGAGGCTGGACACTCTTGGGGCTGAGAGGATTGGTGAGCTTGGGTGAGCAAACGCAGACCCTTTAAAGTCATACTGCGTGGTACCCATGCCGTGGGTCCCAAATCTCCAGGTTCAAGGGCATCTTCCTACATCGAAAACATGCGTGGGAAACCCAGAAGATGGTACGCCGTGTGATCGGGAAAGGTTTCTCAAACGCACCTCATTTCTCCTCTCCTTGTGCTCGGGTTCGCCATTCCAGCCGCTCGACTAACAATCTCCCTACTTGGAGAATCAGCACCTTTAACCTCCTGTTTCGGACAGGTCGCAATTTGGCCTGAGGATGAACGGGAAGAGGGGGAACCAATGAGAGACTAGCTCTAGGTGTTGGGACAGGCACAGGTCACTCTATTTTCCCATCAGGAAGAAGAATGAACCACAGGCTCAGCCTGCCCCCCGGAACCAGAATACGGCCTGAAGCAATCCTGCGCTTTGGCGGCCAGCTCCCAAAAAAGCGAGTTGACAAATGGAGCTCAGGGGCACTGCAACTCACAAACCTGCAGAGTTATAAATGATAACTCTCGTCCACAAATATATTGAGGGAAGGCAACGAGGAGGATTGGAAAGCAAGGCAGAATTGCAGGAAACAGGTTTCAGGAGGCAGACTCGACTCGCCTTGAAAGCACATGAAAAGCGGCAAAGCGTTGACAATGATGCCCTTGGCCAAAAAGGGCGTATGCGTTTTTCCCTGAATATATTCAGGGAAAAACGCATACGCCCTTTTTGGCCAACCAGGCAAGCCGGAAAGGCAAATCAGCGCTACAAAGAAGGCTCGCTTGCCATCGGTCAAAAGGGCCATGCTGAAAAAAGTGTAAAAACCAGAAATGCAGGACAGGCCATGGAGACATGGGAGCCTTGCTACGCTGATGGGCGGGCTGTAAATTGCCAACAGCCACTCTGGAGAAGTGTACGGTGTGTCCTGAAACATGTAATAAGCACAGCTTAGAGAGCATAGGGCACTTCCACTCATGGGCGTATAAATCGGGAAACCTAAAAATCAACAAGACACAGGCACCCCAAAGTTTAGGGCTGCTCTGTTTCCAAGAACCTCCACTTCGGTACACCTTCAATATCCCAGGAAAGCGAAAAATGGATAAAAAAGTTGTGGTACTTAGGCACAATGGAATATCACTCAGCCATGAAATCAATGTCATAAGGCTAGTAGCAGCAGGATGAGTGGATTTAGGTACGATGACTCTCAGTGAAAAAAGTCACAGAGAAAAAGACACTTATCCTAAGATATCACTGAGAGAGGGAATGTCAAAATCGCTACACTTGAACTGAATTACAAAACAGAACAGAGTCACACATTTAGAAAACACACTATGGCTGCTTAACGGGAAAGGTGAGGTGGGGTGATGCATAAAACAAGGGTTTGAAATTAGCTCAGATACCGTTCCACAAGCCAAATATGTAATAGACAAGACCTACTCCCTGCTCAGTGAACTGGACTCAACAGCCCCTATTCACCGCCCAAGAATATATCTGACTAGTAAGAGTCTTAAAACCTATGTATTGATCTCTCTCTGGAAGTGAATCAAGAGGGTGTAAAGCGGCATAAACACAGCAGTGGAAAGCAGCTAAACCCCATTATAAAAATAGATTACTTAAAAAAAAACCCCATAAACAAAGACAGTGAAAGAGAGAGAAATTCTTACAAAGTCCGTTCAGGGGCTCTGATGCAACCTGGATTGACCATATCTAGACCCACAGCTGGATGAGACATGAGGCTGGACACTCTTGGGGCTGAGACGATTGGTGAGCTTGGGTGAGCAAACGCAGACCCTTTAAAGTCATACTGCGTGGTACCCATGCCGTGGGTCCCAAATCTCCAGGTTCAAGGGCATCTTCCTACATCGAAAACATGCGTGCGAAACCCAGAAGATGGTACACCGTGTGATCGGGAAAGGTTTCTCAAACGCACCTCATTTCTCCTCTCCTTGTGCTCGGGTTCGCCATTCCAGCCGCTCGACTAACCATCTCCCTACTTGGAGAATCAGCACCTTTAACCTCCTGTTTCGGACAGGTCGCAATTTGGCCTGAGGATGAACGGGAAGAGGGGGAACAAATGAGAGACTAGCTCTAGGTGTTGGGACAGGCACAGGTCACTCTATTTTCCCATCAGGAAGAAGAATGAACCACAGGCTCAGCCTGCCCCCCGGAACCAGAATACGGCCTGAAGCAATCCTGCGCTTTGGCGGGCAGCTCCCAAAAAAGCGAGTTGACAAATGGAGCTCAGGGGCACTGCAACACACAAACCTGCAGAGTTATAAATGATAACTCTCGTCCACAAATATATTGAGGGAAGGCAACGAGGAGGATTGGAAAGCAAGGCAGAATTGCAGGAAACAGGTTTCAGGAGGCAGACTCGACTCGCCTTGAAAGCACATGAAAAGCGGCAAAGCGTTGACAATGATGCCCTTGGCCAAAAAGGGCGTATGCGTTTTTCCCTGAATATATTCAGGGAAAAACGCATACGCCCTTTTTGGCCAACCAGGCAAGCCGGAAAGGCAAATCAGCGCTACAAAGAAGTCTCGCTTGCCATCGGTCAAAAGGGCCATGCTGAAAAAAGTGTAAAAACCAGAAATGCAGGACAGGCCATGGAGACATGGGAGCCTTGCTACGCTGATGGGCGGGCTGTAAATTGCCAACAGCCACTCTGGAGAAGTGTACGGTGTGTCCTGAAACATGTAATAAGCACAGCTTAGAGAGCATAGGGCACTTCCACTCATGGGCGTATAAATCGGGAAACCTAAAAATCAACAAGACACAGGCACCCCAAAGTTTAGGGCTGCTCTGTTTCCAAGAACCTCCACTTCGGTACACCTTCAATATCCCAGGAAAGCGAAAAATGGATAAAGAAGTTGTGGTACTTAGGCACAATGGAATATCACTCAGCCATGAAATCAATGTCATAAGGCTAGTAGCAGCAGGATGAGTGGATTTAGGTACGATGACTCTCAGTGAAATAAGTCACAGAGAAAAAGAAACTTATCCTAAGATATCACTGATAGAGGGAATGTCAAAATCGCTACACTTGAACTGAATTACAAAACAGAACAGAGTCACACATTTAGAAAACACACTATGGCTGCTTAACGGGAAAGGTGAGGTGGGGTGATGCATAAAACAAGGGTTTGAAATTAGCTCAGATACCGTTCCACAAGCCAAATATGTAATAGACAAGACCTACTCCCTGCTCAGTGAACTGGACTCAACAGCCCCTATTCACCGCCCAAGAATATATCTGACTAGTAAGAGTCTTAAAACCTATGTATTGATCTCTCTCTGGAAGTGAATCAAGAGGGTGTAAAGCGGCATAAACACAGCAGTGAAAAGCAGCTAAACCCCATCATAAAAATAGATTACTTAAAAAAAACCCCATAAAACAAAGACAGTGAAAGAGAGAGAAATTCTTATAAAGTCCGTTCAGGGGCTCTGATGCAACCTGGATTGACCATATCTAGACCCACAGCTGGATGAGACATGAGGCTGGACACTCTTGGGGCTGAGAGGATTGGTGAGCTTGGGTGAGCAAACGCAGACCCTTTAAAGTCATACTGCGTGGTACCCATGCCGTGGGTCCCAAATCTCCAGGTTCAAGGGCATCTTCCTACATCGAAAACATGCGTGGGAAACCCAGAAGATGGTACGCCGTGTGATCGGGAAAGGTTTCTCAAACGCACCTCATTTCTCCTCTCCTTGTGCTCGGGTTCGCCATTCCAGCCGCTCGACTAACAATCTCCCTACTTGGAGAATCAGCACCTTTAACCTCCTGTTTCGGACAGGTCGCAATTTGGCCTGAGGATGAACGGGAAGAGGGGGAACCAATGAGAGACTAGCTCTAGGTGTTGGGACAGGCACAGGTCACTCTATTTTCCCATCAGGAAGAAGAATGAACCACAGGCTCAGCCTGCCCCCCGGAACCAGAATACGGCCTGAAGCAATCCTGCGCTTTGGCGGCCAGCTCCCAAAAAAGCGAGTTGACAAATGGAGCTCAGGGGCACTGCAACTCACAAACCTGCAGAGTTATAAATGATAACTCTCGTCCACAAATATATTGAGGGAAGGCAACGAGGAGGATTGGAAAGCAAGGCAGAATTGCAGGAAACAGGTTTCAGGAGGCAGACTCGACTCGCCTTGAAAGCACATGAAAAGCGGCAAAGCGTTGACAATGATGCCCTTGGCCAAAAAGGGCGTATGCGTTTTTCCCTGAATATATTCAGGGAAAAACGCATACGCCCTTTTTGGCCAACCAGGCAAGCCGGAAAGGCAAATCAGCGCTACAAAGAAGGCTCGCTTGCCATCGGTCAAAAGGGCCATGCTGAAAAAAGTGTAAAAACCAGAAATGCAGGACAGGCCATGGAGACATGGGAGCCTTGCTACGCTGATGGGCGGGCTGTAAATTGCCAACAGCCACTCTGGAGAAGTGTACGGTGTGTCCTGAAACATGTAATAAGCACAGCTTAGAGAGCATAGGGCACTTCCACTCATGGGCGTATAAATCGGGAAACCTAAAAATCAACAAGACACAGGCACCCCAAAGTTTAGGGCTGCTCTGTTTCCAAGAACCTCCACTTCGGTACACCTTCAATATCCCAGGAAAGCGAAAAATGGATAAAAAAGTTGTGGTACTTAGGCACAATGGAATATCACTCAGCCATGAAATCAATGTCATAAGGCTAGTAGCAGCAGGATGAGTGGATTTAGGTACGATGACTCTCAGTGAAAAAAGTCACAGAGAAAAAGACACTTATCCTAAGATATCACTGAGAGAGGGAATGTCAAAATCGCTACACTTGAACTGAATTACAAAACAGAACAGAGTCACACATTTAGAAAACACACTATGGCTGCTTAACGGGAAAGGTGAGGTGGGGTGATGCATAAAACAAGGGTTTGAAATTAGCTCAGATACCGTTCCACAAGCCAAATATGTAATAGACAAGACCTACTCCCTGCTCAGTGAACTGGACTCAACAGCCCCTATTCACCGCCCAAGAATATATCTGACTAGTAAGAGTCTTAAAACCTATGTATTGATCTCTCTCTGGAAGTGAATCAAGAGGGTGTAAAGCGGCATAAACACAGCAGTGGAAAGCAGCTAAACCCCATTATAAAAATAGATTACTTAAAAAAAAACCCCATAAACAAAGACAGTGAAAGAGAGAGAAATTCTTACAAAGTCCGTTCAGGGGCTCTGATGCAACCTGGATTGACCATATCTAGACCCACAGCTGGATGAGACATGAGGCTGGACACTCTTGGGGCTGAGACGATTGGTGAGCTTGGGTGAGCAAACGCAGACCCTTTAAAGTCATACTGCGTGGTACCCATGCCGTGGGTCCCAAATCTCCAGGTTCAAGGGCATCTTCCTACATCGAAAACATGCGTGCGAAACCCAGAAGATGGTACACCGTGTGATCGGGAAAGGTTTCTCAAACGCACCTCATTTCTCCTCTCCTTGTGCTCGGGTTCGCCATTCCAGCCGCTCGACTAACCATCTCCCTACTTGGAGAATCAGCACCTTTAACCTCCTGTTTCGGACAGGTCGCAATTTGGCCTGAGGATGAACGGGAAGAGGGGGAACAAATGAGAGACTAGCTCTAGGTGTTGGGACAGGCACAGGTCACTCTATTTTCCCATCAGGAAGAAGAATGAACCACAGGCTCAGCCTGCCCCCCGGAACCAGAATACGGCCTGAAGCAATCCTGCGCTTTGGCGGGCAGCTCCCAAAAAAGCGAGTTGACAAATGGAGCTCAGGGGCACTGCAACACACAAACCTGCAGAGTTATAAATGATAACTCTCGTCCACAAATATATTGAGGGAAGGCAACGAGGAGGATTGGAAAGCAAGGCAGAATTGCAGGAAACAGGTTTCAGGAGGCAGACTCGACTCGCCTTGAAAGCACATGAAAAGCGGCAAAGCGTTGACAATGATGCCCTTGGCCAAAAAGGGCGTATGCGTTTTTCCCTGAATATATTCAGGGAAAAACGCATACGCCCTTTTTGGCCAACCAGGCAAGCCGGAAAGGCAAATCAGCGCTACAAAGAAGTCTCGCTTGCCATCGGTCAAAAGGGCCATGCTGAAAAAAGTGTAAAAACCAGAAATGCAGGACAGGCCATGGAGACATGGGAGCCTTGCTACGCTGATGGGCGGGCTGTAAATTGCCAACAGCCACTCTGGAGAAGTGTACGGTGTGTCCTGAAACATGTAATAAGCACAGCTTAGAGAGCATAGGGCACTTCCACTCATGGGCGTATAAATCGGGAAACCTAAAAATCAACAAGACACAGGCACCCCAAAGTTTAGGGCTGCTCTGTTTCCAAGAACCTCCACTTCGGTACACCTTCAATATCCCAGGAAAGCGAAAAATGGATAAAGAAGTTGTGGTACTTAGGCACAATGGAATATCACTCAGCCATGAAATCAATGTCATAAGGCTAGTAGCAGCAGGATGAGTGGATTTAGGTACGATGACTCTCAGTGAAATAAGTCACAGAGAAAAAGAAACTTATCCTAAGATATCACTGATAGAGGGAATGTCAAAATCGCTACACTTGAACTGAATTACAAAACAGAACAGAGTCACACATTTAGAAAACACACTATGGCTGCTTAACGGGAAAGGTGAGGTGGGGTGATGCATAAAACAAGGGTTTGAAATTAGCTCAGATACCGTTCCACAAGCCAAATATGTAATAGACAAGACCTACTCCCTGCTCAGTGAACTGGACTCAACAGCCCCTATTCACCGCCCAAGAATATATCTGACTAGTAAGAGTCTTAAAACCTATGTATTGATCTCTCTCTGGAAGTGAATCAAGAGGGTGTAAAGCGGCATAAACACAGCAGTGAAAAGCAGCTAAACCCCATCATAAAAATAGATTACTTAAAAAAAACCCCATAAAACAAAGACAGTGAAAGAGAGAGAAATTCTTATAAAGTCCGTTCAGGGGCTCTGATGCAACCTGGATTGACCATATCTAGACCCACAGCTGGATGAGACATGAGGCTGGACACTCTTGGGGCTGAGAGGATTGGTGAGCTTGGGTGAGCAAACGCAGACCCTTTAAAGTCATACTGCGTGGTACCCATGCCGTGGGTCCCAAATCTCCAGGTTCAAGGGCATCTTCCTACATCGAAAACATGCGTGGGAAACCCAGAAGATGGTACGCCGTGTGATCGGGAAAGGTTTCTCAAACGCACCTCATTTCTCCTCTCCTTGTGCTCGGGTTCGCCATTCCAGCCGCTCGACTAACAATCTCCCTACTTGGAGAATCAGCACCTTTAACCTCCTGTTTCGGACAGGTCGCAATTTGGCCTGAGGATGAACGGGAAGAGGGGGAACCAATGAGAGACTAGCTCTAGGTGTTGGGACAGGCACAGGTCACTCTATTTTCCCATCAGGAAGAAGAATGAACCACAGGCTCAGCCTGCCCCCCGGAACCAGAATACGGCCTGAAGCAATCCTGCGCTTTGGCGGCCAGCTCCCAAAAAAGCGAGTTGACAAATGGAGCTCAGGGGCACTGCAACTCACAAACCTGCAGAGTTATAAATGATAACTCTCGTCCACAAATATATTGAGGGAAGGCAACGAGGAGGATTGGAAAGCAAGGCAGAATTGCAGGAAACAGGTTTCAGGAGGCAGACTCGACTCGCCTTGAAAGCACATGAAAAGCGGCAAAGCGTTGACAATGATGCCCTTGGCCAAAAAGGGCGTATGCGTTTTTCCCTGAATATATTCAGGGAAAAACGCATACGCCCTTTTTGGCCAACCAGGCAAGCCGGAAAGGCAAATCAGCGCTACAAAGAAGGCTCGCTTGCCATCGGTCAAAAGGGCCATGCTGAAAAAAGTGTAAAAACCAGAAATGCAGGACAGGCCATGGAGACATGGGAGCCTTGCTACGCTGATGGGCGGGCTGTAAATTGCCAACAGCCACTCTGGAGAAGTGTACGGTGTGTCCTGAAACATGTAATAAGCACAGCTTAGAGAGCATAGGGCACTTCCACTCATGGGCGTATAAATCGGGAAACCTAAAAATCAACAAGACACAGGCACCCCAAAGTTTAGGGCTGCTCTGTTTCCAAGAACCTCCACTTCGGTACACCTTCAATATCCCAGGAAAGCGAAAAATGGATAAAAAAGTTGTGGTACTTAGGCACAATGGAATATCACTCAGCCATGAAATCAATGTCATAAGGCTAGTAGCAGCAGGATGAGTGGATTTAGGTACGATGACTCTCAGTGAAAAAAGTCACAGAGAAAAAGACACTTATCCTAAGATATCACTGAGAGAGGGAATGTCAAAATCGCTACACTTGAACTGAATTACAAAACAGAACAGAGTCACACATTTAGAAAACACACTATGGCTGCTTAACGGGAAAGGTGAGGTGGGGTGATGCATAAAACAAGGGTTTGAAATTAGCTCAGATACCGTTCCACAAGCCAAATATGTAATAGACAAGACCTACTCCCTGCTCAGTGAACTGGACTCAACAGCCCCTATTCACCGCCCAAGAATATATCTGACTAGTAAGAGTCTTAAAACCTATGTATTGATCTCTCTCTGGAAGTGAATCAAGAGGGTGTAAAGCGGCATAAACACAGCAGTGAAAAGCAGCTAAACCCCATTATAAAAATAGATTACTTAAAAAAAAACGCCATAAAACGAAGACAGTGAAAGAGAGAGAAATTCTTACAAAATCCCTTCAGGGGCTCTGATGCAACCTGGATTGACCATATCTAGACCCACAGCTGGATGAGACATAAGGCTGGACACTCTTGGGGCTGAGAGGATTGGTGAGCTTGGGTGAGCAAACGCAGACCCTTTAAAGTCATACTGCGTGGTACCCATGCCGTGGGTCCCAAATCTCCAGGTTCAAGGGCATCTTCCTACATCGAAAACATGCGTGGGAAACCCAGAAGATGGTACACCGTGTGATCGGGAAAGGGTTCTCAAACGCACCTCATTTCTCCTCTCCTTGTGCTCGGGTTCGCCATTCCAGCCGCTCGACTAACAATCTCCGTACTTGGAGAATCAGCACCTTTAACCTCCTGTTTCGTAAAGGTCGCAATTTGGCCTGAGGATGAACGGGAAGAGGGGGAACCAGTGAGAGACCAGCTCTAGGTGTTGGGACAGGCACAGGTCACTCTATTTTCCCATCAGGAAGAAGAATGAACCACAGGCTCAGCCTGCCCCCCGGAACCAGAATACGGCCTGAAGCAATCCTGCGCTTTGGCGGCCAGCTCCCAAAAAAGCGAGTTGACAAATGGAGCTCAGGGGCACTGCAACTCACAAACCTGCAGAGTTATAAATGATAACTCTCGTCCACAAATATATTGAGGGAAGGCAACGAGGAGGATTGGAAAGCAAGGCAGAATTGCAGGAAACAGGTTTCAGGAGGCAGACTCGACTCGCCTTGAAAGCACATGAAAAGCGGCAAAGCGTTGACAATGATGCCCTTGGCCAAAAAGGGCGTATGCGTTTTTCCCTGAATATATTCAGGGAAAAACGCATACGCCCTTTTTGGCCAACCAGGCAAGCCGGAAAGGCAAATCAGCGCTACAAAGAAGTCTCGCTTGCCATCGGTCAAAAGGGCCATGCTGAAAAAAGTGTAAAAACCAGAAATGCAGGACAGGCCATGGAGACATGGGAGCCTTGCTACGCTGATGGGCGGGCTGTAAATTGCCAACAGCCACTCTGGAGAAGTGTACGGTGTGTCCTGAAACATGTAATAAGCACAGCTTAGAGAGCATAGGGCACTTCCACTCATGGGCGTATAAATCGGGAAACCTAAAAATCAACAAGACACAGGCACCCCAAAGTTTAGGGCTGCTCTGTTTCCAAGAACTTCCACTTCTGTACACCTTCAATATCCCAGGAAAGCGAAAAATGGATAAAGAAGTTGTGGTACTTAGGCACAATGGAATATCACTCAGCCATGAAATCAATGTCATAAGGCTAGTAGCAGCAGGATGAGTGGATTTAGGTACGATGACTCTCAGTGAAAAAAGTCACAGAGAAAAAGACACTTATCCTAAGATATCACTGAGAGAGGGAATGTCAAAATCGCTACACTTGAACTGAATTACAAAACAGAACAGAGTCACACATTTAGAAAACACACTATGGCTGCTTAACGGGAAAGGTGAGGTGGGGTGATGCATAAAACAAGGGTTTGAAATTAGCTCAGATACCGTTCCACAAGCCAAATATGTAATAGACAAGACCTACTCCCTGCTCAGTGAACTGGACTCAACAGCCCCTATTCACCGCCCAAGAATACATCTGACTAGTAAGAGTCTTAAAACCTATGTATTGATCTCTCTCTGGAAGTGAATCAAGAGGGTGTAAAGCGGCATAAACACAGCAGTGAAAAGCAGCTAAACCCCATTATAAAAATAGATTACTTAAAAAAAAACCCCATGAAACGAAGACAGTGAAAGAGAGAGAAATTCTTACAAAATCCCTTCAGGGGCTCTGATGCAACCTGGATTGACCATATCTAGACCCACAGCTGGATGAGACATAAGGCTGGACACTCTTGGGGCTGAGAGGATTGGTGGGCTTGGGTGAGCAAACGCAGACCCTTTAAAGTCATACTGCGTGGTACCCATGCCGTGGGTCCCAAATCTCCAGGTTCAAGGGCATCTTCCTACATCGAAAACATGCATGGGAAACCCAGAAGATGGTACGCCGTGTGATCGGGAAAGGTTTCTCAAACGCACCTCATCTCTCCTCTCCTTCTGCTCGGGTTCGCCATTCCAGCCGCTCGACTAACAATCTCCCTACTTGGAGAATCAGCACCTTTAACCTCCTGTTTCGTAAAGGTCGCAATTTGGCCTGAGGATGAACGGGAAGAGGGGGAACCAGTGAGAGACCAGCTCTAGGTGTTGGGACAGGCACAGGTCACTCTATTTTCCCATCAGGAAGAAGAATGAACCACAGGCTCAGCCTGCCCCCCGGAACCAGAATACGGCCTGAAGCAATCCTGCGCTTTGGCGGCCAGCTCCCAAAAAAGCGAGTTGACAAATGGAGCTCAGGGGCACTGCAACTCACAAACCTGCAGAGTTATAAATGATAACTCTCGTCCACAAATATATTGAGGGAAGGCAACGAGGAGGATTGGAAAGCAAGGCAGAATTGCAGGAAACAGGTTTCAGGAGGCAGACTCGACTCGCCTTGAAAGCACATGAAAAGCGGCAAAGCGTTGACAATGATGCCCTTGGCCAAAAAGGGCGTATGCGTTTTTCCCTGAATATATTCAGGGAAAAACGCATACGCCCTTTTTGGCCAACCAGGCAAGCCGGAAAGGCAAATCAGCGCTACAAAGAAGTCTCGCTTGCCATCGGTCAAAAGGGCCATGCTGAAAAAAGTGTAAAAACCAGAAATGCAGGACAGGCCATGGAGACATGGGAGCCTTGCTACGCTGATGGGCGGGCTGTAAATTGCCAACAGCCACTCTGGAGAAGTGTACGGTGTGTCCTGAAACATGTAATAAGCACAGCTTAGAGAGCATAGGGCACTTCCTCTCATGGGCGTATAAATCGGGAAACCTAAAAATCAACAAGACACAGGCACCCCAAAGTTTAGGGCTGCTCTGTTTCCAAGAACCTCCACTTCGGTACACCTTCAATATCCCAGGAAAGCGAAAAATGGATAAAGAAGTTGTGGTACTTAGGCACAATGGAATATCACTCAGCCATGAAATCAATGTCATAAGGCTAGTAGCAGCAGGATGAGTGGATTTAGGTACGATGACTCTCAGTGAAAAAAGTCACAGAGAAAAAGACACTTATCCTAAGATATCACTGAGAGAGGGAATGTCAAAATCGCTACACTTGAACTGAATTACAAGACAGAACAGAGTCACACATTTAGAAAACACACTATGGCTGCTTAACGGGAAAGGTGAGGTGGGGTGATGCATAAAACAAGGGTTTGAAATTAGCTCAGATACCGTTCCACAAGCCAAATATGTAATAGACAAGACCTACTCCCTGCTCAGTGAACTGGACTCAACAGCCCCTATTCACCGCCCAAGAATACATCTGACTAGTAAGAGTCTTAAAACCTATGTATTGATCTCTCTCTGGAAGTGAATCAAGAGGGTGTAAAGCGGCATAAACACAGCAGTGAAAAGCAGCTAAACCCCATTATAAAAACAGATTACTTAAAAAAAACCCCGTAAAACAAAGACAGTGAAAGAGAGAGAAATTCTTACAAAATCCGTTCAGGGGCTCTGATGCAACCTGGATTGACCATATCTAGACCCACAGCTGGATGAGACATAAGGCTGGACACTCTTGGGGCTGAGAGGATTGGTGGGCTTGGGTGAGCAAACGCAGACCCTTTAAAGTCATACTGCGTGGTACCCATGCCGTGGGTCCCAAATCTCCAGGTTCAAGGGCATCTTCCTACATCGAAAACATGCATGGGAAACCCAGAAGATGGTACGCCGTGTGATCGGGAAAGGTTTCTCAAACGCACCTCATCTCTCCTCTCCTTCTGCTCGGGTTCGCCATTCCAGCCGCTCGACTAACAATCTCCCTACTTGGAGAATCAGCACCTTTAACCTCCTGTTTCGTAAAGGTCGCAATTTGGCCTGAGGATGAACGGGAAGAGGGGGAACCAGTGAGAGACCAGCTCTAGGTGTTGGGACAGGCACAGGTCACTCTATTTTCCCATCAGGAAGAAGAATGAACCACAGGCTCAGCCTGCCCCCCGGAACCAGAATACGGCCTGAAGCAATCCTGCGCTTTGGCGGCCAGCTCCCAAAAAAGCGAGTTGACAAATGGAGCTCAGGGGCACTGCAACTCACAAACCTGCAGAGTTATAAATGATAACTCTCGTCCACAAATATATTGAGGGAAGGCAACGAGGAGGATTGGAAAGCAAGGCAGAATTGCAGGAAACAGGTTTCAGGAGGCAGACTCGACTCGCCTTGAAAGCACATGAAAAGCGGCAAAGCGTTGACAATGATGCCCTTGGCCAAAAAGGGCGTATGCGTTTTTCCCTGAATATATTCAGGGAAAAACGCATACGCCCTTTTTGGCCAACCAGGCAAGCCGGAAAGGCAAATCAGCGCTACAAAGAAGTCTCGCTTGCCATCGGTCAAAAGGGCCATGCTGAAAAAAGTGTAAAAACCAGAAATGCAGGACAGGCCATGGAGACATGGGAGCCTTGCTACGCTGATGGGCGGGCTGTAAATTGCCAACAGCCACTCTGGAGAAGTGTACGGTGTGTCCTGAAACATGTAATAAGCACAGCTTAGAGAGCATAGGGCACTTCCTCTCATGGGCGTATAAATCGGGAAACCTAAAAATCAACAAGACACAGGCACCCCAAAGTTTAGGGCTGCTCTGTTTCCAAGAACCTCCACTTCGGTACACCTTCAATATCCCAGGAAAGCGAAAAATGGATAAAGAAGTTGTGGTACTTAGGCACAATGGAATATCACTCAGCCATGAAATCAATGTCATAAGGCTAGTAGCAGCAGGATGAGTGGATTTAGGTACGATGACTCTCAGT